>NC_053124.1:1187202-1919702 GCF_010015445.1 Perca fluviatilis | reverse complement strand
CTGGGGATTTGGAAAGGACAGGACAGCATATTAGGGCTGGGAATCACCAGAGGCCTCACGATGACAATACTTTTGTCACAACACGATATTATTGCGATTTTAAACATATTGCAATATTCTACGATGTATTGCAATTTATAACCTTTTTTCAACTTCAAATTTTTCCCAATTTCAAATGATGTCCCCAAAAGGAAACTTTGTCAACATCTGTTTTATGTAAAAACATAAATGTCTCGGTTTGTTCATCTCACTTCAATTTTACTGCTGCAGAATGGGATTGTCAAGCAGACAGACTGACCAACACATATATAATAAAAGAAATAATAAAGAAAACATAGCACTGTGTCCGGAGCTGTACGAGCTGCCGTCTTGGCAGACTACTTGGTGAGAAAGATGATCTAAGCTGATGGTGGATCAGATGTAGGGCTGCACTATTATGGCCAAAATGATAATCACGATTATTTTGATCAATATTGAGATCACGATTAATTATCACGATTATTTGTTGATTTTAACCAAAACTAATTTTATTGTCACATAGGCTAATCATAACTGCTTTTACATCCATATTGTGCTACATTCCTACTAATACATCCATATTGTGCTACATTCCTCCTTTATTGAAGGATACTGTGAAGGAGTATGCCATTTCAGCTGTTGTGCGACCGCTTTCCACACATGCATGTTTGCCGTGAAAGATACAGGCAACGCAATTTTCTGTTCACGTTAAGCGGCATGTGGTGCCCGGTATCTACCGGACGAAATACCGCAACGTGATTTCGGGGGTCATAACACTGCCACTTACATGTGCGTTGCGCTCTGATGCTCCGAAAGCCACGTTAGAGGCAACATAAACATCGCTGAATGTCACGCAAGTAAACACTAATAACACGTTACACAGCAGGTAACGTTAGCCTACCGTTAGCCACAGTAGTAACTGGATTAAGCACGGCTAAAATGCTGACTGCTAAACGGTGTAAAAGTTTGACTGTATTGGATTCCAACAGCGGGACGTCCAACAGTCTGCTGCTAAAGCTATGAGCTAAAAGACACAAACTAGCACTGGTCACTGCTGTTGTCTGAAAAACAAAACGGACGGGACAAAATGTTGCATTTACTGGTAAACTGGTAAACATCGTGACCGGCTTATGATGACCGACTGCTACCTGTTGTGGAATTTTCCTCACGTTACTCTGTCCTCTGTGACTGTCTACATCTAGAAACTGCCGCGTTCTATTTACCTCGGAACTCGGCGGTGCTGCGTGGTGCAGGTAACAACTCTGATTGGCTCATGGAGGCACGTCATCAGACAGTGGTTTATGGAGCGCTAGATTGGCTTTGCAAAAACTTTGATAAGGAGCGTTCTATGAACGGAATGATTCATTTTAAATATTGCTCGATCATGCAAATTTTATCGTGGGAAGCCGTGATCGTGATTAAAATTCGATTAATTGTGCAGCCCTAATCAGATGATTGTAGATGGGGTCGAGGGCTTTGGGGCTGCTTGAATCCCCAAGGGCAGCACTCCTCTTTTGTATGGGAGCTTCGGTGGAGACACATGACAGATGACATCAGTGGGAAGGATTTCACTCTCTGGACAAAGTCAGTTTGGCCCTGGAGAGGAAGAGAAAGATAACCGCTTTACCTTTTTCACTCTCTCCTCCCATTAATTTCCTCCACTCGCTTAGGCTACGTTCAGACTGCCCGCGTCGGTCATCAGACGGTCCGGTAAAAACGCAGGTCTGCCCATTCATTTTGAATGGGGGTAGTGCGTTTAGGCTGTGGTGGGGTTTGCCACAGGGGGACAGTAAGAAAATGCAGCGGGCCTGTGGCGAACCCAACGTCACGCAGTGGCAAATCATGTAACTGGCGATCAGACTTGTTGGTGTGTTCTGAGGCGGTGTGAGAGTCCCGTACAGGAAACCAGAAACATCACTGCCTCTATCTCTGGCACAAGGAAGTTTTAAAACGCTGAGTTTGTGTACTAGCTGAATGTTTCCTGCAACAACAAAGCACTCGCTATACCTCGCTCCTCTCTTTTCTTTCTCTTTCTCTGTGAAAGGAAGCTGCCTTCAAGTGCGATCGGAAACGTTGAGATCTATCAACGATCAGACAGAAAACAGGAATTGTGAAATATAAAGTCTACTTGTGCTTTGTTGGGGGGGTTAAAGAACACAACAGGACGTCACACAAATGGGCCGTTTCATTAACACTTCCCCCGGCCGCACCAACCTGCTGAAAATTGAAGGATCGCTTTTTTTGGTCTGAATTAGGGATGGGCGATATGGCCTAAAATCCATATTGCGATATACATTGCAGCCTCTTGCGATAACGATATATCACGATATATAAATTATAATGGAACCATTTCAGACCAGGTTCCATAGACCCTAAGGAAAACCAATGTATTTTTATTTTTTTTTTTTTAAAGAGAAAGAAACGTAGTATGTAGTTTTGAGAACATTTATTGTTCAAAACTGTAATTATACAACATAATGTTGCAGATGAATAAAATTCAAGTACACTAGTTGCAGAGACTTTGACAAAGAAAAAGCTTAAAGTATTGGGTGTCTTCTCTTTAGTGCAAACCATTCTAAAAGGCACTACACTTAGTTAGTTTAAGTCCTTGGTTCTTAAATGCCACCCAAGATGCAGAGAACAGGACAAACTGGTGTCTGTTTAGTTAAGGAACAGACACTGTACTGGAAATACTTTCAGTATTAGGCAAAGATGCACACATACTACAACAAAGTTTCTTACCTGCAGCCTTATATGTAACGCATTTTAGCGCGCGGGCACACACACACACGCACACACACACACATACCGTATTTTCCGCACTATAAGGCGCACTTAAAAGCCTTTAATTTTCTCAAAAAACGACAGTGCGCCTTATAATCCGGAGCGCTTTATATATGGATCAACCTCTCGGATCACTGCCCCGTTGACGGGACACTGCGTCGCTGTAACCTCGATAAAACTTCCACTCATTCGCGTTTTATAACTTTAAAGCATTAAATATTCAAAATATACAGCCATGCGACACACCAATTGAAAGCTTAGCCTCTAATGATTAACTTAAGCCCACATACAAAGCATACGATGATTTATAGCAGTTACCCAACTGTTACAAAGTAAACAATTTACAATAAAACAATTTAGCCATAATCTGCGCAGCTGTCGAGAGTGCATCCATACCTGATTTCGTTGTCCTTTCAGCAACAAAGTGGTATTTTGGGCAAAACTTGATTTTCATAAATCCACAAAAGTCCAAGGAAATGTAATATCCAAGCTTTATATTCCAAAACGATCTGTTCGCCCACAATGTTGAAGTTTCTGGCGAATCACAACGGAAAACGCGTTTTCCATTTCCGCACTTGTCATCGCCGCTAGCTTCTCTGCCCAGCTTGCTACATGATCGATGTGGGCGTCATCGTATTCCCGAGCTTCTAAGCTTTCGATTGGTAGCGGACAAGCCAATGACAACATGTCAGGGACCACGTTGAGACGATCGCTATTTAATCGGACCACTTAGATTTAAATGTTATAAGGAGGGAGTGAACGGAGTTGTCAGAACGCTTCATAAAGTTTGACTTTATCTGACTGTTTTGTTGACATTCCCTTTAGCACAGCTCCATCTAGTGGATGCATAACACAACCCCAGTCAAACGTTTGACTGCAGTATCTTCTATTCTATGCCTTATAATCCGTGTGCCCTATATATAAAAAAGTTCTAAAATAGACCATTCATTGAAGGTGCGCTTATAATCGGTCGCCTTTATAGTGCGGAAAATACGGTATATACACACACACACACACACACACACACACACACACACACACACACACACACATATATATATAGACACACACACACACACACACACACACACACACACACACACACACACACACACACACACACACACACACAGAAGAGTTGGGACTTTTCCCTGTGGGCCAGTCTGATAATAGTTATACATTGCAAGTTGTTAGTAACACCATCCGGTGGCCTGGCGCCGCTGCCTGCTGGTCAAACGGTGCAGCCTCTGCTCAACCCGTACGGCAGGGGCCGTAAACGTCCCGGTACATTTTTTGGTCCCACTCCGCCGCTGCACACACGCGCACACACGGCTGTATGTTCAGCGGGGAAGTACAACGTCTGCAAGCACCGGCTGCCAAGAGACGTAATATGTCTCCATAACAGCAGGCGGTGCTAATCTGCATTGTTGCCCAAATACTGAAAAACGGAAATGACAAACGCATCACGTGGGTCTGGCCAAGGGGGTAAGCTTCGCTTCAGAACTCGAGCCATCTATGGCGCCATTTTGTTGCTACCTGGCCATGAGCTCCCATTTTTTTTTACGTCACTTGACAGAGAATAACTTTACATCTGAAGCGTTTAAAGACTCTATTTGTCCGTTGTTTATTTCTAAAGAAACACAACAACGTATAAAAGGCTCCATTACCTTGTACCTCACGTTATGGCTCCGTAGCAGACGTTTTTGTAAAAATAGGCTAACGATTGTGTCATAACCAAGTGACTTACTGTCACATAGTAGAGGAATTACCGTATAGTACAGGAGAAGCTCACAGGCAGTTTCGACTTACGTAGCTGTTTAGGTTTAATTACTAATGTTAACTAGCATGTTAGTTAGCAATAATTAGCCTGTGCTTATGTTATCTCCTTACATATACCTACACTCTCCATCTCTGTAAGATTGGGAATGATTGAGATTTCTCTTGGCACAGCTACCAGAAGACTTTACAACTTTCAGACAGGTTGCTCACGTCACATTTACGTTGTCTCTGTCAGTTGGAGGCTGCGCAGTAAAGCAAGAGATCACCGGAAAAGTGCTTCTAATATCCTTCACTGGTCTCCGTCCAGAGCAACGGGGTCTATTGGTCCATTTTATATATGTCAATGGGTCTGGATTCTCCAGCCGAACATAATGGCGGCTTGTTCGAAATACAATCTTGTATTTTACGAAAATAGTTCACTGAAACATGTTTCTGAAAACATTTTAAGAGAGAAAGAGGCCGTGCAGTTGCTGAATCTGTCTTCATTTCAGATCGACAAAGGTCAGTTTAAAAGATTTTCATCAGATTTTGAGAGGCGTCCGTCACTCATCCCACTCGTCATTTCCGGGTTAGCACTCCACCAATCAGATTGGTCATTGAGTCCGACTGCCCGCCCTCTGACCCAGCAAATCAGGTCGGCCAAAATGAAGGCCGACAGCCCCTCCAACAGACGACTGCACGGAACACACCAAACGGATTTGAGTCACCGACCTCACCAGACTGTCCGACGGACGATTATTAGGTTGGTGTGTCAGAGCCTTAAGGGTCTGGTATTGAGTAATGAAAATGGCCCAACCCGAGGGGCGGCACCAAGCATGCATTTGAAAATCTCACTGCACGCAATTGGATAACACTACGACCACTCTCAACAATACACGGGGGTGACGTATCCAGAGCCCCATACACTTAGCTACCAGAGGAGCTAACTGGTAGATTAAACTCTTAGCTACCAGAGGAGCTAACTGGTAGATTAAACTCTTAGCTACCAGAGGAGCTAACTGGTAGATTAAACTCTTAGCTACCAGAGGAGCTAACTGGTAGATTAAACTCTTAGCTACCAGCGAGCTAACTGGTAGATTAAACTCATAGCTGCCAGAGGAGCTAACTGGTAGATTAAACTCTTTGCTACTGTCAGGATGGTGGAGAAGGTTGAACCCAATTGCAGGGAAGGCCAGGAGACGTGGTAAGCTTGAATATTTATTCAACAAAAGATCCAGAAAAACAGAAGGTGTCTAAAAAAAACAACAGGTCCATAAAACACGAAGAAACAAGATGAATAAAATGAAATCAGGAAACAGGTAGAGAACCGCACAGCACGCTGACACAGGGAACGCAAGCAAACAAAATGATCTGACAAAGCAGAAGAGGAAGACAAGGGCTAAATACACTGGGTAACGAGGAAACACAACACAGGTGACAAGACTGGGAAACCAGTCAAAAAGAATACTTGGAACAAGACCGTCAAAATAAAACAGGAAACTGAGAAAAATACAAAACAGAAAACAGACCACCAAAATAAGACAAAACCCCCAAACCATAACAGCTACCAGAGGAGCTAATTGGTAGATTAAACTCTTAGCTGCCAGAGGAGCTAACTGGTAGATTAAACTCTTAGCTACCAGAGGAGCTAACTGGTAGATTAAACTCTTAGCTACCAGAGGAGCTAACTGGTAGATTAAACTCTTAGCTACCAGAGGAGCTAACTGGTACTGGTAGATTAAACTCTTAGCTAGTAGAGGAGTGTTAATAAAGCGTTTGGCTGGTGTTTAACTGGATGCACCGTGTGCGTTGCTGATTTTCTTATGAAACCAAGCTAGGCGGACCTAACAGTCGGTTACAGCACCGATCAGGAGCAGCGCTCCTAAATCCCGGGACCCGCCGACTATTTTTGGACCGCCCGCTCCCAGCCGCAGCCCCGTTAAAACCGCCCGCTCTCGAGATATTTGTGTTGGGATCCCAATCCCAATGCAGTCCTCTAGCATACCCTTCGGCTCAGGATACTTAATTGTTTGCTCATTCTCAGCAGGTCTAATGCTTTGTTTTCTAAATCCCTAATGTGATTGGAAAAGCACTTGTATAGCACAAATAATCCCCCTCCTTGACCTGCATTGTGCTGAAGGAAAAGCATACTGTAAAAAATTCTCTGCACAAAATCTATTTTGTTATGTGTTACAGTCATGCTAGCATGTTTCTCTGCTAAAATTATTGTTTATTTAAATGGAGTCCGGTGAGTTTGGCGATCTCGGGGCTGTTTCATGTTAAACAAAACGAATCTTACTCTTTAACAAAAAGGTCTATCTCTGTAGGGATCCTTTCCATAATGTTGTCAGACACTTAGAATAATAATCTGAGCCTGTCAGCGGCAAAAACAGAACTTTTAGTGGACATAAATTGAAGGTGCACAATTTCCTTTAGCGTTACACTGTAGCTTGTTTTACTGCTGCCGACTGCAGCAGTCTTGCTTAATACTGGACCAATTTCAAAGATTGTTGTTACTTGTTAATAACCTTCTGTCTGCCACATTTCTTGTGCAGGAGAGACCGTTGAAGAACAGAGGAGGAAGATGCAGAGCATGAACATCGCACAGCCGTCAACAAACGTCATAGTGCAGCCATCAAGGGTGAGCTTGTTGAGGTCTTCCGTTCATGATGTAAGGATTACCCTGTGGCATTGGAATTAGCAGCGTGGAACTCAATAACCACAGCAATGAAAGGAAGACAACATGTTGGCTTCAACATAGAAGCCTTGTTTTTTTTCATAAACGGAGGGATTCAGCTTTGGGACCAGTAGCTGTGAGCATCCCAGCTGGCCTTGTCCTGCATGGCTCATACAGAACAATCCCCACTGCTGTGATGTTGACAGGTGCTGGGGGCCCAGGCTGAGCCAGCGTGCCAATACGGCCCACTACCATTCACCACGCTGGCATTTAAAACTGAGCCGAGACAGAGGACTCCAAAGAACTCTGCTGGCCTTCTGATTTTTGTTACATACACGTATGGGCCTTATTACTTTTTAATTGCTCAGTTTATAATTACAACATTATAACATTTTTGGGGACAGTGGTGTGTGTGCGCACACATTTGGTCCATATGGCATTCTGGAGCGACCACATGTCACACAGTTAGTGATTGGCTTATCCCTCTAGTTTTAATCACATGGTGTAACAGGAAGCACAGAGACGCAGAAACATTGTAACCTCACTCCAGAGCCTACATAGTCAACACACACACACACACACACACACACACACACACACACACACACACACACACACACACACACACACACACACACACTCTAAAAGCATTTAACTTAAGCTAAACTACAGCCTTTGCTGGTAACCAAAGTTGTTTAGCTAGAAGAACAGCATTCTAACACTGTTGCCTTTAATAGTGCTGTATAGTTCTACAACCAATAAGTCCTCCAAACTAAATGAAGAAAAATGTTGTTTGTAATTGCCTTCCAAAACGAGCTGTGTAAGTGCTCTAATCCAACACCTCAGGACAACGTTGTTTTGTCAGTGCCTTATAACCGTAACGGTGTAATCGCTCGAAATGGGCCTTGATTTCGATTATAGAAATCAGAAGCAGGGTATGCGTTTCCCCCAGTATTTTTTTCTCTCTCCACCCCCGCCTACTTGCGCACGTCCAAAGAGAACAGCTACGGTAGCCTTCACGCTTAAAAAAACCGGTCTCTTGCTCTTTTCAATCTCCTTTTTCTTTTTCTGGGCGAAGAAGAAGAAGATTTTGAATACGTGTGGTCCTCCATGTTTCCTTCTTCAAACTTGCCACCGGGGCCGGGAAGCTACGATACCTGTTAGCAGCATTAGCAGCACCTGTGAGTTTATCATGTGACAGAGAAAACGTGAAAGGTGGAGCAGTATGTCCTTATTTCAACGTATTTCAAGATGGCGCATGAATATGGAGCGTCTACCCCAGTTCATGTGAATGCAAATGTAAAATTTCAAGTCAAAAAGAATACTTGGAATTGATGGTGGAGGTAAATATTCATGAAAAAGGACAAGTTTGTGAACGGGCAACACAGATTTTGGTAACGAACAACTAAACACGTTACACACTGGACCTTTAAAACAGATTTTATTCTTCAGCTATGGGGAAATGCAAGTTTAACGATACTTGAAAAAACTGAATTTAGGGCTTAGTTGATGTTGTGATAAAGGTCTTAAATTTCATTCATAATGGTCTTAAAAAGTCTTAAATTTGACTTGGGGAAACCTGCAGAAACAATTTTTTTATTTTGATAATCGATTAATCGTGTCAGTCACTTTTCAAGCTAAAATGGCAATCTGTAAAAGAATTGCTAGTTGCACCCCTACAGTTCAGTTTCCAAGTGTAGGATATTTATTTTGTACTTTTTGTACTTCTACACTGTGTTGGGGTTCATTACAGAAAACAAGACTCTGTTGCTCCACCCTCCCTGTGCTCCAGTCCCAAAGGAAACCTCTGCCTCTTAATTGCAGACAAATAACCATTTCCTGTCACATCTTCTCTGCATATAGTCTGACGTTTCCCTGTAATTACATGCTAGAGCACAACATCTGCCACTCTGGATTAATTTTTGTATTCAGGCCCGCTCTACTCTGAAGGCAGTACATGCTACAAGAAATATCGCTATTTAAAAAGGAAACTTTGTGAAATGCTAACTCTTCAATTCAATTTTATCTATAGTATTAAATCATAACAGGAGTTATCTCAAGACACTTTACAGATAGAGTAGGTCTAGACCACACTCTATAATTTACAAAGACCCAACAATTCCAGTAATTCCCCCAAGAGCAAGCATTGTTCTTCTTCTAACAAAACTGAAGTGATTAGACATAGCTACTCTGGATGGTATTGCCCTGGCCTCCAGCACTACTGTCAGAAATTTAGGAGTTATTTTTGATCAGGATATATCCTTTAACACCCACTTAAAACAAACCTCAAGAACAGCCTTTTTTCATCTTCGTAACATTGCCAAAATTAGGAATATCCTGTCTCAAAATGATGCTGAAAAACTAGTCCATGCATTCGTTACTTCCAGGCTGGACTATTGTAATTCCCTACTGTCAGGTTGCTCAAATAAGTCCCTTAAGACTCTCCAGCAGATCCAGAATGCTGCAGCGCGTGTTTTCACAAGAACTAAGAAAAGAGATCATATTTCTCCTGTATTAGGATTTTTCCTCATTTTTTTGAATTAAGGCATTAAGATCAATTTCCAAAAGATGATTTTTTTATTCCTCTTTTTAGTCAACTTTAGCATGGATGTATTCACTTATGCTGAGCACGGTATATGCAGGAAAACCTCATGAAGGAGAGCAGAATCTTGGCAAAGCTCATTGGTTAGAGGGAAAACAGAGTTGTTTTCTAACTCTAAACCTTTGAAGAGAAAGAGGTTCTTTTACATGCTGCTTTTCATTAAGACGGGTGCTTGATTATTGGCTTCCTGTAAAATCCAGGATTAAATTTAAAATCCTTCTCCTGACCTACAAAGCTCTAAATGGTCAAGCATCATCATACCTAGAAGAGCTCATAGTACCTTATTGTCCCACTAGAGCACTGCGCTCCCAGAATGCAGAGTTATTTGTGGTTCCTAGAGTCTCTAAAAGTAGACTGGGAGCCAGAGCCTTCAGCTACCAGGCTCCTCTCCTGTGGAACCAGCTCCCAGTCTGGGTTTGGGGGGCAGACACCATCACCACATTTAAGAATGAACTTAAAACTTTCCTCTTCGATAAAGCTTATAGTTAGGGAGTGAGGAGTTGCAGCGTCCACCTAGACCGGCCACTTGCTTCTCTTCATAGCCTTCCCAGAAATGCTTGTTACTAACCTAGCTCTGAGGAGTTTACTCCCCGGAGTCCTTATGTTTTTTTCACCGAGCATATTTCCTTGGAGAACGTTGGCACCAAGATCTTGGTTGCAGCTGTCGCCGTGGTCCTGCTGCACTCCCTGCTAAGCTCTGCGGTGCCCTGCAGCGTCCTGCTGTGTCCTACTGAACCCTGCTGCTTCCTGCTACGTCCATCCATGCTCTGCTGGGCCACGCTACATCCTGTAACGCCCTGCAACGCCCTGATATGACATGAACTACTACGACTACCATTTGAAGTCACTGTTCCATTATCTTTAGTGTGACTACTATTGCCACTGTTTATCACATCCCCAACCGGCACCGTCAGACACCGCCTACCAAGAGCCTGGGTCTGTCCCAGGTTTCTCCCTAAAAGGGAGTTTTTCCTCGCCACTGTCGCACTGCTTGCTCTTGGGGGAATTATTAGAATTGTTGGGGCTTTGTAAATTATGGAGTGTGGTCGAGACCTACTCTATTTGTAAAGTGTCTCGAGATAACTCTTTTTATGATTTGATACTATAAATAAAATTGAATTGAACTGAATTTATTTTAAACTCCCTCTCAGGAAGAAACCTCGGTGGTGAGAAAAACTTCCTTTTTAAGGAAGAAAACAGGGACAGACCCGGTGACTGACGGTGCCGGTTTGGGGTGTGATGAACAGTGGCAATAATAGTCACAATAAAGATAACGGAACTATGACTAGAAATAGTAGTTGTTGTAGTTCATGGCATAGCAGAGCACTGCAGGGCATAGCAGGACGTAGCAGGACACAGCAGGGCGTCACAGGACATAGCAGAGCACTGCAGGGTGTCACAGGACGTAGCCGGGCACTGCGGAGCATAGCAGGGTGTAACAGGGCATAGCAGGGCGCGCAGCAGGACCACGGCGACAGGCTGCAACCATGATTTAGGGGCAACCCTAATCCCTGGAAACATGCTGGGCGAAAAAAAACATAAGGACTCTGGGGAATAAGCTCCCCAGAGCTAGGTTAGTAACAAGCATTTCTGGAACATGGAAGCACACAGATGGAAAGAGAGGAGAGAGCAGGTCAGTGTGTCAAAGGAAGTCCCCCGGCAGTCTAAAACTATACCAGCATAATTAAGAGAGACAGGGTAAGGAGAGGAACCTGGTCGGGCTAGAACTCTCCGCAACCGGATCGGGCTGTACTGGCCTGTCTCCCTCTACTTTGATTATATCATTGATCATATGGTAGATTAATCTGACGACTATGATGAGAAGCAGAGAAGAGAAGGGGTGCAAGAATGACACACCCTCCCCCGCCGGTCTAGGCGGACGCTGCAACTCCTCACTCCATAACTATAAGCTTTATCGAAGAGGAGAGTTTTAAGTTTACTCTTAAATGTGGTGATGGTGGACATCACCACAGGAGAGGAGCCTGGTAGCTGAAGGCTCTGGCTCCCATTCTACTTTTAGAGACTCTAGGAACCACAAATAACTCTGCATTCTGGGAGCGCAGTGCTCTAGTGGGGCAATAAGGTACTATGAGCTCTTCAAGATATGATGATGCTTGACCATTTAGAGCTTTGTAGGTCAGGAGAAGGATTTTAAATTTAATCCTGGATTTTACAGGAAGCCAATAATCAAGCACCCGTCTTAATGAAAAGCAGCATGTAAAAGAACCTCTTTCTCTTCAAAGGTTAAGAGTTAGAAAACAACTCTGTTTTCCCTCTAACCAATGAGGTTTGCCAAGATTCTGCTCTCCTTCATGAGGTTTTCCTGCATATACCGTGCTCAGCATAAGTGAATACATCCATGCTAAAGTTGACTAAAAAGAGGAATAAAAAAATCATCTTTTGGAAATTGATCTTAATGCCTTAATTAAAAAAATGAGGAAAAATCCAACCTTTAAGGACACCAATTTTCTTTGTGAATGAATAATGTATTGTAAATAAATAAATGTTCTTCCTTAAAATACAGGGGGTATAAGTATACACACCCCTATGTTAAATTACCATAGAGGCAGGCAGATTTTTATTTTTAAAGGCCAGTTATTTCATGGATCCAGAATACTATGCATCCTGATGAAGTTCCCTTGGCCTTTGGAATTAAAATAGCCCCCCTACATCATCACATACCCTTCACCATACCTAGAGATTGGCATGGGGAACTTTCCATAAGATCATCTCTCAATGCAAATCAAACCAGCTATTAGGCTAAGTGAAATAAAACCATGCCAATCTCTAGGTATGGTGAAGGGTATGTGATGATGTGGGGGGGTTATTTTAATTCCAAAGGCCACTGTATCACCCTACAGTCACTGCTGCTGTGAGTTTGAAGGCATGTTGTATGTATATGTTCAGTACACGGTTAACAGAGTAGAAGCATGGTATAATGCTGGGGACTACACTTTTTTCATCCACCTTCTTCATTCAGCTGTTCCAGAAGATAACCAAATCGTGATTTTTAATATCAGTACTAATTTAAATATTTAAAGCTTTGATACCACTCTGCCACAGTGCCACAATCAATAAGAAGCCAAGCAGTGAAGCCCAAAATAATCACCTACTTACCCAAACACTGTAAAAGTTGATTGTTAATTATTGGAGCTTCAAGAATATCCAATCCCACTGTGAGAACACCAGAAAATATGTTTTCATGTTTGATATCAGAATCAACAAGAATGTTGTGTGATCACATTGAGTTGGACAATTTAGCATTGTCAGGACATGAGTTTTGATGTTGTTTGGTTGTCAAATTTTGTCAGCTCTGGAAGTGAAAATTTGGTGTGTCCAAATAAGTAAGTCGCAGCAACACAACCCATCCAATTTTTCTATTAGGATACAATTAAAATGCTGGAAACTTGGTGATGAAATGACTTTGGGTCGTGCTGTGGCTAAGCTTAGTTTTGTTTATGACACACACTGGATACGAAGAAGAAAGCTCTGTTGGCGTTGCTTCTCATTTGGCAGAGCAGGGTTATGTTAATTCCCTCAAAGCCTCAATAATGCCAAGACTGTTAGTACAAATGTGCACGTCAGAGTTGAACTTTTGGGGAAGAAAGTACAAACTTCATTCATGAGCAAATGCACTGACAAATTGGCAGTTCCACTGAATTCAATTGATTTTGGTTTGTTGTGACGGAGCCTTGAGATATGTAGTTACTTTAGTTGTACCGATTTGGCATTTCACTATTAGTTTCCAGCTTAATATTTAGTCTTGCTAAAAGCACTCATCTCATTGTGCTAGCTATTATATAGTAAAGCAAGAAGTGGCTAACTTACTACTACATTTCTGCACTTTTATTCCATCTGATAATTCCTTATTTACTGTAGTGAAGAAAATACACATTTCAACTTTGACTCCTCCAAATACAGTACAATGTACTGTACAATCTACTTAAAAGACTCAATAGTTGATTAAACAAAATTTTACATACTGTACATACAGTCTGTACCAATGGGAAACCACTTTGGTGTGCATCATCAAAGCGACAATGAATTACAGAATGCCCAGTGTAATTTACCAGCAGTCTCTCAGTTCTTGACAGCATTAAAGCTTTGTTTTTGGCAAACTGCACTAATTAGGAACAGCATGTTGGCAATGTGCATGTTAGTGTAGCACTGCACACAAAATAAATCCAAAACATGACCAATGGCCAAAAATCACATTCCAGGAAACCTTGTGTAGTCATAACTACATTGAACAAAAAAATGTCTTGAGCTCTGCTAACTATCCAGAGGGACTGCCTATGTCATTATAGCCCAATAAAAAACATGTTGGACTGGACAAACTACATATACTGATGATTTTGCTATTCTCAAAGCCTTAGCAGTATCGAAGTAAACATGTGAACACTCAGGATGACAGTACAAGCAGGCCATAGAGTCACCAAATCAAATGGAGTCTTTCTCTTGGGACCATTGCTATATTCACTAAATGCCCTGGCACTCCAGCTATTACATTATACAGTGTAGTGTGTGTGAATAGATATGAAGCCACAAAATCAACAATGTGTACAAAGATTACTGGACCGAGGATGGCATGATGGAGTGACCAAAATAGAAAGGGTTCATCCTCTGGCGAGCTAGCCTGACAAGCCAGACCCACATCCAGATGTTGGGTCTGGGAACTCACCATTGACAGGGCTCAATCCGAGGGGCGGGATAAACGGTTGTCTTTCAAATTCCCTCTGCACGCAATAGGATAGCGCTACAACCAGGCAGAGCAACGCTAGTTGATAGATTAAACTTTATCTGTATCCGGTCGGCAAAACTCCGAACACATCTTCCTTTTTTAAGAATGACTTCAGTGCCGTTCTTTGATCTTTTCTAAAAGGAAAGCTGAACTCCAAGTCTTCCAGAGTCGCGGCCAAAGACCGCTGTTCACCAGCAGCAGCACCCATCTTCTTTATTTTTAAGTAGCAGGGAATTCACGCAGAACTATCGCAACTTTGCGTCCTTGTGTTAAGCCTGCCCACCAACTCTATACACGATGTGATTGGCCTGACCAGAGTTTGGTTTTTCCAGCTCGCAAGCCAACAGAGAGTTACTAGATGACCCTGAACTTTAAGAAACCATTAGCTTAAGGTGTTAACATTATATTAAACTGTCATTAAGTGGTTGGGTTTTATATTGGCTGTCATGAGACCATTATAATTGTGTCATCAATATTTTTGAAACAATTTAGACTTTTCATGAAGTTTGATTTCATTATCAAATGCTTTTATAACGGTGTCATAAAATAATATCCTTGACCCCAAAAAGTGTCATAATTCATGAACATTCAAAAAGACTCCATGTTCATGATATGTTTCATATCATAATTATGATTGTCTTGCTTTGCCAGACCTTCCTCCATAGCGCTGTGGATGAGGGTCTGGCTAGTCCACACAGAATTCTGGGGTGGGAGAAAAATGTGCTCTGGCTTATTGGCATTTCTTTAAACCAGTCACAATCGTCATGGGTGGCGCTAAGCTCCGCACGGAGCCACGGTGCCTCTGCTAAATAGTCTCAGGAAGGAACTAGTTTTGGTGGAACATGTGTACGTTCAAAAGTAGTTTTAGTCGTGCAACAGAAAACTCTGATTGGACAGATAGTCTAGCTAGCTGTCTGGATTTACCCTGCAGAGATCTGAGGAACAGTTAACCATAGTCCTCAAAATCCACCGGAGGTTAGAACGCCAACACAAAGAAAGAGGAAGGGGACGGACATCAGCCAGAAAGAGGGACATCCGGTGGAATTTCCGACGGCACCGGAGCAATCCCGGAAGTGGAATGTCATGGATATAGACTATAATTATCACGGTGTCATGTCAGTCTTATGCACACCCCTTCAAATAAAGTGTTCCTGTATATTTGAATGGAGTCTAGCTGTAGTTTAGGCAGACACAGAGGTCCTTTTATTGCCAATCATGCATGTCCATGACCCATCTTTCATAATATGCGGTCTATATAAACATTTTGTCTCATTCAGTCTGCATACAACCCTGAGCTCTGCATCCATATGCTACACCGCTGCCTGCTTTAAGGAATGTAGCTCCCTCCACCTCCCCAGCCTCCTCCTGTATCTCCTTCTGTTTTAGTATGCAGCTGTACAATTATGTTTCTTTGTGTTCATGTTCATGAAAGGTTGTGTATCTCAGGTTCTGCTAGAAAGGCAGGAACAGACTATGAGTCACAGCGCCAAACTCAAAACTAAAAGATTCCTTCCTCCCACTGTACAAAAGGAAAGCCAAAATATCCTGGATACGCCATCTTGTAATTTTGGAGCCAGAGTCTGCACAGTAGTGATCAGACGGTGGAGCCGCGGTATCAAAGTCCCGCCCATACACCTGCCTAACCAGTCGTGAGTCAACCACAGCTGTCAATCATGACGTTTCGACCCGTTTTTATAGCCTCAAAACACTAATTAAAACCAAACTTATCAGAAAAATGAACACTTGAACAAACAACAGCATGATCAGAACTACCTAAAATGACCGAAACCATCTTCGGGAAGATTTATTTGACGCGCACATGGCCCATCCTCTAACATGGAGGGGGGCGGGATTTCTACTTCAGCCAGCCAGATGTTCTGGCTTCATCTATACAGTCTATGCAACAACCCCTGGTTTAAATCCTTGGTGTGACTGTCCTGTCAGTACAAGTTGAAATTTGAGCCTAACTGGAGAAGTGACAAAATGATGTCAGAGTGTATACTAAATAAGCTTTGATTTTCAAGTGTTTGTTAATGTACACTATTGACCCACAATGCAATGCACAAAGGCAGTTAATGTGCTACTCTCAGCTGCAAAAAACTAATTGTGGTAGGTGGTTTATCACCTACAGGAAGATCTTTTAAGAATTGTAGAGGAACATAAAATTGTTAGATTGTTAGAAGAACATAGTAAGGTGTATTAGTTTGATCCCAGAGCTGTCGCCCTGCTGCTTGTGGGATAGAAAAAGAAGAATCACTGTGAAAAGAGATAATGAGCAAATGTGTATCTGAAAGTAATCTGAAACACTGCACACTGACACTAACTCTGTCTCCTTCTCCTCCCAGTCATCCTGTACAGGTCCAGCTCAGCCCACCGACACAAAGCACCATGCAGCTTCCCCTGCCGGCGCGCCAGTAGCCGGGCCCTCAGCGGTGGAAGCTGCTTCAACTCTGCCAGATCTCCTCGGGGATGTCCCCTTCACTCTGGCTCCCCATGTCCTGGCCATGCAGGCAGGGCTCCCCCTAATTCCTGATGTGCTGCTGTCCCGGGACATAAACTACAACCTGACTAGTTTCCACTACGACTTCACTTTAGAGAACTCGGTGCTTCATAATGCCTAGTCCGTTCAAGTTTTATTATCAGGAGTTCACACTGTGGGGATCTTGGCTGATTGTTGCTTATTCGAGAGCTTCCAGGCCTACAACATATTGAACGTGCTCATGTGATTCTGTAGCATTATGAACAAGTAAAAGCTCACAAAAATACATTAAAGCGCCCATATTATGCTCATTTTCAGGTTCATAACTGTATTTTAAGATTGTACCAGAATAGGTTTACATGGTTTAATTTTCAAAAAACACCATATTGTTGTTGTACTGCACAGCTCTCTCTCACTGCTGCAGATCCTCTTTTCACCTGGTTTCTGTTTTAGCTACAGAGTGAGACCTCTTTTCATCTTCTTCTTCTGTTCTATCTTTGATTGCACTCGCACATGCTCAGTAGCTCAGATGTAGATCATGTCAGCTAGCTAGCTCTAGAGACAGTAAAAGACAGGCTGTTTCTCCAACTTTGGTCAGTTACAAGGCAGGATTAGCTGGGAGACTTCTAAATGAGGGCGCACATGTAAGTAGTTCTTTTGTAGATTATGGTGAACTTGTGTGTGTTGTAGCAGTGCTTTGCTATTGAAAACGACGTAGCATGCTAGCATTAGCGTTAGCATGCTAATGGTTAGCATGCTAACGAGCTAACGGTTGTGGTTAGCCAGCTCATTTCGGACTGTGACGTCACAGTCCGAGCCGATTTTGAACAGCTCACCAGGAGACTGAAGGCAGGACACATTCAGAAACCGTATCTCACTCAGAACAGCATGGATGGATTTTTTTCAAAGTTTGTATGTGTGTGGAAGCACCAGAGACACAAAAGAACACCCCAAATCCCAGAAAAAGTGATTTTTTTCATAATATGGGCACTTTAAACATAAAATAATTTGTAGAACTGCAAAGCATAATATTTCTGTTATTAACTCCCTATCCATTTTCTAATTCCAATGTAGTCTTAGCAATGACATGACATTGGAAAGGACACAAGGAAGCCTGGACATCTCACTGGCTACACAACGGATGACGGTGAAAAGGTTTCAACTTTATAGCTCTGGGGGAACCGTATGGACTTGTGGTTTACTTGTTCCTGGTTGTGTTGCTCTCAACTTAAACACAGTTAACGCAGTTCGGGCACCTGCTGTTTACTTTCATTACAGATACAGGGCCTGCTTATGATAGGTTAAGACATTGTGACTGTCAAGCCCATAGGCACCCTTCAGATACAGTGATGTACGATGTGTTTTAATGACGTCTATCTGAACAGGATCATTCAGTGTATTACTCCTTGGGTTTCTAGCAGTTTCTGATGACTTTGCACTCATCAGGGAATGTGCTGAGATCTGGGGACATTGCTACAAAAAGGCAGAGGGGTAAAAGACATGTGAAATGTTGGTGCCCGGTGTGCACACTACTACAGGAAATACTGTACATTAGGTCAAAGTTGAACCAAGACATTGGGCAAAAAAACTGCAGTGGATGGTTTATAATGGTGATGTTTGGGTAATAAAGTTACCCTTCACCTTTGTTTTCTCTTCCAAATAATTGTCTGTGTTACTGATCTAAACCTTGTTTACAGCCCATCTGATCATGTGATTACTAGAATTCTGCTTCCCGCACCCAACCTGACCGGTCCAGCCAAGGTGTCAGGTTTTAGGCCATCTTGTTGTGTAAAGGCCAGTTTATGCTTCTGCGATAAATCGACGCCATGAGTTCATATTTCCCTGCACTACACCTTGAAAACACACACACACACACACACACATGCCGGCCCTGCTATTCTCTTAAAGAGATCAGCACACGCACCAACACACAAATATAAACTTCAGGCCACTTCCGTAGGCTACAGAGAAAGCTCTGCGTGGAGCCTCCTCAGCCCCATAAATCAGACTTAATACCTCCGGCTTGGGTTGTGTTTCTAAATGTATTTATTAGAGATGCCTCTCTCTCTGTGCCAGTCTTCTGGTCTGTGTTTTATTTGTTGCAATATGATACGCAATGCCCAGACGGAGCAGTGAAAAAAGACCACTGTAGCCATTGCATTTCAGTTCTCTGTAGTTGGGTTGGGTCTTAAACACCCGGGTATGAGCCAGGTTCACATCCCAGTTTTAGGTCTACTGACTGCTCGTGTCCCCCATCAGACATTTTAGCGATGCCCCCATTTTTTGCCAGATCTCAGCAATTACCTTGGAGAGTACAATCCATTTCTTACAGATATGACTGGTGGCCAAAACTACAAAAATAAAACCCAGGTCGTACTAAATTGAAATGATACTTTAAGTGCAGGTTGATATTTTATTGCATAGGCTTCAGGTAATTTGAGGACGTAGCACCTAGACGATGAAGCAATAACTTGTATCACAGCTTAGCACTAGGACAACACATAGCCTACCTCCCATAGAGTTCAACCTAATTCTTCAATAGAATCATCTATTTATGCACAAACTGCAACATGTGAGATTGTTTGAATGATAAAGTGAAAATGTCCGGTAATAGTATTTTTACTAACTACAGCTCTTGCGTAATAATTAAATATATGATCTGATTTATGTTTGACATTATATGTAGCATTTCATGCCACAATTAATGTTTTTTTCATACTATATATATATATATATAAATAAATAAATAAAAGTAGGTACATGGAGATACTGACCCTACGCACGTCGCTCGGCCATGGCTTGGTAGTGTTACATTTCCCCCGCGTTACACACACATATATATATATATATTAATATAATATATGTGTGTGTGTGTATGTATGTATATGTTTATATATCTATGGTTGTTCCCTACCAGTCGTCACCACGGTTGAAATTTGCTCTCTGAATGTGGCCTTGTTTTTGATCCAGCATAATCTTCTACCAGGATTAGGTTATTGTAGTATTTATTATGTTTCCATTAGTTTTACAATTTTTTCAATAGAATGCAGTCAAATTTGTTATTTTGCTCAGTATAACTTTCTGAACTTTCTACCGAAATTCTTTCAAGCCATGACAGCATGTACTGTACCAAGTTTATACCTCCGATATAAAGCTGTATGATTACTTTTTGAATGGTTTTCAATAGTATGAGAACTATTTCTAATAATCAAATGAAACTAATATGTCTGTTTGAGTTGATGTTCAGACTCCGGTAGTGCTAGTTAAATCTACATTAAGAGCTATTGTGAAGGTAATTCCAGTTGCTCCATTATTTCACCCAGGCTTTGTCAGCACATGGCCTCCATTTGCTCTGGCTGGTTATTATTTGAGTCTCTGCCATTTTATGAACCTGGTTTTTTATTTGTGAATGTACGGTACTTGCATAAACCAAGTTACAATCTCTTGTGCTTTATTACTGATAAACACTGTAAAAAAAATGCAGGGGATTTCACTTCAGCGTTCATTCATGTGTTGTTCTTGATTTAGATTGACGTTTGCATCCTGGTTTGAATTATGTTCTCAACAGATTACATGCAGTTGGGTCAATTGACGTCTCCACCAGAGCAATTTTCTTCTGAGTCATTTTGTAAATATGAGCTTTTAAAATGAGCACAGAACTTTTCCTGAGAAGTGGAAATACATTTGCATAGTCAAGATTTCAGTCAGGAATTTACCAATTTACAATACTGTATTTGTATGTTTTGTTTGTACATAATCAAATGTGGTCTCTTCAAACCTGCTGTGCCTTTTAATAAACAGTCAATGTACTTTTCAAATAGTCTTTTAGAAGTAAGCACTTAGTTAACTCCCACTAAAGTTGTCTCTGTTAAACCATCTTATTTCTGAGTGAAAGTATGGCTATGTATTCAGTTGGTTGTAACTGTGGATGGACTTTACAAATAAATGTGAAGAGCATTGTCTAACTTATGACTGTCTCTGTGTACAAAGAAAACTATAATGTTACTGTCACACCAAGAGAGACTGGTTGATTTTGACTTTGGAGTTTTTAGTCTCGACTTGGGACTTGTTGGTCTTGAACTAATTGTTGTTCTTGATTTTGATTTTGACTTACCTGTCTTGATCTCGGACTTGCTAGCTTTGACTTGGGACACGTCGGCCTTGATTTGTGACTTGATGGTCTAATGTGAGACTTGTTAGCCTTGATGTAGGACTTGTTCTTCAGGGACTTACCTGACTTGACCTGGGAATTGTTGATCTTGACATGGGACTTGTTCGCATTTACTTGGGACTTGTTGGTCTCGACGTGTTCTTGACTTCACATAAAATTGTATAGCTAAGCCTTGAGATTTACTCGCGACTTACTAAACCATTACACAGTCTATGATCCCATCTCTGGAATGTACACTTTGGAAAAGAAAATCGCAATGATGACTTGTTTTTTCTTTTTTATTTAGAATGAAGAAAGAACAGAACATAAATTATTTCTGGTAATGTCTGTGATGTTAAGTTAACCTCTTGAATATGTTTGAGTAAAAAAAGACAGAAGTACAGAAGTAGAAAGTTTTGTTTATGCTCTGCAATAAAATGAGAAGAAAGTTCACTTGTTTGAGAGTATACACTTGTGAGTAAATTTCGACAAAGGTTATAATGTTATATTCTTTTTAAATGCCCATTAAGGGTATGCACCTATGGTATGCAGCACCCTCGGTACACATACGGTATTACAAATTCACCTTATTGCCTCTATCAGGTGGTCACCAACTAAGTTCCCATCATAGACTGTTATGATATATATACAATATAACATACAGTCTATGGTTTCCATACATCCAATGACCACCCAATCAACATATCCAGGAAGTAGTTCAGCACCAATCAGAATGTAGTTGTAGGGATTTGGTCCCACCCATTGTCCAACCTCTTCTGTCAGTTGTTGTGTCAACAGAGTCTGACATCTGCGGTCTTGGAAATTGGGTTTGGTGAGTCAGGAGTTACGAGTTTGACAACATGACCATATTGCCTACATAACCTACATAACATGTTTAGGCAGAAGGTTGCTTAACAGTACAGGCGGGCTATTTGCATGTGTAGGCCTACTCGGACACGGAAAAATAAGTTTGAAAGTGAAGACTGTGTAACTCCAGAAACTTTGGTAGCTGGCAAAGTTTGTTAAAATGGATGACGTTAGGTCGTGTGCTAAAACAAAACACATAAAGTGAGGTTGTGAGCTGTTTAAATGACAGGACTATGAACTTGTACCACTCAAATTGTTACATAAACAACATTATCAACTGAACGCGGCTGATATCATGTCAGCGTCACCAGCCAGCTCATCCCAGCAGCGGGTTAAACACAGTGGCTCCCCCACAGCCACCTCTTCCTGTAGCAGCAACACCACCGCGGTCCGGTTGCAGCCTATCCGCGCCACGGTGCCGTACCAGCTTTTGCGTGGAAATCAGCACAGCCCAACCCGCTCTGCTTCCTGCTGCTTCTCAGTAGCCGGGAGCAACACAGGACCGACGACGTCCCGTTGCTCCAGTCCCGCCAACCCGGGTGGAAGCGGCTCTGACAGCAGGCTGGTCCCCAGGCAGAGACTTTCACCACCGGACATCAGGAGCTCACCAGAACGCTCTCCCCACTCTCCTGTTTCCAAAGGTAATGTTGTCCATTAAAGTAAATCAAATGTAGCTTTAATGCACCCATTATCGTTCAGATAGCTTGGTGCTAACTTGCGCTAGGTGTCGTTCTGTCTCGTATGTAGTGAACGTCACGCCAAACTAGCTTTAAACATCTGTCAATTGGATGGTTTCGGCGATTAATGAACACGATACGTGCACTTTCAAATGAAAGACTGGAATATTTCCGAAAAGATGCATGGTATTCTAAAGTTCGGCGTATTTATAATTCACTATCCATCATTACATTTATATAAAACCTCAACTTTAACAGTTTTCCCCAACATTCGCCATCGGACGCCACGTTGTGTTTTGGTAAGCGATGCCAGTTGAAATAGATGGCGAAGCAGCTCGAAATATTACATTTTATTTCATATTAGCGCAGTTTTGTCAATTTTATGTGTACCGTATTGTAAAGTAGACTATCATTATTCAGACAAAGGCTGTGGGAGTTTTTAAAGCTTGTATAACTTTCCCAATAGCCAGACCATCTCAAAATGTCATTCTTTCCGTAGCAAGATTCAGTATAGCGAGCCGTTCTCTCAGTTGCTACGATTTAGCTATCCAAATCGGAGCCAGATGCTAGGCTAGTTGGCTAGCTTTCTAATTGGGTCGTAATGCATTAGGGATCTGATAATTGACGCTATAAACATCGAGAAGGTAGATAATATATAAGCAATATTATCTATATTTCCACAGTTGCTCCCGCAACCATGTTCCAATTTGTATTAACGTTATAGTATCAGTAATATTTTTAGCACACCACAGTTTAAGCTGGTTTGGTGTATTATTCCAGTGTGTTACAATTGCGATTTAAACGGAATAAGTTAATGCAGTTGTTATTACATTACATATTGGCGTTGTCCCTGCTACGATACGATGAGGTAAATATGTCAGGATATGGATGCCTGTGTGGTGATGATGCAGCTCCTGTGTCGTAGATAAACAGGGCTCACTCATCTGCATTATACGACGATTAGCCATATTTTCAGAATCTGCTATGTACACTGAAAGCTTAGTATTAATTCGTTACGTGTATAGGTTGTTTACCATCATTGAAGTGGAAAAAAATATGTCGTCAGCTGGTAGCTCTATGGCAACATTGGGGCCTAAGTGTGAGTGAGACATAAACAGAGCCCTCTGGGTAGGCAGGCCAGCCTCTGCAATATGCATACACACTTATGTGAAGTACTATTTGTCAAATATGGATAAACGAGAATTTACAAAGAGGAATACAATCTTTTTGCAAATGCAACAATGTATTTATAGTGTTTTTGCAATCCAGCCAACATACAGTAGCTATGTGTCATGGCTACTACATCTTGCTACATTTTCTTGTGAAGACCTGTTAGCTCTAATGGTTTGGATCTGTTTTGGATTAAAATATTACAGGCTATGATGTGCACTTGACTTTGTATTTTCCACTCTTAGATATCGTTGCTGGTAGCAGTGGCGTGTCCAGGACAATTTGATCTGGGTTTCCAAGGTGGGGCATGAATCAAGCCAGGGTGGCACTGAGCATGGTGTTCTGGAAACATGCCAACAACCAATAAACACACAGCGATAGCTTACGGAGGGCTGCTAGTGCCATCACTGCCTGACATATACAGTAAGATAGATAGATATATAGATAGATATATATCGCTGGTCGAGTCTCCAGAGGCTGGTTTTAGAACGTAAGGGACGCCACCTGTTTCAACAGCTACTACCTATGTAAATAAAATGATCCATAGTCCATTTTATTTCTATGTTATAAACGATAAGCTGGTCGAAATGGTTGAAAGTTTTAGACGTAGGCTCAACGAACGACGGAGGCTTCAAATGTCAGTGTCATTTCCACGCTTCCCATTCATTTCTATGGGAGCAGCCGTGCAATACATTCTGATGGACCAACAGTTCCCGTGTCTCTGGACGGAGACCAGTGAAGGATATTAGAAGTCACTTTCCCGGTGCTGGCTGAGCGTTACTGAGCAGCCTCCAACTGAGCTTGAAGACGTAGATGTGACGTGAGCAACGTGTCTGAAAGTGTGAAGTCTTCTGGTAGCTGTGCCGAGAGAAATCTCAATCATTCCCAATCTTACAGAGACGGAGAGCGTAGGTATATGTCAGGAGATAAAATAGGCACAGGCTAATTATTGATCACTAACATGCTAGTTAACATTAGTAATTAAACCTAAACAGCTAATGTAAGTCCAAACTGCCTGTGAGCTTCTCCTGTACTATACGGTAATTCCTCTACTATGCGACAGTAAGTCTCGTGGTTATGACACAATCGTTAGCCTATTTTTATAAAAGCGTCTGCTACGGAGCCATAACGTGAGATACAAGGTAATGGAGCCTTTATACATTGTCGTGTTTCTTTAGAAATAAACAATGGACAAATAGAGTCTTTAAACGCTTCAGATGTAAAGTTATTCGCTGTCAAAGTGGCGCCAAAATGAATGGCAGTCAATGGGATGCTAACGGGAGGTGATCGTTTGGTAGCATCAAAATGGCGCCATAGGAGGTTTGAGTTCTGAAGCGAAGCTTATCCCCTTGGGTATTACTTGTGATAAATAAACAGATATTAAAATGTCCTCAGTTCTGAATTTCTGCTACTTTCAGTCTTCTGCTAAGATACAACAAATTGCTTGTTGAATTTAAAACAAATGAAAGCAAATCATTTCCAACATTCTTTTATTGAACAAATGGAACATTGATTTGAATATAAAAGGCAACACTAATAAAAAAAGAATGACAGCTACATTTGAAAGTGCAAGATATTTTCTTTCAACTAACACAACAAATCTCTGTCTTTCGCGATATGTTTATTGCGCCGGTTCTTACTGTCGGTTAAACGGTTAATCATTAAGATCCCTAGGGTGCACCTAAATGATGTGCTGGTGCACCCAAATGAAAGAATTTGACGCACTAGTGCAGTCAATGTAAAAAGTTAGTCCGGAGCCCTGATATAGAAATGAGATGCAAAACCTGTGAGATGGTCTTTTAAATAGAGCCTTCTGAATAATTGATTAGCCCCTGGTGGGAGCGTTTCTCTGCGGTTTGAGATGGTCATATGACTCAAAGTCATGCTGGGTGACCTTGTTATCCCAGAGAGGTTTTCAGCATCAACCAGATGTAAGAATGACCTCACAGAGTCCAGACAGTCTCTAAATACCGGTAACTAACATGTAAACACTTACACACAGTGGTTGTATAATTCACACAAGACTTATGGCTCTACTGAATCACTGGCAATACTGCAGTGTTGTTCTGGTCAACAACAACCGTAACTGTTTTTTAAAAGTTCCTTATCGTCCTCTATCTTCTTCCTTATTTGTATTGTTATTATTTTTATTGATAATTATATGAATCTTACTCACCTCCTGATATTAACAGTATTGCAACAAATTAGTCTTGCATTGCCAGACCTTCCTCCACAACGCTGCAGAGGAGGGTCTGGTTAGTCCACACAACATTCCCAGGATGGGAGAAAAACGTGCTCTGGTTTATTGGCATTTCTTTGAACCAATCACAATCCTCTTGTGCCAGACACAGCAACGGTGCCTCTGCAAAATAGTCTCAGGAAGGAACTTGTTTTGGTGTAACATGTGTACGTTCAAAAGTTGTTTTAGTGACGCAACAGAAATCTCAGATTGGACAGATAGTCTAGCTAGCTGTCTGGATTTACCCTGCAGAGATCTGAGGAGCAGTTAACCATAGTCCTCACAAATCCACCAGAGGTTAGAATGCCAACACAAAGAAAGAGGAAGGGGACGGACATCTGGCCGAAAATCAGGGACATCCGGCGGAACCTCCAGAGTCACCAGATCTATCCCGTAAATAAAACGTTGTCGATATAGACTACAACAAATCAAACGAAACTAAAGTGCACACTGACTGTGGCTTTACCACCCTGAAGTATTTAGCATTCCTGCTTCAGCTTCCAGACCGTGGTCGGGGCTTTGATGCTCACTTTGGGGCTGAGTTCACACCGAGGCGAAATGTTCGCGTCGCATTAATCGCATGTTTGATCGCGGGATCATATTGGGATCATTTGTGTTTTAATTAATAATTAAGATTAAGATTATTATAATTAATTAATCTGCCCGTTAAAGGAAGTTTTTCCTCGCCACTGTCGCACCAAGTGCTTGGTCGTGGGAAATCGTTGGGTCTTTGTAAATTATAGTGTGTGGTCTAGACCTACTCTATCCTTAAGGTGTACTGAGATAACTCCTGTTGTGATTTGACACTATAAATAAAATTGAATTGAAACAATGGAGGCCTTGGTGCTCTTTGCTAGGTAGGCCTAGTTATAGTAGATACTACTGGTCTAGAAAAGTCTTTCTAAAGAGGAGCAACCTTGTTGAGCTACTTAACATATTTGGAAGATCACGGCCAAGTTGAATTTAGTCCCTTGAGTGAACTTGTAATCCAGTGGATTTATAAAGGGACCTAGCCCTGTACCTTGTTTAATAGGATAATCTACTGTTGGACCAGAAGCCAAGACACCAGATTACTACAGGAACACTGGCCAGATGAGTCATCATGTGTGAGCACGCATAGGATTAGTAGATGTGGTCATTATTCTTTTGCCCTCAGAATGTGACAATGTAGCTATTATATATTACCATAGAGCATGTTTCAGAAGATGTATTTTGATGGAAGGGTTTGGCATAGGGCTAAACGATTTGGGGGGGGAAATAGAATTACGATTTTTCTGCCAGATATTGCGACTCAATTCGATTTGCGTTTTTTGTTGTTGTTGTAAAGTTTAGCTTCAAGCTATAGTGCTTAGTTTCTGTCTCCTCCATGAGGAATTCTACACTGTTGGCACGTCCACATGATACAAGCCTTCGGTGACAACGCACCACCCCCACTCCTCCTCCAAACAGTTGCTAGTAGCCAAGGAGGACACAGAGGATTAAAAACATGATCGAATTTCGATTTGCAAACAAATTAATCGTTCAGCCCTAGTTTGGCAGTTGTTGGAGCTTAATAAATCTGTGCGTTGATTTTTGTTTGAAACTTACAAGAGTGGTTTCACATTTACATTTAAGACCAAGAATGCTCCAGTCAAAACCAATTGCAGTTCCGTTCTTAGTAGCTAATGTAGACCGCATTCTGCAGTAATGATTTTTTATATTATTTTATGGACACATAAAGAAATGCTATGTTCAAAGAAGAATAACATTTGAATTAAGTGGTTCCAATTTAAACTGTAGCCACCACTACTATGCACACTTACATTTCATACAGTCATCTAATTACAGAGCTAACAGGCTGTCTAATATACACTCACCTAAAGGATTATTAGGAACAACATACTAATACCGTGTTTGACCCTATTCTATCAATATGGGCCAACATTTCTAAAGAATGCTTCCAGCACTTTGTTGAATCAATGGCACAAAGAATTAAGGCAGTTCTGAAGGTGAAAGGGATCCCCCACACCATTACATTGTAGCCTCATTTCTCTATTTTTAGTGGAGATGAGTGGTACCCGGTGGGGTCTTCTGCTGGTGTAGCCCATTCGCCTCAAGGTTGTGCGTGTTGTGGCTTCACAAATGCTTTGCTGCATACCTCGGTTGTAACGCTATTTGAGTCAAAGTTGATCTTCTATCAGCTGGAATCAGTCGGCCCATTCTCCTCTGACCTCTAACATCAACAAGGCATTTTTACCCCCCAGGACTGCAGCATACTGGATGTTTTTCCTTTTTCAGACCATTCTTTGTAAACCCTAGAAATGGTTGTGCGTTAGAATCCCAGTAACTGAGCAGATTGTGAAATACTCAGACCAGCCCGTCTGGCACCAACAACCACGCCACGCTCAAAGTTGCTTAGATCACCTTTCTTTCCCATTCTGACATTCAGTTTGGAGTGAGTGTATTTCCATGTGTACTCTTTACACCCTTCATGGTGTTGACATAGATATGGAGCCATAAATATGGAAACAAAACACATAAACACACATACTGTACAGAGAGTGAGAACACAAGCCTTGCACCAGTTTCTGAGGTCAGTGTGAAGTTGGTTTGCTAGTGAGATATTTTTAACAGGTTTAGGCCCAGAGCAAATGACAGCCACTGGAGTGTTAAAGCCAGTGGAGAAGGGCCTTAGCTCGCCTAATGTGTTTGACTTTACTCAGCAGCTAGTCCCTAACTAGCTTTCATTCATTCCTCTCCTCTCTGGGCGGAGATATAGGCTCCCTAGAG
The DNA here is from genome assembly GCF_010015445.1 of Perca fluviatilis. NCBI lineage: Eukaryota > Metazoa > Chordata > Actinopteri > Perciformes > Percidae > Perca > Perca fluviatilis. The sequence continues at coordinate 1,890,771 of NC_053124.1, read as the reverse complement.
CAAAAACAAACGGGACAAATTTTCTTTGGTTCCTTGTGCAATTAAAGCTGTTAACTTGCATAACTCTTGAATCCACATTTTTTATTAGTGTCACTTGGGCCTTCTCAGTGACACTGTTAGAAATCACTTTTCCATACAATCTCAAGGGATTTTATTTGACACTGTCCATTTTTTAAGTGAGGAAATTGTTCTTAATCAATCTGTGGGTTGTGTGCTGCTAGGATGTTTTATGCCTTGTTTATTGTGTTGTTGTTTTGTAGTTTTTTTGTAAATCAAATTTGTCCTTGAGGGACAATAAAGAACCTGCTCTGCCTTTGACAAAATGAAAGCTCAGATGGGCCAATCAGGAATCTTGCTCCTTATGAGGTCATAAGGAGCGAGGTTACCTCCCCTTTCTCTGCTTTGCCCACCCATGAGAGAGAGAGAGACATTGTGGCTTTCAAACGAGCAAAGTGGCAGTTGGTCAAGGCCACACCCCCACCCTCCAACTTGCCCCCCCTCTCTCCTCCTCAATAGCATTTAAAGCTACAGACACAGAAATGGCACATCCTAAGGAAAGCTCTAGTGGCTGTAATTCTGCACCAAGGCTGAATTTTGGGAAAGAGACAGACACAGAGCTGTAGCCGAGACAAAGTAGCGACATTTTTAAGTCATTAACTTTATCGGTTATCAGGCAAATAAAACGCTGCCTGATACAGATAATCTGCAGACTGACAAAAACAGCCCGATAATCAGCAAGGGCCGATAATCGGTCTATCACTATTCTGAACTGAACTCTGATATTCCAGGGGATGTGCAAAGGTTCACGGTATTAAGAATAACTGTCACGGAGCACAGCGGACCAAAAAGCACAACTCCGAGCAGAGGGTAAAAGGTAATGGAGCTTTATTGTACAGAGTACAATCACAGGCGAAGGTAACAAAATCGGCAGGCAAAAGATGTGGTCAAAATACAGACTAGAGATCTACAAAAACACTGGGAAGGTAACACGAGGGATAACGCTGGAAAGTGAGACACATAAGGTACTACAACAATCTGGCAAATGACAAAGGACACAAGGTGAGTACATATGCGCTGGGACAGGGGAAGACGATTACACACAGGTGACACACATTAGGGAAGGGAGGCTAATCACAAAGACAGACAAAGATGGAAAGACAAGTGACCTGAAACAGAGACAGACAGTGAATTAGCAAAATAAAACAGGAAGTCAGGGAAACAAAACATGAACTAAGAGCGGGAACTGGATGTGACAATTACCTTGTCTGCTGTTTGGTGCTAGATAGGTAGTGTACAGGGGGTTCATCAGAGCTTTTATGCCTGTTTGAAATTTACATTGAGCTAATATTGCACTGTCTTTGTGGTCTTTTTATCTGTGCAGTTGAAAGAACAAAATCCCACCAGGTGCGGAGCTTGGGGGCCATTTGGCGGACTCCCTCCCAGGGCACTATTACTGGACCCTACCTCATTGGGCAGTGGCCTCGTGACACCCATGTGCACTACCCATCTTGTATGAAAGATAAATCCACACAGGTAAGCACAACCCCCACGTCCCTTACATTTGCTGTATCCTGTCCCCTACAGAGATGAAGTCATGTGGCATTTTGTAGTAATGAGGTGAGGATTTGTATATCATCTGCATAGAGACTAATCTTATGATGTGTGTTGGGTGTTTGGATTCCTTTTATGTAGATGTTCTGATGAATGGCTGCTGCTAACGGTTTGATGAAAATGGTGAGCTAGCGTCCATATATAGGGGTTTATTTCTCGACGCAGAGGCCCAGGGTTCGAAGCCGACCTGCTGCCCCTTTCTGCATGTCTTCTCCCTCTTTCCCCCTTTCATATCTGAGTTGTCCTATCAATTGAAGGTGGAAAAGCCCAAAAAATGATCTTTAAAAAAGAAAATGGCGAATAGAGAGAATCTTTGCCTAGTCCCCCCTGTGCAGTGGGAAGCTGTGTGATGTTTGTCCATTGGTGATGACAGTGGCTGAGGGTTAAGTGTACAGAATCTTGACCTAGTTAATAAATGATTCCCCAAAGACAAATATTTCTAATGCGGTAAAGAGAAATTTTCAGTTCATCCTATCAAAGGCTTTTTCTGTATCTATGATGGTTCCTGCTTGTTGTAGTAATGCATTAAATACATTACATGCATTAAATGGCTATGTGTGTTATTGGTTGAGTGTATACCTTTTGATAAAGCCGGTTTAGGATGGATTATGGATAGGCCTGGGCGATACGGTTGAGAGGTATATCACGATATTGCTTGATCATATTGATCGATTTTGATAACTATTCATAATTTTAATTACCTAAAAAGACTAAGAACACACATGCAGAATTTAAACATTTCTGTTTAACACTTAATATAACATTCAACTGTTCTTCAATTATCAACCCCAATGTAGACACAACAATGAAAAACACACAAATACTGTTAATAAGTATTACAAATCCAGCTGCTAGATTTGGTGGTCCTGTCTCTTATCGGTATATATTGAACATGTTTATATTCATATTGATCAAGGTTGGGGCCTTTGCTAGGCTTCAGAGGGGTTGAAATGTGTTCCTATTTGCTTGAAGCCGTGAAGTATGTTCCCTGATTTACCCCCCCCCCCAACTTTCTCGTTGTCCGAAGTTTTAAAAATTCCGTTATAATCTATTTTTTACCCGTCATTTTAATTTGCCTAATATACTGACCAAGCTTAGATTATGCATTTATAAGGGCATGACCCTTCATCATCTTCTTCAGTTTCACCATCTGCAGCTTGAGCCTGAGTGAGGACTGTATGAGTCACCACTATCAGTCTTTATGGGTCACATGTAAAGGATTTAAAATGTATTTTGAGGACAGCAAAGAAGGTTTATTATATTATTCACAGGCCAGACTGAATCACCTCACACGGGCCTTGTGTCTGTCTATTGTGGGCATACTGTATCCACTCGTTGCCCATGCTTTGACTTCAGTGTTGGCTCTGACTGGAAAATATTGGTATCATTTTATTTGTTATAGTAATGTTTTGTCATGTCTGACCTTAAAGCATGCCCACACCATCCTGCCCTGTGATCCTCTCACGCTGTTCAACCTCAGATGCCCCCCCCCCCCAACACACACACACACACACACACACACACACACTGGTCTTCACATCCTGTTTCTTCCAGGTTGTGTGACATTTACCACATACGCATCTGTGGGCCTTCAAAAGCCAGATGACCTCTTTGCTCTGATCTTACAGTTTATTATTAACTATTGAAGTGATACGAAGGCATGATTGTGAGAGTATGCATGTGTGGTGCTACTGTTTGACAGATGGTTGTTAATACAGGCATGTCTTCATCTCTTACTCCAGCCTGCTGACTTTAAAGGCTCTGACACACAGACGAGGTCAGTGACTCGAGTCTGTTCGTTGTGTTCTGTGTCGTCCGTCGGAGGGGCCGTCGGCCTTCATTTAGGCCGATTTGACATGTTGAATCGGAGGGCGGGCAGTCGGACTCAATGACAAATCTGATTGGTGGTGCGCTTGCCCTTGACTAGTGAATCAGTGCACTTATGTTAGCGTGACGAACGCCTCTCAAAATCTGACAAAAATCTTTCAAACTGACCTTTGTCGATCAAAAAAAACAGACAGATTCAGCAACTGTATGGTCTATTTCTCCCTTAAAATGTTTTCAGAAACACGTTTCGGTGAACTATTTTCATAAAATACGAGATCGTATTCTGAACAAGCCGCCATTAATGGTAGGCTTTGAAATTCGGGAGAAGACGGACTCACGTGACGCATTCGTCATTTCCGGTTTTCATTTTAGTTTTTTACCACTTTGTGGTAGTTTTGCATCAGTTCCTTTTTGCATTAATGTACTGTAGCATGGTGTCCTCAGCCCACTTCATCCTCACCAAGACAGAGGATAGGAAAACCGAATAATGGGGACATTCTGTAGCAACTGACTTGCTGCTGAAAATAAACAAATGGCCCTTTGAGTTGGACACATTAAGCAAGACAGCAGTTCAGTTTCCTCTGGGTGTTATATATGCTTGGATGAGACACTTTCAGAGTTCTTCAGAGTTCACTGTAGTCCTCTGCTCTTTCACTGTGTCGCAGAACCCAGCTTAGTTTTTACTGAGGTGTGTGTGTGTGTGTGGGTATGTGTGTATACATGCGAGTCTGCCCATGCTGCCTCTATGAATTTGTCACGTTGCTAATCCATTGCTGGAATAGTCAAAGCTTTTGATAATCTCTTTGACAGACTTTAGTGATAACAATGTAACCATAACTTATAGGGTTGATGGCCAAAACTACAAAAATATTGTACCATCCAAATTGTGATAAATGTGAATGATCCTTCAAGAGTCAGTGAGATTGAGACATTGTTTAATGAGCTCAGATCTAGGGGTGTAACAATACATCGATCTGGATCGATTCAAAGTGAATATATCCATTTTTCATCATATTTTTTATTAGTGCAAATAGACAGGAAAGAGGGGAGAGAGAGGGTATGACACGCAGCAAAGGGTCGTGGGTACATATTGTCATCTTTAAGGTGTGCCTTTTTTTTTATTTCCACTTTATATTCTTTTTATTAAAAAGAATAATTTTTCATTTTTATGACTGGAAGGGCTAAGTAATAAGATTGTCAAATAGTATTTTAGTTGCTTTTTGTGAGTTGATTTAATTGGATCTGATTGTGTTAAATGGCCATTAATGATATTGTCTCATATGGATCGCAGGACCATGAATCGAATTCGTATTGTGGCAGACTTTGTGAAATAAGAAAATATTGTCAATGTTTCCATAGGTTTATGGAAGAATTAGGTGCGCATATTTGGCGGGGGGGTTTAGGCGTCTGTCCTAGAAACAATGTGATGTTTTGGATCATTATTATTGCTAAAGACAAAACTTAAAGCTAAAGAGGTCCAACTACAGTCAATAGATCTGAGAAAAGTCTTTTTAGTTAGTTGATGCTTTTTTCTGTTTTGGGCACTTTTTTTTGCTGTTTTGGGCACTTTTATGGCTGTTTTGGTGCTTTTTAAACTGTTTTGGGCACTTTTTTTTTCGCTGTTGTTGGCGCTTTTTCAGCTGGTTTGGGCACTTTTTTGCCGCATTTCACATTCATTCAGCTTACAGGGCTCGACATTAAGGGCCGTTACAGAGTCAACGCGAGCAACGCGAACAAGCAACGCGAGCGACGCGCTCCCTTTCATAGTCTAAACAGTGGACGCAAGTAGACGCAAGCGTCACGGGCGATGCGTGAAATGCAATACACCGCCCACGCAACAGGGGGTAGCAGAGTGCTCCACGGTGTTCGGTCGGCAGAGCCAGACCCTCCCGGAGAGTGGCTCTCATCAGGGAGCAGCTGGCTGGCTGACTTCTTTTTATCAGATGCTGGCGTGTTTCCCCACCAGTACAGTGTGCTACGATTGGGTAGCACTGACCAATACATTAATAAAAGGTCGCGTAAACATGGTTTAGCAGGTTTTAAAAATATATAAATACATTTGGGTCTCTCTCTCTCTCCTGCTGTACGCTATTTCAGCCTCTTGAGGAGGGCACACAACATAGACACACACACACACACACAACGTTGATACATACCGAAAAATGTGACTCAGTAGTCCTATGTTTGATGAATTTGCTCAGCTAAGTTGATTCAATATTTTTGGATAATGTACAATATAGTATCCTATATTTAAATATAGGGCACTACTACAATACATGCAGTGTCGCCCCCACCGACAACGCATAGTATTGTGCGCACCGGCGCGTCGCGTATCAAAAACTAGGACGACACATTTGGCTACGCATCGACGCATAATGGCGGCCGAAGCGTAGCGATGCGTAGCCTTGCGGACGCGTATCGATGCGTTGACTCTGTAACGGCCCTAAGGCTTGTCCGCTTGTCCGGGACAAGTGGATTTTTTGTAGGGCAAGTGGAAGAGAAATTTACTTAGTTAAAAGTTAAAATTCAAACAAAATAATAACATTTTTAGTTCACGTTATGTGCCATTCATTACGTCTGTGTTACCGATTTGAAACAATACATTTTTTCCCCCGCAATCCCGGGCAGCGGACCCAGCGGTAGCCGGTCAGCGAGCCACTAACGTTAGACCCAGCCTGATGTTCAGCTCGTTCTCTGTAAGCAATGTAGCATGAAAGCACGGCGAACCTGTCGGTGTTAGTTAGCTATAGTTAGCTTGCTAACTCCGCCTTAACGTTACCTCCTCGCCACATCCTTGACAGAAAACGAGAGACCCGGTGCTAATACGGCACCGGTGCCTTAACGACCGTTATCTTCGGTTCCACTGAAATGCCTGCGCTTCTCTCTGATGCTCCGAAAACGGACGTTAGAGGCAACCTAAACATCGCCGCATGTCACGCTAGTTAACTTGGCAACAGGTAACGTTAGCTTACCATTAGCTAGCAGCTGGAGTAAACACGGTTAAGATGCTGACAGCTAAACGGTGTAAAAGTTTGTATTTCACTGGAGAGGAACGTATGACAGTGTGCAGCTGCTGTTGTCGGAAAACACAGATGTTGCGTTCACTTGAAATTGGCCTCGCCATCGTCGTGCTGCATTCAAAGTTGTTGTAAAATACCCTTTTCCCATCTAGTGGTCGTTTTTGCCGTTCTAATGTCGTTTTTTTTGTGCTCCTTTTTGAAACAAATAAATAAATAATATGCGGATTAAATATCAGGTAATAATCAACTGTAAAGTAGCTACACCTTTTTAAAGGATCTCTAAATCAGCCTCTGCTGGGTAGAAATTAGTGAAATTGTATACTAAAATAAAATAAAAAAAGTTAACACCAACATTTAGTGACAAAATCCATTGTTATGATTACAAAATTATGTTTGATATAAGTTCAAGTTTAAGTCACCACTACCTCTGGTCAAAATATTGACTTAGTATTTCAGAATATAAACTAAGAATCTCAAAGTAATGAGAACATGTAAAATATTGACTTAGTATCTCAATATATTGACTTAGTAACTCAGAATATTGACTAAGAATCTCAAACCAATGAGAACATTTAAAATATTGATTTACAATCTCAATAAATTGACTCAACATCTCAAATTATCGACTTAGTATCTCAATATATTGACTATGTAACTTAGAATATTGACTAGGAATCTGAAAGTAATGACAAACTTTAAAATACTGACTTAGAATCTCAATATATTGACTTCTGCACACCAGCGTGCAACATATTACTTTGTATTATGGAGTCTGGAGATCCTTTTTTCTTGTTGAAGGGGAAATCTATTGTTGGGACACGTTTGTTTCTACTGTTTCAACTGAATTTTATTAATGTTGATAGTATTTGGATGCTTTCAACGGTTTGTTCAAATTCTACATTAGTAAAACAATTTATTTTTATAAAATGATGAATCTTTACCCGGACAAGTGACTTTTATGCATGGACAAGTGAAACGTAAATTTACTTGTCCAAAGGACAAGTGCCTCAAAAAGTTAATGTCAAGCCCTGAGCTTAGGAGCTGCCAAAAACGGCTCAGGTGCCACACCTAAGACTTATGATGGCAGGGAAAACCCTGATTGTATTGTTGTCCAAAGGAGTGATTTAATACTGTATCGTGATAAAACTTGTGATTCACACCCCTACTCAGATCCAGGTATGCTCATAGTAATGTGTAGCTGTAATGCTCTTTTCAGACTCCTGGATGTTGGAGTGAGGAAACGAGAGAGAAGAGGAGCACCCACCAGCGCTCTGCGTCCTGGGGCAGCGCCGACCAGCTCAAAGAGGCATGACACTAACATGACGACAGATACAAACACATTTAGGTCAAATCTTTGGTTTGATGCCTGTACATGTGCCCAACATGGAGCCATATGTACACATGCAGTAGTAATGGAATATGCCATTAAGTACTGACATGGATACCAACAGGTTGGATTGGGGTGCTTCAGGTTTCACTTTAAACTAAACAAAAAATTGTTTGGTGTCATCCTTTAAATACCAAGGCTGAACTTTAAAAGATTTCAATTCCATGTTGGAGTACTCACACCAACATAGTTTATCTCATAAACTCAGACAATAGTTACTTTCTGTCTTAAAGGGGAACTCCACCAATATTAAACTCTATACTGCATATGTATAAAAGTTGTATAAAGCCTTTTGTGTCTCCAGATGGAGCTGTGTACGTCACTTTATTCAGCGTGTGTCTGAAGTCGGCTTGGGCTAGTGTAAAAAAATTCAAACCGGTTTGATATCAAGCCAAACACTGGACCAATATACTGATTTTTACCACTAGGTGTTGCACCTGACTCAGCTGCTCCCGAGTGAGACTAAAGCTTAGTTTATGGTAGCCGCGGTGTTCCGGGCGCGAGGTGCGCGCGCCCGAAAATGACGTCACCACATCTGTCGTTTCCAGCGCGAAGGCTCTGCAAGCTGTCGCTTGGCATTTCTGCCTTTATTGGATAGGAAAGCTGAGAGAGGGGGGGAGACATGCAGGAAAATGGTCACAGGTCAGATTCGAACCCTGAACCTTCTGCGTCGAGGAATAAACCTCTGCACACATGCGCCGCTCTACAAACTGAGCTAACCGGCCACACATCTGAATCTTTGTAACTCCGTGCCCACTGCGCATGCTGCACTTTCAGTTTAACCTGGTTGGCTGGGAAAAGCAGGTTTGTCTTGACAAACATCTGTGTGCTTCTTCGTGTAGAGACCACAGAGAGTCAAACAGCCTTAAATATGTGTTCAGAGAGAGACACCACACTGGCAAAAGAAGAAATATTTTGCTGAAGATTGTGGAAAAACATGAGAGATCGCTTTGTCAAAGCTAAAAAAACGGCTTCATAGAAAGAGTGTTCTTAACAGTGTTACAGGCAGACAGGCAGCTTGGGTTTCCTCAGGCAGCTTTTTTCAACTACAACTCATTTTAAATATATAGCATGTGCGTACACACGGGAAAATATATTGGAGGTACATTCCCGAGTCTGACCTTTCATTGGCTACCACTCTGAAAAAGTTAACTCGGAGTCGACTTTTGGAGAGCGGGGACAGTTGTGAACATCCAGGCACTTTCGGCGCTGTCAGCGAAATTCGCTCATACCGCTGTTCTCATAGGGAATTAATTGAATCACTCCGCTCTGCCGCTATTTTTAGCTGCCTGTGGAAACCCAGCATATTGCACCTCAAATAAATGATGCAAGCTCAGCTACATTATCATGGCAATAGTAGTTTACTACATCGGAGCTATTTTCTCGACATCCATGTACACGACATACACATCCGTGTTTGGCGGTGGCGTCAGTTTTATTCCGACCGCAGCAGAAAGCTCCGCTGTGCTTGAGCTTCAGAAATGCTCGGGGAAATGTAGCTTGTGTGGACGCTACTGCACTACTTGAAGAAGTGACCACGCCCTATTAGCGTTACATACCCGAATCTCCGACCAAACTGTCTGGTTCATTTGCATTGTTGGTAATACAGCGGCGGGTTTTGACAAGGAAGAGGAACGTGTAAATGACATAAATTAAAACTAATGTAAACTAATGTTGGATTAAGTCATGAAATATGAGGCTGATAGCACAGTCCTGCTGATTAACGTGACACATCTCTTTCATGACATGTATTTGGAATAATCAATAACACATTTCACATTTAATCTTTGTATTCACACATACATGGAATTGGTTAAATAATCTATCTAAGAAACAGGGTGTTAACACAGCATAGTTGCCATATTTCCTTATACTTCAGCTGATGGAGCATGCAGTCTGTCTGTCAGCAGCCTGAAGTAAATATTAGTTTTTCTGGAGGCTGTTGGATGTCTGTGTTGAACCAACATTTGACAGATACACCTCTGTTAGATTAAAGTGTGGTTAATAATATCAGTAGCCGAATTGGCTAGCGACAGGTACATTTTGTGCAGCTCATTATTTTTAATTGGGCCCACGTGTTCAGTCTGGTTACTGTTGCTTTGCACAAACTGCTGCTGCTCTTTCTGCCAGCACACACCGCTGTAAAACTAGAGGCCTCAGAATTATAACGGTTGATCATTTTAAGACTTATAATTTTGACTTGGACTGGACAAATCGAATCATCACCCATGTATCATGAAAGAATTGAATCAGGACAAAATCATATCGTCCCAGCCCTAATAGCTAATGTACATTTGTACGTACATGTATATCTTACGTCAGCACTGCAGCAAGAAAACAAACTGCTTCACCCGCTTACTAACACTGTCAGCAGTTGGAATAAAACTGCCACTCCTTCTAGAAGTCAAATCTGAACATACTGAGAATAAACAGTTTAGAAATCATAGATAAAAGACACTTATAACTGCAGAACTGATAGTTGTCTGTACATCCGTTGCTACACTGCAAACAGGAGCTGCTAATAGCTAATTCAGCATACTTTAAATGGTGCCACTATGACAAAATGAAACAAATATAGGCAAAAAGAAATGCTCAAGGTGTAGCCCAGTACATAGCTCACTGAATTCACAGCAACATTATACTTCTCTTCTTTTACTTTTTACCTTTTTTGTTTACCCCTATGCTGTTACACTGTTTAACTATCACTATGGCTCTTCTTAGTCTTGGCATAGAGCGATTCTTGTTTTTTATCGATGTTCTCATCTCTTTGTATTGTTGCTGATGACGTGTGTTACGACAGGCCTTTTTAGGAGCCGTTTGTTGGTGTTATGATATCAGTTTAGTTTCATTTGAGTGGTGACCTGATACTGACATGTGACATGAGTGCACATGTGCAATGCTTGACAAGCCAGATGCACATGTGTGCATGGGAAATTCATGACGGAGGCTGATTGAGGAGATTGCTTCTGGCTGGAGGCAGTGGGAAACTGGCCTCACGCTAACGGGTCGCAAACCAGACGCTAGCACATGTCGAAACACTGGGAGGACGATAAAGACTTTGCTTTGTTGATGTCCCACAGCCCGGTAAATGGTTACGTTATTGAATCTATTGATTTGTGAACAGCACACGATTATGTCGCTTTTTTCGTGTGGTGATTACAAGTTTTAAGAAGGAAGCGTATTTCGTGATCACAACGCGACAATGGTAGGGAGTAGTGTGAAAAGCAGAAGATCTGCGTAGGGAGGATGGTCGGGGTGGTGGATGGTTCAAACAACACAGGACTTTCACCCCGGAGACCGGGGTATGCATCCTGCGTGTTGCAGTTCCTGTCCTCGTTATTCTCTTCCTAACCACAACCGTCCCGCTGTTGTTGGCGTTTCATGTCACCGTTGTTGCGTGCCACAGAGACCGCGGATCATGTCCAAGCGCCCGGGGATCGCGCCCCGTCCGTCCCGTTGTTGTCACCGGCGTGTGGCGTTTAATTTCCCCGTTGTGGCCCTGTGTGGCTGTCCATCGGTCCGTCCCGTTGTTGTCACCGGCGTGTGGCGTTTAATTTCCCCGTTGTGGCCCCGTGTGGCTGTCCATCGGTCCGTCCTGTTGTTGTCCCCGGCGTGTGGCGTTTAATTTCCCCGTGGCAGTTCGTGAAATGGTAACGTTCGAAAATCGTGACCTGTACACGAATCAGTAAATAAAAATAACGTGACTATTTACGAACTGGCGTGAGACCGGGTTGTGTCCCACAACCAGTCTTTTGTAAATACTAGAATTGGTTCGATACCATTTTTTGCTTATCGATTCTGATACCTGAACTATCGGCCAATACCGATTACTGATCCGATAACCAGTGTGTCATATATTTTATTATGTTTAATCAACTGTATACTACTATCCTTGTATGGATGTGATACAATTTCCATCTTTGTGGTACGGTCTGGCTCAGGTTAGTCTCCTCATGTTAAACGCAACAAGTAGGGAAAAGGAGAAAGGGGGATTAATGTTGGCTAAGTTAGCCTTTAGCAGCGGTGTTCTTTGTTGTTTAACGAGCCCTGTTAGCTTAGCCGGTCGTAACACATGACACTCTTGACTAAACACGGTTCTAAATTCTATCAGACCTACCAAAGTTTTGTATATGGCAGAAAAGATGAAACGGTAGTGAATGACTTCAGGCTGTACAATCTCACACGTTTGGTATACGTCTATATGGTGCTGATGGTTTACAGCAGCAACAGACATCCTCTGAAGCTGCAGCCGGCGTGGCACTATCAGCCCCTCTCAGCTCCACCCTGCTGATACTCTGCAGCAGCAGGGAGGTGGCAGATAACGCTATCTCACTCTTAACTACCCACTTCCCCTCTTTGCAATGGCCATAACCTCGCTGCAATTTATGGTCAGCCAAGTCCCAGCTGGCTCCTCTCCGCCTCCTGCAGCAAAGGAAACAATAAGGGCCAGCCCGGATGACAGCTCAGGCCTCACTAATGTGTGCACAGGCAAGTTACTGAGTTACAGGGCTGCAGAGAATCAGCGCTGACACAGATTCCACAGATGTCAATAGACAAACTATAAGGAGGAAGAGGAGAGGTGACAGACCTGAGCAGTTTTTAAGCAGTGCTTAAAAGAACTGCAGAAATATTAGCATGGATATTAGTGTGCATAATCTGATTTATCTGTTTAATCCAGTCTGTATCTGAATCACAGTATGCCAGAGTAGGTGTGTTTTTGTTTAGCCAAAGCAAACCTGGTCTTAGTCAAAGCAAACACTAACTTTAGTTGTCAGGGTTAGGGTTGTTCTGTCATAGTTGGGTTAAAGCTGATGTTGAAATAGTAACACTGAATGGCTCTTCTGGGTATGCTTATGTTAGTCGGAACACTAATACCACTCCTGTCTAATAGTGCGTTTGATTTACCTCCGACGTCGAAAACCGGAGCTGGGAATGCCGTCACACCCAAGTGGACTGCATTCCATTAAACTACGTCGGATTCCAGTTGATAACAACGCATTAGTTTTTTGTTCATACAAACACTGTAGCAACATGTGCACAGATAGAAGTTGGACTGTACTTTGTGTACGACTGATTTAATGATAAACAATTAAGGCAGAAGTGCTATTCAATTCAATTTTATTAATAGTATCAAATCATAACAAGAGTTATCTCAAGACACTTTACAGAGAGAGTAGGTCTAGACCACACTCTATAATTTACAAAGACCCAACAATTCCAGTAATTCCCCCAATAATGCTAATAAACGGTATATAACTACAGCTTTCACTACTGTTGATGCATGGAGCAGCCATGTTTGATTTTGAGGTCAGCTTGCTCGGGGTACTGTGAGGTTCTCCGACTTCCCAACTCTGAAAAACGACTTCAGGGGCCGTGTTTCCGAGTACAAATGGAACGCACCATTACTTGAGTTGTCTCTTCTGTCATAGTTGTGTTAAAACTGATGGTGAAGTAGTAACACCGAGTACACCGGTGATTCCAAAAGTGGGGTCCGGGGACCCCCACGGGTCCTGGAGGGAGTTCCAGGGGTTCCCCAGCATCCCTAGTAACATAATGACATTTGATCATGGGTTTTATTCACATTCTGTAATAAAACATCTAAATCAGATAGGGGACCCTGGGACGAAATCTTATCAAATGGGGGTCCGCGGTGTAGGGGTGGGCGATATATATCATTTACAATAATATCGTCATTGTTGTGTTAACGATGTGCAAATTGACATTATTGAGTGTTTAAATTACTTAGGAAAAAACACTTCAAAACACGTATTGGAACCAATTGGAACGCTACACATTCACTCATGTCAACAAAGATGGCGGCGCACGATTGTGCAGCGGCTGCTAGCTCTCCTGTCGGTGTATATTTATACAAGTACAGCCACACTGAAATAATCAATATAGGACTACGATACAGCACAGCCGTTACGAGAGCCTTCCAGGCGGCTCATAACATCCCGGAGGACATAGCCAGACCGGCCGCTCCAGGTTGTTGTCAGTACTAGCACGCCGAGCTATCTACCGGCAGGATAAGAAAATAATTCCAGAGGCGGAACGGAGGACTGCATTTTTGTGCACAATGAATGGAGTACCGACCGCAGGATCGTTGCCCAGCACGTCTCACCTGACCTGGAGCCCTGTCAGTAATATACAGGCAATTTCATTTACTACGAAAACAGCACACTGCCGTCTACGTAGCCCCTGATGCTAACGTTAGCACAAGTTTGGCTCACTGCTAACCATAGTGAACAAACTGCAGCGCGATCACCTGGAGGAGACTTTTACAAGGTGTCCTTAAAGTCTGTACTCCCCAGCTTTTTTCCAGCATGTAGATTGTAGTGTTAATTTCGTCAGACGAGACGAGACTAAATATGTTCGTCAACGACCTTTTTTTCCATGACTAAGACGAGACGATGACGAGACTGCGCCAATGTCCAAAAACGCTGACTAAGACTAAATTAACATGTATTATTGTTGACGAAAAAAGACGAGACTAAAATGTTTTGCATAAAATAAAAACAAAGATAAAATCTCTCTTCATTTTCGTCTACAATCGTATTCTACTTTTTCATCATGAGATAGAATATTCAGCTGTTACCGAGACCCGTGCTACGGCACCCACAGGTGCCCTAACGAAATTATCTACCGGACCGAATATAGCACCGCAGATTTTGGTGCCACTTATAGCCTGCGCTTCTCTGTGATGCTCCTAAACGGACGTTAGAGGCAACCGAAACATCGCTGCATGGGGCACTAGTTAACACTACACTTGGCAGCAGGTAACGTTAGCATACCGTTAGCTAGCAGTTGGACTAAACACGGTTACAATCATTGACATATATAAAAGGGTTACAATGCTGACAGCTAAACGGTGTAAAGGTTTGTCTCTATTTCACTATGTAGGATTCCAACACGAGACGTACGACAGTCTGTAGCTGCCGTTGTCTGAAAAACAACACATATGTTGCGTTCACTTGAAATACGCGTCGCCTGCCGGTTGTGCTGCATTTATTTTATTGTAAAATATCCTTTTCCAATGCAGTGGTTGTTTTTGTCGTTTACTGGTGAAATAAGGAAGAGGCTCAATATTTATATAACTTTATATAATTTATTTATTTTTATAACTATTTGACTGAAATGGTTATCAGAAATAATTTATTTTAAAAAAAGACTAAAATGTTTTGACTAAAACTTGACTAAAATGGCGAGACTTTTAGTCGACTAAAACTTGACTAAGATACCTTGAGTTCTCTTTTGACTAAAACTAGACTAAAATGACGAGACTTTTAGTCGACTAAAACTTGACTAACAAAAATGTTTGGCATAAGACTAAGACTAAATTAAAAATAGGTGACAAAATTAACACTAGTAGATTGTGCTACTAGAGGGAAGAACACACTAGACCATGTATACTCTAACATCAAGAAAGATACAGAACTGCACCTCTCCCTCACCTGGGCCAGTCAGATCACATAAACTAATCCTGATCCCAGCATAAATCCCGGTCAGCCAAGTAGAAGGACTATCAGAACCTGGCTGACACTGCCCTATCCCAGCTCCAGGACTGCTTCCAATAAGGACATGGTTGTGTGCAATATGTTACAGAACAGAGCCCTTTGTTTATTGTTATGATTTAATCTTGCTTGTATGCTGCACAATTTACATTACAGCAGAGGTGAACGACTGAATGTGTACTCAGAGTTCAATGTTCCTATACTAGTTCAATTAGTTTTAGTATAGTATTAGTATATAGTCTTTGAATAGTTTTTACTTGAATACTTAAATTTAAAGAATTATTTTAAAGAAAATTAATAAGACCTGTTTTCAATCTAAATTGGTTCCCATTATCATCATCAGTGATTAAGTAACTCTGACTTTTAAAAACACATTTTTAAAGGATATCGTCTAATTATCGTTATCGTCAAAATCTGAAAAAATATCGAGATATTATTTTTTGTCCATATCGCCCACCCCTACCGCGGTGTAATTCAGGTCAGTTTAGGGGTCCTTGATATGAAAAAGTTTGGGAACCACTGCTACGCTGTTCAGCCCTCTCGGCTTTGGTGGTGACATCAAGCTCGTCCATCTGGTGACCCACAGTGCTCTTTAACTTATGGGAAATGGTGTTTGGTAAAGGATGCTAACAACAGAAATATTAAATAAAACACACACACACACAATTTTTATTCATTATTGAATTGTATTTATTTTGACAGTATTATTTTTAAGTATCTGGTTTTCTGCCTTCTGTTACTGTAGTTAGTTTTTTTAAGAGTGTATATAGCGAAATAATCTAAGATGAAAGGGTCATTAATTAACCAATTAGGTTAATCTTCTCTCAGTGAATGGAACTGGCTCAGATTTCACCACCTGGCCTCATTGTGAATCTTTGGTTATATGATACCAATATATAGTTATATTGTGGTTAGGCCTATATGAAAATGACTGGTGATAATCAGAGAAAAATTAGACTTCAATAAAGCTTTAACCAAAGATTATTTTCAATCCATCTTTTCCAATTGAATAGATTGATTGCATAAATTGTCAGATAACTGAAAAATGCCCATCACAAGTTCTCAAAGACCTAGTCTATATCCACGAAGTTCCACTTCCGGGATTGCTCTCGTTCTGCCAGAAATTCCGCCGGATGTCACTCTTTTTGGATGTCTGTTTTCGGATGTCCCGTTACCTTCCTCTTTCTTCGTGTTGGCGTCAGATCTCTGCAGGGTAAATCCAGACAGCTAGCTAGACTATCTATCCAATCTGAGTTTTCTGTTGCACGACTAAAACTACTTTTGAACATACACATGTTCCACCAAAACAAGTTCCTTCATGAGACTATTTAGCAGAGGCACCGTGGCTCTGTCCAGCGCTTAGCGCCGCCTGTGACGATTGTGATTGGTTTAAAGAAATGTCAATAAATCAGAGCACGTTTTTCTCCCATCCCGGAATGCTGTGTGGACTACACAGACCCTCCTCCGCAGCGCTGTGGAGGAAGGTCTGGTAATGCGAGACTATCAAAGACCAAGGGGATGTCTTCAAAAACCCTTGTTTTGTCCGAAGCGCTGATACTTCCTTTATTTTCAGTTGCATCTTTGTGATTTATAGCAGAACCTATTTGTATGTTTAAGTAATCCATAGTATTTCTGTGTAAAATATTGAGCTGCAGTGTAATGTCAGAGCTCCAACAGTGTGTGTTATACAGACAGTCACTCCACTGTATGTTGCAGAAAACCTGAGAAGTGCATTGCCTGAGTGAAAAAGGAGACCAAAACTTGCAGGACACTGCACTGTGTAACTGGTTCAGTGGCCCAAATTTAGGGATCACATAACAGCCAGTGTCAGACAGAGCCTGCATTGATAAGCACTGCATGTGTTGTTTTGCTACAGTCAAGAAGGCCAGTGTCACAACTGTGTGAGGGAGGGAACATGTATGGACATGTCCTAAAGGGCTGGGAATCTCTCTCTCTCTCTCACACACACACACACATATGTATACATATATATATATATATATATATATATATATATATATATATATATATATATATATATATATATATATATATATATATATATATATATATATATATAAATAAATAAAACTGTGAAGGTATTTGTTGAAAAATAAAATGAACCTGTCTCTGACTGTGCAGGCGATGCACTGGTAACAGTGACATCTGGTGGACTTGTATTGGGTCAAAGGAATGCATCTCCATTTTGTAGCTTTACTTCCTATTGAGAAAAAGGAGGAAGACAATCCCTGCAAAGCAGACATTTTGATTTGTCTACTAATAACATTATCAGTTGCTGCAATGCATGTCATAATTGCTGTAGTCTAGGGCTGCAGCAATCGATTATTTTAGTAATCGAGTATTCTATCGATTATTCCATCGATTAATCAAGTAATCGAATAAGAAATACTTTTGTTTCATTGAAGAGCAGTAATATACAATTAGTTTGGTTTAATTTTTGGAAAAGCAACATTTTTATTGCCTACATTGCTTACAATACAATAATCATCTCTCAAAAAACTAAACATATTAAGTGCATTTAAGTGCCATATTACATTGTTTTTAAAGAAAACATTTTCTGAAATGCAATAACAACCTCAAACTAAGGCATACATTCAACATACATAAACATTACCTGAAGTTGTGCAACTTAACTTTCAGAACTACAAGTTTCAACCTGAGACTGATCTGGATATAGGCCTATATGTAAATATTAGTTATACTCAACCTATTTTCATTAATATTTGATTACAATGTCACACAGCTCTGTTGCACTTATGCTAGTAGATCGTTGATCAGCTGTTTCTCTGTGAAGACAGAGAGTGAGAGAAAATGGTGTGCAACAATCAGCTGTTTTTCTGAAGAGATAGTCAACAAGTCAGCTCTTTAGATCAGATCGTGGTCATCACTACATATTTTCTTGTCTTTGATTTTGGTAGTAGTTGTGTTTGGTGTAGTTTCATCGTCCATACGACTCTGTAATTTACTTTTGTCCGCTTTGTGGAATGGAGGATTAAGTTAGACTCCATGTTTTCTGTCAAGATGCTAAAGCATTGACGTTGTGCTATTATTGTGGTAAATCAGTTTGATTTTGCAGTAGACACTGTACAGAGTTTTCGTTTGAACTGATTCCAAACTTTGGACACTTTCTGTCGTTTTTTCCAGCCTGTTTCTTCTCTTAGCCCTTCACTATTTACGCTGTCTTTCTTCATTTTGTAATCTGCGGCATCAGTCTTCGTGGCATGTGTCGCCAGCAGCGTCAGCCCGGTGTGCGACAGTAATAATCATCCGTGCGGAAACACTGAACGATACAACGTTTGTAACAGTGATTAAACAAAGCTTCGAGGCAAATCATTTTGCATCAAGGATTTTTAGTAATCGAATTATTCGAGTTACTCAAGGAATCGTTTCAGCCCTCCTGTTGTCTCGTATTGCCAGCTCCATCTCCACAGCTCTGTGGAGTAAGGTCTGGCTACAACCCACATACATAATGGGATAGGGGATAGCTTTTCTGTGTGACAAACAAGATACAAGCACAGCAAAACACAACAAAGTAACCCCCCCAGAGACAAGGAAAAAACAACCACCACACACTAACAAATAAGTAGCTAAATAAAAAGATAATCTTGTAACGGAGTATATTCGGTCAACCTTTATTTATCATCGAGAGATCATTGAGGGGTGGCGGCGACCCTCATTTACAATGTCATCGACTCATTCTTACAAACACAAATACAGAACAACAACACAGAAAGTACAGTCATAAGAATTTGAATATGATTTTAATAAATAAATTAGGATAATAGGGATGCAAAAGAAAATACAATTATCTAAAGCAGTTATAAGTAGAAGTGTGCAGGTTTACAACCAAATTTCTCAATTGTCCAAAAGGCACTATTGAGTTGATTTTAAGAAAGTACTGTAATTTGTCCCAGGAGTCAGGTGCACTAAAACTAAATCCAGTTTTTCCAAGTATGGGAGCGAGCTCGTGGAACATGAAGTAAAAGCCAGCAGAGCGGGTCTCATAATGTCCCTGAGTAACAGAGAAGTTGTGTAAGGTAAGATGACAGTTTTCCAGTAAGAGCTTATAGATAAAGAGATACCAATGTCTTTCTTGGAGAAAAGACCACCCAACACTGACATATAAAATACAATGATTTGTACTATGGGCATGACTGGGAATCTTAAGGCAGAGTGATAGATGAGTCCAGAGATTTAAGAGTTGAAGATGATGCATGTCTGTAAATTACATCACCATAGTCTAAGACAGACATGGAAACTTCCCTTTTCCTACAAAACATGGGAAAGATGCTTTTGTTTCTGAGAGTCTGCATACAAGATTATTAATGTGAAATTTCATCAATCAAGATGCCAAGATATTCATATTCTGTGACTCTCTCTACCGGAGGTCCGTTCATAGTGGAATATTAAGGTTAGAATAATCCATAGTTCTGGCTCTGGAAAAAAAGCATACACTTTGTTTTATCAGTGTTATCAATCAAGTCTTAGGTCTTTAAGAGCCTCTTGCAGAATATCAAAGGACCGTTGTAAGTTTTCAATTTCTAGATGAACAGAATCAGCAACATGATACAGCACTATCTCGTCCGCATTCAGATGGGCATTTACCAAAAATGATCGTTACCGACCGACCCTTCCCCTTTAAGACAGGTGGCCATGTGGGCAAAGTGTGTATGTGACGTAACTTTAGTCCGACGGGGTTTGTTATGGGAAGTGATGATGCATATATGTGTGTGTATATGTATATATATGTATATGTGTGTATATGTATTTATATGTGTGTGTGTGTGTGTATGTATATATATATATATATATATATATAAATACACATTGATTTTTTGGGCCCAATCTAAGGTTTAGCAATAATCATGCCATATTCATTTTGTATTTTTTTTAGTTTAATATTTTTCAATGAAAATGCGAATATTGATTCAAAAAATGATCATTCCCAATTTCGTGAATCATATCGCAATCACAATATCAGTCAAAACAATCGCAATTAAATATTTTCCTCATATGGTGCAGCCCTACTTCCCGGACCACTGTCATTACATTCTCAGTATAAAAGAGCCAGTTTTTGATAGTGGGAGCAGCAGCTGCTAGCACAGTTACAGAGCTCACACAGCAGCATGACTGTGAACACAACAACGTCTGATGCTGCAGGAAACATTTTTATTTTAGAGCTATGTATGGACCTGCCTGCTAAATGTTTATGTCTCTCTTCTGTCTCCTCCTGCTCTCCTGTGTGATTCCGACAGATTGCGAAGCTCCGGCATCAGCTCCATCGCAGTAAACAAGGGGGACGCCACAGTAAAGACAAGGAGCGACTGTCCCCCCTGCAGTGCAACACCATCACCTACACCGCCCTCACCAGCACTACCAACCACACCTCCACAGCCAGCCACGTTCAGGTACTGTTCTTCAAATATAGTGATTTGGAAACATTGCAAACTACACCCATAGTAGAAGACATGTATCTGTAGAAAGAAGCATCAATTTAAGGGAGTCTGGTATGTGTGCAGTAGGGGTGGGGGAAATTTTTTTTTGATTTTTATTAATTTATTTATCAAAGATTCACCTAAATATTTTTGTTTTATACAGTACAGCTGATGACGACTACATCATATCCGTTTTCTAACCGAAAGCAAAAAAAATCCATGTTATGTTCCTCTTTACAAATGAAATAAATGTCAGCCTAGTCTATATCCATCGCGTTCCACTTCCGGGATTGCTCCGGTGCTGCAGGATATTCTGCTGGATGCATGTATTTTCTGTTTCCTTCCTCTTTCTTTGTGCTGGCGTTCTAAACTCTGGTGGATTTGTGAGGACTATGGTTAACTGCTCCTCAGATCTCTGCAGGGTAAATCCAGACAGCTAGCTACACTATCTGTCCAATCGGAGTTTTCTGTTACACAACTATTTTGCAGCGGCTCTGTGCGGAGTTTAGCGCCGCCCATGCCAATTCTGATTGGTTTAAAGAAAGGCCATTAAACCAGAGTGTGTTTTCCTCCCATCCCCAAATGCTGTGTGGAGTAGCCAGACGCTCCTTCAGCGCGCTTTGGAGGAGGGTCTGGCAAAGCGAGACTAATGTCCGACTGACTGACTGACTGACATGTGATGTGCATTCTTTTTAGAAAACAATTTGTCTTTTAGGTATGTCTCATGATATATTGTCTCGCAATAAATTAAAATCGCAATACAAATCCAATCGGCGCCCATGTATCGTGAAATAATCGAATCGGGACAAAAGCATACCGGCCCAGCCCTAGCGTGCAGTCGTCTCACAAATGGGGGGGTTGGGGAGTTTTGGCTTTGACGTTGCAGTCGTGAAAGAGTAGATTAATGAGATGACATGCTATCAACAGGTATGTATAGCTGGATTGGTTGAAAATGAAACAGTAAAAATCCGTTAGGACTGTAAGGGTGCTTTGACACCTGAGCAGTTTTCTCCGTTTTAACTAAACCCTGGAGCATTTTGTCAGATAGTCCGGTTCGTCTGGGGGGGATGTGAAAACTCATTCCAACTCTGGTGCGAAACTTTGGTCCGCTTGAAAACGGAGGTCTCTGTTAACTAGAGTTCAGTTCACTTTAGGTGAGAATGCAAGTTTTTAAAGCCTAAAATCCTTTCTGATATTCCATTATATCCTTCATACTTTTGCCAGTATGTTCACGAAGTTGGTATTAAATTTCATTCTAAATGGTATTAAAGAGGTCTTAAAAAGTCTTAAATTTAACTTGTGGAAACCTGGGGCTACCTTGGATTCCAACCTGTGGCCCTTTGCTGAATGTCGTCCCCCCTCTCCCTTCCCCCTTTCCTGTCTTAAAAAGAGAAGTAAAAACAGCATGCCTGTCAGGTTCTTGTCAGGCTCGGTTCCTACTCTCTGGTTCAGACAGAAACATACAGGCTGACTCTCACTACTGTCACTCCCATGTAGAGCTGGAACAGTTCCAAATGGTGCTCTACAATTAATTGTCTCAGAAATAATTGCAATCAACAATATAATCGCCTTCAGTCAAATTATTATATTAGTAAAATATGTAATTCTTTCCTTTTTAACAAATCTTTTGGTTATATCACTATCATGTGACCCAGATAATATAAAAACACAAGTACACAGCCTATGAAGTAAAAAACGCCTCTTTATAATCATGAAACATTTTTTCTAACTGTGTCCCCCTCCTTGTCATTTTTGTTGCTATGAACGTGTTTAGGGTCAAGTGCCAACAACTAACAGTTGAAATAATAATACAAATATATAGTCCTCTGAAAGAAAAAAAGGTGAAGGGTGGTGATGGTTATTTAATCAGCGGGTTTGTCAGCCAGATTAGCTCAAAGTCCGACCAATCATTACTTATGTAATTACAATTTGGCATATCTTAACAAAATCAACAATTACCATCAACAGTCATATCCCTTAGCACCTTAGCTAATGTTAGCCATTGTGGTTAATAAAAGAAACCATGATTATGTAAAAAAAAAAACAGCACAATAAGACCCACTATGTATTAGGGGTGTGCAAAAAATCGATTTATATTCGAATCACGATGCAAAATCAATTCATAGAATTACAAAAATCGATTTTTTTAATTTATTGTTTGCTACTGCAATCACATATGTAACTACATTTACATACTGTGAATCGTTTTTTGAATCGAGAATCATTTTTGAATCGAATCTTGAGCCATGCTCTGGTTCCACCGGCTCCATCATCCTCGCCGCCACGTGGCTTGCTGTTTGGCGACATCTGCTGTTGTCAATGTATATTGTTATTTTAAAGTCTCGACCTCGGAAATAAGAGGTCATCTTTTTCAGACATATTTCAAGGGGAATAAACCTAATAGGCAGGGTTATCGATTATAGACACTGGAAGAGAGGAGGCCCTGTTGCTTTCTAGACGATATATTTATTTATTGGGCAGTTGGTCAGAATGTATTATGAATTGTATAAAAATCTTAATGAGTCAACTGTGATAATCCACTAGTAACTTCCAAAATGTGTTTTAGATATGATAAAAACCAGCCAGAGCGCTGTTCCCTCTGGTGTATTCCCTGTCTGACAGTACCGTTGACGGTCACTCATCTCTGTCTGCTCTCTATTCTGCAAACTCCTGTAAAGTCACATTTTAAGAGACTAAAGGCCAATTCATGCTTCTGCGTTAAATTGACGTTAAGCCTGACGTGCACCTCGCGGCGATGCAGACCACAACAACTGTGATTGGTCTGCTCAGCGGTGGCTTAGTTGCGTTGCATTTCCCCATTGCGACTTATGTCCTGGTTCTCCTTCTCCATCAACAAGATGAGATCAAGGAGAGGGTTAACTTCTCCTGCTCCAGATTTCTCA
The DNA here is from genome assembly GCF_010015445.1 of Perca fluviatilis. Taxonomy (NCBI): domain Eukaryota; kingdom Metazoa; phylum Chordata; class Actinopteri; order Perciformes; family Percidae; genus Perca; species Perca fluviatilis. The sequence continues at coordinate 1,867,056 of NC_053124.1, read as the reverse complement.
CCGTGGTCAGAAAGAACAGGGGAGACACTCTGTTTCTCTCACTAGGACTCTAGAGTCACTACTCACTCTGAAGATAATCACCGTCACTCTCTCACTCGCTCTACCACACACACACGCACACACACACACACACACACACACACACGCACACACACATGCCGGCCCTGCTATTCTCTTAAAGAGATTGACGCACACACCAACGCAGAAGTAGAAACTTCAGGCTGTTTACGTAGGCTACGGTGAAAGCTCTGCGTGGAGCCTCCGCAGAACCATAAATCCCACTTAAGGCTGCGTTCACACACACTCAGGCGCTCATCACACAGTCTGGCAGAAACGCAGGTCTTTCCAATCTTTTTGAATGGTGGTAGTGCAGAGGGGAGCTGGAAAACACCGCAGCGGCACACCGTCCTGAGGCGGTGAGAGAGTCCCGAGCAGGAAACCGGAGACATCACTGCCTCTATCGCAGCCACAAGAAAGTTTTAAAACTCTGAGGGACAGTTTGTGTAACCGCTAAATGTTTCCTCAGTCCCTCCGTCTCTTTTCTTTCGCTCTTTCTCTGTGAAATGAAGCTGCTTTCAAGTGCGGCCAGAAATGTTGAAATCTCTAAACGTTCTGACGGAAAACAATTTCTCAAAGTTGGAAACACACGTCCAATCGGACTGAGACAACACTGTCATCTGAAGGCTCTTATGTGCTCAGTCGTCATTGCTCTTGCTGCATCTTATCTATTCTTGTGTTTATGTTTTGCCACACAAAAACGTGTCACTCTGACAGAGTGACGGGAAGCCGTGGTCAGCTGAGAGCATGAGTGAATCAGGTGGAAGAGCGGTCGCCTACCATTCGGAACGTGGGTGGTTCGATCCCTGGCCCTGCAGTCCCATGTCGAAGTATCCTTGGGCAAGACACTGAACCCCAAATTGCTCCCCATGCTGCGCCATCGGAGTGTGAATGTGTGTGAATGTTTATCTGATGAGCATGGCAGTATGGCAGCCTCTTCTACAGTGTATGAATGTGTGTGAATGGTTCCTGTACTATGTAAAAGCGTTCTGAATAGTCGTTACAGGTAAGACTAGAAAAGTGCTATATATTTACAGTCCATGTTTCTTGCACCAGTTAATATTGCGAGGATGTTAAAACAACAATATATTGTGCAGCCCTAGTACCGGTGATTGAATACTATGAAAATAGGACAATCAGAATATATAGACGGCGACCCAAACTTAGTTGGTAGAAAACATTAATACATGATATACAGTACATTTATTTCTTCTGTATCATTTCTACAGTCATGATAGTGCACTGTCACCATGAGTAGCAGTTAATAGTGTGCACGTTATACTATTAGTACCACTTCCGGGATTGTTCAGGTGCCGCCGGATATTCCACCGGATTTAACTCTTTTCGGCCGGATGTCTTTGTGTTTTGATTTTAATCTCCGGTGGATTTGTGAGGACTATGGTTCACTGCTCCTCAGATCTCTGCAGGGTAAATCCAGACAGCTAGCTAGACTATCTGTCCAATCTGAGTTTTCTGTTGCACGACTAAAACTACTTTTGAACGGCCCATGACGATTGTGATTGGTTCAAAGAAATGTCAATAAATCAGAGCACGTTATTCTCCCATCCCGGAATGGACTAGCCAGACCCTCCTTTGCAGCGCTCTGGAGGAAGGTCTGGCAATGTGAGACTATAGTATTAGTATCCAGTGTATTGCATGGAATGGGTGCATTCTGCTTTATTACAGCCCCTTACTCATACATACATTCTACGGTGTAATTACTGCTATAAATACAACACGGCACATTGTATCAGAATTGGCAACAGTTCATATACACAAAGCCTTGGCCAGGTCGAAAGGAGGACAAACTTTTTCCTAATCAAACACCCTGTATCTGTGTGTGTTCTGCAGCAGTTTTCCATGTCGAAGTCCGCCCAGATGCCGCTGTCCAACATCACAGTGCCAAAGCCTTCCATCTCCAGGGTGCCCAGCAGCATGGAGGGCATCAACCACGAGCTGGAGAAGGTCTTCATCAAAGACAACGGAGAGAAGGAGGAGCTCAAGGTGGGGCTAGAGTATCAGTAAACCTGTGTGTTACTCTTCTTTTTTTGTTTTTCAACGATTTTTTTAATTGATTCTTTTTCCTGGAATCGATTTTCTTTTGCCAATGATTCACCTAAATATTTTCTGTTTATACGGTACCGCCAACGGCGACTACATCATATCCGTTTCCAGCAAAACGGAGCGAAAGCAGAAAATCCATGTTATGTATGCTATACTTCTTTACAAATGAAATAAATACTTATTAGGAATGTTTCATGATATATTGTATCTAGAAGTGTATTATTCAACTTTTGTTTTTGTTAAAGAAGGAAAAGGAAATCCCAATAGTCAATACTAGTAATGGGCGATAGAAACGATATGCAATATAAACGATACAAAATTGGCCTGCGATAGAGATCGCAATAATGCACGTTGATGCAATGTACCCGCAAAATGTAGAGCCACAAGCTGTAACCGGCTGCAACGCATCATCGTAATCTTGAGTAAACATGTCTGAAAGCAAAACGGAGGAGCTGGTGAAAAAGACCGGTGCAACATCCATTATTTGGACTTGGTTCAGATTTAAGCCGCTACACCGGAGCTGTGGTCGAGCCGTAGACTACCACGGAGCCTTTCACCAGCCTGACCATTCACTATATGACGGACAATTGGAATCCTGGCAGCCGGTGCTTGCAGACGTCGTAGGCTACTTCCCCGCTGAACATACGGCGTGTGTGTGTGTGTGTGTGTGTGTGTGTTGTGTGTGTGTGTGTGTGTGTGTGTGCGGGTGTGCGCGCGCGCGCGCAAGTCTGTGCGCAAGTCTGCTCTATCACTGTTTTGCGCTTTTTACTGTCTATGGCATAGCACTACTGTAAAGAAACTTTTATACTATACATTTAAGAACCAAGGACTTTAACTAAGTGTAGTGCCTTTTAGAATGGTTTGCACTAAAGGAAAGAAAGCCAATACTTTAAGCTTTTTCTTTGTTAAAGTCTCTGCAACTAGTGTACTTGAATTTTATTTATCTGCAACATTATGTTGTATAATTACAGTTTTTTTTTCCTCAAAACGACATACTACGTTTCTTTCTCTTAAAAAAAAAAAAAAATACATTTAGCAGTTTGGCTTTCCTTAGGGTCTATGTAACCTGTTCTGAAAGGGTTCTATATAATTTATATATCGTGATATATATCGTTATCGCAAGAGGCTTCAATGTATATCGCAATATGGATTTTAGGCCATATCGCTCATCCCTAGTCAATACTATCGCAATATAAATCAAATCGGCACCCATCTAGGGGAGTTTTGGCTTTGACATTGCAATCATGAATCCTGTTCTTGTTCCGTGCTGTCTGTCTCCTGACGGACTCTGCAGTCCCTGGAGGTTCCCGATGGGCGGCGGGCACCCTTCCCTCCCCAGCAGCGCAGCAGCAGCACCCGCAGCGTGGACACCCAGACTCCCTCAGCACCCGGCCGGTCCAGCAGCTGCTCCAGCCTGTCGCCCTGCCCCTCGCCGGCCTGCCCGCCAGGATCACACGACGGCAGTCCTTACTCCACAGAGGATCTACTGTACGAGCGGGATAAAGGTACAGAACATCACTTTAGCCCTTATTCCGAAAAAGACAATATTCAGATTAAGCTGTTTGCATGGCTAATGAGAGAAAATATATATTTTCTTTTGGGCATGCATCTCTACCGCAGCCCTGCAAACTGTTGGTTGGTTGGTTTGTGTACAACAACCATAGCAACGCACAGAGCTGACTGTAAGCCGTAAACAGGCGAGAGGCAGTAAACTCTCGCAAACTGCAGTAAAAAACCCTGATTAAGACGCATATTTTTAATGCGCTGTATACATGTCCAAAAAATGCTTTTAAAACCGAATAATACCGGCATATCCCACATGTCTTAATCAGAAAATAATTTAAAAAAAATTGCTAAATTGGGAAAAAGGCCTTATTTGGAGTACCCACACTGAATGGGCTGTTTACATGACCTGAATCAAATTCGGAATATTGTCATATTCAGAATAATGGGGGAATATTTGTAGAGATGCACTGATTACAACTTTCTAGGCCAATTCCGATTTTCTTGGAGTTAGGCCAGCCAATACCGATTTTAGCCGATTCCGATTTCATTTTTTCTAACCACTTTACAGCACACACAAATATTTATTATCTATCTTTTCTGTAATAGAACATTTTGCACAGAACATAGAACATTTTTTGAACAGATAATGGATCACTATAAAATAGAAGTATATAAATTACTCCTGGTGTGGGAAATTCACACACATCTAAAGAGCAATGTTAGAACCATTTCCTTCTTTTCACATCTGATATCACACTGAAGAAATGTGATTCTGGTTTTTGGTGTCGTCCCTCCACACCCTACTTTTTCCTTGCAGGTGTTGCATATTGCAAACTTGTTATCTTCTGCTCACACGCTGAAGAATGTCCAAACAGCTGACATGTTGCAGGTTGATTCCCGAGGTTCCCTACATGTGCGAGAATAGAGCCTACATGTGCGCCACACACGGCGGAGAAGTTGAGAGAAAGGAAAAAGAGACCGTGCTGTCGCGTCCGTGTGTGCGTGCGTCCTTGAGAACTGTGACTCGTATAACTTCTGTTGTCAGTTAATTGTAGCGCTGACCGGCATGAAATCGGCATATGTCAGACTGACCTGCTGGGCGCCGGTCATGGCCGAGCACGTGAAAACCAGCCGATTCCGGTCACCGGCCGGTCTATCATGGCTGGTTCATGTTGTGAGACCAGTCCAGTTATAACCACATGTTTTTGGTGGATCCCTGAAAAAAACAATTTTAGAAAGGCGTGCATCAACTTAAATCAAGTGTAGACTGAATATGTCTACTCTTTCCATGTTATATCCCACAACAGTGTTATGTAGCGGTATTATATTCACTGCCTTAGTTTGATATTTTTACTTTCATAGCCTATATTCTCTAAGCAGGTGACACATTATTAGCTACATTTGAAAGAATGTGTGTTTTCCACTACAGTATGTTACTTTTGCTGCTTAAAAGATGGACTTCTTATAATGATAACTATGATGAGCACTTTGAGTGACACAGTACAGTGTGTTGAGTAATCAGCTGTCAATTTGTCTCTTCTTGCCACAGCGGTTTTCTTAGCTGTGACATATTATTGTAGCTAATGTGCACAGAATATCAATATTTCAAAGATAAGTTTGGTCATATTGTATATGTTTCTCCTTGTCAACAAATCAAGTATTAATCAGTACAAAACCTGGTGCATCTTTTTCCTCTGTGACACACGTTGACCGTGCATGGTCTGGGCTTTGACCTCGTCCTGTTTAAGATGTAGGCCTCTGTACTGTGTCCCCTGAGTAGAAACCAATGGGCTTAGTGCTGAGTACCACACACAGGTTAGGAAAGTCAAAGTATTGACAGTTGGTTTTGGTCTCTTCACGGAATTTGTTTGTCCACAGCAATTACTCTGCAACAAATCAAGTGTGGGTTGTTACTGGGGGTGTTATCATTATCCAAATCCACGGTTCCATTCAATTTTTTATTTAAACATTTGTTTTCAACAGGGACACCAATGTCACAATAAGAACCATTAGATGGCAGAAGGGTACTTTGCAACAAACTGCAATTGATTGCACCGTTAAGTTAACAAGGTGCACATGAATGCACCATGGAGTCCCGTCGCAGTAGGCTTGGGTGATCTCTAATATCCACTTTACATTTAAACCTAACCTTACACTAGTTCACTTAAGCGCTCATAGCCATCTCCTTTTAGCGACTTTCTTGCTAATCCTACGGTTGTTCACCGGTGTTAGCTCTGTTAGCTACTTGAGTTTAGACTCTGGCAGCAGCCATGGTGTCTGGAATAGTCGAGCTGCAGTTACCGGTAAGCTAACGTTACCCTGTGTCTTTGGCTGCATGCTATGAGCTGGTAAGCTGTGCTGTGTGTTGTTGTTTTTCTTCGGACGACCGCAAGTAAATCGGAAGCTCATTTGGATCGATTTTCAATCAAAATCGTGTAACCCCTAGCGCATCTACTTTATGATTTTGACGAGTGGTGGACATAAAAAAATGCTCCAGAAGTGATAGAAAAGCTGCCGGTGTTGATGGCCTGTATCTATGTGTTCACAGACAGTGGAAGCAGCTCGCCGCTGCCCAAGTTCGCCTCCTCGCCCAAACCCAACAACAGCTACATGTTCAAGCGAGAGCCGCCGGAGGGCTGTGAGAAGATTAAAGCTTTCGAGGAGATGAGGTATGGCGTGTTTAACACTACCTCTCTGCTGCCTTTAGGAATGTGTTCCCCTCACTGACACCGCATCATGTTTCTCTGCAGCTCAAGGCAGTCCACATCGGCGTCGGTCCCCCTCTTCTCCTGCCCCGACAAAAACAAAGTCAACTTCATCCCGACGGGCTCGGCGTTCTGCCCCGTCAAACTGCCCGGCTCCCTGCACCTCATCCCGGCCTCGGAGCCCGAGGAGGAAGAGGACAACGCTGAGGCGGCCTCTGGCTCGGACGCCCAGGGGGCCACGTCGCTCTACGGGGCCTCCACTCAGGTCTCGGCGAGCACCAGCACAGACGACCCCCCGGAGCCGCCCGGCTGGCCCTCAGAGACTGCAGAGCCCCAGACAGACAGCCCGGCCACCAGCTAGACCTGAGCAGAGCTGGCCTCTGACTCCGGGGATCCACACTTGCGACCGCCAACCATCACCACTGACTGTCCCACCAACACCTCCCTCTGCTCTGCCAGGGGGAGCCTCCGTCTCTCTGTGCTGACCCCTCCACCCCCCCCTTCTATCTCTGCATGACGTAGCAACAATGTTCTGAATAACCACCGCCGCCGCCACAAAGACTCGCCACCTTAATGTTCTGTCCTGCGTAACGTCTGAGCTGGTGCTGGCAGGGAAAGACGCCGATGGTTACAGGTTATCATATGCAGGCATCGAAGGGAAGATAGGGAGCGCGATGGATGGGGGGAGGGGCATGCATTTTAAACTAGTAGTATATTTCTGATTAAATTATGTGTTGTGTTCTGTTTCAACATTCACAGTATGAATAAGCTCTCTAAACATATATATATATATACACATATATCTCAATGAAAAGAAAGAAAACTGCTTGTTTTAAACTGTGTATTGCTGTGTGTATGTCTGTGACAGGGAAAACAGCTGTACTATTCAGGATTCTGTTTACACTATCCAGGTCACATTGTTGAACCCTGTCTAAAAACAAATGCAAAGAGAAAAATCATTTGGGCAAAGTGGGAAAAAAAAAAGACAAAATGGCCTCAAATTGGTTGCACAGTGTCTGCATCTGGCCTCGCTTCAGGTATTTCACAATCAGAGTCTATACTCAGGTAATTTGGAATGTATGTCCATACAAATATCTGCAGAACAGATTCACTGTCATTTCTTCCTGGTTTTCTCATTCCCATAGCTGACTGCTGACTGGTGGTGGGATACTCTACCGACCACACACACTGTGACTGATGGCATTAATGGCTGTGTGGGCGTGGGCGTGGGTGTGGGCGTGTGTGTGTGTGTGTGTGTGTGTGTGTGTGTTGATAGAAGCGTGCTGGACAGAGACTTGGATGATGTACAGTCTGATATTTAAGCCTGCAGACAGTGTTGATTGGCTCTCCTGAGCCTGTTGCCGGGGGACCAAAGGTGGACACGTCTGCAGCACCGTCAACATGGAAATACAATCAAACTGAAGCATATGGTTCCTTAGAGGTGCAGATTGGAGGTATAGTTGTATAAACATTTTTCTGAGATTGAAATCTTATCTTATTTGATGAGTTAAACCTCAGTTTTCTTAGCCAAAGACGCCGTTTTCTTGTGCAACTTAACCTGACTAAATCAAGACTATAGAGCCAGAGGGATACTGGAATTTCTGAGGCTGATATCAATATGTGTGAGTTTAAAAAGCAATATATTGGCCAATATTTGGTTTTTGCTGAGAATCCCTTGAAGAATTCGGACCAAGATAACTACAGAGCAGGACATTTCCAGTTTGAAAGGTCTCTACCACCGTCCATTCAGCCCTAATGGTAAGGGCGTAACTTTGGGTTCAACCTTGGGGGGGGAGGGTGGGGGGAGGTCCTGCGACATGTCAGCATGTATTGAAAAAGGCGACAAAACCAGACAAAAGCAACAAAAAACGTTGAAAAAAGCAACAAAAACTTGGGAAAAAGGCCTTTTGATTATTGGGGGGGGGGGTTATTCCCCCCCCATCCCCCCTGTAAATTATGCCTTAGCCTAATAGCCTAACATTTAGCAAAGAGAACAAGAACAGCGGTTTACTAGACACTGGGCCAGTAGCACCCATCCAGCCTGCTGTGTTCAGACCGAGCATCCAGAGCTACGCTACATCTGAAATAAAAAGGGACTCTTCTTGTGGAAGACAGGATTTCTGACAGCAGGAGGAAGAGTAGAACTGTGTTTTTATTTTATTTTTTTACTTTTGAAAGCTATCTAGGTTTGAGTACCAGTAACAAAACCATGCCTTATTATGCTTTATTTTTTTCATTTGACAAAACAAGCTCCAGTTCTCAAATGTTTAAAGTCGTCTAAACACACACAGTTACTGCACTTAGCACAACAAGTTTGCCTAAATAAAATACAGCTTAACCCTTATCTAAATTGAAATACAATTTCAAAAATAATGATTTAAAGCTGCACTATTCAATATTTTTATATCTTAAATGTGCAATGTGAGTGTCCTAGTGAATTTGGAGTTCTCTGTTCTATTGAGCTTTTCTTAGCCTCTTTTAGCTCATTGTTTTGGTTTTATGTATGTACTAGTTAATAAGGTAAAGAATATGTTTATGTTGTGTTTTCAGCTTGTTCTGCTGCCCCCAAGTGGCCAAAAGATCAATTAATGCAGCTTTAAAAAGCAGACACTGCCTGATAAAAGAATAAGAGAAGAGCATTACAAATCGGAGTAGGAATTCAACATTAATACAGTTTTACGTTATTAGTGCTACAGACCCGGCAGCACTTTTCTGTCAGTACCAGGGAAGTATTGAGGTTGGATACCCAGTCCTAGGTAACAGTACATGCAGCCACTGGATTTGCACAAGCTTAAAATGAACTATAGCCATACATGATGAATGTTTGCACAACTCTTTTAACTCCAATCTGCATATCCAAACTTAGACTGTTCTGATAATCCAGATCATTTCTATTCCATTAAATGCATTCCATGAGATTTTAGCAGCCAAGACATAAATAGACTCACGATGATTCATTCCTAAAATATCTCTCAGCCTTTGAAATCGCTGTGAGAGACTAGCTACTGCACTGAGAGATGTTTGGTTTGCAGATACGGTCGCGCCTTCATGTGTTTGATGCACAGATAAAAGGATCACACTGGCCTGCCTCCCTCTCACTGTCTGTCTGTTGTTACCGTGTTGTTGTAGGCTCCCTGATGCTCCCACCAAGCACCACAACCTCAACGTCTCATGTATCCTCTCTAGGCTGTTGAACAAGCATCACTATGCCCAAGTGTAAATGATCCACAACTTTCATTTGCAAGAGTGAAAAACATAACCCACGTTTATTTTGATATCTGGTGCGCTTGAGGAATCCCTGCATTGGCGCTCCTTTCATATTTTGTATATATGTGGCTTTTAAAGAGGCTCAATGCAATGTTGTGGTTTTCTTAAGACATGTCAGCACCTTACCAAGAGCTATGGCTTTCCCAATGTCCCACCTATACTCGGCATTGGTAAACTAGATGTGTGCAATAACAGGAAAAAAAACAAAAAAAAACTGTGTTGTCCGTTCTTTGACACAAAAAGCGTCTCATCTTGCATTCCTTTGGTTTTGAGCATGGGGGCTGGATCAGCAAGTAGTTTGTTGCTAAAGCCATCAACTGATACAAAACCAGCACTGAGAGTGACCAGAGCACATCACTGGCAGGTCAGAGTGTTCACCAACTCACTACATGATACTCCTTGTGTAACCTGCAGTGTCAAAGTTCACGCACAATGGCAATAAAAAAAGAACTATTGGTTGTTTTGTCCACGTTTTAGTGTGTGTGTGTCAGTGAAGCATCACTACGAGCTCTTTGTACATGTTGACAGCCACTGTGGCAGACACACACACTCACACTCAAATCTGTGATATGTAACATTATTCCAGCATTTATCTTATGAAATAACAGTAAATATAATGATAAAAAGAGCAATAAAGAATGTTGAAGCAAACATTCAACTAAATATTGCACATTCGATTAATCGGTCTTCATGATTAGCTCATCGCATTCTTTCAAATTTGATTTGATTTGAAAACGATCAATCGTCGAGCTCTAGTTGTAGCAGATGGTTATCAATCAAAATAGATTTTAAAAAAGCCTTGGAAATGCTTTAGAACACGGCCCACAATGCACAGCGTCACAGGCTACTGTTGGCAGCTTCTGCAGGTAGGTATGTCTGGAAACTTATTATAGTTCAGTTTATTTTATTAAGCAAACTGATGTAAAAATGATTGTAAATGATTCAAATAAGGATTCCCATGTTCAAAAAGGAGTAGGAAGAAGTTTAAATAAAATTTCTGGTCCTACCCCCTTCCCAAGTTTAAATAAAATTTCTGGTCCTACCCCCTTTTTTACTGACATACAAACAATTTAATTCTTCAATTATGTTAAATGTATCCATACACATACATGCATATATACCTACTTAAACGCACATATACACATGCATACACATAAACACATGCATACATGTACACACATGCATATGCAATTTTTTTGTCTTTTCCAGCTATCACCTACCGGTGTCCATGTTTCATCATGTCAGTTAAATCAAACCAAATAATAACCCATACAAACTGGACAATATATAACCCCAAGAACAATACAGTCGGCAGATTTTCTATGCTTTATTCTGATAAAATGTCAGCCCACTTAAAAACTCCTGGAATGATCCTGCTGATGGGACCAGGTTCCAGTCTGGGTCACTTGGTGTTGACTGTGAAATCATATAGTGTGTGATATGCAAAGGCTCTAATCTGAAGTCTTTACATCCAGTCGCTGCCAGTTGTTCTGTTAAGACATTTTTTTAAATGTATTTGATCGAAAGCTCCAGAAAAGCTACTAATTGGACCTTGTAAAATATTACAAATTAAAATAACGAGTTGAAAGTACAAACTGGTAGAATAAAAATGTCAGTTATTGGAGACAGTGTTGCATAAGAGTCACCAACTGTCGAGTCCGAGTCAAGTCTCGTGTCCCCAGTGGTCGAGTCCGAGTCCAAGTCCGGGTCACCAAAGAGGGGTCCGGGTCGAGTCACGAGCCCAGAGTGCAGGACTCGCGTACTCCATCGCTGATTGGAGATAGTCACTGTCCTGCTACAGAACAACCCTAGTGCAATGAACAACATTTACTCTGCCCCTTTCACAACTTCCATTATTTACCAGCTCGTTGATATGGTTTGGGTTTGAGACAAGCCTTTTATTCTAGGCAGCTAAATGAAATGAATACAAATAAAATGTGAAAGTTTCTTTTTTAAATCCATACTGCAATGAAGGTATGGAATAATGCTGTATCTGACGTGTAGCATCCAGCAGATGGCAGTAGACAGCCGCAGATTCCTTATGATGAAACGAAAATGTCCTCACAATTTTCTGCGAACAGTAAATACATGTTACAGCTGCATTATTATTTTAATAATTATAATAATAATAATGCATAATTATACATATTACTATAGTAAATACAATGCTGTATAATTTACACATTTTGGCATAACATTGGAACAGGAAATAGAAACATTTTCCTTGCTTGACAGGGAGAAATATTACTCTAAAAAGCAGATTGTGTAAGAAGAAACCCATTGTTGGCCCTGTTTCAGCTGCTAATCGGCTTTGTCACAAACTCGATTCTCTGTGCTAATCTCAACCTCCCAGCACATCCTAACTGGGCACGTAGAACAAAGGTAAGACTCTTTTAAAATCAAATTAGGGAGCAAAAAGACTCTTGTAATCCTCTGTTTTCTAGCCTTCTTAGCGCTGCTGCTGTTGCTCCATTCGGATGCAGCTTCATGCTAAATCTAATCCCTGTTTATCAAAGACAAAAAGATAGCGGCACGTGTCCAATCAGCATCCGGCCGCTCAAACACCCGCGTGACAGGTGGCCGTGTGAAGACATTCAAAGGATCACACAGGTGGGTCGTTTCCTTCGCTCTCTATTCACGTCCCCGACCAATCGAGCCTTTAAATTAGCGGGCAGTTAGTGCGAGTTGTCCCCAATCAGAGCCCTCTGATCATTCAGCCAATCAGTGCTGCTGACGTGCAGGCACAGCTCGGAGGTTAAACACACACTTCCACGGCGCTCCTGTGACTGGATCGGCATAGGAGATGTGTGTCGTCGTTGCTGCTGTTGTTTCCCACAGATAAGAGTTTTAGAGTTGAACAGAGACGTCAACAGGCAGAGTCCCACTTTTTCTAGAACAGAGCACATTGGATATTATGAGCATGTCAGAGCTGGGGAGACGTGAGATTAGTGGTCAGGCTGTTTTCCTGAACCAATTGTACATATAGCTTCAAGGATACCCCTTTTCCACCAACAAGAACCAGGTGCTGGTTCAGAGCTAGAGCTAGTGCCGGTTCGGAGTTGGTTCGACTGACGAACCTCCAAAGAACCGGTTTGCTTTTCCACAGGCTAAAGAGCCGGCACAGAGCCAGGTCTCACGTCACTGTATACGTCTCTTCTTTCCCAGCAACGTTAGCGCAGCGGCGCCCAACACAAACACACCATCAACAATGGCGGACGTTGGTTTGCTACTGATGTTCATGGCTTTGCGGACCTACATCGGCATCTGAACTCGTCGGATCCACCGTGTTCGCGCGGCTCGCCCTTATAGTGCAAGAAAGCAGCTCTGACCACTGCTGGTGTTTAATCGCGTCCATCGTGTTTATCTGCTAATTCAAAAATGGCGGTCACAAGTTTCTGTTCGTCTTGTTGGTCACGGTAACCCCGCCCCCAGCCGCTGACGTAAGCGGTTCTTACTTCTGGCCCAGCAATGATTTGGTGCTACTTAAGAACCACTTTTACTGGTTCGGAGCTGGTGCTTTGGTGGTCGAAAAACAAAGAACCGATTTGAAACTAGGCTCTGGCTCCGAACCAGCACCAGCTCTGCCTCGGTGGAAAAGGGGTAAAAGTAATGCACTGTAATTCCTATGTATTCCACATTGACTGCTGCTGTATAAGAGCACGAAGATCCATGTAGGGAGGAAGTCGGGGGGGGGGGATGTTTGGCTCCTAAAACAGGGCTTTTAAGCAGGGGAGAGGAGTTCATGTCCTGGAAGAAGTTAAAGCAACACCAAAGCACTTTTCCTCTTCGGTCCCCCCACAGGTTGGAAGCGGAATTGTCCATTACCGCTGTATTGTAGTTTCTTATGTCTCATTGGAACTACAGATCCCTACCCGGTCTGGCAAACTTACATAGTGTGGTTCTAGCCGATAGAGGGCCGCAAAGCGAATGCAGAAGTGCCGTTCACCCTGTTGTGAGTTGATGAACCACTGAAACGATTTTGGAAACATTATTTTAAGGTACAAAAGAATCTTTGGTGTTTCTTTAAGGGGAAAACAAGACGTTCACCCAGGAAAAGGGTGTTCATGTCCTGGGAGTACTACTAAAGGCCCAGATATGCTAGCTTTTTAACATTAGCCGCTTTCCGACCGGAGGGATTTTTGCAGTTCCTAGAACCCTTTTTTTCTCATGTTCCGACTGGACCAATTTGGGGATTTTTAAGTTCCTCTGGCCACAGTTCCTGTAACTCTTTCAGCCTCTACTTCAGGGCAGGCTCTTTTCCCTTTTCTGCAAAGTGGTGGTTAGATGATGATTGATGATGATGATTATAATAACTAAAGGTCAGTCCCTATGGCCACTTAGCCAGTGTGAATGCAAATGGGGAAAAAAACAGTTTTGGGGGACAGTAGTTAGTAGAACTGTTTAGAAGTGGACTGTTCTTAGAACTAGGATCCTGGAACTACTTGGTCGGAAAGAGGCTAAAGTGTACATGTAGACAAGAGGCGGCGGCGCGTACGGCATTGTTTACATACTTGCCTGCGTACTTTGCGTGTACCTGGAGGGTTAAACGTATATATCCACTAGGGGGCAGATCAGAGCCATTATATACCCGGCCGACACCGTAACATGGTCCTTGACTGGAGTGTGGATCAGCTGCTGACCTGCCTGTAGATGATATGCTGCCCCCACGTTCATGTGCTGAATTGCATCTTGCGGACGCGTAGCGCTAATTTCTGAAGACGTGCACAACATACGCTCCAAAGGAACGCAGGATACGCGCGGCAGCCATCTTACGTACGCGAACACGTAGTTAAAAGCAAGTATATCTGGTCCTAAGCGGACCGATGTTTTAACCCAAACCACAATCTTTTTGCTTTGCGGCATTTTCTTTAGGCCTTTATTTGGTAGGACAGCTTAGACATGAAGAGGGAGGGGGGAGGGAATGACAGCAAAGGGCCCCAGGCTGGAGCCGAACCCACGGCCGCGGTGGCAAGGACATGGCCTCTGTACATGGGGCGCTAGTCTATCTGTCCAATCTGAGTTTTCTGTTGTACGACTAAAACTACTTTTGAACGTAAACATGTTCCACCAAAACCAGTTCCTTCCTGAGACTGTTTTACAGCGTCGCCGTCGCCCCGTCCCGGAGGGAGTCCAAGAGAAGCGATGCATAATCTTAAACTGAATGATGCACACCCCCACCTCACGCTTTAATATTCCTACAGATTCTGTCCCACTCCTCATCATCCAGTGGGATATTTCAGATTCTTCTTGAACTGTATATTTACTATTGTTGCTCAACAATAATACAGTGGCTGTCGGGTAGAAACCTTGTTTCTCCATATTTCGTCATTTTTGGAAATTTCTGAGGAAAATAGATTAATAAAATGTGTTCAAATTTGCCTTTCATTTCCTGAAATACAGTTTCGGCGACTAGACACGGATCAACCTTGAAGAAGAAGGGGGTTATTACTTCATCTACTGTTAGCTGCTGGTTTTATCGTTTTTACCTGTGTAAAATGATTGTTTTTATGTTTTGTGTTGTTTTATTGCTTACCACGGTTTTACAGGTAAGTGTCTTTGAGTACTATGAAAACGCTATATAAATTAAATGTATTATTATTATTATTATTATTATTATTATTATTATACAGCCGGATTAGTCCTGAGACTGGAACAAGCATACCTTAAGAGCAGTGGTTCCCAACCCTCCAAAGGGCTGCTGTAAATCTGAGAAATGTCAAAAATCATTAAAGGGATAAAAAAAAGAAAAAAAAGTAATCTTTCTATCAGGCAAGGTGCTGCACTGACCAATCAAATAGTACGTGCAACCACACATTCCTAGTGGATGACTTTGTCAAGAAAACAGCGTATTTCAATTCTTTACCCCATTGTCATCACAACAAAAGATAGAGCCGTGGCTCCCCTAATAACTCCAGAGTTGTGAAAACCCTCCCCATAATAACATAAACTGTGCATTAAGCCTCCAAACTCATGGGTCTGTTCCTCAATCAGGATTTCCCGGATTGTATTTCACTGTGTTACAGATACCTGTGGCAACTCCTGATCCACTTTCTGCTGGATTCTTCTCATTTGATTGCACAATCCATGTACTGCATCATAGAAAAAGGCTGCCATTAGGAAGCTATTAGTTGTGACCCATTTTGAAACATCTGCAGCTTCTTCTGCCGTGCAGTTCAGCCCACAGGAAATGTTTGTCCAGCTAAAACTGTCCACCTGCTGTCAAGACAGTGTTTGTGTTAATAAAGTTGTACTCCCCGGTGACCAATCAGAGAGCGCACTGCTAGGCAGACACGCATCATAATAGGAAGAGTTCTAAAAAGAGAAAAACATTTGGTGTATGTAACCGAGACGTTTGCAAGTGAGACGATAAAGAAAGTCAAGTTAAGAGCAAATAAACTGCATTTGCCAGCAGTATTATTTGACACCTGCCATTTAAAACAAAGCATATAGGCTCAGGCATGATTTCAGCATGGTATCATATGGGAACCCTACTAGACAGACATGAACATTCTATAAAGTTTCAGCCCCCTCCTATTCAAATGAGTTTATTCTCCTGTGTGGCCGTCGCTCCGTGAACTGAGTCTAATGTGTCAAATGTGTCAAATTTCAGCACAATGCAGAAGGAGGCTTTTGTGATGGTGGAGGAGCCGCGGCCAGCTCCTCATCTCTGGAGACGCTGGCCGGCAGAGTGGACCCACTGTCAGATTCAGCTCTTTTGTGTGTCCGTCTTGTCTCGTGGGTCCATTGTGGAGGCTGGACAGGCTGATCCCACCTCGAGGATCCAGCCGTCCTCCCTGCCTTGTATGCATGTCAGCCATCCCCTATTCCCTGGGAGGGATTTCATTACCCCCCTCACGCCCCTTTTCAAATCAGACGCCTTGAATGCTACACTGATCAAGGAAAAATAATCAACTGCCCTTTTGTTTTAGCAGCCGCTTCAACAAGATAAAATAAAGGTATGGTAATGAGGCCTTATCATGTGCGGTTCAGACGAGGGGTGTGATGTGATTTGCCTTCCGGTGGCGTGGAGCCGTCCAGCCGAGGCTCCCCGCTGCGAGCTGAGGCCTGCAGCCAGCTGACGGAGCTCCAGCACATTCTAATGCTGCTGCTGCTCCTCCCACTGTGTTATACCAGCCACAGCTCCTACACACTGGACCTACAGCCTGCTGACTAATAATACAGGTTGGATGGATGTGGAGAGAAACAACATTACAGTCATCAGTTCTAAACCTGGGGCCTCATTTATAAAACTGTGCGTAGATTCTATTCTGAAAAGATTTCGTGCGCAAAAAGTCCGAATTTTCGTTTACGCAAAAACAATATTCTGATTTATAACACCTTGCGGCGCACACCGGTACGCACTCTTCTCGTTATAAATACGGACGTGCGTTACCTTATGCGGTCCTGCACGAGCCCCACGCTCCTCCCAAGGTCGTCCCATATTTGTCCTAATAAGGTCCATGTTAATCAATCAATGAATATTCCAGACTTGAAAGGAGCCCTTGATCACCAATCACGAAACGGGAAAATGGGGAAAAAACACGATTCAGTGATTGTGAGATCGATGTGCTCCTAACAGAGGTAGAACAGCGAAACAAAATCCTGTTTGGAAGCCGTAACCCTAGTGTTCATATTGTTGTTACGCAGCCTTAATACTTAACAGATTTAGCTCAATTACCAATGATATATACATCATTTATGGTTCATATTTGCCATTTACCCCTGTGAGATCACATTTATGATCATATGATCATTTTCGTTTTTTGTGAGAAAGGAAATTCAGTTATTAAAAAGGTAAAAATAGAAACAAGATTTTGGATCATTATTGGTGCAAAACAGGTGAAAGTGCTTGAAATGTAACAATTTGGTAACTTGTATGATAACTGTTTGGGAATAGCAGGTGCAGAAAGACAACATTCCCACAAACAGACACCTACAATCGAACACGACCACATAAAGACGCACAGACACACGGGCACACACACACACACACACACACACACACACACACACACACACACACACACACACACAGATACACATCAAACAAACAACGCATTTCCCGGGGAGAGGCAGGAGAGCAGCGGAGGAAAAGCGCATTTCCTCCGCTGCACGGTGTGGGAGGAGCCCTGCCTCTCCCCCGTTGCTGGCAGCCCCTCGTCGGGCGCCGCGACAGGCTCTGGGTCGGTTTAGCAAGAACGGGATTGTTGGGTTCCGGAAAACAAAAACTGGGTTAGGTTCGGAAAACGGGCATACCATCGGAGTTCACTAAAACGCAGTCAATAAAACCTTGGGAGCATTACGCACGATCACACGTGTGGTCAAAAGTTTGCGGAAAACTGGGAACATTTTTACGCATGGAAATTCTTTATAAATCCCGACTATTGCGAGGAATGTTGCGACGAAAAATTTCACCCTGCTTCACGCAACTTTTTCTTGCGCAACAGGGTTTATAAATGAGGGCCCTGGCTTTATCCAATGTTCAGATTTCAGTTCTGCATTTATGCAAATTAGCGATATTTAATACGAGAATGCCATATTTGTATATTTAATACATTTTATTTTTGTCTTAATCAACTGGGGAAGTTTCATGATTTTTTAAAGCCTATTCACCTACCCCTGTCTACCCCTAAATGAGCTAATTATACTAATTACTAAAATTGCCCAAAATGCAATTTTTAGCAACCAAACTTAATTTTCATCCACTAGGGCTGTAGATGATATTTCAATCATAAAAGTTCATAGGAAACAACATTTTTGGGTCCAAGAAGTTTCCAGTAGACTAAGGGCCCTTTCACACCTATAGTTACTTTGCTCTGGTCCGAATCACTGGTCCGAATGTTGGTTTGGTTTGGTTTGGTTTGGTTTGGTTGGGTTTGGTTTGGTTTGGTTTCACACCTGGAAAAAAGCATACAGAGAAAGTGTTTCTGAAACGGGACGCTGGAGCTGAGCCCTCTTGAAGTGGGACAGGCACGGCGTGGTTTCTC
The DNA here is from genome assembly GCF_010015445.1 of Perca fluviatilis. Taxonomy (NCBI): domain Eukaryota; kingdom Metazoa; phylum Chordata; class Actinopteri; order Perciformes; family Percidae; genus Perca; species Perca fluviatilis. The sequence goes on along the minus strand of NC_053124.1, from coordinate 1,848,470 downwards.
TGAGTGCTCCTCTCTGTAACGCTGGGCCCAAAACAGCACAGAGACCCAACAGCTCCAGGCAGTCAGAACCGGCTCTGAGGCCGCTCGTCCTCGTTTGCCAGCAAGTCTTCTTGCTGTCTGACTCCATCTGCCACATCTCCCAACAGTGCAAAGCCAGCCGTTGTGCATCGTAACGCATGGCGTGCCTTTTTCTACCCATCAATTAGATTGTATCTAAAAAGCTAAAGGAATTTATTTAATGGCAAATGACAAACAGTTCTGTGCAAGGAGCATGTAATTAGTAAAACTTCATTTCCATTGCACCTTTCACAATGGTTAAAACATGCTTCAGACCTACAATAAAAATCTAAAGCCATAAAAATGAACACTGTATAAAACACTCTGATATATTAAATTCAATTCAATTGTATTAATAGTATCGATTCATAACAAGAGTTATCTCAAGACACTTTACAGATAAAGTAGGTCTAGACCACACTCTATAATTTACAAAGACCCAACAATTCCAGTAACTGAATTGATGACCATATGAAAACGATGTGCTCCGCCAGACGGAGGCATCGAAAACAGCATCAGTGTAAACATTATTTGTCCTGTTTATTGTATTATTCATGAGAATAAATTCCATAACATGCCAATATAATTACAGAAAATGTGAGTTTTTTCCCCGCAAATACACTCACCTAAAGGATTATTAGGAACAACATACTAATACCGTGTTTGACCCTATCCTATCAATATGGGCCAACATTTCTAAAGAATGCTTCCAGGACCTTGTTGAATCAATGACACAAAGAATTAAGGCAGTTCTGAAGGTGAAAGGGATCCCCCACACCATTACACCCCCACCACCACCACCAGCCTGCCCAGTGGTAACAAGGCATGACGGATCCATGTTCTCATTGTGTTTACGCCAAATTCTGACTCTACCATCTGAATGTCTCAACAGAAATTGAGACTCATCAGACCAGACAACATTTTTACAGTCTTCAACTGTCCAATTTTGGTGTGCTCGTGCAAATTGTAGCCTCATTTTTCTATTTTTAGTGGAGATGAGTGGTACCCGGTGGGGTCTTCTGCTGGTGTAGCCCATCCGCCTCAAGGTCGTTCGTGTTGTGGCTTCACAAATGCTTTGCTGCAGACCTCGGTTGTAACGACGGTTATTTGAGTCAAAGTTGATCTTCTATCAGCTTGAATCACTCAGCCCATTCTCCTCTGACCTCTAACATCAACAAGGCATTTTCGCCCCCCAGGACTGCAGCATACTGGATGTTTTTCCTTTTTCAGACCATTCTTTGTAAACCCTAGAAATGGTTGTGCGTGAGAATCCCAGTAATTGAGCAGATTGTGAAATAATTAGACCAGCCCGTCTGGCACCAACAACCATGCTACGCTCAAAGTTGCTTAGATCACCTTTCTTTCCCATAATGACATTCAGTTTGGAGTTCAGGTGATTGTCTAGACCTGGATGACACCACTAAATGCATTGAAGCAGCTGCCATGTGATTGGTTGATTAGATCATTTAATTAACGTAATATTTAACAGGTGTTCCTAATAATAACTTTAATTTTTTGGATAAAATTTTTTTAATTGTAAGAATGCTTCATATCATCAATGAGAGGCAATATTTCGATTGGTTTAATACAATGGTCTCAGTTTCCTGTGTTTTTTTTTTTTTTTTTTTTGCCCCGCGGGGGATGTGGGGGAGGACCGCGCATTTTCCCCTCAAGTTTGCTTTTCAGAAATCCCGATTCGGCGGACGTCTTCTTTTGTGTGTACGCTGCGTTTATAAATGAGGCCCCCTGGTCTCAGTCTCCCCCCAGGCAGGCTGGTGCCAATGAGCGCACCCCAACTTGTTTTTTTGTTTGCCGTCATTGTGTTTAGTTAAATTCTTATTTTTGTTAAAGGTTAGGTGAGCATTTACCCTTCCAAAGCATCCAACACCCACAATGGGTGCTCATATTGTGCTTTTGGGCTTTTTTCCTTTCCTTTATTGTGTTATATATCTTTTTTGTGCATGTAATAGGTTTACAAAGTGAAAAAGCCCAAAGTTATAATGATCACCTAACTGCTAGCGTAGCACGCCCTCATACTCTGCTTCTGACTGGCTAGTAGTCCTTACCTAGGTACTGTCAGGGCACGCCCTCATACTCTGCTTCTGACTGGCTAGTAGTCCTTACCTAGGTACTGTCAGGGCATGCCCTCATACTCTGCTTCTGACTGGCTAGTAGTCCTTACCTAGGTACTGTCAGGGCACGCCCTCATACTCTGCTTCTGACTGGCTAGTAGTCCTTACCTAGGTACTGTCAGGGCACGCCCTCATACTCTGCTTCTGACTGGCTAGTAGTCCTTACCTAGGTACTGTGCATGTGCGACTCCCAACAAAGATGGAACAGAAGTGAGATGTCTCACTCTGTAGCTAAAACAGAGAGCTCAACACACAGGGTGAAAAGAGGAGCTGCAGCAATGTGACAAAATGACAAAAATATGGTGTTTTTTGAAAATTAAACCATGTAAACCTATTCTGGTACAACCTCTAAATACAATTATGAACCTGAAAGGTTACTTGTTTATTTAAATCGTGGTGTGGACATTCCTTTTTTTATGCTCTTAAACGAGCTGGGCATAACACAAGCACTAGGCCTAATTCACTGGTTCTTAAACTTGTACTAGAGGTACCTGAGTTCCCTCTAGTGGTATAGGAATGGAATCTCTGATATATAAAACAAAAAAAACAGGACCTATTAGGAAGAGATGCGCATATGAGGAAGAGAATGTTTCGAGCAGCCCTGTTGAAACTAAAGTGGACTAGCGCAAGTGCTAGTCTCCACAGCACCTCAGCAAATGACACAAGTTACCTCAAATTTAGATTCAGTCAGAGACGCGGGAAAGAGGAAGTTTTAGAAAGCCTAAAATTTTCTGAAGTGGTAAGTGATGTAAAACGTTTGAGAATCGCTGCACTTATTCAACCAATGCAACTCCCTCCATTTCATTTCCCAATCCAAGCCATCTGTCAGAGAGTGGTTCCACTTTATGCACGTCACATTGTTTACAGGATGTACCAGGATGATCTGTTCTTCTTTGCTTTTCCTATGTCCCTGAATGTAGCATATTTAACTGTGTTGTGGTGCATTAAAATCAGTTTCAGAACATTCAAATACAGAATATGATTTAGAATACAGATGCTACATTCCCTTCACTGTCTGTGTGTGTGTGTGTGTGTGTGTGTGTGTGTGCTGTGCTAAGGGCCAGAGTAGGTTGCAGCCCTGAGTCCCTCCTCGTAGGGGTGTGTTTGAGCCAGAGAGTGGGGTGACGACCCAGAGGAGGGCCTCATTTAAATGAAGCTGCTACACAATGTGAGATTACACTCCGGGGTGTGTGTAGGACATGCTCTGCTCATACAGAGCCAAACCAGCCGAGAAGATAAAGATGAGGAAACGCAGGGAAATTACAGCGCACCGCGGTGCTATCACCCCTCGGCAGAGCTGGAGGTGAGAGATAGAACTGTACTAAAAATGCTGGGCAAAGAAGAACGATCTTTCACAATATTATACACAGGCAGCACGCTGAGCACCAGTATCTGTCCTCGGCACACACACTCCTTTTAAATGGCTGTTTTTCCTCAATGTCAGCCCAGTGAGTTTGGCTGTAAAGACAGCACAGAAACAAAAATCAGTATCAGCTCAGCTACCTAAACATGATTAAACATTCATGTATAGGAAATGGAGATTTTCTTTTTTCCCCCCAATGGCTTTAAGGGGCTTGAATAACATATTTGATTTAATGAATATGATTTTTAAAAGCATGAACGCATGAATGTGACAATGTGTTTAATTAGAGTCACCAAATTGTTGGCTGAAGTTGAGGCTAGTTGTGCTCCAGCTCCAAATGGATCCTAACACTCCGGTCCATACACTGCGCCTCGGTCTGCAGGGACCATCTTTAGCGGTGATGACTACTGCCAGCCAAAGACGAGAAGAAACCCAATACCAAGGTACATTTTCCTGAAGAAGAATGTTGTTCCAAGAGTGGAGAGCTGCAGACAGAGCAGAGGTAAGTTACTGTGTTAACCTGGCATCAGTAAGTTATACACCAAAGAATGGCAGGATAACGGCAACTTCTCCACCTTCCCATAATGTAGTCAGACATTTCTCGTGCGTTAAAAACATTATTGCATATAGCGTTATAGCGTTAAAAGGAATTTGCGTTAACTCGTTATTTACGCATGAATAGCTCTTACTTTAATTCTTTGTAGGGTCTATTCCATAATGTAGTCAGACACTTATAACAACAATCTGAGCCTGTCAGTGGCTGGTCTGGATCATAGACTGTATAATATTAATGGACAAAGCATCAGGTTCAGCGAAGTGCTGCAAATGCGGAAGTGCCTTAAAGCTGCATTCTCTCTGAATTCCAGCAGGGGGCGACACGTGCGGTTGCAAAAGGAGGTCGGTTTCTGTAGAAGTCTATGAGAAAGTGACCCACTTCTCTCTTGATTTATGACCTCAGTAAACATTTTCATAATTAGTTTATGGTCTCAATCGCTAGTTTTAAGTCTTCTGCAACACAGAATGATGTTCATTTTTTTAATTATGGTATCGTTGATTTTAAAATTGCCGATAAAGCAGTGGGCGTTTTAGGGCGTGGCTATGATGTGATTGCCAGTGAAAGTGTGTAACATAACGTAGAGTGTAAGGGCTCCTCCCTCACTCCTCCCTCTCATCTAAAATTGTCACATCCCAACCAGGATGGCTGCGCCCGTAACAGCAAACTCCACGACTCATAGCAGATCTCCACAAACCAATGGGTGACGTCACACATGCTCTGTCCATTCATATTAACAGTCTATGGTCTGGATCAACAGCAGTTCATTTCCAGGATAAATCCTGACATCAAGTGGATGTCCCCTCACCTTGCTCTCTCTGTGTGTTGCCGTTCTCAAACTCCGCTGGCTTAGGGAAACGACAACAACTTTCGAGCTAGCAAGCCACACGCTGAAAATGGCAAGTTATTAAAGGAAATTAAGATTGTTCAATAGGGCAGGCTTGCTTGTTTTTTACGGGGAATGATTGTAAATATTCAAAAAGAATATGTTTAGGGCATTTCCTCTCTAACTGGCACGTTTTGGGACTGATTGGTGGGATTGCTGTGGACCAAGTAGACACAGAGATACACTGGTAAGAGCTAATAAGGTTTAACATGTATCAGCTCATTTAAATAGCTCATGTTACTGTATTGTGTCAACAGTTAACTTCATTTAATATTGGATGTGGCGTTTTCTTTTACCGGGTGCAAATGTTCCACCAGAACAAGTTCCTTCCCGAGACTACTCTGCAGAGCCGCCATCGCTGCATCCGGAGCTTAGTGACGATTGTGATTGGTTTAAAGAAATGCAAACAAGCCAGAATGATTTTTTTCTCCTATCCCAGAATATATGTGTGGTGCAACTCAAGACTACTCAGACACTAAAATGTGGGAAAATAGGGTCCAGGTTGAAAACTACCAAAGTACCACTTTAAGTTTTTTCTCGAGTTTAAAGTTTATTATTTTATTGTCACGTAGTGAGAATCAGACTCCACATTTTAACCCATCCTATCAGGAGCGGTGGGCAGCATATGTTACAGCACTGCTGTGAGGCGACACCACTTAGTTCAGTGAAAACAAATTCAAAACAGACACGGCATTTTATTCCTGTGAGATCATAATGCTATCAAAATTCAGGTGGGGTAAAGTTTCAAATCAGAGCGAATGGAGCCTGTAGTGTGGTAAGAGCATGGCCTCTGGGACACATTAGCTGTACTGTAGCTGTGGATGTTCCGTCAGCGGGACAGTGTAAGACCTCTATCATTCCAATCAGCCCAACATGACAGTCTCTGCTAATCAGTTAATACAATAATAGCTCGTGGCTGCACCTGGATCAGCGATCACACAGCAGCTCGGTGGGAACCGTCAGCGTTCCACTAATTCAGTGATGAATCGGAGCGATTGCTTTTTTTATGGGCGGCTAAAATGAGCGCTGTGGTTAGACAGGAGCGCAGAGGGGAACAAACCGCTCATAAACAAGCCTTCAGTGACAGATCCGCCGATTCAAGGGAACATAGGAACGCCCTTACCGCCACTTGTAAAACCACTGGTGACCTTTATATATGTGCAGAGCTGGAAAATCTGCCTCTGGAAGATTATTATAGATTCCACAGCTTTCTTTTTTCTAAGGGCAGCTTTATCTGCAGTGTTGGGAAAAGTTCTGCACTTCGGAGAGTATTTTCTAGTATCTGTCATTTTGAACACTGCACCTCATCCTCTGAACAGAGCGAGGGTGAAGGGAAACTATGAATATTTGAAGATATTCACGTGGTTACATAAACATCACATATATTTTTGAAATCCTCTTAACCTTATTCAAAGATTGAAATGTCTTTTTATCATTTAGACTTGACACTGTATTTAATAGTGGGCCAAAGGAGAGAGGAGTTATGATGGAAAAGAGATAAAGAGGGGGCTTCACGCAAAATCAATTAATTCAATTCAATTTCAATTCAATTTTATTTATAGTATCAAATCATAACAAGAGTTATCTCAAGACACTTTACAGATAGAGTAGGTCTAGACCACACTCTATAATTTACAAAGACCCAACAATTCCAGTAATTCCCCCAAGAGCAAGCATTCAGTGTGAGAGTGGCTGTTAGCGACAGGCCCGACAGGATGGTTCATATTCATGGTCTCCAGAGGATGAATGCAAATGATTGTAATGACCACTGACCTTCCCTGTAGTGCCACCATCATTTAAAGTCCAACTGAAATGATATGTCAGTTCTTTTGCTACATATGTATATATGTATACACAACTTCTTTGTGGGTTTAATGTCCTGTGTTCTCCTACCCAAAACGAAGAAATATATTTAAATTTGTTGGTTTCACGGTGGCACAACTGTGCATTAAAGCAGTTGGAATTCTCTTTCCAAATAGACAAAGAAATTATTTGCATGCAGCCAATCAAATGATTTCATTTTAAACCTATTTGCATACAGCAGTTAATTTAAAAATCACTTTGGTAAGATTTGTACCTGTAAAACAAAAAAATGTCCACTTGAAAATGAGCCATGTCATTGCCATGACATTTACTGAGCACATTCATGCTCCCCCCAGGATCATGCTCGGCTAAAGGCTAACCCCAGCAGACCTGCTCTCCCGACTGGTTTCACACTGTGAACACTGTGTATTCAGTGCAGTACTGTAAATAGATGGATGACTCTTATCTAATAGTTTAGCCTTAGCTGCAACCGTGAGCCTTTGGCTAAGGTTAGCAGAACTTTCACCGACTGTAACTCACCTTGTTGAGCGTGCGCCCAACGCTGTTAGGTTATAAAAAGTTAAAACTATGCTTACGTTTTGAAAACAATGTACTTTTGGTTATATGCAGTTTGCAGGTAGATCTAATCAAATACACTAATCAGCATTTGACTGCCTCACCCAAAACCTAGCTTCTAAAGAATTAATCAGGTCATGTCTGCCATTTAGCATACTGTAGAAGACTCATTGTCCCCACAGGAAAGGTAACTGTTGTCTCTTTTTGGGGGAGCCATCCCCTGTTGAGCTAGACGTGATTAGAACAAAGGAAATGCACATTACTGTAGAATCAACACTTCCATGATAAACAACTTTAGTCTGTGACCTGAAATTCAGAGGCGTGTCCTTATCCTGAGACACAGGAATAAATGTGGGATCAGGAGAAAGATTCAAGACTTCAATCTGTGACCCCGCAAGGGAAGCAAGTTGAAGTCCGCTATTTACAGCGTATTGTTTTGTCATGTCGCATGGCTGCAATCTGTGTCCCCACAAGGGGAATCATGTTTGCAGTCTGCTGCTGGCAGTGTTTTATGTTTAATTGTGTTTTGACTGTTTTCATCGTGTTGTTTTATTAAACCTTTTGCTTAATCTTTCAATTCGACCCAGTCTCTCCTTCCTCCAGAAATCAGAACGAACACGTCTTTTGTATATTCTTAACAATTGGTGAGCCCTGACGTGATTTTTGGAGGATGAAAGGAAAAAAGGCGAATTGAAAAACTGGAGTGCTGACTGCTGATCTCTCTCACAGGGCCCGAAAGTGAAAGGTGAGCCAGAACCTGTTTTTATCGAAAATCTGCAATAGTTAATTTAGAAAGATTTAGGTGGGAGTGATCAGCAGCGTCAAACTTGTAAGTCTATTAAAATCTGTAAAAGTAATTTAAAAAAGTAATGCCCAATTGAGAACTACGGTGAAAGCTATAAGTCAAAGACAATGTAGAGCTATGTTGTTGTGTGAGATTTGTATGCTGATTGTTTGTAAGCTTAAAAAGCCTGAAAGAGGGTCCATGGAAAAATGCACAGCCGACCGGGACAGGAGACCCGAGGTAGCGTTTGATTTCGCGTGTATTTTATTAGAAGTCCATTTGAGTTTGGCTGATTTGAGATTGTGATAAATTTGAAATATAAAGTGCACTAACTAGGTTACAGCGTTTGATTCGCGTGCAGTATTAGAGGATCGATTTGAACTCGACCGGGTTTAGACCAGTGAATACATTTTAAATAGAAAGGCCGGGGGACGGCGACAGAAAATTTGTTTCTGTGAAGGCACGGAAGAAAACATTAAGACTTTTTTAAAGCCAGTGTAAACAACTGTGAAGAGTAGGACTTGGTAATGCTGATCTCGCGGCGACGGTGGAGATAAAGCGCCATAGAAAGACTCTTCAGTTTTCTTCTCGTGACCCATAGTATGGAAATAGGAAAAATCAATTAAATAGGTATAGTCGAATTGTGTGAAAACACTTAGGAAAATGTACAGAGGCCTACTGTAAATATTTTTAGAAATAGAATTGTGGTGTTGGGATTTGAGTCCGCGGCAGCGACTCGTGCTGTTTGTTTTGATAAACTGTAAATAAGATGTGTTGAAATTGAAAGCGCAGTGTGGTTATAACTTCATTGTAAGATTGTTTTGTTTAAATTGAGAGCGTGCAGCAGCTCAGCGGTGGGGGTTGTGGACATGTTGAGGTTGTGGGAGCAGTGTGGTTGTGGATGTTCGTTTGTGTTGAGTTTTGCATTGGAAATTCCATTTCCTGAGTGGTATAACGAACAGCGACTCCATCTGGTTGGTAAATCATTACAACAGAGCGTCTACTAAAACCAGCTAGGGGTCAGACTATGGAAAATACGGTAAACTAGAGAAATGAAATTTCTGAATAGATTGCATTGTGAATGCTGTATGATTGAAAGGCTAACTGGATGGCTGTTTGGATTTTTGTGGAAAAGGGTGGAGCAGTGAGAAATGGATTAATCTGTATGAATGTCTTTGAAGAGTTGGGCGCCGACCCTGAAGGTATGAAAGACGTGGAACATTTTAAAGTTTGAATGGAGTTTCTCAGTGAATGTATGAAAATGTGCTAAGCAGTTAAAAATGTGTTTCGAGGGGGCAAAGATGCCTGCTAAAACGTTGAATATTGGAAATGATTGGTTTCATTTGATTACATTTTTTGTTCATGTTTAGTGATGTTCTATAGGGACAGAAATGGAGAATACCTTACAGTTTTAGTCTTGTTTAACTTTAAATCCATTTCTCTGTTCCTTGACTAAGTTTCAGTTATTCCAACAAACAAACTCTTAGAGTATTGTCTCCTGTGTTAATGAAGGACTGTCTAGGAGACACAGGGGGGTTTCACACCTCATTCAATGCAATAGATGCAGACAGATTTCCTGAGTGAATGCTTGAATCATTGTAATCTTCTCTCTAAACTATTTGATATGTTCCCCCATGCCAGAATATTTTGTAATTGAAATAAGGGATTAATCATTATATTCTAAGTAGGTTACTGGATTTTGAGTTTGTTTTTCTTCTGCTACATTTTTAATACATTGTACTCTGATCCTTCTGTTTATTCTTTTTTCTTTTACTTTTTGGTTTGTTGCTTTTGAGTAGGATTGTGTTTGAGTGACTGATGAAGCCCATTGCAAGTCAGAGCATTCCAGGGGGTTCTCTGAAAAGGGGAAAATAATTTGAGGTACTTTAAGCAATTTAACATTAGCTAAAATTGGACCAAAATGAATTTAAGATTCTTAGGGGGTTTTTCAATGGATAATTTGGTAGATATATTTGGCATTTTTGTGTATCTTGTCTCAAAATTGGTTTGTTTTTCACTAAAAATGATAAATAACAGGCACATGGAGATAAATTAATTGTATTTTTAAGCATTCTGATCTTACTGTAGCTAATCTTCTTCCACTATTTTTTGTTTTGTTGGTTTTTATTCTTCTTCATGTTTCTGATGATGTCTCTGAGAAATCATAGGGTTGATAGAGTCAAGGCAGTAGCCTTTTCCACTGATGTGTCTTTTCAAATGTGTTTGTTATTTTTATTTATTTTATCCTAGTTTGTAAAGAAATAAAAAATGGGGGGAGATCTGAGGATTTGGAAAGCTTCTCTGTGGTGGCCACGCAGGGTGCTATGCAAATCTTCTGCTCAGAGTATTAAATGTGGCACAAAAGAATGACACGTGACATATAGAAATTGATTTGCTCAAAAAAAATAAAAAAAATAAAAAAATTCGCAATTTGCTGATCAAGTTTGTCAAAAATGTTTGAAGTAATAGTAAAAGATGAATCAGCCCATTCCCCCATTGAGAAAGAAAATGGTGGAGTTTTTATTTTTGGTGTTTCTGTACTGTATGTTTACAATGGACTCATGATTTTTTTGGGATCATTTATTGTGTTATGGACTAAAGCTTTTTGCCCATTGTCTTAAGGACTTTGGAAAACACAGATGACAAAGGAAACATTTCTCCTCTATGAGATGGACAAATCAAGGACAAACTATCAAATTTTTTCTTCTTCATTGTTTTCACACCTAGACATTGCCGGAAATGAAAACACTAATATGACTTTTTGCAAGGCAGTGTGTCGGCTTGTCACAGCCATTTTATTCACAGGTGAAAGCAGCCTCCAGATTCCTGCTGATGAAGTCATTCAGCCTGATGATGTCATCTGTTCAAGGGGTCCAGGTCCAGGTGGAGAGATTCATACAAGATGCGGCTGGACACCAGCGCTGCAGTGGAACGGCATCACAAGGATCCTGGTTCACATTCCAACAACAGCCCAGCAGACTGCCTACAGGAACCCAGTTGGTCTGACCAGACGCTGACGGAGAGCATGGAGCATCACTGCTGCTGAATTCCTGCGGTGGTTTTCTGACAGAGCAGGTAGACTGGAGTCCCTGCTGACACACCAAAAAGCTAAGGATGGCTTTTTCCTACAGGCTGGAGCAGGCAGCACACACAGCCGGCCCATCTTCATGTTTCAGAAACAGGAGCTGTCCTGTTTCTGAAACTGTGGCTGCTCTAAAGGTCTCTGAGAGGGCGTGCAAAGGACACCAACGCCAACAAGGGGAGTGATTAGAATTGGGCCAGCGGTAAATGAGACCCTGGGCTCCCCTCTGATCTGTCACCAAAAGGATTGTTGACTCCAGAGTTTTGGGCCAATTCTCCAGACAGCCCACCCAAGGCTGCTAGGGCCTTGGTGACGATGCCATCTGGTCCTGTGTTGTCCGGAATCATACCCATGTATCTATGTAACACTCTGTCTCCGTAGGTGCTCCCAGGCGCACACCCTTCTTCATCACAAAACGTGTTTCCAAACAGAAGACACAAACACAGCAGCTCTAGTACAAACTTCATATTGTCGATTTAGTCTGAGATTTTGTCCAAATTTTCAGATTGGACAATATTGAACAAGGAACTGTCAAAATCTGGATTTCAGACTTTTATCACAAGTCTGCATCTTTCACTACAGAAAGGACATTGATGAAGACTGTTTTTATGTGACTCCACAAGGAGAATCATGGATTCAGTCCGCTGTCAGCTGCAGTGTAACATTTGTTTTGTCATGTCGCATGGCTGCAATCTGTGTCCCGACAAGGGGAATCATGTTTTGCAGTCTGCTACTGGCAGTGTTTTATGTTTTATGTTTGATTGTGTTTTGACTGTTTTCACCGTGTTGTTTTATTAAACCTTTTGCTTAACCTTTCAATTCGACCCCAGCCTCTCTCCTTCCTCCAGAAATCAGAACGAACACGTCTTTTGGATATTCTTAACAACGCACAGAGGCTCAGTCCTTGACGCAGCTGCCCTGCGGCCTTTAGCTGCCTGTCATCCCCTCTCTCTCTCCCCTTTTATGTCTTCAGCTGTACTATCAAATAAAGGCCTTAAATGCCCAAACAATAAACTTCCAAGGAATCTGCCTTGGAAGAACAGCCAATAAAAATGCTCACTCTCTCCGTGAAATGACCTGTGATTGGCCAAAGTCTCAGTCTCTGTCATGGGTGAGATTTTCTAAAGCCTGAAAAACGAGCCAAGGAGGAGATGCAGAAGCCCAGTTTTCTCTTAGACCACTTGAATTACAATATCCTGAAAGATTATTTTGGAATTTTTGCCCAACAACGCCAAAAATAAACTACCTACACCATGTTTAAGCAGATTGCCACATGTAATGTTGTACTAGAGGAAATGAAAACAGCCATAAGTCAAAAACAAACTCATAAACAAGCAATGAGAGGTTTAAGGCTGATGTGGACCCCCGTCTCCTCAGGAACCAATCAGAAGGTCTATTTTTAGAGGTTGTGAGCGAAGCAGCAGATGGTATTTGAGAGGGAGTGGGGTGCAATTTACAGTAAACAGATTTTTTATTCTTGGCAGGTCATGGAGAGAGCTACAACAGTATGGCAATTTAATAAGAGTACTCACACAAACTGGCAGGACCAGACTTAAGTGAGATAGAGTAACCTCAGCATGACTCTGAAACAAGCCCTGAAGCCACTGACTTGTTTGCTCTGGCAAATTGTGTATCTTTGGTTGCACAAGGTGGATTGAAAACCTCTACAGCCTGTTGTGTTTTTTAAAGAGCAGATACAAGGAATACAATCTTCAAACAGACAATGTTGTAGGAAAGGTAATGGTCTGGAAATGTAATGACCAGACATTTATTTGTTTGGAATAAAAATAAAACCTATGTCTACATGCTAATGTGGGTTTAGAAAAAAGCCTTTACCTGGTGAAAGGTGAGTCATTAAATGTACCTATGTACACAGTATCAACCCAAACCTTTATTAAGGTTGTACAAGGACTTGTGTTGTAGTGTTGCCATAGAATAATCAGACTACATTTTAGAACAACTTGACCCCATGTTTGTGAAGTTGAGCTCAGTTAGATCATATTCATAAATTCACATTTAGAAAACAAATCAAAAGACACAAAAGGCCTTTCAGCTGATAAAATGTACCCTCTGAAGGCTGCAACAAAGTACCATGATGCTATGCTACTATGCTGGCACCGAGTGCACTGTAGTTAATGGCCAAGTTATAAACAATTATTTTTCAAATGGTAGCTGTAATGCAACATCATGAGACTGTATAAGTCAAGTATGAGTCACCCACCGTACTTCAATAAAAAATGAAAAGAATTCTACTTAAAACAGTATTCATACATATCATTATAGCATCAGAGGTGTTGCGAGTCCAAGTCAAGCCTCAAGAAACTCAAGGCAAGTCTCGAGTTCAGTCTCAAGTCTTTACATACAAGTCAAAGCCAAGTTTCAAGTAATTCAAAACCAGTCTCAAATCAAGTCTAAAGTAATCTAAAGGCATCTACAGTAGTGGTGAGGTTGCAGATTGCAACCAACTGTCTCTCCCCCCCCCGCCCCCACCCCCCCCCCCCCGCTCACCCCCCCTCCGCTCACCCCGCCATCACCCCTCCACTCACCCCTCCGGCTCACCCCGCCTCCCCCTCCGCTCACCCCGCCACTCACCCCTCCGCTCACCCCTCCGCTCACCCCTCCGCTCACCCCTCCACTCACCCCTCCCTTTTCAAGCGTGAAGGGAAGCTACGGTGGCCTTTAGGTAACATAAAAACGTGAAAGGCCCTCTCTAGAGCCAGTGTTTGGTTTGTCCGTTCTGGCTACAGTGTAACATGGCCAACTCCATGGAAGAGGACCCGCTCTCTATGTAAATACTAAGAGCTAGTGGTGGGCGGATCAATCCAAATATCGATAATATCTGGTATTGATATTGATATTGACCAATACCAGTGTAATGAGATGGATACTTTAGTTTCAGTTTCTCTCCAGTATGCATCACTGTGGTTTCATCAGAGAGGCGACCTGGCTGTCTGTGTCTGTGTCACAGCGTGGAGCAGGCACACTTTGCTCCTCCTCCCCCCCCCTTGTGATTTGATGTTGTACCGTCACATGACTCAGCGGCGCACGCACGCACAAGCAGGACAGAGACGGAGCAGAAGAACGGCAGAGAGAAAGAGGAGCGCCGTGTGGCTATATTTTCAGGCCAAATATGAAGCAACGGCAAATATTTGTAAAAAGGCTGTAAGATACAGTGGTAAGACAACAAATGTATACAAGCATATCAAAATTCTGTCCTGGGTTTTAATTTATTAATAATAAATAAATAAATAATCACAAAACCACTTAAAGGTCATGATAATTCATTCAGATTTAGCAATTTGATGATGCATCCCCCTTAATTATTAAAAAGTATCGGTATCATATCGGTATTGGCAATACTGGCCCTGTATTTACTTGGTATCAGATCGATACAAAATTTTGCAGTATCGTACACTTGTACTAAGAGCTCATTCTTAGCTAATGAAAACACAACAATTCTTAGCTTTAGGTGATTATACACTAATGAAAACATAGTTATGAATATTATATTCCATTTCTATTCCATATATTTATTTATATATATATATATATATATATATATATATATACCTTCTGTGTTTGGCTGTGATTCATACATCTAAATGGAGTTATTTCAGGTAGGTCAGCAGTTCTTTATGGCAAGGTAAAGCTTCTTTGATTACAAGCTTAACACTGCCACAGCTTTAGCTCCGCCTCCATCATATCAGCACACTGACAGTTTGATATCTAGTTTTTATTAACCCTTAGCCCAACCGCACGGCCAGTCCCTCCAAACCAATATAGCAGTTTAACCCTACTGTACGTGATATGGTTGTTTGTTCATGAACAGCAATGTGTTTGGACAACATATGGCAGGAAAAGGCGACAGTGATGTGTGTGTCCTTGGAAGACCGAGAAGAATGGCAGGAGCTGGGCTCAGCAGCAGTGTCCTCTGAGGTGGATGTTTTATGAGACGGAGGGAAACTGTGTGGCTGACCCCCAACCGCGAGCCTCTGCCCTACCACACACACACACACACACACACACACTCAACTACACATTCATCAGTCTGATACACTGAGACTGCTGACGTGCTCTTCACGATTAAACATGTTTCATTGAAAATAAGAATGGGGCTGAACACATCATAATAACCACAGGTTATGTTTTTTCTCCATAAAATAGAACTACAAAAAGAAGAAAGCTTCACTTGCAGCAACAGATAATGTGAGCAGCATATATTTCTCCATCATCTTATCCACTCCTCTATAGGGTCTTTAACTGGTTGAGGTATTTTGGAGGTACTGTATATGAGCTGATCATTTTCAGAAGGGAGACGATTCTCGGTTAAGGCTCACTGGTGGGTGATGTCTGTATGAATTACACCTCCCATAAAGCTGTAATAGGAAGGACAATCAGCAGCTTGTATCTGTGCAGCCTTGCAGGGTATTTACCTTTTTATGTGGGTGTAAATTTGACATGTGCCAAGGACAAGCCTCTTTCCAGATGTCTTTCCTTTTTGTATTGACTCATAGGGCCACATAATAGTACAAACTCATAGCCAAGATAGAGCAAAACATTAACATCTGGGCCTGGTGGGGTCGTACACGATGGTCTAAATGCAAAATCTAAATATATATATATATATATATATCTATATCTATATATATATCGCTATATATATATATATATATATATATATATATATATATATAGGGAATCATAGTTATTAAACATGCAAAGGAAAGAATATTCTTTTACATATGCAGTGGCTACATAATTAAAGAATGTGCTTTCCTTTGAGCCATTAAATTTAACTACTAGCTGTACAGTATGTAAGGGAAAACCGACCGAGTAAATGTATTTTGAGTATAAAGCTGTCTGCCTAAGAGCTCTGATTGCTGCTTGTTGGATCTGTCATAACAGCTGCAGTTACATGCACGCAGGACCAGACTGAATTATGGGTTTTTGGTCTGATGAAAGAAAGAACAGAAGTGAGTGAACATTTATGAATCATAGCTTTAGTTTTTGAAACTTGGAAATGTGTGCATGCACTTTTGGTGCTATGAGTTTATTTCCATGTTTTTATGAGCCGTTTCTCCCAGAGAGGATCTGCCAATCAATCATTGACTGAAGCGATGAGCAGGCACACCTTTAATGAAGCATACATAATTCCTACATGTATAACACCTACCTGTATGAGATGCTGTGTGCTAGTAACGGCGTGTTAAACCTTTATGAACTACTGCTAAAAGAGTCTGCAATACACAGAAGCAATACAGACATTTAATTATATGGCAAAGATTCTATATCTAATAGGGAATAAAAACTGTTTTCATTTATTGTCCAGTTAGTGACTGAGCTAGCTAGCCAGCTAGCTTGGCCAGTGTTAACAGCAGTAGTTTTAACAAGCAATGTAAGGCTATGTCATCAAGCTTCCAGCAACTGCAATTTTGCAAGGATGCACAGATTAACTTCACTGTAGTTTGTGGTGCGACCAGGGATTTACACAAAACAAGGTCGAGATCATCTGGATGCATTTTTTCACTTACTGGTAACATCGAAATCCTCTCGACGGTTGTGCATTGAGAGAGCAGACCCTCCTGTTGAAGTTGTGTAAGACATTAATTTTGTAAGTCTATCAGTTTTCTTTTGAAATATTTATTATTTATACAGTATATATTATATAATATATAGTCTCGCATGGCTGCGGAGGAGGGTCTGGCGACAACCACACGGCATTCCTGGATGGGAGAGAAATGTGCTCTGGTTTATCGGCATTTCTTTAAACCAATCACAATCGTCTTGGGCGGGGCTAAGCTCCGGACAGAGCCACAGTGCCTCTGCTAAATAGTCTCTGGAAGAAACTTGTTTTGGTGGAATGTGAACGTTCAAAAGTAGTTTTAGTCGTGGGAGAGAAAACTCAGATTGGACAGATAGTCTAGCTAGCTGTCTGGATTTACCCTGCAGAGATCTGAGGAGCAGTTAACCATAGTCCTCACAAATCCACCAGAGGTTAGAACGCCAACACTAAGGAAGAGGAAGGGGACGGACATCTGGCCAAAATGAGGGACATCCGGCTGAATTTCTGGCAGCACCGGAGCAATCCCGGAAATGAAATGTTGTCGATATAGATGGTCAACAGGGAAAAGTTTATTCTTTATTTTTTAATGGTTTATATCTTTGCATGAACTTGAATCATTTAGGAATAAGCATTAAAAGTACATACGATTTGTCTCTGTCCTTGTGCACAAATGCACCATAAACTGTGTCTCTGTGGGTTGGTATTCATCACTAATCAATACCAATGCTTCGCTGATTAGTAGGACACTTGCTGACAATTGTGGCATTTAGTCGTCACTTTTTTATTTTAATATTTTCTCATCAATTTGAGGTCCCACTCAGAACTGCTCTATAGCAATTTTCAGTGTGTGCCAGCGGCTTACATCAAATAAAGACTGAGGTCCACACTTGATCTGATAATGTGTGTGAATGGAGGCAGAGAGGCTGCTGTCAGAAGCTCCTTTAAATAAATGTCTGGAAAGACAGTATGTGTTAGAGTACACAGCACAGATACATGACTGGGTTCTGTGTGGTTACACGGAGCACAATGATGTACGTGCACACTAGTACACACAGACAGCAGCCGGAGCAATAAAGCAGCAGAGTTTTTCATTAGAGTAAAGCTGGAAAAGGTCATCCAAACATCTTCTCCCCATGGAGGAAATGTTCTCTTTGGAATTATCCACAGCAATTAAAATGGAGAAGTGCAGAATAAGAACACTCTGAAATCTTCTGGTAAATGTCACCATGAAAGCAACTCTTCCTTTGCTGCTGATGTAACTTACAGGCGACATGCTTGGCTGGCACAGAGTTAGCTGGGGGGGGGACTGTGGACATCAAAACACACACCCATCTGATGTGTGTTAGCAGCTGCAACACTCTTCCTGGGTAAAAACATTTGACACAAATGTAATCTCCATTTTTGTTGCCAAGTACTCGTTGCGTTTTATTACTGTTTCCCTTTCTATGGTTTGTGCTCGACCAAACAGGATAAGTAAGGCAGTCCTTCCAGAAAAATGCTGATTTTTTTATGCGGCTCGTTTTCTTAAAAAATGCGATGGAATATGTGGGATATTTATGCAATTTTATGTGATGAAATTGCAGGAATTTTTAAAAATTTGCGGGAACTTTCAAAAACTGTAGTTTGATGAAAAAGAGAAAAAAATATGATTCCCCCCCCCCCAACACCCTGCTTTTCAATGATGTTCATGTCGCGTCACTTCATAACGTTCCCATGGCAACAGGGGAAAATGGCTGCTCTTGTGTGAAGTAAACGCAACATTTTTCAACTTTCTGCTAAGATATATGGGACTGTTTTTGCAATGAAAATGCGGGGGTTATGAAATCATGCAAGCACCGCATATTTTGCGCGGAAATCGGCAATTTATGAAGGCGAAAGTGCGCCGTATTTCACAAAATGCGGCCCCCGCATCAATATGCGGACTTTGGCTGATTAAGCATTGAATTATGCGATGACATAATCGCGTTTTTCTGGAGGGACTGGTAAGGTAGTTGCAGTTTTGGACAGTGATGTCAAGGGGTGGTGGTGGCCCAGTGGATACGACACATGCCTTTGGTGGGGGAGACCTGGGTTTGATTCCCACTGCGATACATCAACCAATGTGTCACTGAGCAAGGCACTTAACCCCTAGTTGCTCCAGAGGCGTGCGACCTCTGACATATAGCAATTGTAAGTCGCTTTGGATAAAAGCGTCAGCTAAATGACATGTAATGTCAGTTGATGTGATTGTCCATCACTTTGGTCTAGAGCATAGTCTCGCATCGCCAGACCTTCGTCCACAGAGGAGGGTCTGACTGCAGTCTGTGTAGTCCACACAGCATTCCTGGATGGGAGAAAAACGTGCTCTGGTTTATTGGCATTTCTTTAAACCAATCACAATCATCATGGGTGGTGCTAAGCTCCGCACGGTGCCTCTGCAAAATAGCCTCATGAAGGAACTTGTTTTGGTGGAACATGTGTACGTTCAAAAGTAGTTTTAGTCCTGCAACAGAAAACTCCGATTGGACAGATAGTCTAGCTAGCTGTCTGGATTTACCCATAATGCATGTCTTCTTCTTCTTAGTCAACGAAAAAAGTCATGATATAGTATATTGAAACAGGTCATAGTGTATTTTTTTTTTTTTTAGGAATCATGTACATCTCAACAACAAATCTGTTAGAGAATAAGACCTTGTTAAAGACAGAAGCTCCAAAGTTTAAATCTACACAAAGATGTGTTTTAATCACATCTAAATTTTTCACTTCCTGCTGTATTATTTAACACCCTGATGTAGCTCTTTGGTGGTGGTGGTGGTGGTGTGGGGGGATGTAACACGGATGTGAGGACAGAACAAAGCGAGCAGAGTTTCCTCTGTAAGCACCGCTCCTGCTCTGCGTATTATTCTCATCATCGGGAGCTGTTTAGTATGCTGTGGGTGTAAATGGGAGATTGGCGGGGCACTGGGTGGCAGAGCGGGCCACTCTGTCATTAATGTGCCCATCGCTGTTATCATACGCCTAATGACATCGCTCTCAGATGGCATGCTGGGAGCCTGACTGCGGGGAGCCCGGCTGAAACGTCTGCAGGCGCCAACGCCTCCTGTCATCAATTTCAACATGTCGCTTCACCAAAATCTGAGACCTCCCGATAATGTCTTTCACGGTTCAGTAGTCTTACAGGGCTTCCCTCCTGCCTGGCCTTGAAATGGGCAAATTAATAGTTCCTTTGAAACAAATTGGAATTACACCCCTCGATGCCTTAATGTCAGAATGCGAGAGCGCTGACGTCCCGGGTCTGACTGCTGATGGAATATAAAGATCTGAGGAACACACTGGAGGGGAGGACAGTGTGAGGGGGGTGTAAAGATATGCAGGAACCCCCCCCCCCTCACTCACACACACACACACACACACATTCCCCCCTCCCTGCTCAGCATGGACCTGTACAGTACTACTGTGTGATCTGTGTGAATGGAAGGTTGGAACTAGTGTTTAATTCTCAGCATTAAGAGGGAAACCCTTCGGCCCTGTAAACACTCTGAGACTGAACAGTCTCATGGGACATAATCCAGTAATGCCTGACTTTGTATCATTTATTACAGAGCTGTTTCCATAGAAACAAACTGTTTTAAATGACACCATTGCCTCTAAATCTTTAGTTTTATCTTCCTTTGTCTGTACCATGTTTACATAGTGTACTTTTGGACAGACATTTGTTGAGTACGGAAGAGGATTAGGGCCACATGTAAAAAAATATATATTTGAGTTCTGACTTTAATCTCACAATTCTGAGCTTAAACTCAGAATACTAACTTTATGCCATAATCATACTACACAATTGTTTCGTCTTTCATGACAGTCACTATGTCACACATAGTGCCATAAATGCCTTGTCATACAACATATATACATCAAAACGTACTGTAGGTATGCTTGTCTACTTTCAGACAATGTGCTCATTTAAGCAATAGGATTTATACATTTTGCTCGGTGAGCTTCCAAATGACCACAGCTCCAAATCTTCCTCCATTCGCTGCCCATGTTAAACATCCTTGACATTTACACGAAAAGGCACAGCAAACCACTTTTTAGAATCGCTAATATGCCCACATTTTTGAATTTTTCCACATACATTTCTTTCACAGTGTCGCTCTGTGTCCCTTAATGGCAGCAGACTGACCCAGGTGACAGAGATCAAAGAGACCTCCTCTGTCTTTACAAACATGGCCACTGATTAGTTAGCATGACGCAGCATTTTCACCAGACAGTCAAATTGCAACTACAGACAGTAATATGAAGTTATATAGTAATATGAAGATTAACACAACATTATGGTTAATTTACACACACACACACACACACACACACACACACACACACACACACACACACACACACACACACACACACACACACACACACAGTTGTTCATTGGTCATTTGCCCCTGGCTGGCCTAGTGGTAGAGGTTCTGTCCTTGATGAAGGGGCCGCAGGTTCGATTCTGACCTGCGGCTCCCATGCAAACGTGTTGTTTTCATTCATTATTGTGCACAGGTGTGTCCTAATTGACTTAAAAGAAACTCAGGCACTCGATGTCTGCATCAGAGCGTATCACACAGCGTAGCACAAACGCTGTCTGACGCAAAGCACGAATGTTGCTGAACCAACAGTAGATGTATTCCACCAAAATACCACAACAAAACTGAAACCGCAAGCCCCAGTTAAACCACCACTGCAAACCCTTACGGTTTACACAGCCTCAGCTTTTTTAATACAGCCAGGACTTGTCAAAAACCGTAGCTCACACTGCGAGCTTTTCCACCTTTAGCTTTAGCATTTGCTTTTCAAAAAAAAACTAATTATTCCACATCTCTTTTACATTAGTGGTGTTATTCAACTTGTCAATGAAACAGATTTATGCTATTAATTCAGTTTAGCTTTAGCAATTTAGCTTTTCAGCATTCACATGCATTTTCTAGTTATATATGTGTTCGTCTGCTTGACAATCCCATTTTACAGCAATAAAAATGAAAGTGAGATGAACACACAGAGACATTTATCATTTTAGATAAAACAGATGTTGACAAAGTTTCCTTTTTGGGACATCATTTGAAATTGGCAAAAAATTTGAAGTGGAAAAAAGGTAATAAATTGCAATATTCTGCAGAATATTGTTATGTTTAAAATCGCAATAATATCGTATCGTGACATAAGTATCGTGATATATCGTATCTTTTGCCGTGTGCAAATGTTCCACCAAAAACAAGTTCCTTCGCGAGACTATTTTGCAGAGTCACCGTCGCTCCGTCCGGAACTTAGCGCCGCCCAAGCCGATTGTGATTGGTTTAAAGAAATGCAAACATCCCGAGTGTTTTTTTCTCCTATCCTATCACACATACAGTGCCTTGCGAAAGTATTCGGCCCCCTTGAACTTTTCGACCTTTTGCCACATTTCAGGCCTCAAACATAAAGATATAAAACTGTAATTTTTTGTGAAGAATCAACAACAAGTGGGACACAATCATGAAGTGGAACGAAATTTATTGGATATTTCAAACCTTTTAAACAAATAAAAAACTGAAATATTGGGCGTGCAAAATTATTCAGCCCCCTTAAGTTAATACTTTGTAGCGCCACCTTTTGCTGCGATTACAGCTGTAAGCGTTAAGGGGTATGTCTCTATCAGTTTTGCACATCGAGAGACTGACATTTTTGCCCATTCCTCCTTGCAAAACAGCTCGAGCTCAGTGAGGTTGGATGGAGAGCGTTTGTGAACAGCAGTTTTCAGTTCTTTCCACAGATTCTCGATTGGATTCAGGTCTGGACTTTGACTTGGCCATTCTAACACCTGGATATGTTTATTTGTGAACCATTCCATTGTAGATTTTGCTTTATGTTTTGGATCATTGTCTTGTTGGAAGACAAATCTCCGTCCCAGTCTCAGGTCTTTTGCAGACTCCATCAGGTTTTCTTCCAGAATGGTCCTGTATTTGGCTCCATCCATCTTCCCATCAATTTTAACCATCTTCCCTGTCCCTGCTGAAGAAAAGCAGGCCCAAACCATGATGCTGCCACCACCATGTTTGACAGTGGGGATGGTGTGTTCAGGGTGATGAGCTGTGTTGCTTTTACGCAACAAACATAACGCGTTTTGCATTGTTGCCAAAAAGTTTGATTTTGGTTTCATCTGACCAGAGCACCTTCTTCCACATGTTTGGTGTGTCTCCCAGGTGGCTTTTGGCAAACTTTAAACAACACTTTTTATGGATATCTTTAAGAAATGGCTTTCTTCTTGCCACTCTTCCATAAAGGCCAGATTTGTGCAGTATACGACTGATTGTTGTCCTATGGACAGAGTCTCCCTCCTCAGCTGTAGATCTCTGCAGTTCATCCAGAGTGATCATGGGCCTCTTGGCTGCATCTCTGATCAGTCTTCTCCTTGTATGAGCTGAAAGTTTAGAGGGACGGCCGGGTCTTCGTAGATTTGTAGTGGTCTGATACTCCTTCCATTTCAATATTATCGTTTGCACAGTGCTCCTTGGGATGTTTAAAGCTTGGGAAATCTTTTTGTATCCAAATCCGGCTTTAAACTTCTCCACAACAGTATCTCGGACCTGCCTGGTGTGTTCCTTGTTCTTCATGATGCTCTCTGCGCTTTACACGGACCTCTGAGACTATCACAGAGCAGGTGCATTTAACGGGAGACTTGATTACACACAGCTGGATTCTATTTATCATCATTAGTCATTTAGGTCAACATTGGTATCGTCAGAGATCCTCACTGAACTTCTGGAGAGAGTTTGCTGCACTGAAAGTAAAGGGGCTGAATAATTTTGCACGCCCACTTTTTCAGTTTTTTATTTGTTAAAAAAGTTTGAAATAGCCAATGAATTTCGTTCCACTTCATAATTGGGACCCACTTGTTGTTGATTCTTCACAAAAAATTACAGTTTTATATCTTTATGTTTGAGGCCTGAAATGTGGCAAAAGGTCGAAACGTTCAAGGGGGCCGAATACTTTCGCAAGGCACTGTATCTGTGTGGTGTAGCCAGACATTACTCCACAGCGCTGTGGAGATCGGTCTGGCAATGCGAGACTTTATCACTCCACTCAGTCAGACACTAGTCTGGCCCACCAGATGTACAGTGCTGGGATAAAGCCTTCTGCTATCTATTTCGCAAAGACAGCGTCGCCGCCCGGCATGGTTGCGATCGGTTTAAAGAAATACAAACACTCCTGAGAGTTTTTTTTTCCACTATACCAGAATAGATAATAGATATGGCTTCAGGATACTCTCAAATTATAACTCGTTTCCATTGGGATGCTCAAGATGATGCTTGAAAATGTGTTACACATAGGGGCTGCTCTTGTTTTTAATAGCCCTCTTATTCGCCTACATCAGTGATTCTCATTCGTTTTTATTGTTTTCATGTACTATAATTTTGTGATTGTTCCTTCATTATTTATTTTTTGACATATTGTGATTTGGGTATGATCAGATAAATTTTTTGATCATATTATTTATTGTACTGTAATTTTGGAGATTGTTTTTGTTTCTTTTTATTTGTGCTGTAATCTGGGCATCATTGGAAAAAAGAGTTTGCTCTCAATGGCCCTCTCTGAATAAATAAAGGTTATAATAATAAGCAATGCAGCCAGAGATGTGGCTATGCAAGACTAGTCAGACACGAAATAGGCCAAGAACCACCTTGATGGATACAGCTCAAACATTTAATGTGCAATGAGTATCAGTTATAGAGAAGCAAAAAACTTTTGCAGTTCAAATTTATTGGCACTTTAAGGGATAATTCCAGATTTACTGTGAGAGTGTGACAGTGTTTTGGCCCGACAGTAGTCTCTGGTCAAATCTACTGATTTGTTAGTTCTCTGATAACAGTCATACGCTATATGTAATCATCACTTCAAATCAACCTTACATTTCTCCTAATCTGGAGTAAAATAAGTATCAAGTTACATGTGGTGGCTAATTTGAGAGAGTGAGGGCCGTCCACACCAAGAACAATAACTAGAACGATAACTATGAAAATATAGTTTTTTAAATCGTTCTCACCCCAGTGGATGACCGAGTCCACACCACGACAGGGGAGAACGATATCGTTGGGATCACTTTCGGAGCAATTTAATGAACGATAGAAACGCTGACAGCCAATCAGAATCCATCTGAATTTAGAACATGGCGCGGCGGAGAGAGACACGGTGGAGAGATTTGTTTTCACACGGTGCACTAGTGGCGGGACTTTTCCAGTCGCTACGGGGCTAAGATCCTCCAGCTCGGTGTCTTTTAAACATCAGTAGCCTTCTTTGAAACTATTTCTCATGTCACAGAAACCGCTGATAATTCAGATTCACTGTGAGTGAATCTTCTGTTTTGGGTGTTGTTATCATACAGTCGGTGTTTTTGTTCCGGTGCTCTGCACATACAGATCTGACACCCGCCCGCTCGATGTGGCGCTGTGTTGCCCGGAAAAGGCAGCGGGTTCTGCGCCCCAGGGACTGCCGGTAGACTTATTTGGTTCCTAAAATGTAGGCTACCTGAATCCACGAATATAGGCTATAGGATATTACCACAGACATTCCTGTAGTCATACGTCGCAACGTCTGCTGTATATTATGTATTATTATCAGCAGGAGCGTGCAGTGCGAGCTTGGCGTCCCTGTTTGCAGAACGTTATCGTTTTTTTTAGCATTGTGGACGCTCACATTGTTATAGTTATGGTTATAGTTATGGTTGTTGGTGTGGACGGGCTGGCTGTGAACATTTTCAGTTGCTAAACTTTGCGGACAAGTGAGTGATGACTCCCAGGGAGCTCTGGAGACTACTAGCAGGCCAGAGAACCAGAGCAAAAGAAGAACCCAAAATGAACAAGGTATGTAAATACAATCTCTGAGTAGACACTTGTCCTAAACATGGGAGATTTTAATACAAATCTAATAACAAAATAGATTGGTATGTAGCACTTAAAGATACTGCATGATTACAAAAAGTTCATTTTCAACACAAAAACCAAGCTTAATACTTCACATACTGTAAGTGTAAATACGTGAGAAAATAAGTAGATATTTCAAATGGGGGAAGTAAGAAGATATGTATGAAATATAAAAAATAAAATCCTCCAGGCAAATGTCGAGTGAAATGCGTTCGAAGACGGTGGAAAGCACTTTGCCGGTGAAGTCAGCGCGGTGTGAGCGTGCTCGGCGGGGGGAAGAAGAAGTGTTCTGTGGACTCGGAGAGAAAAGAACCCCCCACACACACACACACACACACACACACACACACACACACTCTGCTAGCTTCATCTTGTAAACAGGACGCTGAGGATACTCTGTGTGGAAACACTGTCTAGTGATCATTAGTGTATGAAAATAGATTGCATGGAACGTGTCATAAATCCATCAGGTGGCTGGGCGGTAACGGTCTCTGCTGTAGAAGCAGCACTGTGCTGTGTGTGCGCCCGTGTGGCTGGATGCTGTGATGCGCTGCTTCATGAAGTTGTCTGAAATCAGAGAGATGTGTGTCCGTCTGTCCAGCCTCGTTCATAAAAAGTACAAACTCTACCCCTTGAATCTAAAGATATCACCATTTAAATAGTGTTCTTTTTCTCTAAAACACACCTCTGGTTGCTGAACTATCCGGAGTGGAAGCTATCCGCTGAAACTTTGGGAGGCTAGTAGAAAGTAAGGTGTGCTGTAGTCTGAACAGAAATGCAAAGACTGGAGGTGAAGCCGCGGAGCAGCGGTGGGTCTGTGTCCTCTCGCTCGGCTTCAGTTTGGAATCTCCTGCTCTGCCGTTTCCTCTTTAACAGAGTCATCTTCCTCCGGCTGCTCCTCTTCTTCGTCCTCCTCCTGGAAACACAGGACACATCATACAGTCACCTCACAGAAGGCTGCTTTACACATTCAATTCAATTGTATTTATAGTATCAAATCATAACGAGTTATCTTTACAGATAGAGTAGGTCTAGACCACACTCTATAATTTATAAAGACCCAATAATTCCAGTAATTCCCAAGAGCAAGCATTTAGTGGCGAGGAAAAACTCCCTTTTAGGAAGAAACCTGGGACAGACCCAGGCTCTTAGTAGGCGGTGTCTGACGGTGCCGGTTGGGGGTGTGATGAACAGTGGCGATAATAGTCACAATAAAGATAATGGAACTATGACTAGAAATGTCACTGTTAGCAATGGACAGGAATAAGAAAAACTAAACAGACCCTTGTTCTCTGTGAAGGTGTTATAACAACCTAAACTTATCCTGCTGTCTGACTTATGTCTGTACTACAGACTGCAGGAATACACAGATGTACCAGCACACTATCCCCAAGTATTACATTCATATTTGACAATTCCCCAACTCCAAATTTACATCCAGTAACTCTTAGTGCCAATGTCAGAAGTAGTTTGTCGTTTATGTAGTAATGTAGAAGTGCCTCACAAACCTGCAATAAATGTTTGCCTTTTCATTAACCATATAGTCTGGCTTGTCAGAAGAACAGTACTGGGATGAAGCCTGACATCCGATGTCATGCTGTATGTCATACTGTATTGCCGCAATTGTGATTGGTTTAAAGAAATACAAACAAATATGAATGTTAAAGGCCACTTATTATGCTGTCCCGTATTTTCTGTCATATCTATAATTTGAAAATATCGGATGGTCATATTATACAGCAGACTGGGCTTTTTTCTGGAAGGGGGCTTAAAGAGACAGACGCTCCACTGTACTGTAGCACAGACACAGATCATGGGAAACGTGGTGTCAAAGTGTAAAGGCTGTGAGTGACAGGTTTTTATTCAATAAATATACAATACATTTTTATGTATAGATGTTTAATGTACTGTACATATTTAATCAGTGTCCCTTAAAAACCTGGATACTGTTGTTCATGTGTCTAAGTGACTGATGGGAACAACAATCTTTGACATTGGTCCAGTATTGAGCGAGAACGCTGCAGTCGGCAGCGGAGAAACAAGCTACAATGAAAGTTATTAGGCAATTGCACAACGCCAATTTATGTCCACAAATATGCTTGTTTTGCCACTGACATGCTCAAAATATTAAGATTAAGTGTCAGATTAAGTGTCTGACAACGTTAGACAGGATTTCTAAGGATGTCAACATTTTTATTAAGAGTTAGATCCTTTTTTCAAACATAAAAACATCCGCGAAATTGCAAAATAAAACGATGAAAAGCCTTTCCAATTTTCCAACAATCACCACTCTGGTTTAGTTAACATAAACACATAATTTACCAATTTGCAGGTGAAAATATGCTGGGGCTATACACGTTAAAAGTATTGTTTATTTAAATGGAGTCTGGGGGGTTTAGCGATCTGTGAGCTGTTTCTGGTTAAACAAAGAGGATTTTACCCTTTTAAAAAAAGGTCTATCTCTGTGGGGATCCTTTCCATACTGTTATCAGACACTTATAGCAATCTGAGCCTGTCAGTGGCAAAAACAGCACTTTTAGTGGACAAAATTGACTATGCACATTAGCCCTGTAGGCTTACATTGCAGCCTGGTTCGCAGCTACCGGTCGCAGAGTTCTCGCTCAATACTGGACCACTTTCAAAGACTGTTGTTCCCATCAGCCACTTACACAAAAAAACGTAGGACAATACGGTCCAGGTTGAAAAAACCTGAAGCTACCCTATAAATTCCATCAAAATCAGGATGATGGTGTTGGATCCACTACAATGATTGATGAATAATGAACTAAAACTGCTGTATTGCCCACCTTAAACTGTGTCTCTCTGATGTCAAACCCAGTGTTTTCATCATTATTCTGTTCTATGGTATGTCCTGGAAACAGTTACAGAAAGAATAGAAGATTATCTTTTATAAAAAATAAATTATGAAACAGCTCCTAAATGTAAACGCCAGTTTTACAGCCAACAAAAAAGAAAGTGACACGGAGAGAGCAGGAGTCATGGTGGGCCAACCGAGGAGCCAGCTGATTTAGTAAAACAGACAAAGTGAAAGTGACAGTGGTGAGAGCTGCAGCGGTGATTAAACGACTCTGACAGATACAATTATCCCCCCCTCCAGAGGTTAATAAACACATCTACACATCAGAATGTGTGATCGCCGGGTTAGGACCTGCAGCCCACAACGCCTCATGAATCCCCATTCCTCCAGCTAGCTGTTCCGTTCTAATTCTCTGTCAGTCACGCATGCTTTCACTCCCATATGGACTCTTTGTGTGTACTCACATAAATGTACGGAGATTATTTCTTAAATATTGTAGCGTGTCCCAGCTGTGTGCTCGCTAATTAAAAAAAATACATCTTTTAACAATAGATTGTAGGGGGAATTTTACTGGCAGACTAATTCAACATTAGACCCTGAGGCGAAAAAAAAAGGACATGCAATAGCTATTACTACTTATTATACTTTTAAAAAACAAAGACTTCGGTCTAAAGATTCTCTAGGCTGTAGTTATATCTGGAAAATTATCTTTGCAACATTATAACAATAGCTCCATGGCTCTGTGAGGCTGTACTCAGCCACAGTGGCTAAATGTTAACAAAAGCATGCTAACATGTTCACCATGACAAAGCTAACATGATGTTTAGCAGGTATGTTGTTGACTATGTTCACCAGCTTAGTTTTAGCGGGCTAGCATGCTAACATTTGCCGTCCAAAAGTATTGGACAAACTAAACTTTTGACCTATGTGATGCCACTGGATAAAAAGTGATTACTCTAAAAAAGTTTGATCCCTGGCTCCTCCTGTCCGCATGTCGAAGTGTCCTTGAGTGAGACGCTGAAGCCCAATATATATATTATATGGATATATAATAAGACCTGGGTACGGAGTTCGAGGCGGAGCCCCGGTCATTCCTATGAGAGTTGATCAGTGGCGCATAAAGCCATCATGGAGCCAAAAATTACCCTGATGATCAGCACTGTGCGGCCCACATTGCGGCTATTTCCGGTTTAGCCCTCCACTAACGTTTTCACACCTACATTTTGTTTTCTTTGGTCCAAATCAGTTGATGAGTTTGTAAACTTTGAGTGATTTCCTGTTGATTAGGTTTCGTTTCAGACCTGGCAAAATCCAAACGTACCAAAATGCCATTACAAACCACGCAAGAACGTTCACTCCTCTTATTGGTCGGATGTGTCTGGGGGCGGGAGCAAGAAAGTAAATAGCCTACAGGAAGAAGCTCCTGTGTTCTGGACCGGTGAATATTTCTATTTCTACTGAAAGCCCCCTTTAATGATTTAATCAGGTGGCTCTTCTAGACTTTCCTAATGTTATCAGACCAAATGGATTAAATGAATCCACTGATTTACAGACGTGTCTTTCACCATGTAAGTCTACGGGAAGAAGTCTTTTTGGGCCAGAGGAGATCACGTGACGGGCCGGGAGTTGCAATTCCACCATTTGGCTGATATGTTCAATTTGCTTCAAAACCTGGCGCGCTTCCTGGGGGGCCTGGTTGCTCCCCGGGTGCTTTCCAGTACCTACTGCTCCTAATGCTCAGGATGGTTTAAATGCAGAAGTCAAATATCACTACGTTGTGCTGTGTACAATTGCATGTGACAATAAACAATACAGATTAAAGGTATATGTTTAACCTTCAACTTTACAATATTTTCATTCTTAAAATGGTAAAAGATATTTCACTCTGGCCAGCAGGGGGGGTTGCAGCCCCCACATCCTACTAGTGAAATAATGATTCCAACAAATATCTCACTTTAGTACAAATACATGTGGGAGCCTATCATGTAAACCGCCGTTTAATAATGCAGATTAAAATTTAAAGTGTCACATAAGATGAAGATGAGCTGACTTTCCTGGATCTTAGTGTAAATAAATCAGAGTGTAGGATGTGCGGAGCTATTTGCTGCAGCGTGTACAGTAAATTAAGGTTAGGGTTAATGCTAAGGAAGGCTCATATATTATCTCTTTACTAACAGGAACCTTGTCCGTGCTCTGGAGCAGTCTTGATATGCAGTCTCCCCTGGAGAAAAATGTGCTACTTTTTCCTGAACTCTGGATACTTTCTGGTGCCGGTCCATAGGGCTGATATAAATCTAGCTGTGGGGTGACACCTCATGAACTCCGCCATCGTATACCCCCGTGCCATCCACCAAATCTCCCTGACAAGCCTGCCAATTTTCCAATTACCTGTGGCGCCATCCGTTATCGGAGGGCCAGTCAGCTCTTAAATGGGAAACAAGAGGGGAGGAGGGGCCAGCGCATGCTAACTATCTCATAAAGCCATAGCAGTGCCTCCCATGCCTCCTCCACTGATTTAGTGGGTGTCCCTGGGAGCATTGTGACACCAGTCCTCCTGGCCTCTCAGGGCCTTCACAGGATTTCTCATGTGTTCTTTATCCTTCCTACTCCAACCATTCAGCCACCTATCACACCTGTCTCTGCCCGAGGGAATCAGACGGGTGTCAGCGCTCCACAGGTTCACTGATGCTGGTATTATCCTGCTGTCTGTCTGCCTGCAGAGCCCCCTCCTCCTTCGGTCTGAGTAGGAGGGCAGCAGCGGGGAGAGACACGGCCCAATCTTCATCTGTTTTCATGTTTCTTTGAATCTCAGCGAAATGCTGTGCTGGAAGTGATACTACAGTTGAAGATTGCCTTCCGTATGGGCCCACTCCTCATTTATCTGCCCTTATAGTGAGGCTTATGGAGTGAGTCTACAGAAATTGCCTCTGCAGCGTGCAATTTAAAGTGTCAGAGAGAGTAGACGAGCTGTTAGTCATATTTGAAATGCACATGTCACCTGGGGAGTGTCTTAAGAGATGTGTAACTCCTGTTAGAGATACTGTCTAAAACCGATTGCATGTGTCATAGCATTATTAATCTGTACTGAAATATACAGTATATGCTGCAATTAAAAGATGATGAAAACCTTTTGAGAATGGGAGCAGTATTTAAATCTGCATTCACATCCTGGCCACTTTGGGGCATCAGAACAAGCTGTAAACACAATCTATTAATGAAATATTATTTTATGGCTTTAATATGTAATCAATATATTGTGTTTACAGCTTATTCTGCCTCATAAATGTGGGCATTTTATTAGCAAACAATTACCTATTTGCACATCCAGCAGACACAGAAGAACATTAGTTCTTAATAATATAACTTTAAAGTTGTGCTGGTGTACAATTTTCACTCTTCTTCATGCTGTTTTGGTCTCCCTCAGCTCTTGACAAAAACATGTGGCTCTTTAGCAGCTAGATGATCTAGTATTGCTAGCTCTGTCTGTCTGCTGTTAGGCAGGTAGTGTACAGTGGGTTTCTTATGTTGTCTTCACACCAGGCGCGTGATTTTGCTTTGTGCCGAATTACTCGCGCAACTTAGATTGCTCAAGTTACATTCTTAACTTGAGCAAGCGAAGTTCTTATGTTGTTGATGACCGCCGCAAATTTGCTTCTATTTGCATTCATTTAGTATGTAATCAGGTCGCGCAATTTGCCCGAAACACAGTTGGTGTGAACACACTATTAGAGATTTGTAGCCAAAAACAGCTGCTTGTTTAGGGTGGAAACAAAGTTGAGACCTGTGAGACTGGACACAGTAGATTTTGCATGCTAAAAAACTAAACAATTCATTTTAAAAAGATGCTAAAACGCCCTGTAATGCTGAGGGGAACTGCATAGTTGGTAGCTGGTTTAAGCGCCTCTTTACACATAGGGATTTCAAAAAGAAATTAGATATGAGGGAAATATAAAGTTAAGATTTTCTACAGAAAAACATGTATGTATGTATAGATGTATTTTGTTTGCATTTATAGATGTGATTCTGATTTTTCATATTACTGCAAGTTATTTTTTTCTCCAAAGGTAATATGGAGAGAGCCTACAGTGAAATATGTTAAATCAATGTGCAATGATGAAACATCACTTTATCACTAGTATTTAACTGAACTGGTGCTATTTATTCATATCTGTATGCATTTATTTCTGTTTTTTCTGTATTTAAACATACATTTTTGGACATTTTCTTTTCACTTACTTGATGTATCTACACATTGGTTCGAGCAGCTTTCACTAACTGAAATGTTCTTTCATGACTCATTTGCTTTTGAATTGATAATATGGATAATACTGATAAAGAGTATGGAAAAAGAGAAACTGTGAGCAATTAGGTGTTGAATGTGTTCCAGGCTTCTTCCTTCTGATGTGTAGGCGTCTTTTGAATATGTATGTGTTGAATATGTAATCAAACTGCATCATATCCTTCACATCAATGGTGGGTGAGTATCCAGGATCCTGTTTTTAGATATTTACATGAAGCCATAATTATAACTCTGAACCTAATATTATCTGTGTCTGTGTTTTGAAGATGTGCGTGTCTTGTATTTAAATGTGTAAAGCCAGAGAAAGAGGACAGAGGGGACATGAAGCAGCCATGTTCTGCCTCCTCCTGTTCTCTCACTGTGGTCTACAGAGGTTGAGGCATGGAGCTGTGTTTTGCATCAGTGGCCACTGCGAGAGACGTTTGCTTTGTGGAGAGTGAAGAGGCAGGCCCCCCCTCCCCTCCGACGGGGCCTGCAGGAGCTGATGGGCTCTGGCATTGTGGGATATCTCCATCAATTCCCACTGGGGAAAAACGGGGGAGAAGAGAAGAGGGTGGGTTTGTTTTCACTGCAAGTTTTCCATAGGCTGGGAGGGCCTCTGGCACTAACATATTATACATATATGATAATGAAATGCCACATTTTTCATTTGAGTGGAAGTGGCATTTTAAAGGGCAGGAGCAGAGCGTAATGTAATGCAGAGACAGTAGGACAGCTCAGACTCAGCCCGGGGTAACAAAGAAGCTTGCACCCGTAATTGCACCCTGCCCCCCCCCTCCCACACACACACACACACACTCTCTAGGGCTGCATGATATATGGAAAATATCTAATTGCAATTATTTTGACTGATATTGCGATAGTGACATGATTCACGATATTGGAGGGAATGATCATTTCTGTATCATTTTTGTATACATTACATACATACATTCATTGAAAAGTGTTAAAATTCAAAAATTCAAAATGATTATAGTGTGATTTTTCCAAGGATCTGTACCAAACAAAGATAGGATAAGTCTGTAGGATAGGATTTGTAGGCCGGGACGTCTCTGCTGCGCTACAATACTTCATTCAGAATGGTTCAACACATATTTTGCCTTTAACAAATTTTGCTCCCACCCTGCGATTTTGGATATTGCACTAGTCCATATTGCGATTTGGATAAAATTTTGATTAATTGTGCAGACACACACACGCACGCCTGCACAAATGCAATCGACCTCATAAACTGGGATTACATTTAGGAATCATAATGTACAACACAGCATGTACTTTAATAAGCTTTGCCTTTCTTTATCAAGCTTATGCAGTCCTCAAAAGAATTAGCAGTTAATTAGTGTGATTGATTTTTATATCATGTTTTCTGCTTTCACTGTATTTATTTATGAGTATGTCTTTCACTGCACAATGTCAGTATGCAGAAGAGGCTCTGCATATAGGCTCCCTCACAGTTAGATAAGTGATCAGCTGCACAGATAACAGCACAGCTATGCACGTCTTTGTGCAACGCTACAAACATTATAGGAGGGGAAAGCACAGCTTTCATGTAGGGTCACACCAGTTTAAAATAATCAAATCAGGTGGGAATTTAAACTCCGTCATGGTGCACAATTTGAGTTGAACCCTAGTTTAATGACTTGTATGTAATTTTGTAAGAGATTAAGACTGACTTAATTGAAGAAGGCTTACATAAATGATCATCTGCAAAACAATAACCCCTGCAACAAAGACTGATGAACGCTCAAGCAATGACATCTGAACTAACTAACAGGGCAGAGCGTTAAAGCTCATTCTTGGCCTTGGAAAAAGTAAAATAATCCTGACTCAAGGTCCACTTACTAGTGTTTCAGGGCTTTCAACCATATATCATGGTCTTCCTCAGTGTGCTCAATTTTCACGAAGACAACTCCATGTCAAAATATATTTCGTTGTCGTGGCCGGGTTAGCCCAGCTGGTACAGCGGGTGCACATATATAGAGGTGTATGCCTCGACGCAGAAGGTCCAGGGTTCGAGTCTGACCTAGAGGATTTCCTGCATGTCTTCCCCCCCTCTCTCCCCTTTCATATCTAGCTGTCCTTTCCATTATATTATTATCGCATCCCAAAAAAATCGTAAAAAACAAACAAAACATATATATATATATATATATATATATATATATATATATATATATATATTATATATAGTTGTCTACAGGAATATGTAAAACCAAAATGTCAAACATTAAGCAAAAAAAACTAATGAATACTAAAATATATATAAATTAAGCAAATCATTCTAAAATTAATCTTATTAAAAATTAACTCAAGTTTTATTAGACTTTATTATTTTATTTCACTGTAGTTATTGATTTTAAAATGTCCCTTTTGATAGCATGTACAGTGTTTTGCCAATTTCACTGTCTCTCTGTTTTATCATTTGCATATATTTTGAGATATACCTGAATACATGATTTGTTTTTACAGTTTATGCAACGAAAATGAATATATGTCAACTAATGTATTTTTTCAATTCATTTTCTTATGATTATAAATTCCTCTACAAATGATGCGCAGTAACATGAGTGCTTTTAGAAATGATACACATTTTCTTCAGGAAAAGCTTCTGTAGTCTACATATATCATACGGTCTTATTTATTTATTTATTGGTGTTCTGTACCTAAGTCTACCAACCAGTTTAATCAGCTATAATGGTGCAGCAGCAAAGTGTAAAGTTTGCATATTACTATAGGGACTACACACACACAAACACACACACACACACAAAATATATAATGCAATCATTGTATTTACATTATATGATATCTCCTTTCATTGACATTATAATTTCATTATAACTAGAGACTAATGTTGTGTACTGTTATGCTGTAGAAGGTTGTATTGTACTGTAGGTATGTGGCTTCTTCCCAGCACAAATAATTTTAGTTGAGCATATTGTCCCTTTTTTCCTCAAAAAAAATTAACATATTAAAGCCATTTAATAAAGACCACCATTTGTTAGATAGAAGCACATTCAGGAGAGTGTGTGTGTGTGTGTGTGTGTGTGTGTGTGTGTGTGTGTGTGTGCAGCGACAGCTACTGTCAGTTTGAGTGCCTCTGTGTGTGCACAGGCGTCTTGTTGCCATTCAAGAGATGACACAATTGCAGAGGGTCATAAACAGCGGCTTCATTAGCCTGTTCAGGCAGTGCGTTACGCGCTACATTTAACCACCTCTGCCCCCAGCGCTTCTCCTGCACCCCTGCTCCTCAGCACCCACAAACCAGTCACCAGAGAGCACAATTAAATTTCATGACTGCGCATATTTGCAATTCCCATTTCATTTATTACAAAGGGCATTCTATAATGTCCCTTTTTCCCCCCTCCTCTCCAAGAAACGTATTTCCATTTTAGTGAGGCATGACTGATACCGAGGTGAAGTTACCAGGCGACGCCTCATTTAATCGGAGGTAAAATTCACAAGCAGGTTTTTCTTTTCTTCGCCTCGTCAGATAACTACAGATGCCTCCTGGAAGGGGATATACAGTCGAGAAAAGAAGAGCTGCTTTCGCTTTGTTTCCAATTTGAAGCACTTAAATTATTAAGCAATAAAGCAGAGAATCATAAATAGGTCACTTTGGGGAAAGTGGCTGCGTATCTCTGCTTTATTTCTGAATTAGACTGGGAACACACAACCTGTCAAAGACTAAATGCCAAAAATGTCTCTTAAAATAAAAACAAAAAGGATGAGACTTCAAACTAAGTGTTTCACATGTCCTGATCAGTGCTTCGCAGCATATTTGATTACCTCACACATTTTACTATATAAGTACACAAATGACAAGGCCTGGCACAACATTACAGAGGCAAAACAGTGTTTCCCTTGCGTGGAGCCATATGTGGCGTACCACCAAAGTTTTACCACAACCACTATAATAATCATTATGAAACATGAAATCCTTTCATTGGGGTTTCTCAATCTGCGCTCTTGTCCATACTTGTGAAACATAGAACCGTACTTTGATACTGACATTCATTTATTGGCATGTAAAAAACTTGAGCATACTGCAGACAATGAAAGAGTTTGCCAGTAGTAATACTTTTCTGCATTAGTTTTGTGGCTGGACAATATAGCCAAAACATAACATCTTAATTTTCTGCAAGCTTGGGGCTGAATCGAGATTTTAATTAATTTCTTTTTCCCGACCAACTAAAACATGATTGGAACATCACATATTTTGATTATAATTATATTACATTAATTTCCTATGTGCAGGATGGATGTAGCCAGCTATTATCTACATTACTTTTAAAGTAAAAATGAACTTTTTGTCCTGTGACTGTCACAATGTCATAATTTTACACATTGTGCAAAAACAAAAGATTTCGATTTCCCAGACATGCTTCAAATTTTTATTACATTATTTTGAAATGTTAACTTATAATCAAACATTGTTGTGTCTGCATTTTGGTTTTAGTGTACAGATCAAACAAATGAGATACTGTATTTGAATTGGTGAGCTTGATGTTGGAAGATGTGTTTTTGAACGTTGTGTAGAGGTAAACACTGTTCCCCCTGATCACAACTCTCAGATACCAGAATATGATCCCTCACTGGCATCCCACAAAGAAAAGGGTTCCAGCATGTAACTTCACCTAAAACCACAAATGTTCATTTTTACATTTCTGTTTGTGTATGGACTAATCCAAAGATTTAGAAGTGCTCTTTAGAGCCAGGCTAGCTGCTTCCCTTCAGTTTAAGCTAGGCTAACCGAATAAGCATATGTCCCAAAATGTTAAACTATTCCTTAAACGGTTATTCATTTGTAAATCCCCCTTCAGCCTCACATGGTGATATTTAATAAGAGACTTCTCAAAATGAGCTTGCATGACATTTGAGGAAGACTTCATTGTGTTGTTGGCTGTCATAGGGCCCTCGGCTGTTTCAGGGTCCTCAAATGAACTTACAGTTTGTGTTATCTCAACAAATTTAAATCACAAATTTAAAAAAGCACATAATGTAAACAAGCTTTTCCTAGATCGAAGCATCTGCATTCACATACTTAAAGGGACTTCTTGGGCTCAGTGATGGCGAAGGATACAACTAGTAGTTCAAATTCTTCCAAAGAAGACCTGGAGCAGACAGTGGTGAGATTGGGGTTTAGTATCGTTGACGATACCAGTAAGTAAGAGTGTACCTGATTTGAAATAATCATTCCGCATTTTATTTTATGAATACATTTTTATTAGACGCCACAGGCATGTAGTACAGCCATACTTTGGACTTTTTGATGTCATCTCTGCATGCTAAACTGCCAACTCCGTCAAATACAACACATTGGACTTCACCACACCGCCACTGTATGGGCTGTACCTGCTGCGGTAGTGGACACTTTAAATCGAAGAACACTTGCAGTGATTGGCTGTGGGCAAAACCACACATATAATAATTTTCTCCTAGATCTTAGTACAAAAAGGATTGATTGCATGTATCGTTTGACTGGATGAGTTTGGATACTACTGAGTACTGGGTTATTTCGGTATAAAGCACTGATACCCAACCCTAGGTGAGAAAATTCAAGCTGGTAGAAGAGGAATGGAGACTTCAGCAGGTTGTAGTCTATAAAGCCTTTGTTATGAACAAGAAGCTTTCAGCTGATCCCCAGTAGTGTGATTTATAGCACTGATCCTGCACACCAGCATTCTGTTAAATGCACGTCTGCGCAGTAAGAGTGTGGCTTAACACGTTTCTACGACCAAACCAGCACATTCTAACATATTGTAGACATTTTCTAAATCAATATGCAATGTATTTGTGAATAAGGGTTTGTAGCATGTACTCTACCTTGTAGTACAATGCTACATAGTAAATGCTACAAGGTATTCTTGGAATTTTGTACATGTGGTGATGTCTGATGATGTTTTTTTCCCAAAGCTCTCTGAACCATTATCGTGCCTTTTGGTAAAATAGCGAGATATGTTAATAACAAATACTTAGTCTCTCCTTCCTCTTTATTATTAACAAAGAGCAATTAACAATGTGAAAAACTCTCAGGCAACATTAGCAGGCTTTTATTTCCTCATTTTTAGCTGATTTAGCCGCTGACCGTCACTTAGATCTACGTCACCGTAGATAATTAACGTCAATTCCGTGAGAGAGTTAACGGCAGGCCGAGATGAAACTTCTGTTGTCTGGTTAATGTGCTCTCTGCAAGCCAATGTCTGTCCTCAGCCAAGGATCATTTGTATGGAAAAATGAATTGGCCTCACTGAAATTAATCCATTGAAAAAGCAGTAACATATAACATTATCTTTCTAGTCTCATGTCTATTAGTGCTAGTCCTACGCTCATTGGTCCATTTTATGTAAGCCCTTTACACAGGTAAAGGCCAAAAATAAATCCAAAATACTCCTTTACTCAAATGTGGCGGGTTCAAAAAAAGAAATGTGAAACTATTGTTTATTTTGTATATTTATTGGAAGATATAGCATGCTTTCTGCACACGCAGCAGTAGCCAAGGACTGGTGGGAATGTTATCTTAACAGAGGCTGAAAAGAAAAAAAAAAATCTGCTACACTATTTATGGTCATAAAATACTGAGGGGGTCCGAAAAGTGGCGTCATGTACGCTCTCTGCTTAGAGGCTTATTAGAATGAGCCAGGTCCAGAGAAATGAACTGCTAGGGCCTCTGGGGACCCCGACAGCAATCACACACTCCTGTTTACTCCACAAATTGGCCCCTGAGAGGGGCATGGGCGTCTGTAGCGCCTAGTTAAAGTGATTGAGGTGACTCCTAGCCATTGATTTTCTCTTCGTCTTCGCCGTCCCGCCTGGCCACCCTTGACCATGTCCCATGCTCCCTGCAGGCTAGTTTAGCTGGCCCAGCTTGCCTTTAAATCACATTAAACTGTGGTTAAACTTTGGCCATATCTAAAAGACAACCATCATTGATGAGGTTATCATGCTTTAAGCACTTCATACACTTAAGTAAAAGCCTCGACTGTTGGGCTTATTGATCGCGCAGACCTTAAGGCATTTCGATTCAACTTGAATACAGATAAGAGAATGTAGAGAGCAACAAATTCACATCACACTCGGGGATTTATCCTCGTTCCATAAATGCACCAATGATACTGATTAAACCAATCAGACTGCTAATGAAAAATGCCTCATTGAGAAAATAAAAACAGGCTAAAGGTTAGACTTTTCCACTTACTGTAGATATACACCCACTGGGTGAGGAGTTGGTAGAAATGCATTCCCACTGCCTCACTCTAAATACCATAACATCTGATGAGTAATGATGCCTATTTTTCTTTCAATTTTCTCCATATAGTAAAGGCAGCCAAGTGTGACACTTCATTAAGCCAATTAGGCTAACTTAATTACAGTCTTTCACAGGTCATGTGATGAAGCTTCTGATTGATGGCACAGTGTGTAAAGGTAATCTTCCTCTGAATTGGGAATGACATCAAAATGAACATGAGCTGCTACAAACCATCAGAAATTACAAAGACTTGAAGTACATTTGCCCGATAAACACCCAGTAGTGAAAAAAGGCACTTTTCTTAAACAAATAACTGTTATATATACATATACAGAGCTATATTCTCTGAGGTCATCAAAAAACTTCAAATACTGTTTGCTGAGTAGGAGTTGACCTATGGCTATGGAGGAAGTGGAGAAAATGAAACTGTTACGGACAGTAATTTCACCAGTTGCAATCCTTTTGATGACAACAAGTCTGAGTGCAGCTAAAGTAGTGCATCCCACACAAGTTCACAGTTGAGTACTTTAAACACTGCCCAAGCAACTTTAAGAGCTTTTCGCATTTCGAACCTTTTATCCAAATCTTCTGGTCTGATTCACCGTGGAGCCCAGCATGCCGAGCAGCGCTGCAAGGGTGTAAATAAAGCCTTAAACAAGCACCCCTTGGCACGGTAACAGGCTTGAATTAAAGGCCATCCGTATATTACGGCAACACTGTCACTTTACTACTGAAATCAATTCAGTAAGGGCCTGGGGCGATAGTGGGAGGGATGTGGCCTTGGTCAGAGCGAGGTTTATCTAAGCTGAGCAGGCCGAGAGAAACACAGCGTCTATAATGAACTCAAGCCTGTCTAATAAAGCCTTTTATTGCCCCTTTGCACAACAGAAACACGTCTGCAACGGCTGCTGCATTTTCCTGCAACCGTGTAAACCATCAGCTCCTCTGTAATGACTACTGCTCCACAAACATCTCAACAAGTCAAGCAAATCACAGGGACAAATCTTCATCAAACAAGATATTTTGTTATTAATCAGGGCCTCACCGGCAGAAGAGAAAACCAGACAGAAACCAAAGCCGTTGTGTCATAGGGTTTGTTTTCTTTGGCACTGAATTTAGTAGGAACATGAACTTTGTTGTACAGTTGTATTTGGTTTGGTTTAGGGCTTTGACTCCGAACTTCGTTATTCGAATATAATTTGAATATTTAAAAAAATTATGATATTCGAAAGAATATTAGGTAGCCCTTAATATTCAAACCTGTTATGGGCATTATTTTTTGTGAATGTGTTTGCTTGTAAACGTTGTTTTCAATTCAGATTACGAGGCTTTTTCACGCATTTCAAATTGTAACTACACGTCGCGGCGACGCATGTTGCTCAGCCGTGGCTTGGTAGCGTTGCATTCCCCCGACTCATTTCCTGGTTCTCCTTCTCCATCAACAACATGAGATCAAGGAGAGGGTTAACTTCTCCTGCTCCAGATCTCCCACCATGGTCAGAAAGAACAGGGAGACACTTTGGTTCTCTCACTAGGACTCTAGAGTCACTACTCACTCTGAAACTACCGGTAATCACCATCACTCTCTCACTCTAAGACACACTCCCCACACACACACACACACACACACACACACACACACACACACACACACACACACACACACACACACACACACACACATCCCACAACGCGACACACCAGCGCGCACAAGTATAAACATCAGACCGCTTAAAATTATTCGTGAAGCTACTTTGTGAAGCAATACCAATAATAATTGAGCCTAACCTTCCAAAAACCTTTAAAATGCTCATATTATGCTCATTTTTGTTCATAATTGTATGTAGAGGTTGTACCAGAATAGGTTTATGTGGGTTAATTTTCAGAAAACACCATATTTTCGGTGTTGTAGTTTGCAGACGGTCCCTAAGCACTCGTCTTGCCCTCTCAACACCGGAACTAAACAGACCTGAATTAGCACAACTTTTATGTATTTCTTTTACATCTACTGCAGTCAGATTCACTGTGTTCACTCAGAAGGAATCACTCCACATGGGTAGCCACTTGTAACGACATCTCCAACATTTTAAGAGGCTAAAAGCACGTTTAAGACTTGCCCTGTTTCAGCCTCCTGGGTGCTAACACTAGCAGGAGGATAACTCGGTGTAGGCAGCACCGATTGTTTTCATTTTTCTCACTACTGACAGCACTCCAAATTCACAAAAACAGCTATGTGTTGAAATCGACCAGAATTCTCCTTTAAGGGAAAGTTTGCAGATTTTCTGCTCTGCTGTAAATTCAGATGAATGTCTCCAGTACCCGTTTATCGGTGTTCTTTGGCCCCAGCTGGAAGGCACTGGTTATGGTTATGGTTGCACATTTCAGTGTGGCCACTTGGAACAGATCTTGAGACGTGGATGGACGCCACTTGGTCTGACTGAGACCTTAACCTTCTGAGGTCAAAGGACGCACCAGCGAGTTCAGGCAATGTTTGACAACGCTCCTACTCGAAAAGCCATATTACAAAATTTTATTTTAGACATTTATTTACTATTTCATTCATGCATTACACTACTTTTGTGAACCCAAGACTTTTGTAAACTCATTTCAAGTACCAAAACAATTGAATATAGGTAATATTTCTCAAATCTATTTGAGAGATTTGAGAAATATTTCCACTTTGGGGCCAAAATATCTCTTTATACATTGCTCTGTAACAATTTTGGACGTCACTATACTGAATTTGTTCTGTATAGAATATATAATAATATAGTTATACTGTATATTAAAAGGAGAATTCTAGAAGATATGTAAAAATGCCCTCAAACCTCAAAACTCTACCAGTACAAATAGAGAAGTATGATGTTCATGTTATACTTTTATCCTAGCAATCCTCTGGAATTTTCAGTGCAATACACAAACGTACTGAATTTCAAACAAGACATTTAACCAAAACTGTGGTCAGCATCACATACTGTAAGATACTCCGTGCCGCTTACTGCGTACCTCTTCCTTCAGATGTCATACATCTTCCTCTCAGATAAGAGCAGTGGATGCGGGGAGCTCAGACAAATCACTTCCTGCACCATTCTTTGTAGCAGACAGTCAGGCAGAGGGGTTGACCGTCCGCTATCTCTGCCAGCAGCTGAATCTCAGTCACAACGATCAGGTAATATTCTGCACTTAATGCTGGCATTTACGAAACATTCTCCCTCCACGGGCAAAAACGGTGCATGACTTGGCATTTAAAAGCAGATAATAAAACTTTCCTTAAATACAGCTCTCATCTCAGAGTGCTTTTTAGATGCCCTTAGTGGAGTCAATTATCTCCCCACACTTGCTATTACTGAGACACTCTGAGCACCTTGCGCCTTAAAAGGTCTGTACACCATGCTTTCTCAAAAATGTCATATTCTTAACTGCCTCTCAAAATGTAGACCCTGCAACATTAGAAATGGCATGCACGTGATGGCTTCTTTTATCCATTTGTTGCTAAAACATGCCTCTACAATGTGCCAGACAAACTCAAATCAAATATTAACTAGAACTGCAAGTAGTTATGACGGGGCCCAAGCCTCCGATGCCAGTCGTTCCCGACGCCCCGGGAAGCTGTGTCAATGCAGGATCTGAAGCATTACAGTACAGGCCAAAAGTTTGGACACACCTTCTCATTCAATGCGTTTCCTTTTTATTTTCATAACTATTTACATTGTAGATTCTCACTGAAGGTATCAAAACTATGAATGAAAACATATGGAATTATGTACTTAACAAAAAAGTGTGAAATAACTGAAAACATGTCT
Organism: Perca fluviatilis; assembly: GCF_010015445.1. Lineage (NCBI taxonomy): Eukaryota > Metazoa > Chordata > Actinopteri > Perciformes > Percidae > Perca > Perca fluviatilis. Next base: position 1,804,574 of record NC_053124.1, on the reverse strand, counting down.
TATATTTTAGATTCTTCAAAGTAGCCACCCTTTGCTTTTTTATTAAGGGAAAAAATTCCACTAATTAACCCTGACAAAGCACACCTGTGAAGTGAAAACCATTTCAGGTGACTACCTCATGAAGCTCATTGAGAGAACACCACGGGTTTGCAGCGCTATCAAAAAAGCAAAGGGTGGCTACTTTGAAGAATCTAAAATATAAGACATATTTCACACTTTTTTGTTAAGTACATAATTCCATATGTGTTCATTCATAGTTTTGATGCCTTCAGTGAGAATCTACAATGTAAATAGTCATGAAAATAAAGAAACACATTGAATGAGAAGGTCTGTACTGTACTGTACATAGGGGGGGCAAAACATTGGTGAATATCGAGAGGTTTGATGCACAAGGTCTGCGTTACCCTGCCGTTGCAAATGTAGTGGTTAACAGTTCATCTCCATGCATATACAGACTACCTTTAACAATTCTCTACTATAAGCAAACTTCTTAACCCCACTGACCACAGGGGACAGCAGAGAGAACTGAGAGAGTGACTGAGAGGGTGGAGGGGGGTAGGCAGGTTTGTTTATTTGTTTATTTAAAAGGATCCCCATTAGCTGACGCCGAGACGACAGCTAGTCTTCCTGGGGTCCAAACAATACATACAAAACGTGTATGTGAGTAATTACAATCACAATTACTCACAAAAATATCATATATAAATACACATAAAAGAACAAAAAAAAGAAACAATACAAAAAGTACTGATTAGAATAATAGTAAAATAATGCAAAACAACATAGCACATGATACAACCTAACTCAACCAATCCAGACGATATTATGATGTTGAAAACAAATACAGACTTAGTCTTTTTTTAAAACCAGTTTTTCCCTTGATTTCACGAACCCCAACTGGAAGATTGTTCCCAAACACAATTGACCTATAAAACACGGTCCTCTTCATAGAGTCAGATTTAGGTAGGGGTAAAGAAATCTGTCGACTATTCGCCCCTCTTGTGTAATGTGAATGCATATCTGAATAGTAAATTATATTGTCATAAAGAAATTTTGGAATCCGAGTGTTAATAATTCTATGAAAATATCCTAACATATTAGCAGATAGTCTATGCTTGACCACCAGCCAAGCAAGACGTTCATGCATCTCTGCAACACTAGTTCTCGAAGAACAACCAAGAACCAGTCTTGCAGCCTTATTTTGAGCCACTTGTAATTTTTTTAAATGACTGCATGATGCAGCAGACCATACAACAGAACAGTAATCCAAATAGCACAAAACCAATGTACAAACAACACGACTAAACAACCGTGAATTTAGAAATTGTGCACATTTACACATTACTGCAACAGCTCTGCCCATTTTAGCAACAACTTTGTTGATGTGATCAGACCATGACAATGTAGAATCGAGCCAAAGTCCAAGAAGCTTCACCTTTTTTACTTGCTGTACATTTTGACCATTTACTTGTATATTAATTTTAGGATTGTCAGATAATCTATACTTAGAACCAAATATTATACTCATAGTTTTTGAAATATTTAGAACAAGTTTATTTGTTTTGATCCAGTTATACAATTTGCTAATCTCACAAGACAGAACCTGATTAAGCTCTGAACATTTAGGGGTTGCATAATAAAGAGTAGAATCATCAGCAAACATAGTCAATGTAGCCTTACTGAGTATGTACGGCATATCATTTGTGAAAATTGAAAATAACAAAGGTCCGAGGCAACTTCCTTGAGGAACACCACAATCCAGGGACTTGCTACAAGATAATGCACCATTAAAATAAACTCTTACGCCCTCACAAATAGCTCTTATACCACTTGATTGCTGAGGAAGTAAAACCATAACTAATAAGTTTAGAAATCAAAATGTCATGGTCAATCACATCGAGGCAGCACTGAAGTCCAGTAGTAGTGTACCCACCAGCATTGAGTTATCAATTGATGTTAACCAGCTATCCGACATTTGTGTCATTGCAGTGCAGGTGGAATGACCATACCTATAAGCATGCTGAAACAAATCATTGTTAGTAAAGTAATCTTGCACTTGCTCAAATACAATCTTTTCCAATAATTTACTTAGAATAGGCAAAATGCTAATATGCCTACTATTTGGGCCACATAAAGTTGATTTTGTGTCTTTGGGTAAAGGGATTATCTTACCCTCCTTCCAAAGTTTTGGACACACACCACTAACCAGACATCTGTTAAAAATGTGACAGATTGTTTTAGAAATATGTCCAGCTGCTAACTTCAACAGCCGACTATCCAAGTTGTCTGTACCATTTCCACCTGCACAACATTAACCTGATGAAATTCAAAAATACACAGTTTATCTTTCATAATACACCTTTCAATTAGCTCATTTGAGTTGGAATCAACAGTGTATTTCATTGTCTCTCTAAAGTTAGAAACCTTATTAACAAAATAATCATTAAAATAATTTGCAATCTGTATTGGCTTAGTCAAATAAACTCCATTCAATTCAACAAAAGAAGTACAAGTAGTTTTCCCCATGATTTCATTAAGTACATTCCACATTCTCTTACTATCTGTACCACTATCTTCAATTCTCTTCTGAAAATAATTTTTCTTTTTCACTCTATTCTCCTTGGTCACCTGATTCCTTAAAATACAATAACATTTTCTGTCCTCAAGAGAGTTAGAAAGAACCGCAACCTTTTTAGCCTCTTCCCTTTGAGCCTTTAACTCAGTATCAACCCAAGGAGCACTTTTGGCTTTAACTGTAAATTTCTTTAATGGGGCATGATTGTTAACAACTCTCATAAAACAATCCATAAATAAATTAAGGGATATATCCACATCATCAATATCACTTATCAAATTCCATTTAATATTATCCAATTCATTTAAAAAACACTCCTCATTAAATACCCTATAAGATCTTTTCATAATAATTTTAGGACAGGTTCTAGGTAGTTCTCCTGGAGACAGCAATACAGTTGTGATCGCTAAAGCCAACTGTCACAGAAATAGGTGTTGAGCACATATCAGGATTATTAGTGTAAATATGATCAATACATTTTGATATTAAAGATCCTGTATTGTTACTAGAAACTCTTGTTGGTTGATCCATTAATTGAGATAAACCACAGGTGTCTGTCATGGTTTTAAGCTTATTCTTCAGAGGACAAATCTCAGATAGCCAATCAATATGTAGATCACCCAGTCAGTATAGTTCTCTGTTTTTTCACCTTGTCTAGCATATTACATAAACCATTTACATACTCTATCCTGGCACTAGGTGGCCTATAACAACAACCAAGAATAATCGGTTTTAAATGTGGAAGATGTACCTGTAACCATAACACTTCAACATCCTCAACCATTAAGTCATGTCTCAGTTTAACAGGGAAATGATCCCGTATATAAATGGCCACACCACCTCCAAACCTGTTTCGATCATTTCTATAAACTGAAACCCCCCCCTATATCAACATCTGAATTATCTATGAATTGATCCAGATGAGTTTCAGAAATCATGAGTATGTCTATTTTGTTTAGTTGTAAAAATAAAGACAGGTCTTGAATTTTGTTCCTTAGACTACATATATTAATATGTGCAAGTATTAAACCTTTAGGTAGTTTATTTATACTGGTCATCTTAGTTAAAAGTAAATAAGTCCTATAATATAATCTAATTGAATATCTTGTACCCCAAGTTATTTTATCTTCATCAAGTAGGCTACATACATATAAGTCCTGAACACAGACTCACATACATGTACACAAACATATATAAAATATATCTTTAAAGCTCATTAAACCAATAACTGACTTTGTCCATCCCTTGGGATGATGATCAGTTTATCATACTTCAAACTCGCTTTATCCCCTCTCTCTCTGGCAGCTTTAACCTTCGGCCACAACTCTTTCCTCCTCAGTTGCACAGCTTCCGAGAAATCTTCGTTAATGTAGATCTTGGTGCCCTTTAATTTCTTGGCAGAAGAAAGAATCAGCTCTCTATCCTTAATGCGAAGAAGTTTAACAACAATTTTCCTTGGCCTTCCCCTCTCCTGAAACTGACCAAGTCAGGTGTGGTGGATGAAAGAGCAGGGGAGGTGGTCAGGTTGTTGTAAATGGTGTCATAGGCGCCGATTGAGGTTTTCTTCCGTAAATGCTCACAGGCGCACGTCGTTAAAAAAAAAAAAAGTAGTCAAAAGTTGTTTGCATTTCAGAACCTTAGAAAATGGACAGCGGCCGACACGAACACACGCCCCTATTAACCCGATAATAAAGCCGTAAAGTAGGCTTTCAACTCAGGACAGAGCCACTTCTCACAAATACAGATAGGATTGGAGATGAGAAGATTAACTGACACGTAACCGCGATCAGCTTCGTGGGAAATTAAGAATCAATGCCATCGACAACCAATCACACTACGACAGACTCTCCACTTAGCACCAACTGCAATGTTTAATTGCACGGTATCAGCGCATATGAATTGTGTTGATTTTGGATTGAAAAGAGTTACATTTGTCCACTGTGAAGGTTGTAGAAACTTTGTCAGGTGGGTTAAGAAGACATCAGTAAATATTGAGAAGTGTGAGCTGCAAGGTCTGTGATACATTCCCATTGCAAATATTCAATTAACATTTATTAACAGGGCAAAACTCTGATATGTTGATTATAGCGGCCATTAATGACCGATCTTTGCCAAATTTGGTACAAATCCTCAGAGCGGCATGCCGAACGAGCAAGACATCTACAGTTCTATATATTTGCAGTCATCCAGTGCAAAAATAAACATATTGGACATTATAACTCACAAAGGACAAACTATTAGCATGTCTTACACACAGTGTATCAATCTTGGATGTAACAGTGTGGATTAATTTCACAAAGACCTGAAAAACTCTGGACATCTAGGCTGGATGCAAAACCTTCCGTAAGGGCTAGGAAGACAAAAAAACATCAGCAGAAAGGGGCAACTGTTAGCTTTTAGCCCAAAAGACCCTAAATTTCAACTATTTATAATTATGAAGTTATGAAGTTATGAATCAGAAGTGCCCTTCAGCATTGTATACAACATGCTCGACCTCAGAAGGGTAAAAGGCCCAAACTAATAGATGTTGACTATAGCGCCTTAATGGCCGATCTTCGCAATTTGGTACAGGGCCTCAGAGCAGCATGCCGAACGGAGCATCACGGTTTCGTGTTGATTGCTTTTACTGTGGCAGAGATATTGTGCCAAACCGCGGCCTTTTGCAACGCGGTTCCTATGCCCCCTCGGGCTTGGACTCCTAAAAAACACTTCCCGAATCGGAAACCAATCACCCCTTACATATATCTATGAGCTACTTTCCAAAGTCGAACATAATCAGATTGGTGTATAACCAAAGTTTGAACAGGCTTACAGTTATTGAACACAAGTGATCTTTGCTTACTAAAGGAATGGAGAGAAAGACGTTCACGCTAATTTGTCACGGCAACACAACAAACCTTATTCTCCTGTCAGCAGTGAAATGTCGAACTGCTCTGGGGGCAGAGAGAGCCGAAGCCAAGAGGTTCTCCCATTTGATGTTAACCCACCAGCATTGAGTTATCAATTGATGTTAACCAGCTATCCGACATTTGTGTCATTGCAGTGCAGGTGGAATGACCATACCTATAAGCATGCTGAAACAAATCATTGTTAGTAAAGTAATCTTGCACTTGCTCAAATACAATCTTTTCCAATAATTTACTTAGAATAGGCAAAATGCTAATATGCCTACTATTTGGGCCACATAAAGTTGATTTTGTGTCTTTGGGTAAAGGGATTATCTTACCCTCCTTCCAAAGTTTTGGACACACACCACTAACCAGACATCTGTTAAAAATGTGACAGATTGGTTTAGAGATATGTCCAGCTGCTAACTTCAACAGCCGACTATCCAAGTTGTCTGTACCAACAGACCCTCCAACAGTCAAAGATCTCAACAACATTTCCACCTGCACAACATTAACCTGATTAAATTCAAAACTACACAGTTTATCTTTCATAATACACCTTTCAATTAGCTCATTTGAGTTGGAATCAACAGTGTATTTCATTGTCTCTCTAAAGTTAGAAACCTTATTAACAAAATAATCATTAAAATAATTTGCAATCTGTATTGGCTTAGTCAAATAAACTCCATTCAATTCAACAAAAGAAGTACAAGTAGTTTTTTCCCCCCATGATTTCATTAAGTACATTCCACATTCTCTTACTATCTGTACCACTATCTTCAATTCTCTTCTGAAAATAATTTTTCTTTTCCCTCTATTCTCCTTGGTCACCTGATTCCTTAAAATACAATAACATTTTCTGTCCTCAAGAGAGTTAGAAAGAACCGCAACCTTTTTAGCCTCTTCCCTTTGGCGCGCTCTTTAACTCAGTATCAACCCAAGGAGCACTTTTGGCTTTAACTGTAAATTTCTTTAATGGGGCATGATTGTTAACAACTCTCATAAAACAATCCATAAATAAATTAAGGGATATATCCACATCATCAATATCACTTATCAAATTCCATTTAATATTATCCAATTCATTTAAAAAACACTCCTCATTAAATACCCTATAAGATCTTTTCATAATAATTTTAGGACAGGCTCTAGGTAGTTCTCCTGGAGACAGCAATACAGTTGTGATCGCTAAAGCCAACTGTCACAGAAATAGGTGTTGAGCACATATCAGGATTATTAGTGTAAATATGATCAATACATTTTGATATTAAAGATCCTGTATTGTTACTAGAAACTCTTGTTGGTTGATCCATTAATTGAGATAAACCACAGGTGTCTGTCATGGTTTTAAGCTTATTCTTCAGAGGACAAATCTCAGATAGCCAATCAATATGTAGATCACCCAGCCAGTATAGTTCTCTGTTTTTCACTTTGTCTAGCATATTACATAAACCATTTACATACTATCCTGGCACTAGGTGGCCTATAACAACCCAAGATTGTTTAATGTGGAAGATGTACTGTAACTACACTTAAATCAACCTAGTTGTTCGTTTAACAGGAAATGATCCCGTATATAAATGGCCACACCACCTCCAAACCTGTTTCGATCATTTCTATAAATTGAAAACCCCCCTATATCAACATCTGAATTATCTATGAAGTGATCCAGATGAGTTTCAGAAATCATGAGTATGTCTATTTTGTTTAGTTGTAAAAATAAAGACAGGTCTTGAATTTTGTTCCTTAGACTACATATATTAATATATGCAAGTATTAAACCTTTAGGTAGTTTATTTATACTGGTCATCTTAGTTAAAAGTAAATAAGTCCTATAATATAATCTAATTGAATATCTTGTACCCTAAGTTATTTTATCTTCATCAAGTAGGCTACATACATATAAGTCCTGAACACAGACTCACATACATGTACACAAACATATATAAAATTGATCTTTAAAGCTCATTAAACCAATAACTGACTTTGTCCATCCCTTGGGATAATGATCAGTTTATCATACTTCAAACTCGCTTTATCCCCTCTCTCTCTGGCAGCTTTAACCTTCGGCCACAACTCTTTCCTCCTCAGTTGCACAGCTTCCGAGAAATCTTCGTTAATGTAGATCTTGGTGCCCTTTAATTTCTTGGCAGAAGAAAGAATCAGCTCTCTATCCTTAATGCGAAGAAGTTTAACAACAATTTTCCTTGGCCTTCCCCTCTCCTGAAACTGACCAAGTCAGGTGTGGTGGATGAAAGAGCAGGGGAGGTGGTCAGGTTGTTGTAAATGGTGTCATAGGCGCCGATTGAGGTTTTCTTCCGTGGGTGCTCACAGGCGCACGTCATTAAAAAAAAAAAAAAAGTAGTCAAAAGTTGTTTGCATTTCAGAACCTTAGAAAATGGACAGCGGTCCGATAATAAAGCCGTAAAGTAGGCTTTCAACTCAGGACAGAGCCACTTCTCACAAATACAGATAGGATTGGAGATGAGAAGAACTGACACGTAACCGCGATCAGCTTCGTGGGAAATTAAGAATCAATGCCATCGACAACCAATCACACTACGACAGACTCTCCACTTAGCACCAACTGCAATGTTTAATTGCACGGTATCAGCGCATATGAATTGTGTTGATTTTGGATTGAAAAGAGTTACATTTGTCCACTGTGAAGGTTGTAGAAACTTTGTCAGGTGGGTTAAGAAGACATCAGTAAATATTGAGAAGTGTGAGCTGCAAGGTCTGTGATACATTCCCATTGCAAATATTCAATTAACATTTATTAACAGGGCAAAACTCTGATATGTTGATTATAGCGGCCATTAATGACCGATCTTTGCCAAATTTGGTACAAATCCTCAGAGCGGCATGCCGAACGAGCAAGACATCTACAGTTCTATATATTTGCAGTCATCCAGTGCAAAAATAAACATATTGGACATTATAACTCACAAAGGACAAACTATTAGCATGTCTTACACACAGTGTATCAATCTTGGATGTAACAGTGTGGATTAATTTCACAAAGACCTGAAAAACTCTGGACATCTAGGCTGGATGCAAAACCTTCCGTAAGGGCTAGGAAGACAAAAAAAAAACATCAGCAGAAAGGGGCAACTGTTAGCTTTTAGCTCCAAAAGACCCTAAATTTCAACTATTTATAATTATGAAGTTATGAAGTTATGAATCAGAAGTGCCCTTCAGCATTGTATACAACATGCTCGACCTCAGAAGGGGTTAAAAGGCCCAAACTAATAGATGTTGACTATAGCGCCCCTTAATGGCCGATCTTCGCCAAATTTGGTACAGGGCCTCAGAGCAGCATGCCGAACGAGCATCACGGTTTCGTGTTGATTGCTTTTACTGTGGCAGAGATATTGCAATTGCCAACCGCGTTGCCTTGCGCACGCGGTTCCCATGCCCCCTCGGGCTTGGACTCCTAAAAAACACTTCCCGAATCGGAAACCAATCACCCCTTACATATATCTATGAGCTACTTTCCAAAGTCGAACATAATCAGATTGGTGTATAACCAAAGTTTGAACAGGCTTACAGTTATTGAACACAAGTGATCTTTGCTTACTAAAGGAATGGAGAGAAAGACGTTCACGCTAATTTGTCACGTCAACACAACAAACCTTATTCTCCTGTCACCAGTGAAATGTCGAACTGCTCTGGGGGCAGAGAGAGCCGAAGCCAAGAGGTTCTCCCATTTGATGTTAACAAGTAGGACGGAGGGGGAGGAGGATGGGAGCAACTTCATAGGGACACGATACTCCAGAGGGAATGAGAAACACAAGTCTAAAAGGTGGCAGAACGAGGGAAGTGAAACAGAGAGTTGAGTGGGAGAAAGCCACAGAGACTGGCTTAATACTTACTATTTGTCTTTACTGCTAAAGGTCTACAGCATAAAAGTATAATATGTGAATAAAGTCTACTTGTGAATCAATGATTAAAGGGGAAAATACAGAACAGGTTTCATGCGACATGAGGATTTAAATTCTACAGTGAATATTGTACTTGATTGATACTGTCCACACAGAAAAACAACAGAATTGGACTGTTCAAGCAAGTTTCCATGTCAAGACACCTTTTGGGGTCATGAGATTTAGCTATGTTCTATCTTAGAAGCAAACTGGGATGTAGTGTGACATAACAGTGACCAGTAGTTCCAGTGGTCCAGTAGTTTGGTCAGCCACACATCTGACAAGAGCACGTGTTGTTTATCGTTGCTATGGTGCCACGCTAAGCTAAACGCTAAAGAGGGAAAGTTGCCGATTTTCAACCCTTCTGCAGAGTGTCATCCAACAGGAGTTTTACTGGCGGGTAAACGCAGACCTCCAGGTACTGCCGCCATTCATCTGCATGTACGACAGAACAGATAAGTGACAACTGTCCATTGAGTTACCAGCTAATGCTAGTGACAGTGGCGCTAAGTGCCGCACAGAGCAAAGGTGCCGCTGCAAAATAGCTTCGGGAAGGAACTTGTTTTGGTGGAACATGTGTATGTTCAAAGGTTGTTTTAAAAAAAAAAACTCTGATTGGACAGATAGTCTAGCTAGCTGTCTGGATTTACCCTGCAGAGATCTGGGGAGCAGTTAGCCATAGTCCTCACAAATCCACCGGAGTTAAAAATGCCAACACAAAGAAAGAGGAAGGAAACGGGACATTCGGCAGAATTTGCGGCGGCTACTGAACAATCCCGGAAGTGGATCTTCGACCATGCAATGTGTGACCCTGCAAGATCCCAAGTCTTTACGTATTATGACAGTCTTTAATGTTAGAGGTGAAATGATTGTCTTTGGATGTGAGATGGTGTCAGACTAGTCATTTCAAAGTCTGTTCAAAGTCTTCTAGTGTTGCCATAAGGTTCTATGAAATCAGGATTACACACAGTGTTGATTTGTGTTTGTATGTCTTGATTAGAGCCCGACCGATATATTGGCGGGCCTATATTATCGGCTGATATTAGGCATTTTCCAAACTATCGGTATCGGCATTTATAATGGTCGATAAATGAATATTTAAAAACGGACGAAACAGCCTTCAACCACGTTATGAGTGTTGCCGTTGCATAGTTTGTCCACCAGAGGACACTCTACAACCAAGGGCGTAAATCTGTTCTAACAGTAGGGGGGGGACAATAAACATAAAATTTCTGAAGAGCAATTTTTGAAGGGGACACAAATAATACAGACACAATTATACTCGTAGAAGACATGCGTACACAGAGGAAAGCCTTAAAGGGGTGATAGAATGATTATATAGGGTATTTCACACTGTTCCTTATGGTCTCCTAATGGGTTATGTAACATTGGTTGGGCTTAGAGACGCGCGCTGATTGGTTGAGTGAATCTCCAATACACATACATTAGAGAAGCGACAGAATCTCATATTCCAGACACTGCAATGTTTCATTACCAAATTCACTTCTGGGACTTTTTTAAGCGAGAAATCAACTATATAAAGCTGAAATATGGGCCGTTTTACAAAATTTGATGGCTAATTGCAAATTTGGTAAGACGTGTCGGACTTTAGGAGCTCCACACAGTCTGACGAGAAAGCGGCAGCCTGCTGGGCTCCATACCCAGGGCAAAGTCACCCTTTGTGGATACTGCACTACGGGGCTCTGCGGCCAGCTGCCAGCATAACTATAATATATTAACGGTTTGAATTCGTCACGCCACTTTGATTTTAAGGCATTGTTATGAACGCGAGGCGTCTTTGTAAGACGAGCAGCTGCTTGCTATATGTCCCATTCATTACAATGGGGAAATACCGCAGCTAGCTAGCTACACTGTCGCCATAACTAAATTATATTTACAGTTTGAATTTCGTCACGCCACTTATACAACATCATTCCCCAATGTCTTATAAAGCTAACCGTTGTGTCCGATTTGATTTTAAGGCATTTTTATGAACGCGAGGCGTCTTTGTAGGACCAGCAGCTGCTTGCTATATGTCCCATTCATTACAATGGGGAAATACGGCAGCTAGCTAGCTACACTATTGCCATAACTAAATTATATTTACAGTTTGAATTTCGATACGCCACGTAACATACCTCAATGCCAATCTTATAAAGCTAACCGTTGTGTCCGATTTGATTTTAAGGCATTTTTATGAACGTGAGGCGTCTTTGTAGGACCAGCAGCTGCTTGCAATATGTCCCATTCATTACAATGGGGAAATACCGCGCTAGCTAGCTACACTGTCGCCATAACTAAATTATATTTACAGTTTGAATTTCGTCACGCCACTTATACAACATCATTCCCCAATGTCTTATAAAGCTAACCGTTGTGTCCGATTTGATTTTAAGGCATTTTTATGAACGTGAGGCGTCTTTGTAGGACCAGCAGCTGCTTGCTATATGTCCATCTCATTACAATGGGGAAATACCGCAGCTAGCTAGCTACACTGTCGCCATAACTAAATTATATTTACAGTTTGAATTTCGTCATGCCACTTATATAACATCATTCCCCAATGTCTTATAAAGCTAACCGTTGTGTCCGGATTTGATTTTAAGGCATTTTTATGAGAACGCAAGGCGTCTTTGTAGGACGAGCAGCTGCTTGCTATAGTCCCATTCATTACAATGGGAAAATATCGCAGCTTGCTCACTTTCGCATAACTAAAGTATATTTACAGTTTGAATTTCGCCACGGCATGAATATTACAGGTTCCTCAAGGTCTTACAAAGCTTAGCTAACACTTGTCCGATTCCGGATATCAATTGAATGTATTTTTGTGAATGTCAGAGTTAGGAGGAGGCGAGCTAGCTCTCATTGATGAACTCCATCACACGCGGCTCTATCAATGAGAGTCGCGGACAAGAGGCGTTTATTTCCCGATTGTTTGTTTAAATAACTCAACACACATACCCATTATAAGATTAACTGGAACCTGCGCGCGCGGTAAAAGATTGCGGCAACAAGCTCGCTGACACTGCGGTCAGGGCGCGATGTAGCAACCCAGGCAGCACCAACACCGGCACTAAACTCCGACACACAGTCGGAGAAAATTTGCAATTAGCCATCCTTTTCGTAAAGCGGCCCATATTTGAGCTTTATATGGTTGATTTCTCGCAAAAAGTTTCAGAAGTGAATTTTGTAATGGAATAGCAGAGATCTGCGTGACCTAGCTAGATTCAGAAGACTACCTGATCTCAGGTACAGTTGTGTAGCCTATGTAAATGTTGGGGCGAATGTTTCTCTTAAGGTTCCGGATTTTGAGATGCTTGGCGTAAGCAACTCGCACTGTTTGGATTCGCCCGTTTTCAGTGGCAGTTTCAAAATATGAGATTTTCATAGTAAAGGGGTGTCAGTGGGACTTTGAGCTTCTATGTATGTCCTATTTACCCACCGAACTGTCGTTATTCAACTATGACAGGGTAAAATCGGTTTTGCATTCTATCACCCCTTTAATACTATCATAAGTGTAGCATGGAGACTGTACCATTATCCTTCTTTTCAGTGTTTCTCGTGATTCAATAAAAAAGCTGACTAGATTGACCGAAATATTCTTCTTTAAAATCATGTATTTATTTTGAAGTTGTTTATAATCAAGCCACAAAAATACCTTAAAACATAATGACTTATTTTGAAAAAGTGTCCCCTTATAAAAGAAATACAATACTTTTGTACAGTTGTTAAATTAGCTGATCATAATGTAAATTAGTGAGCCACTGGCAGAGATGGGAAGTAACGAAGTACAAATACTTCGTTACTGTACTTAAGTAGATTTTTCGGATATTTCTACTTTACTTTACTATTTTTTGTTGTGGCGACTTTTTACTTTTACTCCTTACATTTTAACACGAATATCGGTACTTTCTACTCCTTACATTTTAAAAATTGGCTCGTTACTTTAGTTTTGTACAAGAGGTCGTAATGCCGGAGAATAGCGGACACGCGCCACACTGCGAGCGGGGCGTGCGCCACACAGAAAAAAAAGAAAAAAGAGAGACTGCTGTCCGGAGGATAATCAGTTGAGATCGTGTGTGCCCTTGGAGAACTGTGAGTCGTTATAACTTTGTTGTCAGTTAATGTAAGCCTGTTGTTGTATTGGTCTATAGTTCCTGCACAGTTAAAGTAGGTTAGCTAGTGATTTAGTTGTTTGTGTACTTCACCTGTTAGCATAGGCGCGGAAGTGGGTGCTGGGCGGCGGCACCTGCGTTGGCGGCAGCACCCTTGTTGGCAAAACGCGATCAAGCCCGTATAATCAATGGGCATTAATCATTATGGTGATAATTATCCAATCAGAATAAAATAAAAGTTGTTTAATGTAATGATTGGGAGAAGGCCGCATGCACTGTGTAGATTGGCTAAAGATAAAGGTGGGTGGGCATAGAGCAGGTTGTTTACATCGCACTGAATCAAGATCGTTTTTTAAGAACGAGTTGAGATTGAAAGAGTGGAATTAATTTGTAACTGATCCCCGGTCAGATTGGGTTGTATCAGCGAGTGAAAGTGTGGAAAAGGGAGAGAAAGCGGCTGCTATAAAAAATGTCCCGCGAATAAATAGCTTTTAAAAAGAGAGCTGGGATGACGAAGAGGAGGATGTCGGGGGTAGCCAACGTTAGCTTGGAAGAATCGCGCCGTCTCTACCAGCTACAATCTGCCACAGCTAACGGTAGCTAACGTTAACTTCAGCGAAGTTGTTGTGGAAAAAGACAAAGGTAATGGCCCCTCAGGTACCATCATCTCTGAAGACCCTGCACTACGGGGACCGATTACAGAGACCGTCCGGGAGGAAGTTATACCCAGAGGGATATCAGCCTTTCAGAATCGGGCGGCTAAATGTCCAGCATCTCGGAGGGGGGACGAGGCTGGCGGTAGAAAGACCCGCTCTCTCACTAACGAGGCACTGACCCGACACCTTCACAACGGTGAAACGGTACCACGGGAGTGGATTCTATATTCACTGTCCACCGGAGACATTTGTTGCGTTGCCTGTAAAGTTCTACCAACACACAGCAGCGCATCTGTAGTAGGGTTTAGCGAGCTGCTGAGGGAGCTGGACTTTGAGGATTTGATCTGCGACTTTGCAAAGAAAAAGACAAGAAATTAGAACTTCTAAAGGTAAGAGCTATTATGCTATCTGTAAATTGAGTAGGTTAATATAATCTGTTGTGACCGTGTGACCAGATAATGTACATATTTAGTTTTGTTTATTGAAAAGCCATGCATATCAGACGTATTGCATCATAATTTTGTGATGCTGCTATAGGCCTGTGTGAGACTTAGTGGTCAAGTGCAGTAGCCTATATGTTGGCTTTTGCAGTTTGTGAAGTAGCAGCTGACTAAGTGACTGTTATTTAACAACCTTCACTCAGCTGTGTTGTGTGATGGCATTGTTGTATCTTCAGTCAATCACGTTTCAGAATTACTATTGTGCTTTCTGCTTGGGTGATTTATAGTGAATACTATATCGCCATAGTCTTGGCCAGCTTACAACGCTCGTATGATTTAATTAATTGTAACACTGTCTTGTGATGTGTGGTCAGATGGCAGTACTTGGTTTATTGAACTGGAAAGGCATACTTGAGCCTGCTCAGCTGGACTAGTCATTCATTTTTTATTATTTTTTATTCGATAGTGACAGTGGATAGACAGGAACGGGGAGAGAGAAAGGGAAATACACGCAGCAAAGGGCCGCAGGTCGGATTTAAACCGGGCCGCTGCAAAGGAATCTTTGTCACCAGTAGTGATTGGCATGTGATTTAGTGCCTATATATTTCGCTGTGCAGTACATAGCAGTATGTAGCCTACTTCATGGAGGGTGGTGGGTGGGAGGGCAGAGGTAGAGGTAGAGTTGTTCTCCGCACGGCCACCCCCCACCACCACCACCACCCCCCAGCCACCCCCTGCTGGAAATGACTTCCCGCGCCTCTGCCTGTTAGCTAGGTTTCGACGTCCTACGCAACGTCATTCCCAAGCATCAAAAAGAGAAGTTGTCTCTGTCCGTGTTTACAGACACACCGTAGGGGCAGAGTTTTGGAAACCAGCATCAGCTTTAAATACAGTCCTAATCTAGTCCTCACTAGCAAGTTTCAAATAATTTCACTGGAGTTACCGTTATTATTTTTTACGTATCAATACCGAATTCAATCTAATTGGATGGGAATATACTGTAGGATACGGCTTGCGTAACGCACCACTACAAGACGACTTCGACAGATTCGGCCGCATTCTGCATTCATTTGCGGTAAATAATTGCAGCATGATGGTGGTAACGTTAGCACTAGTAGTATGGACGGCGATCGATAGAAAATGAAGAAAACAGAGATCCCAGAGATTAGGCAGACAAGCAGCAAGACATTCCCAATCATCCCTGGCCTTATCTGAGAGAGATGTTTGAGATAGGCTAGGCATCAAGTATGACTCCTGGCCAATGTGCTGTGTAACTCTAAAAGTATGGGGAACTTCTTAATTAATCTATGTTTAGTAATTCATATTGTATCCTTTATTTTCTTTCTATATTTGAGCACACACACATGCATGTAGATTCCTTTAAATGTTAAGGGGACAATTAAAAAAGAGAAACTGGATCTGTATCTGTAATCTGGATCTCACAGAATCACAATTGAATTCATATCTTGCTACTCAGTCAGAATCTTATTAAGCTGGAGTCCCAGTCTCTGTCACAATAATCATATATGTGATGTTTGGCAGACATCCATTTAAAATGTAGACAATGGCATATAAAGAGCCTGGTTTTTATGTCCACTGAAGTTTCTCATCTTGCACTCTAGCTAGTAATGTGTGGGGTCCAGGTAGCTTTGCATAGAAAGTGGTTGTCATTCGCAAGGCTACTTTTACTTTTATACTTTAAGTACATTTCAAAGCCTGTACTTTGTTACTTTTACTTAAGTAAAGAAGTTAAATCAGTACTTCTACTTTTACCAGAGTATTTTTTAACACAAGTATCTGTACTTCTACTTAAGTACGGGAAGTGAGTACTTTTGCCATCTCTGGCCACTGGTAAAGCTCATCTGCTAACCCTGACAGCCACACACCTCCAAAAATATGAACTAAGCTCAACACACTTACCTGAGACTCTCCACCTGACTGTCCCTGGTCTCCCTGTTCCTCAGTTCTTTCTGTCTCCTTTGCCTGTAACATAGTGACGTTAGTATTTCCATAAGCACCCATTCTTATAAAGATGTTACCAAATTGTCTTGATATGAGGACTTATTGTACTTACTCAGCGTTTTGGTGTAGGCTACTGAAAAAGGATCTTATGTCTGTTATTCTTTTCTCTGTCATTTTATCTAGACAACAACACAAATCTTAAGCTAACGTCAGATGTGTGAATATGAGTTAGGTTCATAGATTCACCACGCGGTCATATTATAATTCTAAAATGATCTTGCGTCCTCCACATAAATATTAGGTTATGTCTGGGACAGAGGATATATACTTAACTGATCAGCCACTTAATTTCATATTGAGCAAAAAACAACTGTAGATCTCCAAAATTAACCCTAATATAAGTTCACACATAACATACGTAAGGCTTATCACCGTGGTAACGTTAGTTTTAGTGGGTGCATTTCTATCCAACAAGCTAGGTAACGTTACACTATATTACACTAACATAGCGAACTTTTTTGTCATGACTAATTCATTAATTACTCAGCATCATTTCTATATGAGAAAAGAATAACTTAATCTGATGTTTAATGTGAATAAGACAGCTTTGAACCGTCTACTTACTACATTCCTGTCACTACCGATGTGACTGTCACCGTGAGTGTAGCGCAGATCCTAAAGCATGCAGTGGACCAAACCACTCTGAGGCAAGGGAGGGGGGACTCAAAATGTTTCTAAACTTAAAAAGCACTTTTGTATTGTTTTACTGCTTACACAGATATTTAAGTGTACATCATTATGTTATATACAATACTCAGCATTGTTTTAATGATATTTCTAGGGGGGACAACCCTTAGATGGGGGGGAGTCGTGACCCCTGGGAATTACGCCCTTGTCTACAACGTCGGCAACACGTGTTTAACCCTTTAAGTTTCATATCTTAAGTTTGTATTTTTATTAGGGCTGTCAAACGATAAAAACATTTTTAATCGCGATTAATTGCTGAATTTCTATAATTAATTGCGATTAATCACATGTTTTATCACATGATTAAAATTCTATTATTTTGCATTTCAGAACTGTTTTTAAGTACATATTAAGAATGGAAAGCAATTCTTACCAGTGTATATTGATTGGGAATCAAATGAATGCTAAGAAAGTTACTTTATGAACTTGACTTTAAGATTTGTATTGGTTTATTATTTATTTACTGTAAAAAAACAAAAAGAAGGGTACTAAACAACAGTCAGCAACTTGTTTATTGTTAAGGCCATGGTCAAAATTAAAGATTTAATAATAATAATGTAATAACTATAACATTAACTTATTTCACCGGTAAATTGCTGTTGAACGACAAAAACAACCACCAGATGGGAAAAAGGTATTTTACAATTACTGTGAATGCACCACGAGGCTACCTGTTTTAAGTGAACGCACCGTCTGTGTAGTTTAATTCCGACAACGGCAGCTGCTGTGCTGCAGAGCAGACTGTTAGGTCCCGCTGTTGGAATCCTCTACAGTGAAATCCAGTCACACTTTACATCGTTTAATGTTAGCTGTCAGCATTTAAATCCTGTTTAATCCAGCTGCTAGCTAAAGGTAGGCTAACGTTACCTACTGTCAGGTGTAGTGTAAAGTCAGGCACCGAAATTTTCGTTCTTATTTGGTCTCGTTACTACCGTTTAGGTCGGCACGTTTCGGTACCCAACCCTACTTACCAGAGTCAACATAGTGTGCAGTAACTTCTAAATAATTTTCATAACTCACTGATGTCCAGTGATCACCGGTTGATGAGACCGCGTTTGCACTTTGGTTTCAATAACCGGTCGGCAAGTAGCACTCTCCAAAACAGTGCTTTATTGCCTGAGCCCACTAGCATCAACCTGAGTCACGTTAACTGGACTATGCTTAGCTCATAGCTAGTAACACTAGCATCAACCTGAGTCATGTTAACTGGACTATGCTTAGCTCGTAGCTGGTAGCACTAGCATCAACCTGAGTCACGTTAAATGGACTATGCTTAGCTCGTAGCTGGTAGCACTAGCATCAACATGAGTCATGTTAACTGGACTATGCTTAGCTCGTAGCTGGTAGCACTAGCATCAACCTGAGTCACGTTAACTGGACTTTGCTTAGCTCGTAGCTGGTAGCACTAGCATCAACCTGAGTCACGTTAACTGGTTTATGCTTAGCTCGTAGCTGGTAGCACCAGCATCAACCTGAGTCACGTTAACTGGACTATGCTTAGCTCGTAGCTGGTAGCACCAGCATCAACCTGAGTCACGTTAAATGGACTATGCTTAGCTCGTAGCTGGTAGCTCAAGCTTGACGTGCTTCGGTGATATTTTAATTTGGCTTTACACAATGTGCCTATGGCTTTCGACTTGTCTACGAGCTGTCCGGGAGTTTTGGAAAATAAAAAGCGCCATTCAGAATTGTGTTGCTGCTGCATTTCTCCATCATGGCTGCAGCCTGCAGCAGGAGGATGTGTTAGGAGGAAGTATGGCTGCTTGATGATAAGTAACGGTGCTGCAAAGGGTCAAAATAGTAGCCTGTTAGGCACGACGTGAAGCAGAGTGAAGTGAAAATAAATTAATAAATGGCGGCATGCGATTAAAAAAAATTAACGCGTTATGCTCGGGCCTTAATCGCAACGCGATTAACGGGTTAATGTTGACAGCCCTAATTTTTATACATTTTATTCATCAGAACTAATATTTTGAAGTTTATTTTTAAAATGCAGTTTATTTTTAAAATGCAATATCATATTATTTTAGTGAGGACTCATAAATAACTACAAATAACTAATGTTTGGGAAATCTGTTTAAGTTTTGTTACACATTTCTGGATTATTCATTTTTGTAATATATATCGGCCAATCTATCAGAATATTGGATTTTTAAATCACAGAATATTTGTATTGATATTGGCCTTAAAAATCCTGTCGGTCGTCTCTGGTCTTTATCATATTGGTGCATTCAAGGATTAACCACTAATTATTTTTGCCTTGAGGACAGAATAACTTGATCTGTTGGGGAAAAAAAGAAATGCTAGGACCACTATTAACTGGAACCAAATCAGATGACGGTATTAAAAAGTGACTGTACATATAGCTTATTAACTGAATTAAGTGAATTCTGTGTTATGACAAAAATCCAGTGAATTCCAATCATCAACAGAAACTGATAAAAGCATATAAGTTCATCAAGATCCCTGCAGCTGCAGGGCTCGTTTCTTCTCTACAGAACTGTGCTGAGGTCCATTAGAAGTTAGGGTGGAATCCCTGTGGACTGGAACTAACCCTAAACCACTTTATGGATACAAGAAGACAGATGTTCTCATCTGATGCTGGAACATGCTGCCTGGACTGATGCTCATATTAGCACAGATCAGGCCACCAGGTCAGCTAAAGTTAGGGCAAATTCATTAGTTGAATATGCTACTTAATATATCATGTATTTGTGTATTTGTGTGTGGATACTGAATGTCAAATAAAAAACATATTTGGCACAAAGATTGTACATTCATGTAAAAAACATACTAAAAGACTTTGTCATGGGAACCACTTGACATTTAAAGAGAGCTTTAACCTTTTGGTTTTCTTGATAATTGAATGTTTTGTTCCTATGATTCAGCTTTGATGCAGCGTTTATAATTCACTTGTCCTTGCCAGCATCAATCAGTGGCCATTTTCTACATAGATGTGGCCGAGCAGGACATTTTTTAAATGAAAAATTTAATCCTGCTTTTAAGGATCTACTTTTGATTATCGATTTTGATTATCAATTTTCACATAATCACAGTAAGTGAAAAGACCTATGCAGTTACCAGGCAAATGTCCAGTGCTAGCTTTGGGCTTCTCAGAAATGAAAAGTGTGGAAGCAGGAGTCAGATGGAATTTAACGGTCGTGATCAAACACAACACAAACAAATGTGTTACATTTATTTCCCTCGTAATATTTTGAAACCTGCACTGTTAACAACCACAACCTTTTTCTCTGCTTTTTGCTGCACTGCTACAGGTTTCTTTTGTACTACCACTGTGGAAAGCAAAAGCATGAAACCATCATTGAGTGTACATGTGCTAGGTAAAGTTATAATATGTAGGAAGTAGGGCTTCCCTGAGCAAGGCACCTCTTAAGGCACCGAACCTTCTAGCTACTACATTTGGGGATATTTCAGTGCCCAGAAGTCCTGGTCGTTGCCCGGTCAGGCTCCTAGATAATGTTATCTTCTGCCATCTTCTGAATTTACAGCTAAAAAAAAGGAGCAAATAGTTGAACATTCATATTAAACAGCCAAATCCGATTTGACGGACACAAGTTTGAGTTGGGTACAGCCCTAGTAGAAAGTATCACACACACATACAGAGTTGGCCCATCCTCCCTGGCTCAACAGCCAGCGAGTGAGAGAAAGAGAAAGACAGAGAGAGAGAGAGAGAGAGAGAGAGAGAGAGAGAGAGAGAGAGAGAGAGAGAGAGAGAGAGAGCAGCCGCTTAACAAAGCAGTGATCAGAAAAATAAAACGATTGTTTTATGGTGGTTATGTTCTAGATGCAAATAAACACACACACACACACACACACACACACACACACACACCTCCACAGGAAGGTGCCACATAGAAAGATTTTGTGTGAATGCAAAGCTTCATCCTGTTTGTGTGTGTGTGTGTGTGTGTGTGTGTGTGTGTGTGTGTGTGTGTGTGTGTGTGTCGGCTAAACTTATGTGTTGGTATGAGACGCCGAGGGGCAAACAGCGGTTGAGGAATGAGAACACAGTTATTGGCTGGGGGTTACACACCCACATGGGGCCCAAACGCTCTTTGCTAAGGCTATAAAAGGCTATAAAAGACTAATAATATAAAGATAATAAATAATCATAAAGACTAATCCAGGCACAGGGCAGGGTCTCTGCAGATACAGACACCACCACACACTTCTAGTGGGTCATAAGTGATGATTGAGCGGGATTACTTTTGTATTAGTCTACACATGTTTTTTTTTTCATAGTAAAATACTGTATATTATACAATACAACCATAAGATACAAACAACACAAGGACCAATCATCAAAACATTGCTTCAAGGCACCAAAGGTGATCAACAGGGTACCTTTAACAAGTAAAACTCCATTTATTACATAATGTTTTCAGAGATGTTTCAACATAAATTCTGGTCCCACAGTGACATTTTGGAGTTTTCTTAGTTTGAATGGAAAATGAAAGTATCCTTCCTTTAAATTGTATGCCCCTCAATTGGTACTGTTTGACTAACGCACTATATTTAATGTTAGTTCAGCTAATATAAAAGGAGCTATACACTCTTTGTGTCTGTAGCTATAGCTAAGTAGATAATTTAGGCAATTTATATTACAACAAGGCTGGGAATGTGGATGACCATCTTGGAATAACAAACTGTTAGTGCCCATCCACACAAATATTGCACCAATCAAATGACAGTACCAACATTGTCAGTTGGTATCAGAAAGACCCCGCCAGCAAAGGGGGCGCTATCCCTGCAGAATGTAAAACACTATTTTAATTTTTTTTGGTAATAAATAATAATAACACAAAAAGAAAAACCAGTACACACATATCTTAGCAAAATACTCTCATGATGTGATGTCAAAGCATGTAAGCCGTACCCCAACTGAACACCCCCCCCCGCCGTTGCACACATAGTACACACTCACCTTGGAGGAGGATGTATCACACTCCTGGCAGATCCAGCCGTATCCCGTCTGCTTGGGGGATTTCTTCAGCGGGGGGTCCAGACACCCGAAGTGATAGCAGAGCCGGCACTCATCACACCTGAGGCGCAGACAGGAAGGGCACGTGTTACACCTCACATAAATAAAGCCCCCCTGTCTTCCTACAATGATGAGGCCAGCTTAGGGGCTATGATGGATGATGACAAGGCAGCTAGTTGTCAGTCATGAGACTTTGTTAATGCATTCCAACGCCCCGCTAATCACTCCACTCCCTTGACCTTACACAGCCATTGACTGTCCAATGGTTCATATGAGCGGCCAGATAAATACAGGCCCTGTTAGTGTCAGATAACGTCTTCTAAAGCTGCACTGACTCCGTGTCCTCAGGTGAAGTAACAAGGCTCAGACAACAAAGAGGACACGCGTAGAAACGTGAAAGGAAATATGCCCGCAGAAGATGACCATGGCCAATGCGTTGATTCAGAACAGGGGTCGGCAACCTTAGGCACAGGTAGCTCAAACAATGGCACACTAGCAATACGTGTGTAAGAGAGGTTTTTTGGAAAATAAAATCAAAAGGAGCACAGCTGTTTTATTTTTTTACTTTTCAGCCATCCCGCCCTACTCTGCCTCTGATTGGCTAGTACTCACAGAATGCGGCGCAAAGGGAACATTAACACTGCCTGAGCAGGCTCAGTAGATGATGGCAGGCTTAATGCAGATATGGCACACTGATAGACCTTTTTCACAGCAGACATGTTGACATGTCATAGTAGGAAAAGCACAGGTGTATTCAAAACCATTAATGATGGCTGCATTCCACTTAGTAGAGACCCTGATATTAAACCATTACTGATGGCTGCATTCCACTTAGCAGAGGTCCTGGTATTGTGCATGCTGACTCACTGAAATATCTTACGGGGACACTTGATGGAACTGAGCCATCGTTAAGGTTATCAATTTCAGCTGTGCTTTTCCTACTATGACAAGTCAACATGTCTGCGGTGAAAAAAGGTCCATTAACAAGAACATTTTAAAATGGCACTTCATATGAAAAAGGTTGCCGACCCCTGATTTAGAATATAAAAACACTGACAGATAAGTCCATATGCCATTCATCTTTTTAATGGGTAAACATATTTGCTGTTACTCACATAATATGAGTATGAGTGTGGAACTGACTGACCAATCACAGGCTAGAGCAACACTGCAAGCAGCCAATCATTCATCATTCACAGCAGAAATAATCAGCAGCCTCTTCTGTCTCACAGTGTCTGAAGTAAACTCATTTCTATAAAAAGATTTTTGATCCAAAATGCATTTATTAAAGGAATAGTATTTCTGAACCATGCTTAAATGCTTTCATTGCAATATGAGTTGAGAAGAACTATGGTCTCCTGTCTGTGTGTTAAGTACAGTACTGGAATCAGGATGTGGCTGGCCTAGCTTAGCATAAAGACTGGAAACAGCTAGCTTGGCTCCATGCAAATTTCAAACCCCTCCACCAACACCTCCAAAGCTCCCTGATTAACACATTGTATCTTGTTTAACTCATCGTTTTAGCGGGAATTGTGGCCTGGAGCTATCTCTCATTTGCTCATAATTCAGCGAGCACAGGTTTTGGTCTCTGTGCAGGTATGATGGTACTAAATTCCTACAGTCACTGCACCCAATATTGGCCTGAGGATGGCGCTAGATGAGAAGTCAGAGGATCATCAAAGTAATTACAATTCATCCTGAGAGGATTGTGAATGTCTGAACCAAATTTCATGGCAATCTATCCAATAGTTGATAAAATACACCTATTATACACCTATGGATTACCATAGGTGTATAATTTCATCAAAAGTAAATTTATGTTATTTATGTAAGAGGTGCTTTTTTTCCACCGTGTCATGGCAGGATATTTTTTTTTTGCATTGCAAGTCCACAGTGGATTAATATATCATATATATTGGATTTTAACATTACCTGTACTTTATTTTAAAGTGGATCTTTATTTTCTGAGGGAAGAGCTGCTTGTCCTGCTACTTCTTTTCTTTATCAGCATAGCGTGAAATAGGGCTGCACAACATTGTTTTTTTTGTGATAAATTTTTTTTTTTATTAGCACCTTCAGACATACAAAACAATCTCAACAATATGTGACAGATAACGTCAGATGGCGCACAGAACAAAGAAACACAAATTGAACAAGAATAAAGACCCTCACCCACCAGCGCTGAGCTATCATTTTCTTGGTTGCAGTTGAGCCAGCTAGCCAAATCTTACTCTGTTTCTTGAGCAGGTGTAATTTAGAGTCATCATTAAGTAACAAAACAATTGGGTCAGTAGGAATTTGACATCCTATCACATCAGATATTATTGATATTGTTTTATTCCAAAACTCATGCACCTGTTCACACTCCCAGACCATATGTAGGAAAGTTCCAGTTTGTTCAGGTTGACAGAACGTACAATAGGGAGTGGGAATGACTTTAGAGACATATCTCTTCTGAGGAGTCCAATATGTCCTATGACATATGTTGATGTGGCTATACTGGTGTTTTGGGTTCTTGGAACAGTGGAAAATGTTGTCACAAACTGTTTTCCAATTAATTACGCTCCCCTCCGGGTTCAGCACTCATTCCCATTTCTTTACTATTGGGAGTTCTCCTATGGATACTTGCATCAGTTTAGAATACATCTTGGACACTAATCCTCTCACAGGAAAATCAGCAAACCATTTAATGACTGGGTGCGCCTCAAGACTGTTTCCCCATGGCACTCCTTAACATTTTAGGGCTGATCTTAAGTGAAGATAAAAGTAGAAGGATGTCCTGGGGACCTCAAAACTAGCTCTCAGGTTTTCAAAACTCAACATACCTTCCTCATTGCTGGTCTAAAGTATAAATACCTCTGTCACTCCATTGGTTACAAACAAAAGGTTTGTTACCAGATATTAGGTGTGTATTGAACCATATTGGGGTGTTCAAATGCCACTTATTGCTGTAGCGTAGTTGCTCCTCCCCCTCCCTCTGTTTAAAGTTGGTCAGTGTGTTGGTGATAATAGGGCCATAGGATAGCATACACTTTTTTGGACACACACCTGCAAAGGCAAGGTCTTGCAGTCTTAGACTTCCAGTGAGGTTTTACTCTATTCCTCTCCATGGAACTGTAGATGAGGGGTCCATCTACACTCTGAGTGCCTGTAGCTGAAAAGCTCTGCGGTACACTTTAAAGGTCCCATGGCATTTTTAACATTAATATGCGTTCCCCCAGCCTGCCTATGGTCCCCCAGTGGCTAGAAATGGTGATAGGTTTAAACCGAGTCCTGGGTATCCTGCTCTGCCTTTGAGAAAATGAAAGCTCAGATGGACCAATCAGGAATCTTCTCCTTATGAGGTCAAAAGGAGCAAGGTTACCTCCCCTTTCTCTGCTTTGCCCACCCAGAAAATATGGCCCACCCATGAGAGAGAGAGACATCATGGCTTTCAAATGAGCAAACTGGCAGTTGGTCAAGGCCACACCCCCACCCTCCACCTCTCCTCCTCAATAGCTACAGACACAGAAATGGCACATACTAAGGAAAGCTCATTGTGGGACTGGCTCTAGTGGCTGTAATTCTGCACCAAGGCTGAATTTCAGGAAAAAGACTTCAGATACAGTATTAGGGGACCACTAAGGTCTATATAAAATAGACTTCAGATACAGTATTAGGGGACCACTAAGGTCTATATAAAAGAGACTTCAGATACAGTATTAGGAGACCACTAAGGTCTATATAAAAGAGACTTCAGATACAGTATTAGGAGACCACTAAGGTCTATATAAAAGAGACTTCAGATATAGTATTAGGAGACCACTAAGGTCTATATAAAAGCATCCAAAGAGCACCATGTCATGGGACCTTTAAGGTCGGGGAGGGCCAAGCCTCCCATGTTTGTGGTACATTGCAGAGTTGAGTATTTTAGCCATGCTGTTTATTTTTCCAAATATACTGCCGAGTTAAGGTATCAAGTTTCTTCCAGGAATTTATAGGTGGGGTGAGGGGATCATTGTACTTAAGAAATTCACCGTAGTGAGAACATCGTTTTTTTTATCGTCATCGCAATAAACTCATCGCAACAGGCTGCGACATAACGCGAAGTACACTCCAAGATTTTTTGTGTTAGTTGAAAGAAAATATATAAGTTCAACAAGCAATGTGTTGTATTTTAGCGAAGACTGAAAGCAGCTGAACTGAGAACACTTTAATATCTGTTAATTTATCGCAAGTTATATCGTTATTGCAGTATTCAACAATGTTATAGCATATTTCCCTCATATCATGCAGCCCTAGTGTGAAATTTTACTTTTGTGTGAAAATGGAGTAAGCCAAAAAGGTTCTTAGGTAATGTGATAGAAGGAAACAAGTGAACACCAACATGTAGGCCTAATAAAAGCCATCAGAAGAGCAAGACCCCATGAAAGCTCATCAAATGTGCTGTTGTAATATCAGCTGCACGTAGGTACTGCTATTCTCTTTTGGTTTTGTCTTGTGGTATTATATATTATAGACCACATCCTGTAATTTCCCGATGGCTAAAATACCTTCTGGAATGATGTGCGTTACATTTACAGAGGACCACAGTGAATATTTCCCTCCCCAATTCGCCCTGTGGCTGTGCCTTTCCTAGTCTCGCATTACCAGACCTTCCTCCACAGCGCTGTAGAGGAGGGTCTGGCTAGTCCACATAACACTCCTGGATGGGAGAAAAACGTGCTCTGGTTCGGCATTTCTTTAAACCAATCACAATTGTCTTGGGCGGTGCTAAGCGCCACACAGAGCCACGAAGCCTCTGCTAAATAGTCTCAGGAAGGAACTAGTTTTGGTGGAACGTGTGTACGTTCAAAAGTAGTTTTAGTTGTGCAACAGAAAACTCTGATTGGACAGATAGTCTAGCTAGCTGTCTGGATTTACCCTGCAGAGATCTGAGGAGCAGTTAACCATAGTCCTCACAAATCCACCGGAGGTTAATATTACAACACAAAGAAAGAGGAAGGTGACAGACATCCAGCCGAAAAAAAAAGACAAAGGGGAATTTCCGTCGGCAACGGAGCAATCACGGAAGTGGAAGGTCGTGGATATAGACTAATCCTTTCCAAATGGGACTTTAGATTGATATCCATACATCCATACACGTGTTCTTGCTACACTGCCCATTAGTAGTTCCACAGATTAGAAATTGAAGATTACTCTGGTTTTAAAAAGTCTCTCTGATTCCTGCCGATACACCTGCCATTATTGTCTTGTTGGGTTTCTCTCCCTGTATTCTAAACCCTCATGCTGTCCTTCTTTCCCCTGTAATGGAGACGAATAGAGCAGGTTCAGGTTGACCTCCCTGGCTGTTAAGCTGTTATCAGATTTTCATTGGTGAATGTGAATCTCCTTCATTGATTAGGACATAATTGGCTCTAATTGTAGTGTGTGTGTGTGTGTGTGTGTGTGTGTGTGTGTGTGTGTGTGTGTGTGTGTGTGTGTGTGTGTGTTTACCAGGCAGGGGAGCTTTGTTGAAGCCTCAAATAGCGAAAGAAGTGTTTATAGAAAGTATACTATAATGTTATTTTTTTGATTTGATTTATTTAACAGATATTCAATGTACACATGAAAAAAAAGACAAATACAATTGAGGATAAAAACACAATAAAGTCCAGGACTTATTTCCATTGTGGTCCTCAACTACGTGGAATTTGCCTGGGTATTGACGTGCAGTTGACTTCCCTCATATAAGTATATATGCATATATTCATCAACAGAAATATATTGTGACCGGAGTGTGAACAGGGACATGTGAAAACTCGGAGAAAGAATGTTAACGTTAAAATGTTTAACTTTAACTGCAGCCTTTAAACTCCACAGAAAATGACTAGGACTACTGGAGGTTAGCGACAGTAAAATAAATCAGTCTGTACGGGCAGTGGAGTTGTTTGAGTTCCTGCAGGATAGATTTTTATCCAACTTGTTATGTATTACTCAGTACAGCCACTTTCTAATGAATGTAGGTGCTCATGGTGTAGTGATTATAAGTGGCGGGCAAAATATGCCTGTTTCCTGCTCAAAAAGGCAGTGACAGGAGGCAGAAATGAGCAGCTATCGGAGGTAAAATATGAGGTATATTTCAGTTCTTTAGCACAGACCGAAATATATCAGCAACTATTGGATGAAGTGCCATGAACAAGAGTTCATGGCACTTCATCCAATAGTTGCTGATATATTGTGTGTGTACAAGAGTACACACAGCTATGGTGCCCAGTAGATTTGGTGATGGCCTGACCTTTCCTCTAGTGCCACCAGCAGGTCAAAGCTTTCACTTATACTGTGAATATTCAATTAAATTGTATGTATAGTATCAAATCATAACAAGAGTTATCTCAAGACACTTTACAGATAGAGTAGGTCTAAACCGCACTTTATAATTTACAAAGACCCAACAATTCAATAATTCCCCAAAGAGCAAGATTTAGTGCGAGGAAAAACTCCCTTTTAGCAAGAAACCTCGAGTGGTGAGGAAAAACTTGCCAGAACTTTTGGATGGATTGGCCCAAACCTTTGTACAGATGACGATTCTCTGACTTTTTAACTGTTGCCATCATCTGGTAAACATTTCAATACTTTGGTTCATAACTGAATCCCATCAGCTTCAGCTGTACTTTGTGTTTGGTGTTAATGAGCAAATGGTGGCATGCTAACACACTAAACTAATATACATGGTAAACATTACCTCTGCTAAACATCAGCCTGTTAACATTGTAGTTGTCAGATCATAGCTGTATTAAAGGGATAGTTTGGATCTTTTGAAGTGGGGTTGTATGAGCTACTTCTCCATAGTCAGTGTGTTAGCTACAGAAGATGGCGGAAGGATGGCAGACAGGAGTACCGACACAGAAGATAAGCAGTGTATTGCTGTGGACGGGGGGCAGCAGCTAAACGGGTTTTAGACACCTAAACAAATCTATATTAGTTTAAGCGTATGCTATTACAACAGGGGATTGAAGCCGGTATATTGCTCTCTTTTCAAGACCAGACTCCTTTGTGTGGCTTTGGTGTTTTTAAAAGGTTTTGTTGTGTGGCATTCTGAAGGGAATACCTGCAGGCACTACACATGGCTGAAAAAAGTACCTATCAGGTTAAAGGTCCCATGGCATGAACATTTCACTTTATGAGGTTTTTTTTACATTAATATGAGTTCCCCCAGCCTCCCTATGGTCCCCCAGTGGCTAGAAATGGTGATAGCCCTGGGTATCCTGCTCTGCCTTTGAGAAAATTAAAGCTCAGATGGACCAATCAGGAATCTTCTCTTTATGAGGTCATAAGGAGCAAGGTTACCTCCCCTTTCTCTGCTTTGCCCGCCCAGAAAATGTGGCCCACCCATGAGAGAGAAGCATCATGGCTTTCAAACGAGCAAAGTGGCAGTTGGTCAAGGCTACACCCCCACCCTCCACCTTGCCCCCCCCCCCTCTCTCCTCCTCAATAGCTACAGACACAGAAATGGCACATCCTAAGGAAAGCTCATTGTGGGACTGGCTCTAGTGGCTGTAATTCTGCACCAAGGCTGAATTTCGGGAAAGAGACTTCAGATACAGTATTAGGGGACCACTAAGGCCTATATAAAAGAGACTTCAGATACAGTATTAGGGGACCACTAAGGCCTATATAAAAGAGACTTCAGATACAGTATTAGGGGACCACTAAGGTCTATATAAAAGAGACTTCAGATACAGTATTAGGGGACCACTAAGGTCTATATAAAAGAGACTTCAGATACAGTATTAGGGGACCACTAAGGTCTATATAAAAGAGACTTCAGATACAGTATTAGGGGACCACTAAGGTCTATATAAAAGAGACTTCAGATACAGTATTAGGGGACCACTAAGGCCTATATAAAGAGACTTCAGATACAGTATTAGGGGCACCACTAAGGTCTATATAAAAGAGACTTCAGATACAGTATTAGGGGACCACTAAGGCCTATATAAAGAGACTTCAGATACAGTTTAGGGACTAAGCTATATGATTCAGATACAGTATTAGGGGACCACTAAGGCCTATATAAAAGAGACTTCAGATACAGTATTAGGGGACCACTAAGGCCTATATAAAAGACTTCAGATACAGTATTAGGGGACCACTAAGGTCTATATAAAAGAGACTTCAGATACAGTATTAGGGGACCACTAAGGTCTATATAAAAGAGATTTCAGATACAGTATTAGGGAACCACTAAGTTCTATATAAAAGCATCCCAAAAGCAGCATGTCATAGGACATTTAAGGATCCACATATACCTTGGATTCATAGATTTCATCTAACAGATCAAATTTTTTAAGAGCGGTTTTTGCAGGGGACACAACTAATACAGCCAAGGGAGGCAAGGGAGGGGGGCCTTGAATCTTTCTAAACTTAAAACACATTTCTTTTGTCCTATTTTGCGTTTATATTGTTTTACTACATACACAATCATTTTAAGTATATATCATATTATTTACAATACACAGCATGTTTTTAATGATATTTTTAGGGGGGGGACAACTGTCAGATGGGGGTAGGTCCTGACCGCCTATGCTTGGATATTGGATACATTCTATTTTAATTTTTGTATCTAAACAGACGTGTGAAGTTGAGGCATTCAGGGAGCTGCTGATCCACTCTCCTCGCCTCAGCCAATAAGATGAGGATTTATTGACTCAGCGGGCGATCACTGCTCCTCCACACTGATTCTCTTTCATTTTGTTAGGATCTTCGGTCTTGTCATGCTGCAGTTTCAGGATGAATATCATAAAATCCCATTATACACTCTGTCCAAGAAGCTGTCTGTGCATGATTTATGGCAGCCAATGTTTGGATATCAATTACTAGTCCTCAACAATGAAGCCGGCTCTGTGTTGGACGTGTGTGCTGAAAGGAATTAGGCGGTTTGATGCTATCAGATCTGATGGCTCTACAGACATGTACAATATGGTAAATGGTAACTGTGCCTCAGGCTCTGCCTGGGCTGAGAACATGAAGCTGTCGATAGCTTGTTCAGGGTCATTTGGCATTCTATTGTTCACTTTGTGTTACATTTGTATCTATAAGGAAAGTATATGTAAGCAAACCAACAGCGTATTTCTGGTCATTCAAATTTCCTAATGATCTTCCATGACTTTTTAATGTCATATCAATACGTTTTATAACACCGACAACAGTCAAAAGAGGTTAAAAATGCATTCTGTGGATACAGCTGTAGATATTTTCTGAAGATACTGATAAGTGGCTTGTCTGACAGCAACCAATTTGAATTCAGGAGTCTTTTTCTCCTGCAAAAGGGAGAAATCTGGCGGGACTCTTTATGCTTTTATTAAAATTGGTTTTCGAGCGTTTTAAATCCCCCACAATGTGAAAACAAAAAAATGACAGTAGGATGTCAATGGATTCATAAAAAAAGGCTGTTACTGGTGATAGTTGTTACATTTTCAGATTTTGCAACAATAAATAATTAT
Organism: Perca fluviatilis; assembly: GCF_010015445.1. Taxonomy (NCBI): domain Eukaryota; kingdom Metazoa; phylum Chordata; class Actinopteri; order Perciformes; family Percidae; genus Perca; species Perca fluviatilis. The sequence continues at coordinate 1,772,802 of NC_053124.1, read as the reverse complement.
TGAACTACATTCTATGGAAGAAGTAGTCCACATCCAAACTGTTCACAATGTGTGTATTTACAGCAACTGTGTCATGGTTTCAGGCATTGCAGGTTTGGACCCCAAAGCAGGAGAGACGAGGAGGTAGCAGGGAGAGTTTTAATGATTCAATGACGAAAATAAACTTACAGTTCAAGTAAAGCAGGCAGCAAATCCCCCCAAAAAGGGAAATCCAGGAACACTAGTGAACAGAGCACTAGAAACAGGCAGAACGTTTTGACACAAAGTGCATCGACGAACTGACACCAGAAAAAGAGAGCACACAGACTCAATACACACGGCAACGAGGGTGGTGGCACGATAGCTGATGAACAGGTGAAAACACACCAGGGCGAGGCGCGGGAAAACACAGGAAGACAGGAAGTCAAACAAGACATGACACATGGGAAGTGACCCTACAAACTAAAAGCCAGGATTATGACATGTTTCTTTGGCTGCTGGTGAATTTTTCAAATGTCGTTTTTGGAGGCTGAAATCTCAGGGACTGATAGCTCCACACCTGGGCAAATCAAACCATGATAGCTGCAGCACATCAAAGTCTGTAGCACATTTAGGAAGTTAAAGGTTGACTGTGGAGTTTTAGGGGGCTTTTCACACCTGAAAGTCTGAACCAAGGTCCGGACCAAGGTTCATGTTTTTGCAATTGATCTGATAAGTTTTAGTTTCACACTGCAGTTATGCAAGCGCACTAAAGATACATCATCATCGCATGCGTCTCCTGATACTTAGAATTGATTAGTTTGTAGACGGGCTTCCTCGTCCTCTCGTATCCGTCTGAGTCTTTCCAGCTGACTGCCTCTCCCCCCTACTGCCGCGGCTGTTTTTGTTTTGTTGTGATGTTGAGAAGCGAGACACGGGAGCTTTCTTTCTGCAGCATTTATTCAGAGACAAACGGAAACCTACACTGTACATTTACTACCACTTAACAAGTAAACTGCTGATTTATTCTCAGCTCTGACAGCCGACTGCTGTCTGCTCGGAGCGCATTCACCATCACACACTCCCTCATGTAGCCTACACACTGAGCACTCAGCTGTTCCTTAGAGGAGCTTCCCTTGTCTTATAACATGACGATAGCCTGCCAGAGCTTCCTTTGGTCCAAAAGTCAGAATCATCCACAAAATGCTTTCACACTATAAACGAACCGGACCATGGTTCAGTTTGATCAGGACCGAGACTTCCTCTTTTGGTCAGACCAAATTTCGGCTGTCCGAGGGAATTTTCACCCCTGTAATTTTGGTTTGGATCAAACTGAAAAGTCTGAGGGTCTGGACCAAACGAGGTAGGTGTGAAAGCCCCAGTGATTGGTTTAAAGAAATGCCAATAAACCAGAGGAGATTTTTCCCCCATCCCGGAATGCTGCGTGGACTAGCCAGACCCTCCTCCGCAGCTCTGTGGAGGAAGGTCTGGCAAAGCGAGACTAGTTTACCATTAAACTCCTGAGGACCCCTTTAACAGGAACATAGGAGTAACATCAGCCTCCTAGATCAGTGGTTCCCACACTTTTTCACATCAAGGAATCCTAAAATGACCCAAATTAGACCACGGACCCGCATTTGATAAGATTTTATCCCAGGGTCCCCATCTGATAGGTTTTTTGCTTTTAGATGTTTTATTACAAAAGGTGTATGAAACCCATGAGCAAAATAGTCATACATTCTGTCATTGTGTTACTTATCAATGAAATTATAACGAAAACAAATGATTCTCCATTGTTCCCGGGATCCACTGGAACACCCTGGAACCCCATCAAGGACCCCTGAGGTTACCTGGGCCCCACTTTGAAACCACTGATCTAGACTGGTTGTGTTTAACAGGCTCATGTCAGCTGGTAATACCCTCTGCTTTCATCAACTCAGAATGTAGAATGCAAATTATAACCCTCAGACAGAAGCAGAGATTTCTTGGGGCATTTGGTCATCTGTGCTTGCACGTATATTTCTCACACTGGACAACTACATCTACATTCTGAGTTGATCCCTGATGTCAGCAATTAACTTGGTAACATATCAATAGGAATGATGGCCAAAAGCACAAAAATGAGATCCAAGTTGCAATAAACCAGAATTATCCTGTAAGCAACCAACAGAACACAGTGGGGACCTCAATTTAGACTGAGCCCAGCTAAACTCTAATAAGCATAAAGTCATGGAAAGTAGCCCTCTGGCACTCGGCTAAGAAAAGCTGTGAATAGGTCTAATAATACACCTGTAGTGTTTACATATTAAGTGTGGTAGATTTACTAAAATCAGAGTAGAAATTTAATTGGCATAGATAATTGGCATCTTATGAGTTGTAGGGGCATACGCTAACAGCTGCTGCACATTAGCACAAATATGCCGAGGCAGGTGGATCTCTCACACACACACACACACACACACACACACACACACACACACACACACACACACACACACACACACACACACACACACACACACACACACACACACAGTAAAGAATCTTGGATGGGCTGAGCAGGCATATCTGCCTGGGAAACGATGGGAATTGTAAGTGCCCTCCGGCCACCTAGTGAATAGAAGACAAATGACCAAAGTGTGCGTGCTCCACTAATGAGCACACTCCTATTGTCGCACACAAACCGCCAATTGATTTCACATGAATCTCCAACTAAGGCGTAAAGGAAGGAGCTAACTCTTCAGTTTCGCTGCTGCAGAGTCTTAAAGACCTTCCAAACTCACGGGAGGGCTCTTTGTATTTGACAAGACTGTGACGACTGCACACATGCTTCCCTAATTCCTTTACCATAATGAACCCTTGTTTAATGTTTGTTGTATATGGTGGGGAATATCTGTGAATTAAAGCACTGCTAAATGATGCAGATGCAGGGTTTTCTGTATTTGTGATACAGTGGTTTTTAATCTTCACTGAGAGTTGACCAATACGACTCCAGTCCACTGCCAAGGGCCTGGAAACACAGACAGCAGTTTCTGGCAGAAATACATGATCTTTTCCTTTGAGGGAAGGGAGAGGTAGAGGCCCAAATGAAGGAAGCTATCATAGCATTAGCTGTGTACAAGATAATAATGCTAATAATACAAGACAGGAGTTGAGGGTGTGGTCTGGTGTGAAAGGGCAACAATCAATTTCATCTGTATGTGTGTTGAACACAATAGACAGTGGGGATAAATGGAAATAAAATACAAATAATCAAACAAATCCCAAGCTGTTGTATTATTCATTTCCAAAAATGCCTGACTGTTCCTGTAAGCATTCTGTATCTATCTGTATTATCTTTAATGTGACTATTATTGCCACTGTTCATCACACCCCCAACCGGCCCGTCAGACACCGCCTACCAAGAGTCTGGGTCTGCCGAGGTTTCTTCCTAAAAGGGAGTTTTTCCTCGCCACTGTCGCAATAGCCACTGCTAATGCTTGCTCTTGAGGGAATTACTGGAATTGTTGGGCTTTTGGAATTTATAGATTGTGGTCTAGACCTACTCTATCTGTAAAGTGTCTCGAGATAACTCTGTTATGATTTGATATCTGTTATATATTGATAAATAAAATTGAATTGAATTGAATTGAATCTTTCTTCTGTTGAGAAAGTGGTGTGTCATCCATTCATTCAACCACTCAACGTAGGTATTCAATCACACAATCAACCAACTATCTAACTGGACTGCTCTGTGTGGTAACTGTGGTCCGCTCCAGCTGGCTGTCGTGTACATTTTGTCTCACCTGACAGGAGCCTGTATACAAACTGACAACACTATCTTTATTGGCAATACCCGTTTTGTAACAGATTTATGTTTGTTCAGGAAAGAGGTTAGAGCCACACTGTAAACTCACTACCTACCAATTGACCACTATGGTCGGACACTGAAGGTTATGTCGAAGTCGCTGAAGATGCAGTACCGCGAATAGCCACTAGATGGTGATTCCAGAAAACTCTGGTTTTAAAGAAATCTATTCAGACAGAACCACAAGTCTCCCACACTGGTGGTTACTTGGACTACATTACATTCCAATTAATGCAAATGACTAAAAGGGTATGAGAGCTCTGGTTTCCTCACAGTTTTTGGTACAATGCACCGGTGAGTAGTATGTTGAGCAATACCTTTGTTTAGGATTTTACCCATAGAACTATATTCAAAAGGTCAAGATTTTCATGGGACTGTCTGAGGTTTCTCCCTAAAAGGAAGATTTTCTCATCACCCAGGTTTCTTCCTGAGAGGGAGGTTTTCTTTGCCACTGTCACACTAAATGCTTGCTCTTGGGGGAATTACTGGAATTGTTGGGTCTTTGTAAATTATAGAGTGTGGTCTAGACCTACTCTATTTGTAAAGTGTCCTGAGATAACTCTTGTTACGATTTGATACTATAAATCAAATTGAATTGTTTGAAAAAAATCAAAAATCAGCATTTGGCTCTTGGAGATGGTGAATTTGGCCCTTACTGGCTGATCTACTTAACTTAGCCAGTGTTGTTCACTGTCTGAGTCACCTGCTCCCAACACTGCCCTTACACACCCAGCCACAGCAAGGTCCTTGATGTTATCAAAGCAATTTGGCCCTGCTTTAATCATTGGGAAAATTGAGCAGCCCCCCCCGTTACTGGAAGCAGACAAAATCCAATCACTCATAGGAGAGGTTATTGATTGATGTAATCTTATTGGAGGTGAGGTGGTGGAGGGGACATGATTGATTGCTTTTGTCTGCTACACATGTTGCTCTCGGCTGGTGATTTGTGTCCACTTTCTTTTGGTATTTAATCTCTGTGTGAAGTTCTCAGATCCACCTCCCCCCTCCCTGGTGTGACCCCAGGACCCGTATTGCCAAGCGGGGCTTCATGGCCCACAAATCTAAGCTGGCTTCATTTGATCTCATCCACATCACTGTCACATTGCTGTCCAGGTGTCATAAAGAGTAAGCGCTATCGCTCGAGGATCCGCACGGTGCCTCCATTCATCCACAGATGCTGCAGAAATATTCTGTGACGTATCACCACAACTACATTAAATCACACTGATGAGGACATTGATGACACAATATTAGACCGAGTCAGTTGGATAGAATAGAAAATGACGTGGCTAAATGTGAGCTCTTTGGACTTGGGGACTGTAGTGAGATAATTCATTCTAAGGGAACCATGTTGGAGAAGTAGTTAGAACTCCAAGCAAAAGCATTTCTCTCTGAATGCTTTTTTTGTGTTTGAGTATCCCACAGAAATCTATTAAAAGATTGTATTTAGTTCATGTCTAGACCAAGATATAATGTCACATAACATACTTTTAATCATTAAGTCTGTTCATAAGCTAATTTCTAAATTGTATCTGTTAATTTATACAAAGCCTTTATTTCTTTAGTGTGGAATTCTCCACGGCAGTTGATCAGCACAAGCATACTGGCTTTTGTAAATAACACTGAAGAAACCAGCATAAAGTAATTCAAGCAAGCTTACGCTGACGCAGCCTCGTCACCGTGGCCATGTGTGACAATTATGAGATAAGGGTTAAACGCAGCAAAACGCAATGTGACATCATGACTTTGCGTAAACATACACCCCACTTTCCTAAAGCCAAATGGCGTGTGATCTGTACGCATTTTGAGCTATCAGCGTGTATGTCTACGCTGTATACAGCAGATGTAAATACACATCGTGAGAACGTGCCGCGCTATATCGCGAGAACGTCACACACGCGGAAAAAAACCACGACAGTGACCAACGTCACACGCTTAGGAAAACAGTAAACGGTTGGGTTTAGGAAAAGAACATTGGGGAAGGCTTTATTAAAAAAAAAAAAAAAAGATTGATGAACGCCACACGCGGGACGTCACCCCAACCAACCTCCCTCCGCGGACTTCTGTCCTTTCATACTACTCGCTACGGCGATAATTCACACGTAATGTAGGTCAATGGAGGTTAAACGGCGTTGATAAAAACGCTAAAAAGCTATTATGCGTCTTGATAACACGCCAAAATGGCATACGAATTGGCGTGTCATACATACGCCACTTCATGAGATCATGTCTGGCAAAACAGCAGTACAATTTGACAAAGTTGAAAGTCAGCAAACTAATTATGTAATGTCTGTTACACCTCTTCCTACCTGGACGCCATGCCAACGAGCAAATATCTGATTGTTTCAGTGGTTCTCATGATGTTCTAACCTGCTCAGTGCGTCCGCGGACAGGTTAAGCTACGTGTTGATTGTTTGGAGAACAGCTCGCCCTGGCCTTATTTTTTTTGGCAAGTTTCGTGCACTTCATCCACCTTATTGGTCAAAATTGGCACTGAAACTGCACTCCAACAATATATAAAAAAAGGTTGACAAAAGGTAACTTACCTTAGCAAATGTTAGCTGCTTGTTAGCAGAACGATAGTAAAGTGCCAACCGCCAACCTAGCTGAGGCCCTGTTTACACAAATACGCTCCCGGGTGAAAACGACAAAATATTTTATCAGATGTGCCTTTCGCTTAGACGGCGACGACATTTTTGGGGCTTAAAAACGCAAAAAAGTGAAACCACCCTCCAGAGCGGAAACCTTAAAAATGCTCCACCGTCGTGTTCCCGTCTAAAGGATAAAAACGCAGAGTGTGTGTGTGTGTGTGTGTGTGTGTGTGTGTGTACAGCCCGTGTGTGTGTGCTGTGTGTTTGTGCCGCATGTGTGTGTGTATGTGTGCCGCGTGTGTGCCTGTGTGTGCATTGTTTGGAGCAATAACTCCACCTCCTCGTCTGTCCAGACAAAATTGTCCGCTTTTGTTGTTCGCTTGGCGCTACTAGGGAGAGGAGTAGAAGGAAGGTTCTACGCAGGTGCGCAGACTTGGTGGATCACATTTCACATACTTTTGCGGTCACCATATGCACGCAGATTCCCCCCCCCCCCATAACGCTAGTCGAAACGCGGAATAAAAAGTGAGAATGCAAGGTCACTTTTGCGTTTTCTCTTCAGATCGTTTCTGTCTAAACGTAGCCTGAGTTTCAGAGGAACACAAAGGCAATGTTGACAGCATAGGCGGAGTTTGACATTCGAGCCAGGGGGGGCAACAAAAAAAAAAAAAACTCATTGTAGCAACTGAGACCTGGGGAACACAGCACGATCACATATGGATAAAACAAACATGCTAAATAAACATATGTTTATTTTTTTAAGCAGATTTGAATTTACATTCTAACATTTTAAAACCTCGAGCTCAATTTAGTTAAAAAAAGAAGTCCATAACACATATAATTCTTGGAGCGACAGATGCAAAAATCCACAACAACTCTCTGTCCCCACGGCAGGTGCGGACACAGCCACCTGCGCTGCTGCGCAGGCTGCACGCTTCTCTGTTCACAACGCTGTCTGTTCTGCCTAACGTCAAAAAGCTTAACGTGGTTTAATGTACCTCAACAACGATCACCAAATTTATCATGGCCGTATCTTGAAATGAACACTTATGCCTGTCAAAAGAACTTGACAGGCTATGGCGAGGAAAAAGCTTGTACCTAAACAATGATTACCAAATTTCTCTCATATTGCTCCTCATAACCACTGAAAACTGTCAAAAAATCTAACCAGAAACGTGGTGATGATTGATCGTTGTTTAGGTACATTAAACCACGTTAAGCTTTTTCATGTTAGGACTTATAAAGCCCATGAGAACCGTTGGGAGTCAACCAACAGCTGCTCCGCGCCCCCTGCTGAAAATGTGAAGCAGAAACGCTAAATGTCAGATAACGTCCATCATAATTGGACTTTGGGTTCTATTTTTTGACAGTTTTCCGTGGTTATGAGGAGCAATATTAGAGAGAAATTTGGTAATCATTGGTCATTGTTTACGTACATTAAACCTGACCTGCGCGAAAGAGAAAAAAACGTATGCGTCATTGTACCCAGCACTTGTGGAAATGTACCTCCGAATGCTTCTCTGTCCCCAGCACATTTCAAACCAAACTGACGCCCGTGGGAACGGCTGTGCTGGAGCACAATAGACAGACGGTGGCAGAATGCCCCGACACTTAAATTCAACTAACATGTAGGCTAACAGTGAACAATCAGTGTTGGACCTCCAGTCTGTTGAGATGCCTCTCCAAACGCAGAAACCAAGCGCAATCGCACCATAAAACGTTAAGACACGTTAAGAAAAAAGATCCGTATTTTGCCGTAATCCAATGACATGAAAACAAGTCATCCACAGCGATCAGTAGATCCACAAACAGAGTCCCGGTGTATCCAGCAAGGCCTATACAAGCGTCATATTCACCAGTCAGCTCCAAACTGGTGAACGAGGTGAACTTCGCCGTTTAAACAAAGTGGAATAAAACTTATCAAAGTCCAAATCTACACAAAACGCGCATTCAATTAGTAAGCTGACAGCAAATTTATGGCATGTAGGCAACCTTTATTGTAACGTTGGCACGGTAAGATGTCCCGACTAGTGCAACAAATTATTGTTTTTTGCGTCCTGCATATGTGTCGACAATGGTCTCAGGTGAGAGGCAGAGCCCTGAAAAAATATTATTTTTACTAAAGCAGTATATGAAATCAGATGTATTACCTATCCCCATTTAGTTGTTTTGTGTTTTTAAAGTATTTATAAAATATCTGGTTATGTCAGAAGTAATTATTCCACTCATTTTTGAAACAATGCAATTACCAGTTTCAGCTACCAGGGGGGGCAGTGCTCCCCCCCCCCGCAAACTCCGCGCATGGTTGACAGGCTTTCTCAGGGATTGTAGTCGACAACAAAAAAGAGCAGTGTTGACTCTGGATTTTAACATCTACATCCACTCCTTCGATCAGGCTACTGTGACCCTCTCCGTGACTGTAGCTGACTAAAACTAAAATCTCATCCCCCTCTTGTGGAGCGAAATTGCTCGTAGTATATCTGGAGTACACTTGCACTGTGGCAGTGATCCTCTGTCACTGTGGCCAACAATTATGTGATGATAGTAATGCTTAAACAAGTCTATGGATATGTTTTTTTTTTTTACATTAGCAACCATAAGCTACTGGTCCTACCAGAATAAGTAGGGGTGTAACAACACCACCAGAGTGTATTGAATTGAGCAAAGGGGTGTTTAGTTTCTTTTAAATTCACTTCACCGGTTTATAATAATTGTGCCTATTCTGATTAGCTTCTCTGTGGCTGAACCTCTTGAGGAGTAGATATTAAGAAAGGCCAGCGGCTCCCATCTTCACCTTTCCTTAACAAAACCAAACCAGGCTGCAAAAACAATGGCACAAATCAAAAACACTAAGAACCTTAATAATGAGACACAGAACCTGTAGGGGTTATTGATGGTTGTTGCTTCCCACCTGCTTTGTACCCACACTCGTGGGTCTATGTATTGACGGTGGGTTTGTGGCATGCAAAAAAACTTCTTTTCTCTCCAGCAGCCCTGGTGTCTGAGCCCAGTGGCTGAAACAAGGCAATGAATTTATCACAAGTGGGCAATGCAATTACCTTGGGAGTGGCCACATGATAGAAATCAATATGACACAAAGCACTCAGCCATTGACTCTCATCCATGACAAAGTGCGCCGGTGTCTTTCCATAGAAAGGAGTGGATTATTGGACTTTGTGAGCCTCCTACTTTTTTGATTTACGGTTGGTCATGGCAACATTAGAAAAGAGCCATTGTTTTACAAGAGGGGGAAGAAATGAATGGACTGCTGAAGTCGCACCTATGGAGAAAGCCAAGTCAGAGTGGCTGCCTTTATTAGCTAATCTGGACACAACTCATTCACAGTGAAGTCTACAGCCCTCACCTGGTGCTTTGTATGTGACTGAAGGCATGTTTCTTTCTATTTCCAGCAGGGGGCCCCAGTGAACTGGCTACAACCCTGGAGAAGAGTCGATTTCAGTAGGTCTGTGCCCTCACCTCTGTGGGACAAACTCAAGCCTTGTAGTGTCTGACCCGGCCAGAAACTCTAGTCTACTCTATTGGTACATCGCCACGGAAATTCCACTAGAGATACAAACCACTGCAACTCCAATAAAATAAGTCTATGAGGAGGTAATCAATTAAGATATGTGGCTTTGTGGCTCTTGTTCCGTGTGTAATGATTAAATATGGGGTAGGAGGCAACACGGTGCAGTTAGAAGAGGATAAGACAGAAACCAGTTAAGGAAGGGAGAGGGAAGAGTGTGTACCTCAGGAAGCACTGGAGCAAACCCACACTGTGGCAGAATCAGTGGGATAAAGAGACGAGAGAAGAAGCTGGGGAGTAATAGATTGTAGCTGCTTGGCCACACTTCCCACACAGCCCCAGTCCCAGCTATTGTGTTTTCGGTTTTAATAGGGGAGAAAAAGGGTGAAGTCAGCAAAAACAAAATGCCGCCATTAAATCATCTCCCCGGATCCGGTGTCAGAGCAGTAATGGGAAACGCACTCATCATCGGAAAGGTTACTGCTTTCCAGAAACCTCCCTGCTAGCTTTTCTCTCTCTTTGCCCCTCCCCTTCCTGAGCCTCCTGGCCCCAGTCTCATCCCCTAACCAGAAACCAGCTGGAGCCGAGCTCATCTCTAGTGTGTCCGTTGCTGTTCGGTCCCCAAAGACCCCGGGTCGAGGATGAGGGATTGGGGCGTCTACAGTTCACCACGGTAAGCTGGTTCCATCTCACGGAGGTGCCACGTTGAAAACCAAAATGTCTCTTTCTGTCTTGTCCCACAATTGTTTAAAGAACAAAGTCTGCCTATCCACCTGCAGACAAAGTGCCTTTTTGTTGGTAGTACGTGGCTAAATTTCATGTTGAGCTTTAAACACCACAAGCCGAGTCCCAACTAGTTTCATTATATCGGAGAGAAGGCATAGCCTACTTTCTACAGCCAATGACACCGGGCAACTCACGCAAAACAATCTAGATGGATAAATAACACTACAGGAAAAATGTGTATTTTTGAGTGAACTGTACCTTTAAAGTTCAACTAATGCCATGCAATATAATGTAGATGATCCATAATGTTTCCAGTGAGCCCCCTCAACCTCTAATGCTTAGTCAAGCTCCATCAATCCTTTCTACCGATATACTGTAATGTTGATGGATATTTTAACTCTCAACTATAGATTTCAGTATTGGCCTCAACACTCTAGTATTGGTCAGGCTCTGATCAACCTCTAAGTGCCAGGTTTAAATGAAATGTACTGAGCACTCCAGAGGATGAACCGTTTACATTTTGGACATTGAATGACATGCCAAGATGTGTCAACTTTAGACACAGATATTATTATCATATCAGATATCTCATTAACTAATGGCGTTTTCCCATCACACGTACCTGCTCGGCTCACCTCGACTCTACTCGCCTTTTTTGGTTTTCCATCATGAAAAAAAGTCCCTGGTACCTGCCAACAGGTACTTCATTTAGAACCTCCTTGGAGGTTCCAAGCGAGCTGAGGCGATACCAAAAGTTGAGGTGAAAACCTGCAGGCTCCTGATTGGTTGGAGAGAATCGTCACTAATCACTGCATCATCATTGCTAGCGACAGATGGGGGTATATGTGTGTGTGTGTATGTATATATATATATATACATACATATATACATACATATATGTATATATATATATATATATATATATATATATATAGCGACGGAGAGCGAGCAGTACCCAGCACTACGGTGGCCGACAGGGGCCAACACACTGCAGCTTAAAAGGTGCCGTAGGTAGGACTGTGAAATTGGAACATCGACAACTTCTCAGTCCTTCCCCTGTTTCTCCAAAGTCCAAAACTAAGCCCCTCCCCCCACAAGGGAGAATGGATGCTTGTGTCTGAGCAGTGATTGACTGTGTGATTGACGCAGTTAGACACCCCCCTCCCCCTGGCCCTGATTGGTGCATCTGAACAGGGAGCGGTGGATTTTTGCAAATCGCACTACAGGCTGTAGGTGGTGCCAGAGGAGACAGATTTTTTTTGTAAATTACCTGCTTCATGTAGCGTCAGCAAATATGACAAGTTGAAAGTTGCAAGCTGCAAATACACACAAAACAACCAAATACACAAACGCGCTGCACATACACTAACGATGCAAAAAGAAAAGCACACAATCCCTGAAAACAAATGCAAATGGGGTTGAAAGTCAAGCTGTTCCACTCAGCGCTCCCCCTAGAGGCCTGGAGAACTTCCGTTGTGTAATCTGGATGCAGCGGTTTTTTTTGTTGCATTTGTTTTCGGGGATTGTGTGCTTTTCTTTTTGCATTGTTTCTTTATTCGCAGTGCATTTCTGTATTTGGTTGTGTTGTGTGTATTTGCAGCGTGTTTGCTAAATGCTGCACGTGTTAATGAAGTCAAATTAATGAAGAGGTTTTCTCAATTTGCTTGTGTTTCATTAAGTTGCAGTGCGTTTGCTCCCGTCGGCCACCGTACAGCATGCCATTTGGCGGTGTAACAGTTAATAGGGGTCCCCTCTCAATACACTACAACAGTAATTGCATAACGCACTACTAATATGGCCCGCAAATCTCAAGAGCTCGCACTGGACACGGCACCTGGGTCCTCAGTAATACACCAATACCGCCAAGTGTGAAGTCGATCAGATGAATGGTTGTGGAGACAATTGAAGGACAGACAAACACACAGAGACTCCTTTCATTTTAGTTAGATGCTTAGTTATGAAATGACCAAAAGTAAAGGTGCTCAGATATTGGGGATCAGCAGCTGCAATACTTTGGACCAACAGTTTTCACTGTTTTTAAGAGAAAGAAAGTCTATGTTGATCAAACCTCGTCATTGAGAGAATCCAGCAGATCAGTTCTAGACTGTACTGTATGTGGGCTGAGAAGCACAGTCTTGTCTGAGCCACCCCGCCCAACAAAGAAGGCCACTTCCCAGGTGATAAATCACAAATGACAGAGGGCATTACACGCACAAACGGACTGCCGCAGTCGCACCTTTAGAACAATTAATTAGCTGGCTGACACTCATTTATCACTGCGGCAATAAGGTGAAAAAGTCAAGAGTTTATTAAAGCTCCGCTTCATTTTCAAGAGCTATAGGCCAGAGGCTGAGACACTTCACATACACAACAGCAGCGACATTCACATTCTTACTTCATACAGTATCACAGTAACACAGTACATCATCAGAAATATTCCCTTAAAAAGCATGGGTGTAAACAAACGTGGACAAATGTTTGGCAATTAAAAGTAAAAGCATGGTAGTCGCTTTAAGACTACATCACAAATCAGAATTCAACTTGGTTCACAACACAAGCTTATGACATATAATCAAGTATGTAGGCACAAAAATGTATGTTTGGCCGCTTCAATAAATACTGTACACATTGTCACACTACGTAGCTACCTGGCATTCAAATTCTACAAGACCACATCACTTGTTTTCAGTTTTAAAATTACTGTACAGATCTGGATAACTAGATACAGCCATGCATTGTAGAACTGACATGCAGTCGTTGAGACTGACTGAGTGTAAGTGATGGAAAAGGACTGGTCAGGAGTCTGCAAGTCCTGCTGCACCGAGGTCCCGTCTCTAAAGACAAACCCAGTGTGGTGTTGTATCTGGACACAATCGTCTATAGAAGCAGAAAGCGGGGAACTGAGCATGGGTTTGACTGCTCCCAAAAGCATGCATATAGAGCCCTGTACAGGCAACAGAGTGACATGAGGGCAGAATGTGACACTTGTCAGGAGCCCTGACAGAGCAGCAAGCAGCTGTTGTTTTGACAGCACTGACTATAGGCCCCCAGGGACACGGAGACAACGCTGGGCTTCTTTCTGAGGACGTGTCAGTTCAACTGTCACTTTAAGATATGGAGACAGAGGAAGACTTCTAAATGCCTAAAGACACTTAAGACATTTGGACTAATATTTAAGTGCTATAACCACTAACTACACTAGTTTGTTTCTACGACAGATGCTTTATAGTAGCATTCATATTCTGCTACACTTGATACACCAGAAACAGTTGGCCTTCTCTATACACAACACTGACTTTTCTTAATGCTTCTGCTCCTCTATTTACTTAGAACACACAGCACAACACTCAAATCTGAAAAAGCCTGGGGTCAAGTGTGTTTGTAATTAACCAAGTTCACACTGAAATGCTCAGGGTGATTGGGTGGCAGATGGCTCAATCAATAACAGTGATTGGTACTGATGAGAGGTTGTATAGGGGGGTCACCAGTCTAGTAGCAATGAAAAAAAAAGTAGTTGATCTCAAATAATTCCCATTAGGGCTGAGCAATATATCAATAATATATCGACATTGATATAGGAGACTAGATATCGTCTTAAATTTTGGATATCGTAATATCATGTTCTGAAGTGTTGTCTTCTCCTGGTTCTAAAGGCTACGTTACAGTAAAGTGATGTCATTGTCTGAATTTACCAGGCTGTTGTAGCTGTTCTATTGTTTGCCTTTACCCACTAAGTCATTGAATCCACATTATTGATGATTATTTATCTAAAATCTTATTGTGTTAATTTTTTGTGAAAGCACAAATAGTCAACCCTACAATATTGCGGCAATATCGGCATCGAGGTATTTACTCAAAAATAGCGTGATATTTGATTTTTTTTCTCCGTATCACCCAGCTCTAATTCCCATACATACACGCTGGATGCAGGGGAGCACTTAGAGGGATAGAAAGGAATTATTCCAGATAGCGTCCAAAGTCAGAGACTGAGTGAAGCAGGTTTCTGCCTGTTAGAGTAATTCCACTTGTTCCACCAGTTTCCTACAGAGAGAGAGAGAGAGAGAGAGCTCAGCTGCCAACGCGAGCAATCCAGAAGCTTGTCCGGTTTGGACGGACTTGTTCCTCTCAACTGCCAGTTTATAACATCATCTTTAAATGGTCACTTGAGCTTTTTTAGAAAGCTTCTTTTTCATGGAAAACAGTGCATCTTCAGTGGTTCATTAGTGGGTATACTGTTATCAAAAAACTAAGAATTCTACCTTCCTGCCCGTCCTATCAAATAAACTGATTTGTACTCCCTAGCTGATACATCAGATTAAGGACGTAAGGACACCATTTCAAGGGATCTTTGAAGATACCAGGACTTAACGTCTTCCAAATTAAATTCGGGACAGTCTCATCCAACAGTTAGCGCGATGGTAAACCCTTCAATCATTCTCTACTTATTTTTGTTTAATGCTACCTAACTAGCAAACGAGAGGTGTTGTGTGAATTGCCAAAATGGAAAAAAAATTGTTTAATACATAATGAATAAATACATAACTTTTTCTTACTTGGTCAAAACTTTTTAGATGCAGATAATTGCATAGAAGCAACTTGAGCCATAATTGGTCACAAAAAGAATCAACCGAGTTACTCGTAGTGTGTAAAAAGCAGTCCAACATTAACCCAAAAGTTACTGACTCCATGTTTTAGATTCAGACAGTTCCGCTCAATTTTCGTTGGACAGTTGTTGGTCCAGTTTGGATCAGAGGTGGCTGCGGGGCGCAGTGACGGTCTCAATCTTCAGCCTGACTCGAGCGCCATTCTTCAAACGCTTCAATTTGCCTCTCTCTGTCTCTAAGCCAACGGTCATCTGTCCCGAGTTTTTATGGGGGGGGTGAGGTGGCTGCCCCGGCTCTCACAACCTGTGCAATGCAAAGATAGAAAGAGTCAGGGCAGCACACCCCACACCCCGACCAGCAACCCTTACAACTCAAAACGCTGCTTTAAGAGCACGACAAAGAAAACACAAACTCTCTGGTGTTCAAGTGTTGAGCTTTTTCTTTCATCTAGTTCCATGATACTGCTTTTGCCATTTGTCAGATGTCATTGCATACATGTACATTTAAAGGTGCCCTGCCACACGTTTTTCATCACTTTGTGGTAATGTCTAAAGGTCTCCCATGGACTCTGTAACATTATTTGTGGAAAAAATGCCTTGGTTACCTTGTTTCAAGCCATTCTAGTGTGTTATAGAAAGCCTGCAGGAAGACTCAGCTCGATTTCTGCCAGTTCTCATTAATATTCAACAAGCTAAGCTGTTTGAATCTGATTGGCTAACAGCTAGCCAATGAGAGCCTGGCTGTTACAATCCTTTACCCAGCCCAACTGGGCGAGCTCATGAATAGTAATGAGCTCAGGCAACATGATGTCAGACTGACCAGCTTTTATAATTGGCCTGATTTCTCTGCTTATTTCTGTTCAGTGACTAGAGCTGACAGAGGAGGTAGCAGTTCATGTTCACATTCACCACATAACACAAACACATATGGACCTCACAGATTTCAAAAAATGCAAGTAAAAACGGTTTTGTATGGCAGGGCACCTTTAAGTATTCATTTTCTTCTGCTTCTACTTTGCCGTTTTTTCTATCGCTGTTAAGGGGTAAAAAAAAAAAAAAAAAGCCACTCAATGGAACACATTTACTGCACGTTTTACATTTAAAACGCCAAGTAAGGGAGGGATGTAGAGCTGCAAACATTCTTTTCATCAATTGATTGTTTGTTTGGCAGATAAAATGTCAGAAAACAGTGGACATCTTCTTCGTGCCCAAAGTAACATCTTCACAAAATTACTTAAGTGATTATAACATTATCAAAATAGTTGGCAAGTAACTTGTGCTCACTGACTAAAAGTTTAAACTCTGGAGGGATTATGTCCTTTAAATTGCTGAAAGTGCTGAGTTTCACTGACAGAAATTTTAAAAAAACGCAAAGTACAGTAGAAGCAGTTGGAATGAAACAGTGAGTGATGGTTGTATTTCTTTGAAAAATAAAAACTAGCAACAGAGTAGTGAGTGTGGCAAGACTGTTGTTTTAGTAATGGAATTAGTTTTGTAGAATATACATTCCTCTGAATTTATCAAGACAACAGGCAAACATGGCAGAAGTGTTGAGTTTGTATCAACAGCAAAGCAGGAGCAGATCAGAAATAACGGTGATGATAGCAAAAGGTTAAAATATGCTTTAAAAACAAGACAAACATTGGAATAAATTAATACAGGCCTGTTACAAATACAAGCTTCCTGCCATGTTATAAAAAAGGTTAGTTATGTTTCAACATAACAAATGAAAAAGTCATACACTGGTTCAAGTAACAGTGGGCCAATCACAGACAATATGAAATACATGAAAGGGAATTCTGGTCTGATGAGAATGGAGAAATGTTTTAAGGAAGATATTCATCACATGACAATGTTCTAACAAGGCCCCGCTGTGATCTAGTGGTTTTTTCTTTTCTTACGGAATCCAAAGTCAAAGAAAAATTCTGGTTATTAGATGCCTGACACCTGAAATCCCAAAAAAGGAGCAGAATAAATTGTGCTATTCATTACGTCTTAATGAACTGTGCAAATGTATGTGGCAGGTCAATACAGGGGGCCTATGGAGAGGATACCCTCAGCCCCCTCATTCTGCAGAGCCCAGGCGGCCAGAGCCTAATGAAGACTGAACTTTAATCATCAGGAGGATATGGCTGCCTCACGAGACCCCCACATAGAGTATGTCTAATAACCCAACCCCCCATCCCGGCTTCCTCTCGGAGCTACACACACACACACACACACACACAGAGTATGTCTGATAACGCCAACCTGGCTTCCTCTGAGCCACACACACACACACACACTCACCTCACAAGGTTTTCGTTGTCGCCCGGCCCTTTGCAGGTTGTACACTCAGTCCTCGTGTCGTCACCTTTGGGTTTTTTCTGCATTGCAGAGTGGCGTTGTCGGCGTTCCCGTGGCAGTGGTTCCTATGGAAACACGGCTGATTAGAATGGAGAGCTGTATGGGCACTTGTTGGTGGTCGGGATGTAAAAAAGGAATGAGATGTTAAACTGGGGAGAGAGATGGGCAATACACCAGAACATTCCCCAAAGACAATTCATCAAAGTGACGGTTAGGATTAGCCTGATGTGGATTCCTTAAAGTCGACATTTCTGGACATTTCTTGTGTTTATGTGATTACAGCTAATTTCAGATTTATTTTGAATGGTGTTAGTTTTCGTTTATATATTTTATACACTGTATTTAAAAACGAGACAATCCCAATCAGAACTACCGACTTCTGCGGAGCCCTTTTTTTTTAATCCTTCGTTAAGTGGCTTTAATGGAATTCTTCAACATCTTTTCCTTATGTGAGAGAGGTGAAAAGAGCACACAATCTCACGTCTGTGTTCAATACAGCGCTGGAGATAGGAAAGGGCTAGCTGTCCAATATTCAAAAATACACCAACAGCTTTCAACATCGTTTGTTGTTGTCCAATATTGGTAAATATAAGCAAGATGATATAGGATATTATGTTAATCCAAGACCAATAAACCTGGATTACTGAAGTGAAGGGGGTCACAGAACAACAGCAGGAGTTTTCGGTAGCAGAATGAAGTGACAAACCTCAATTTTATCTTCTCTGTCCTCACAGATGGGAACCCTCTTCCTCTTCTGCCCTCTGGTTCTCTGCAAAACACAAACATTCAACTTTGAAGCAGTGGTCAAATACACGACGCAAACACTTCTCAAGTGACATTTTCACGAACCTTCTTCTGACTGGGTCAAGATCAAGGCAAGGGTGTCATTTGCTGCCTTTAAGGTTTCAGTTGAAATGTACTCACTAAAATCTCCGTAGACATGGTTCTCTGACAGTTTCTGCAGGTTTCACCACGTCAAATTTAAGACATTTTTAAGACCATTCTGAGTGACATTTAAGCATTTATCACAACAGTTCTTTCAAGCCAAGTATCGTTAAACTTGCTCTTCCCCATAGTTGAAGATTAAAATCTGTCTATGTCTGTGGTCCAATCTGAAAGAGACTCGCACCAATAACACCAAAGCTGATTGGCTGCATTATAAGTTGCATGTTGGTCTCATTTGTAGTCATAATACAGCAAATTCTATTTGGACTAGCAAAAGAAAGAACTACAACACCACAGAATAAACAAGAAAGAGCATTAGAGGTAGCGTTGCATGGACGTAGGGAAATTAGACCCGTTTAAAATTATTTAAGACCTAGAACACAATACTTCAACAAATTTTGAAGGTCTAAAATTTAGATTTTTAAATTAGGACTCTTTAAGACCCCGCGGAAACCCTGTCTGACTGTCCAGATTACAGAAGCTCTGACTTAGGCTAAACTTTACGAGCAGCGCAAATTGTTTTTTGAAAATTGGAATTTTTTTTTTTTTGGTAACACCTTATTTGAAGGGGTGTGCATACGACTGACATGACACCGTCGTAACCATGACATGATAGCTGCCATGAACAGTAAGGAGTCATTATAAATGATTTATTAGATATTAAGCGTCATTCGGTCAATTGTGTCATTTTTGATGCAAAACTGATTGTAATAAAATGTCCAAATGGTACCACTGTGGTTAAGGTCGAGGGAAATGTTTATGACACAATTATAATAGTCTCATGACAGCCAATGTCAAAACCAACCACTTATGAGTTTAATGTTATCTTAACACATGAAGCTCAATAGTTTTAGTTTTTGATCATTAGTCTTGGTTTATGTCAACAAAGAATGTTTCCTCCCAAAACAGGAACACTGTAGTTAAATGAACATCATGCTGTATTGATGACTACTTTAAACTAGAGATTGGGACAAAAAACTCATTATGAAAATGTTTACTGAGGTAATAAATCAAGTGAGAAGTAGGCTCATATTGCCATAAACTTCTATAGAAACAGACAACCAATGAAGTCGCCCCCTGCTGGAAATGAGATCGAATGAAGGTTTAAGGCATTGGCTTCACTTGTCGGGCCCGGAAGCTTCATCTATGAACCTGACTCACAGCAACACTAGTCATGCTGTGGCACTGCTGAACATGCCGGGACACACATCCCATTCTCTTTACGGAAGCCGAACAATGCTGGATGGACGTCTAGCAACACTACTACACAGCTCTAAAGTGTGCTTTTTTCCCTTGCAGAAGACTGAACAGAACATGAAAGGAAATCAAAACCAAACATCCCCTTCTTGTTGATAGCAAGTGAGCGCTGGAGCCGCTGAGGGGGGGTTAAAAGGGGAAGAAAAATTGACAACATATTCAAACAGATTGTGAAAACAATCCCATCTGTCGCTTTTGGCTCGCCACCACTCGCCAGATGGAGCACTTATCATTAAGAATGCTAACTGCAAGAATGCTGCCAATTGGCTCCTATGGACCTTCACGCTCTCTCCTGCGACTGCACTACCAAACAGAAGGCCTGACATTATTCAGTTATTTGTGCATTAGAGTAGTGCCTGTAAAGTAATCTATAGGGCCAGGGGGAGCAGGGTGCAGTTCAGTAGCTGGTTCAGCTAAAAAACGCTCAGCCACACAGCACAGCTAATCTCAGGCTCTGCTCAGGTGAGGAAATTAAAACTGCAGGCAGTTTATAAGTCCCAGGCAAAATCAATCTTTTAATTAAGTACATCAGTGCATCTTTAACAAGCATGAATTATTTCACACAGGATTAGAGAAATTAACAGAGCATAGGACGTGGTAGTAACTAGATATATTAACTTAATTCTCATAATTTCCAACTGATTAATGGCATATGTTCATATTGGGGGTTTTAATGTTAGCACAGCGGTGGTAGCAGGCGGCAGTAAATCATGTCCCATTAGGAGGAGCATTTTATTGCCACCTTCAGTTAGCCTCTCGAACCCTGAACTCCCCTATAAACTTCCCCTTCATAATCATTGCATCAAATGAATACAGAGCATGTGGCCGGGTTGGCTGAGTTGGTAGAGCAGGCGCAGATATACATACATATATACACACACATACATACAGTACAGGCCAAAAGTTTGGACACACCTTCTCATTCAATGCGTTTTCTTTATTTTCATGACTATTTACATTGTAGATTCTCACTGAAGGCATCAAAACTATGAATGAAGACATATGGAATTATGTACTTAACAAAAAAGTGTGAAATAACTAAAAACATGTCTTATATTTTAGATTCTTCAAAGTAGCTACCCTTTGCTTTTTTGATAGCGCTGCAAACCCTTGGTGTTCTCTCAATGAGCTTCATGAGGTAGTCACCTGAAATGGTTTTACCTTCACAGGTGTGGCTTGTCAGGGTTAATTAGTGGAATTTTTTCCCTTATTAATGGGGTTGGGACCATCAGTTGTGTTGTGCAGAAGTCAGGTTGATACACAGCCGACAGCCCTATTGTCAGTCAGTCCGGAAAATTGCAAAAACTTTTAACGTGTCCCCAAGTGCAGTCGCAAAAACCATCAAGCGCTACAACGAAACTGGCTCACATGAGGACCGCCCCAGGAAAGGAAGACCGAGAGTCACCTCTGCTGCTGAGGATAAGTTCATCCGAGTCACCAGCCTCAGAAATCGCAAGTTAACAGCAGCTCAGATTAGAGACCAGATGAATGCCACACAGAGTTCTAGCAGCAGACACATCTCTAGAACAACTGTTAAGAGGAGACTGCGCGAATCAGGCCTTCATGGTCAAGTAGCTGCTAGGAAACCACTGCTAAGGAGAGGCAACAAGCAGAAGAGATTTGTTTGGGCCAAGAAACACAAGGGATGGACATTAGACCAGTGGAAATCTGTGCTTTGGTCTGATGAGTCCAAATTTGAGATCTTTGGTTCCAACTGCGGTGTCTTTGTGCGACGCAGAAAAGGTCAACGGATGGATTCTACATGCCTGGTTCCCACCGTGAAGCATGGAGGAGGAAGTGTGATGGTGTGGGGGTGCTTTGCTGGTGACACTGTTGGGGATTTATTCAAAATTGAAGGCATACTGCCACCAGCATGGCTACCACAGCATCCTGCAGCGACATGCCATCCCATCTGGTTTGCGTTTAGTTGGACCATCATTTATTTTTCAACAGGACAATGACCCCAATTTTTTTTTCTTCCTTTCGGTTTTCGTTAGTCAAAGTTTTTTTTTTTACTCCGTAACGGATGGGAATTGTAATGTAGCGAAATACAATACTTCACTCAAAACGTAATCAAGTACATTTTAAAATACCGATTTTAAAAACTACTTGAAAAATACACAACAAAACTACTCAACACAGTAACGTGAGTAAATGTATTTCGTTCCTTTCCACCTCTGTTAGACACAACCCTGGCTGCGTTTCTTTCACAAGCCACACATTGAAGAACAAGTGTGTGTTAACGAGTTGTCCTTGCACGAAGCTCAGTCTGGATAGAAGTCTTCGAGATGGTCTCTATCTTTAGCGGGGCTGTGTAAAATCAGACTGTGTGCTATGAAGCATTCAATTTAACAGCTGCGACATTACATACATGCTAAATAAAATTCTGCTCACAGGTTAGCTTTAAAGGTTTTCCTCCAGTAGGCAGTATCCACTACAGGCCATGAATAACAGCCACGAGACTCCAGCTTCATCAAGGTGGCACTGGGCCGTGTCAGCCCGTTTGGCCAAATGTAAATGTGTGCGCACACACACACACACACACACACACACACACACACACACACACACACACACACACACACACACACACACACACACACACACACACACACACACACACACACACACACACACACACACACACACACACACAGTGCAGCCGTGGAGGCCAGCGGGAGGTTGATTAGCCAGTCCTGATAAATTGAAACGTGGCTTTAGAGAAGTGCCAGTGTTTGGGTGCCCTGGTAAAAGCATTAAAAATGCAAAGCAGGGCCCTTTTAGCGTCTGCCATTGCACGCCTTGCATTTGAAGATAAATGCTGCACTGAAGTGCCTCGCCCGAGTGGCTGTGGCTGCGAGAAAAATCAGAAAGCTGCTTAATCCCTGAGAGCTCCAGCAGGGTCCTCGGCACATGTCTGGGCCCAGGGTTTCCAAACCTGAACAGAAAAACACATTAACCCAGACTGCCACCGTGCTCCAACACTCCGCTATTTCCCCCTCTAAGAAAGATAGAGTGAAGAGAGTGGACAAGTGGCTGAGACACTCCTCCTTTTCTTTGTTCATTTTTCCATTTGTAACAGACACTGTAGTCAGGGGCAGTTTCTGTGGAACTGACTCTGCTGTGGGCATCCACAGTCACAAGAGGAAAGTTCCTTCAAGTCCCAGGTGAGTAGCACTGGGTCACATATTGACAGTGGAAAAACAAAAGGGAAGAGAAAGACACCCCCAGCCGCCCTCCTCCCCACCAAGCTGTCAGATATCAATCTGTAGTGTTTCTTGAGGGAGCGGGGAGGCTGCTCTGTATCTCAGGATCAGAGCATGGTCGGTACAGATAAGTAGGATCCAGTGAGGGATGGAGAGAGGAGTCTGTTCCCTCTCACAGCTGACACAAAATGGTAAACTACAAGCCGACACAGTCCACATACTGTCGCTCTTTTATGGCCAAAGAAAAAAGTGGTGGTGAAAACAGCTAGAAGGTTTATGGCAACATTGACACAACCCTGACACCATCGTAGCCTACACAGCTGCCGGACCACCAACTTCTGTCACTGAACCTTAAGGGTCCCATATTATGCTCATTTTCAAATTATATCTTGAGGTTTTGCCCAATCTTGAAGAAACTTAAGCCTCTTTAATTTAATGTTGGCTTTATATTACTTGGTAGAATGCCAACAAAACTCAGTTTAAGAATCATTTACTGAAATGTTTAACAATATCTGCTAAATTATGTAAATTAAGATTATAAGCGAGACAAAGGCTACTGTGCATAGTCAGTGGTCACATATCATGGAAGTAAAGCTGGAAGCTTAGAAACTTTTTTTTTGGGAATGTGCCACAGAGCAACTTTTATAGGAATGAAGGGGCTCTGCCATTAAAGTTCAATTCAACTTCAATTCAATTTTATTTATAGTATCAAATCATAACAAGAGTTATCTCGAGACACTTTACAGATAGAGTAGGTCTAGACCACACTCTATAATTTACAAAGACCCAACAATTCCAGTAATTCCCTCAAGAGCAAGCATTTAGTGCGACAGTGGCGAGGAAAAACTCCCTTTTAGGGAGAAACCTGGGACAGACCCAGACTCTTGGTAGGCGGTGTCTGACGGTGCCGGTTGCGGATGTGATGAACAGTGGCAATAACAATAAAGATAATGGAACAGTGACTAAAAAATGGTAGTCATAGTAGTTCATGTCATATCAGGGCGCTGCAGGGCGTTACAGGATGTAGCGTGGCCCAGCAGAGCATAGCTGGACGTAGCAGGACGCAGCATCCAGGTCCTATAATACATCCATGGGGCACTCACATGTGCACATCTGCATGTCTAAACTGTTGTTATTTTCAGTTCCTCTAGGTGGCGCACGGCGGCACGTGTACTGGTCTGACAATGACCGAGCAGCTCCCACTGGTGGAAAAGCTACAGCCTGCTAAATGTAGCGATGGGTATCGTTGAGATTTTTTCGATACTCCTTATCGGTAACTAAATAATTGCTTCTTATTTAAAAAAAAAAAAAAAAAAGGAATCCCTAGCTAAATGTGAGTGACTGTGAATTTGTGAGTCCGTAACATGCCACTTCCATGGGATGCGTTGTATCCTAAAATCTGACAATATGTTAGATTCAGTTCTTATTCCCTCAACATTTTAAGAACTTTCTTGCTCTTTGCGCTGTTGTCTGTTTTAAAGACATGTTATCTATGCTAACAATTTTGTCCTTTTTGAAAACCTGTCTATCATGTCTATTGTTTTATTGCAGACTTGAAAACCGTGAACCCGTAAGTCCTTTGGACTGACATTTAACTGTATTTGTGCTAAATCTTGTAGAGATTTTATCTCAATGACTGTCAAGCGCACAAATCATTTGATAGTTTTTTCATAAACCAACTAATTTAGACACTCCACTGAGCTGCAGGCTGAGATTCTAGCCTTTTGAGTTTTGACTGTTTTTGCTTCCTCATATTTCTATGAGCCTATCTTTTAAAATACATTTAAAACCACGGAACTTTCTAGAGACAATGTCTCTGGAGGGCAGAGAAGCAAATTTAAAAACCCAGTTTAATGCCTTGCTTTATTCACAGAAATCTGTGAGGGGTTTCTGGAGTATGTGACAGCACAGACTGATTTTAAACATTTGTTTGAATTATTTCCCACCAGGCTCTTCACTCCCTGCTCCTGTATCCTGCCTCTAATCAGATGAAGTGATACAACAAAGGATAACATTTTTTTTGTCAGTTTGAGTGGATGCATACTGCTTCAGCTCCACAGAGAACAAAATCCACATCTGTTTGTGTTTTTTTTCCCACTGACTTTTGTATTCAGCTGCTCTCTCTCTCCTGTAACAAAAGTCCTTTTGGTAACAAATGTTGATTCTCTGCTCACGGGAACACAATATCGCCTCGTGCAACTTTCTGATAACCTTAAGGACAGCATGAGGCCAATGAGAACTCAAGTTGATTATTTGTAATCAATGCAGATCAATCAGCTTGCCAACACTGACATTGGCTGCAGTCTGATTAGAGTGGAGGAAGAGTTTAGCACCCACAGGTTTTCATTATTTTTGGCAGTAACAGCAGCAGATTTTGTTTGAAATGTACTTCTACTAGTGCTGCACAATATAGCGTTTATTTTTATTTATTTTTTTAAATCGTGATCGCAATATCAACTGGTGCAATTTACACATCGCGAAAGGCAAAGACACATTGCGCAATAATTTTTTTTCTATTCGTTGAAAGAAAATATCTGTAGAATACTGCACTTTGAAATATAACTGTCCTTTTTATAGTGGTGCCTTTTATATTCAACTCAGTGTTCAATTTGTTCAATAAAAGAATGTTGGAAATGATTTCCTTTCATTTGTTTTAAATTCAACAAGGAATTTCTTGTATTTTAGCAGAAGACCTGAGTATACTTTAACCCTCTGAGAACAAAAGACACACCAGTGAGTCAAGCGATGTTTGACAACACTCCTACTCGAAAAGCCATATTACAAAATTTCATTTTAGACATTTATTTACTATTTTATTCATATATTACGCTACTTTTGTGAACCCAAGACTTTTGTAACCTCATTTCAAGCACCAAAACAATTGAGTATAGGTATGTTTTCACAAGAGTTTTGAGAAATATTTCCGCTTTAGGGCCAAATTATCTCTTTACACGTTCTGGAACAATTTTGGTTGTCACTATACAGAAAGCTGAATTTGTTCTAAACATTTTTGATATGAAACACACAGGGATCAGTTATATAAAATACCCTTAATAGGAGAATTCAAGAAGATATCTACAAATGCCTTTAGACCTCAGAGGGTAAACATCGCTTTATTATTAATATCGTTATCGCGATATTCAGCGACTTTATCGCATATTTCCCTCATATGGTGCAGCCCTAACTTCTACTGATCACATTTGAAATTCCCAGTGTGTCGATACACACCGTGCCGCTCACTTGATGTTTCTTGGGCTCTGGCGACATCTCCTGTGGGATGAATTTGATTGGTCCTTTGATCTGCCTCCTGGACCTCTTGGTGCCGTCTGGTAGCGTCTCCATGGCGATATCGGCCTCATCACTGCTGGCCTGGTCACACTCGGAGCATTGCCTGAGGAAAGGGAAGGAAGAGAACTCCTCTCACTGAACTGGACTGATTTTGTTATCACAGGTGCACATCTTTCATCTTCACTGTAGAAAAACAACCACTAAGAAAAACAGGCTTTCACGGCGTCTTTTCATCAGAAGGGTGAGAACGTAAAAGAGACACAACAGGGCTGAGTGAAGAACAGAAAATCAATTCATGAACATTTGACTTTGCAAATTCTAATAATCAACGGTCTCTATTGGTGACGAGCAGCAATTGCAAACACCTTGACAAAACCTTTTTTTCTTTTCTTAACTTTGGAGGCAGGCTATCTGTTCCCCCCCTGCTTCAAGGCTTTATGCTAAGTTAGGCTAACTGTGTCTTGACTCCAGCTCCGTGCTTAATACACAGACATGAGATTGATATTGATCTTCTTATCTCACTCTGGAAAAGGAAACTAATAAGCCAATTTCCCCAAAATGTTGAACTGTTATTTAAACCAAGGGAGATTTAAATTTAAAGGACAAATCCGGCGCAAAATAACACATATAGCACCACACTTCCATGGTAGCATAATGAGGGTCCCTACATGTAAACCAAAGCATTGAGAACTTTGTAAGTGTACAGACCGTTTATTAAAAAGGTATTTTAGAAAGACAGTACTGTTCACATATACATGCGGGCGCCATCTTGGGAAAACAGTCACGACCAGTCGAACCGCGAACGCCATGCTCACGTTGCACGGCGTTTGTCGTTCGACTGGTCGTGATTGTTTTCCCAAGATGGCCACATTCGATTAGCATGAAAACAAATCCCAGAGAACGGTGAACTCTGTACACGGGTTATTAAACCCTAGGTTGATTTTGCGCCAGATTTGTCCTTTAAGCTATGTGTAGACATATGGAAATATTGGATGAATATAAATTCCATTTTGTACAGAGATTCAAGGTCCCCAGAGGCTGAATCCTCTGACTGCCCCGCCATGAGGTTCACATCTGTGGTTCACATCTTGATACAATGAATTGTATCAAGTTTGATTTCAGTATTTAGAAATAAAGCTCCTCAGATCTCTGCAGGGTAAATCCAGACAGCTAGCTAGACTATCTGTCCAATCGGAGTTTTCTGTTCCACGACTAAAACAACCTTTGAACGTACACATGTTCCACCAAAACAAGTTCCTTCCCGAGACTAT
Organism: Perca fluviatilis; assembly: GCF_010015445.1. Lineage (NCBI taxonomy): Eukaryota > Metazoa > Chordata > Actinopteri > Perciformes > Percidae > Perca > Perca fluviatilis. The sequence continues at coordinate 1,745,238 of NC_053124.1, read as the reverse complement.
TCCGCAGAGGCACCGTCATTGTGTCCAGGACTTAGTGCAGCCCAATGCGATTGTGATTGGTTTAAAGAAATGTGGACTCGACAGACCCTCCTCCGCAGCGCTGTGGAGGAAGGTCTGGCAATGCGGGACTATTACTGTGTGTTGGTGTTGATGATGGATCCCACATCCCCATTTATGAACAGGGGAGTAGTCCAACCACAAAGTTCAGAGAAACGGAGGTAAACATCCTGGAGGTCCTGTACTGGAAGGGTTTCTGCGTTTGAAAAAGTCTATACCCAAACCTTAGCAGAGGTCCTCGCCAATACACAACCCCAATCAGATAAAACTGATATTTACTGGATCAAGTCAAAATTAAACCTGAGAATGAATACAGTTTCCGAGAACAATGTTTGTTGTACAGAAGAGCACAGTAGGCTGTAGTCTCTGCGGCTTTTTGTAAGTGCACAAGCGTGTAATTAGTTATGACTCTGCATCCACACATTTTTATCATTCAAATGGTTTCTATTTTTCACCCAATAATCAAAAGAGCATCATGCTTAAAATGAATTCTAAATGAAATACTCCAGTCACAGACAGACTGTGTTAGACAAACACAAACACGTCCTGTATTGTTAATACCAGCTGCATCAATATTTCTTGAATTTACCAGAGAAAGAGAAAAAGCTTTTCTCTCTTTCTTCAAACAGTGGAAGAAGTACTTCACTAAGCGATAGAATATCTTAGAACTATCATATGTGGAAAAAACAGATGCACTAAATTTCCTCTCTAGATAAGGAACTGCAGTAGTTGAGAGAAGAGACTGACATTTCCACCATCTCAGCGTCCATCATCTGATAATCGGGCCTCAAATGTCACGACTAATATGAATAAACAAACTCTGGATGCTAATGTGGTACTAGCAGAAAGAGAATGAAAATGGAATGCAATCCCTATTCATATTCACGTAATTAAGATGGTTTATGATGTAAGTATCAAGTAGGATTGTCAAATGTGTTGATTTTTCAATATCAACTCTCTATGAAATAATGGATAATAGGGGTTCGACGGATCAAAAAACACACGGTTCGGATCACGGCTTTGAGTCACAGATCGAATCAATTTTCTCAGATCAGCACAAAAAAGGGGGGACCATATATTTTTTTTATGCTTTCCATTTATTACCTAAAGAACGGTCATAAAACGCCGGGGAGTGGAGTTAGCTTTCCCAGGAAAAACAAAGGACTTTCACCCTGGAAATGCATGTTCCTTGGGAGTATTTTTATCCAAACCACCATCTTTACAAGTCATCTTTGTGCCTAAACTTAACTGTTGTCGCCGCATAATGCTCACTTTTTGTCACTTAGCCGTGATGTCCGCCGAACCAACCGGCAGCTCGCTGTGCCCTGTACCCGGCTCAAAGTGCCGGTGTTGAGGAACTGTGTTGAGGCTCAACACATCTACTAAATGCTGCTGATACGTCGAGCTGTGACGGAGGTCTGCAGCGGCTTAAACAACTAGCAACCGCCGCTCTGTAGCACGGAGCTCCTCTTCAACGTTTGTTTTTATCGCTACGGAGGAGCTTGCTACAGGTATGCTACATTCAAGAGACCACGGGATGTTAATGTATGTTACTCAGCAACAGGTGGAAATAGGGGCAAGGTTGCGCAACAAAGTTAAAATGATTTGAACTTTTAGGCGAGGAACGAGACGTGAATTACCTGTATGTGTGAAAACAGCTTTATCTCACGCATCAGTTTTGTTGTTGTTGAATATATAGCATAATTATATAATTTGTTGAATATTATAGCATAATTATATAATTTGTTGAATATATAGCATAATTATATAATTATGTGATTCTTTCAGGGAGGGTGGGCCGCCCCCCCCAAAAAACAATGGTAGGGAAAACACTGAAAACTAATTGGCATGAATAATCATAATGGTATACATGCCCCATGTGTATATGTGTTTGTGTGTGAGTCAAAACAAAATTAAGTTAAAACTTGTCATCTTATCATTTCTTTGTCATCTGCAGATCGATTTTAAGTAGGGGGAAGCTGTACCCGGCTCAAAGCCCCCTATTCTCGGGTAACTCAACTACCAACTGCCGCGGATGACAGAGCTGTAGCCGCCGTCATGGCTTTTCGAGTTCATCGGCTCCTCCGCTCCGTTCACGTGAACAGCTTTTCACGGCAACCCTCCATAAAGACTAAAGCCCATCGGCCTACTTAAGTTACAAAGACAGTAAACATTTATTTCACACCATTATTATGGTTAAACTGTGCAATAAATCCGCGGTTCATATGTATTCCGAATCTCGTTGTGTAGTGTTGATGCGTATGGACCAAGGATCAACTACAGTCCGCTACACCACTAATGGAAAACCAGTATGCTATGCATTCCATACCAGGGTGGCCCTACAGTACCCTAAACCTTATCCATCTCTCACTGTAACCTAAACTGAGCCTTTGATTGGTGGAGCATGTGGGCAACTATATGTAGAGTTGCAAAGTGGAGCTATTTTGGTGCCCCTGGTTCTGGAAGTAAAAAATCCCATTCTTTTTCCCCACAGACAATGTTGTCGAGCTCAAAGTTAGAGCACTCACTTTCGGTCCTATAGTTTCAGTATGTCTTTAGACAGTATTTGTCCCATGTATGGCTCCCTAATGTCTTCGTGTCTCTCACCAGTAGCTGTTCTTGGTCTTCTTGGGCATGCGTGTTAGTGGTGGCTCCAGGCAGCCCAGGTGATAGTAGAGCTTGCAGGTGTCACACAACACCAGCAGATGTTGGTCCTGGTTCTTCTTACAGATGCCACAACTGCAGGAAAACGTGAAATTATGTGTGAGAAAAGGCTGGTTATTGGTTATTTAACCCAAAAAGCTGCATCTGAGAAACTGTGCGATAATAGATACAGATAAGCCTTCTATATTTGTGTTTTACCATAAATAGGGATTATACAGATGTAACCTCACACACTCAACTCCAAATGGTCTTAAAAAAACCATTGATGGACGTCTGCAGTACAACACACGTTTCTGCCTCTGGAATTTGATATTTAAAACAAGTGCACCCTGATTTCACTAGCATTGCTTTATCATTTAACCGTTATCCTTAATCCTTCCTTTATCTTTCATTAGAATCTCTCGGGACACCTTGTGTTCACCTGTAGAGGATTGCTGGCAGGCTGGATGACTTCCCTGGGGTTCCTCCCTCCTTCTTGCTGGGCTTCCTCTCTTTAGGGGCTTTCAGAACAGCTGGGGTGTTTAGTTTCTGCCACAAAAAAGGGAAATGCACAAGTGTTTTTTTGTGTTACAGCTATGAGCAGCAACAGTGACCATGTCCCTACCTATGATGGTACTTACTCTATCCTCACAGTTTTCACATGGACCAATTCTATCTGTAGGTAACAGTTCTAATCAAAACGGTCACTGAAGTTAGTGGATCTTTCCGAATGTTAGAAAAAAGGAATACAATCTTAATGTTTGCTATTGCTTAATCTTTTAGCTGGACCAGCTCATTAAAAGGCAACAGTTACTCTAATAAGCACTTGTTACAACCGAGGTATGGAGAAAAGCATCTCTGAATGTGCAACGTGTCGAACCTTGAAGCAGATGGGCTACAGCAGCAGAAGACAACACTGTGTGCCACTCCTGTCAGTTAACAACAGGAAACTGAGGCAATTCAATTGGCACGGGTTCACCCAAATTAGAAGATTGGAAAAATGTTGCCTGGTCTGATGTCTTGATTTCTGCTGCAACATTGAGATGGTAGGGTCAGAATTAGGCGTAAACCACATGAAAGCATGGGTCCATCCTGCTTGTATCAAGGCTTAAGGCTGGTGGTGGTGGTGTAATGGTTTGGGGGATAGTTTCTTAGCACACTTTGGGCCCCTTAGTACTAATTGAGCATCATTTAACGCCACAGCCTACCTGAGTATTGTTGCTGACCATGTCCATTAATTTGTGATCACAACGCGCCATGTCACAAAGCTCAAATCATCTCAAACTGGTTTCTTGAACATGACAATGACTTCACTGTACTCAAATGGCCTCCACAGTCACCAGAACTAAATCCAATATAGCGCCTTTGGCATGTTGTGGAACTGGATATTAGCATCATGGATGTGCAGCCTACAAATCTGCAGCAACTAAGTGATACTAACATCTCAATATCGACCACAATCTCGAGTAATGTTTCCAGGACCATCTATGCGACAAAGGCAAAGGGGGGGTCCAACCAAGTATTAGCAAGGTGTACCTACTAAAGTGCCCAGTGAGTGTATAACTTATATAATATAATTCCCTTTCACTTTCTCAAAAACTGTACAGTAAAGTGTCTTGAAATTGTACATGGTCATAGTCAGGGTCACTCTGAACATGATAACATAGGGACTGTCGGAAAACCACTGAAAGAAAACATTTATTTATATAATTTATGAGTTTAAAAATGATGATTTTCATTGTCTTACAATGTCATTTGAGCTGACTTTCCCTGTACAGTAATATACTACTTATGGTCATAGTCAGAACCATTTTGAGAAGAAATCCATTGCGCTTCTCAGCAAACATGTGGAAAATGTATCAAATTATAACTTCTTTACGGTTTCATTTAGTACATAAAAAAAATAAAAAAATAAAAATGTCATTGCGTGAGAAAATGGACATGTGGCATTATCAAAGGACACAATATCAAAGGACTGGGATTGGGGGAATATATATATATGAATTATTTTTATTCCATCTTCAACACTCCAATGCTTTGAACACAATTAGGATGTTCATTAATGTTCATTAATCTCCACTGTAATGGGGTGGAGGCAGAAATGTGATGAATCCCAAAATATGGGCAAATAAAACCAAAACTATGTGTCTGCCAATGGACAAAGAAAATGTTCTTTTGTAATTTGGGTTAGCTAACCTCTTAAACTTGGTGTCACAGATATAATGAAGAGTGATTCTGTTATCGTGCAGCCTTCGGTTTGCTTCAAATTGAGAAACTCATTTTGGTGGCTAGTATAGGAGAGACGTTTTGCTTGACAGTTGCCATCTTTTTGAACTAAAATAACAGATACATTGTTCATCCAATCAGATTTAGGAAAAGTTCACGTTAGAGTAAAAGAGCAAACTGTCAATCACCTAATGTGCTACCTAGTTGAATATTCTGTCTCCGGGCTAATTCATCCAACATTTTACCACGCCCACTACACCCCAGAGAGAAAAATCAAATTGTAGGCTGGTGTTGCGATGTCAGAGATAAGCGATTTATGGTCCTGTGGAGGCTCCACGCAGAGCTTTCTCCGTAGCCTGCGTAAGTGGCCTGAAGTTTATACTTGTGCGTTGGTGTGTGCGTTGATCTCTTTAAGAGACTAGCAGGGACAGCGTGTGTGTGTGTGTGTGTGTGTGTGTGTGTGTGTGTGTGTGTGTGTGTGTGTGTGTGTGTGTGTGTGGGGAGTGTGTGGTAGAGCGAGTGAGAGTGACGGCGATAAGCTTCAGAGCGAGTACCGACTGTAGAGTCATTGAGAGAACCAAAGTGTCTCCCCTGTTCTTTCTGACCACGGTGGGAGATCTGGAGCAGGAGAAGTTAACCCTCTCCTTGATTTCATGTTGTTTATGGAGAAGGAGAACCAGGAAATGAGTCGGGGGAAATGCAACGCAACTAAGCCACGGCCAAGTGACGTGCGTCGCCGCGACGTGTAGTTAAATTTTTCGAGAGGTGCACGTCAGGCTACGGCGTAGGGTCCTTGTCTCCACATACATACTTAGCCACAGCGTAGATTTAACGCAGAAGCATAAATCATGCTTTAGGGTTACCGACAAGTGACACTTAACTGAAGACCTGCTTTGTGTTGGCTGAGAGTTTAGACTGTCCAAATAAAGTGCTTGCCAAAGCAGAGTTCCCTCCCAGCAGAGTTGTGAGCAAAAGCAATAGGGAACCTGTTGCATGTTGCAGGTGAAAAGCAGCACCAGACAGCCAGTTTATTCTCCCCTGTATCTCAGGTGCATTGCTGCCACGCAGGTTAATTAGAAAACTTATCTCGTAGGGACCCAGTCTGTCACTAAACAGACAAGGTTTTCCCTGAGGAAGCTCTAATCTGGGCGCGCTCGCTCTGCCTGCAGCGCTGAGGGAGCGTCCCTGTGGGGAGGCCTGATAGATGGGGGGGGGACAGGGTGACCAAAGCACAAGGGGCTGCTATCTCCTCAACCTGGACTGTAGTCTGCCTCCATCCGACCACGAGGAAGTGTCTCTGCTGCTGATATGGAGCAGTTTCAACATTGTTAACATGTTTTATCAGACAGATGAAGACGTTTAAAGGTACAGATTATAAATAGGAAGTGGAAACAGCCAGGTACACAGACAAGCTTTTTGAGAGCTTAAAAGCTGTCTCAACTCAAAACATCAAAACATTACAGTGCAGGAGCAAACTGGGAACTTTCAGTTGCTGAGCATTTTCTTCATATTCAGTACAGTAAAATAATAAATATCAAGTTGTGGCGCAAAAAGTTGCTTGAAGAAAAACTCTGCAAAGGCAAGTGATAATATACTATAACTAAACTAAACTAAATATACTATATAGAAGTCACTCTAACTGAAGTCAGTAGCAACCAATCAGGGCTGAAGTATTTGAGTTTGTTTTTTTGTTGCTTTTTTTTTTTTTTTCCTGTGAACCAGATGGTATTTCACCCGTGCTTCTGACCGTGAGCAGTAGGCTTGGGCAATCGCCTATATTATTAAATCATCCAATGGTGGTTACTCGAGATCGCCAATATAGGATCTGATCACCAGTCTGACAGGCTGGTTACATTGAACATGTAATTGGACATAATATATCATGGAAACGCGGAGCGGCTTTCACTTTAATCAATGAAACTGGTTACACCGGCTCAGCTGTCCTGCCTCCTGCTTGACTGACATGCAGGGGTACGGTAAGCTGATAGCGTCTTGCTTCGGTAGCTCGACGCAGTTTATATTGTCATATTCTTCATTACAATAGCTAATTATCCCCTTTACATTTAACGTACACTAGTTCACTCGAGCGTAGCTCATAGCTCTCTTCTTTCAGCAACTTTCTCGCTAAACACACGAACAAATTTGTGTTGCTAGCTACGAAAACACAAACTTTGCCATGTCTTACCCAAAATAAATGCTATCAATGCAAAACTTTAGATTCTTGTTTGCCATGACCGTCTGGGGCTCCCTAACACATTTTTAAAAAATTGGCCTCTAGGGGGCACTACAAGTAAAAAAAGTTTATATCTCATGAACGGTTCAAAAGTTATCAAAATAATTTTGCTAAGTTAAACTATTCGCAATTACCGACCAATCTAAATTTCGTAGCTAGCTACCACACACAAACTTCAGCATATCTCGGCCAAAATAATCGGTATCAGAGCAAAACTAGAATTATTGTTCAACATCCCACTCCAAGAGAATGTACCAAATTTGGTGAAGATCGAACATTAGGTTGCGCTATAATCAACGTAGACGCGTTTTGCTAATAACTCAATCAATGTCAATGGGAAATTTAACATTTTGCTTTTGCATGCTGGGCGGGTCGTTGGGGGAGACTCGCGCCGGGGACCTTAAAAGGACAATGCTGGAGCAAATACTGGCAGTGTGCATTGCAGGCGGGCGTGTCGGCCTGGCCAACCATATATATAAACAAATCACCTGTTTAAGCCCTATTCAGTGATGGTCTTGGCCTCTTGGTCGCCCTCAGTGCCCCAAAAGCACCTTCGGTTCTGAAGCGTGCCAGATACCTGGACCCTGGATATCAGAGGGCTTAAAACACCAAGCATATATGCTTGCATGTCTAGTTGGCAATTATTTTTCTGTTGATCAACACTAAACTGGACTAGACTATAACAGTTATCCCTATCATAATATCTGCTGCCTAGGAGCGGTTTGTGCCTCATGGCATTTATGCATACAAGTGTAAAATGTCTTCTGTATTTTCTTGTGAAGTTGCCAGGAGTGCTAAACTTCCAGGAGCATCGGGAACAAAAGCACTGACTTGTGTACTGGAAGAGGGATGAGAGACTCAGTTGGGGACATCAATAATTTCTGCAAATGCACAGACAGGATGACAAATAGGAGATGAAAATGTGGCAGATAGATGACACAAAAGCATGCGGTGCTGTGACTGATGTTGCTACTTAAATTGTGCATGTTCATAATTAGGTGATTTATGGTGGTCATTGCAGATTCACTGCCAGACCCCTTCTAGTTCATGTCCATTCTGCTGCCTCGCCAACGCATTAACATCATTTGACCATTTATCAGCACAGCTCATACTCTCAACGACCGTACTTTTAATAAGGTTTTAAATGGATTTAGCTGGTACTTATATACATAAAACCCCAAAGGAGTGACTACACTGTCCCAGGCACCAAGGTGGAAATATCAGTTTTCTTGAATGATTTTAGGTAAGGGGTCAGAGTTAGCAGCTTCCTCTAAACCTTGACGTCAAGACACTAGCGATTGCTGTGAGTTTACCGGATTACCGTGCGAATGTGCCATGTCGGTAAATTGTCTATTAAAAATTTCACAAAATTCTGCAAATTTCCTACCATATTTCACCAAACAGAGGTTATGTGATAATATTAGTACCGTGCGACTTGGCATCTCTGTGATTTGGGATCATATTTTTGTTTTGGGCAAGGTTTTTTGCTTTCTCCTCACTTTCCTGCCTTTTTTCCCCCCTTTCGAGCATTATGAATGCTGCGTTGGCAATTATGAATTTGTTTTAAGAGCATTTTGGTTGCAAATTCAGGAGGCTCATCTTGCTACACAGCATGGAAGAAGATCATCAGAAGAACAGAAGAGCGAAATCTCGAAAGATGATGAGATGGATGACATGCAGGCTGAAAGAGGCTCTCAGAGCCTTGATATCATATCCAGGGATAATGTCAGTACATTTTAATAAAAGACAGACTTTGCATTTTTCCGTGGGAATGCGCCGCATTTTAATTTCTAAATCTGGTAATACTAGTCCTGTGTGAATAGGGCTTAAGAATATTAGGGACAACAAAAAGACATATCTCATATTCAGTCCCATTCATTTTGACCAGCCTTAATGTCTAAACCATCCATGGTAGACTGACCATGAGCGCTAAGGTTGTGAAATGAAATTTTCTGCTACTGTAGAGGCTAGAAGCCTGTATGAAATCAAGAAAAACATGTTAAATTTGCGATCTTATTGAGAAATACTACACTACCCACCATCCTTAGCGTAACAGCGACATCTCTGATTGGTGGAACTCACTGTTACCATGGAAATGTTTAGACTTTGCTGCAGTTCTAGCTAGAAAAAGGGCATTTAAAATAAAGACTTACTTAAATAATAATCAACTAAATTAAACTTTTAACTATAACATTTCATAATACCGAGTTCTACTTCATGTATATGTTTTACTCTATTATCTGATCAATTACTTCCAAAATATGTACCAAACATTTTACAGAAAACCTGATTTAGTTTTAAGACAGGAGTGTTGGGCTGACGCTGCTGGTTTATCATCATAAAAACCTAAATGCTGCAGGACAACGTTATTTTCTCGGGGACATCCTATCTAAATTCTCCCCGTGACTTGTGTGTAAAATCAAGTTCTAGTCTGTTCCAACAGACAAACAACAAAAAGCTCTCAGTCTATTTTTGTAGAGTTCATATTCATTAAATAACCCATCAGCCACAGTGGCACATCTTGGCAATTGGTTGCCATGGGAACGAGAAGCTTGAGACGGCTTTTACTTCCCCACAGTCAGGTCTGACTTCATGGCAAATGACAGGTCAATCATTTAGAACAAAATGAGAGGGTTTTTATAAAAAGCCGGGTTATTACAGACTGTGGTCTCAACCTACTATTGGCCATAAGGGCTGCTACTCGCAATCTGGATAACTCTCCATCACAAATACTTGCTACGCTAAAAAAGGAAATCTATAAACAAGAGTGTTCCGTCAACTTTCTCAACAACTAATCTGTGTGTGGAGAGTAGGATGGAAAGTTGGAGGGGACAGAAGAAGGGGGAAATGGTGTGTGAGCAGCAAGTGGGGGTGGTACCTGGCCCAGGATGCCCCCCAGCAGAGTCCACATGGCCTGGCCTTCACTCCGCAGCTCTCCATTCACATTCAGCAGCTCCTCCAGGGACTCGCAGAGCTGCAGGAGGGGACAACATACACACACACACACACACACACACAATTAAGCATATATGTTACATATACATACATTCCTACTCAAACTCATTTTACACTGTTAAGGGTGTATAAGTACCTACCTACCTACCTATCCAATTTTCAAAGATTCTTGTAACCTGCAATCATCTGGGATTTGTAAGGAAATGGTAAAATGGTGTGCAATATGCAATAACGTTGTTAAATATTGTGAAAACAAACATTGAATTGAATATAAAAGGCACCACCAAAAAAAGAATGACAGTTACATTTTCAAGTTAAACTTTCCAAATTATAGTGTGGTCTAGACCTACTCTATCTGTTAAGTGTCTTGAGATAACTCTTGTTATAATTTGATACTATAAATTGAATTGAAAACTCCTACTCAAAAAGCATTATTACAACATTTATTTACTATTTTAATCACGTATAACCTAAGACATTTTAAGCACTGACAATTTGTACAACACATCATAAGTTAAGGTTTGTTTTCAAAAGAGATTTGAGGACTTTCAAAAAGCGACATTCAGCGAATCAATGTTTCAGCTTTAGCGCCAAATTATGTCTGTACACATTGCTCTAGAAAGAATCTGGGCGTCACTATACGGAAAGCGGAGTTTGTTCTGAAATTTTTTTATATGAAACACACGAGGATAAGTTATATGCAAATACCTTAAAAAGGTACATTTAAGAAGATGTGTGAAAATGCACTTAGACCTCAGAGGATAAAGTGCCATTTTCTACTAATATTTTCTTTCAACTAACACAAAGAGTGTTGTTCGCGATATGTTGCAGCCTTTCACGATGGGTTTATTGCACCAGTTGATATTGCGATGACGGTAAAAAAAAACAATATATTTATCAGCCCTACTATAATCCAGCCTTATAAATATTAGAATGTCTCCAGTTGCGCCACTTATGTTGCAGGTGAACCTTTGAAGTCATTTTGCAGTGTAAGTGTAACTTTAACACTTCATATGATCTGCAAGAGTTGAGCCACAAAGTAAACGTTGTTCTGGGCTCTGCTAATATATATCAGTCAAAGCCAGACTTGTAATGGCATTCTTCCACTGGCATTTTCTCCAAGGCCAAAGTCATGTAAGAGCAGCTCAAGCAGAGCAATTAGCAACACACACTCCATTAATAACGCACGGCAGAAGACTGGACGCAACATTAACTCTTGTGACTTTTACTCTGCTGCTCTACTCCCTTCCTCATGTCGACAGATGGAGCGGCAGTCTCGACAGAGGTCACATGTTTGAGGAGAGATGAGAGAAAGGCTCACTCAGGATTCTGTTTTTATCACGTAGCACAGTAAAGCCATATCTAATGTGGTGACATACTTGCACAAACTGAGCTAAACATTGTCGATAAGAAACCGAGGGAACAAATGAGGTAGGATGGCCTACAGTACAGTATCTACTACAACTATATTACACTTGACATTCAGATTGGTTGCGTTTTGTTTCACACATTCTCTCAATGATCTGCAATTTCCTGATGTTAAACTCAGAGTTTAAGTTATTGTACTTGGCCCCAAACATGTCCAATACACATTATCTAAAGATATAGCTGCTCTAGATGGCGTTGCTCTGTCTTCCAGCCCCGCCGTGTGGGATCTCCAAGCTATCTTTGATCAGAATATGTCCTTTAATTACCACATAAAACTAACGTCTAAGGACTGCCTGTTTTCACCTGCGCAACATTGCAAAAAGTAGGCCCATCCGGTCTCAAAAAGATGCAGAAAAATTAGTCCTTGCATTTGTTACTTCGAGGCTTGACTATTGTAATTCCTTATTATCAGGTTGCTCCAATAATTGCCTTCAAATTGTCCAGTTGGTGCTGAATGCTGAGGCGCATGTACTAACAATAACTAGGAAAGAGATGGTATTTCTCCCGTATTAGCTTCCTTGCACTGTAAAATCCAGGATTGAATTTAAAATCCTTCTCCTGACCTACAAAGCTCTTAATGGTCAAGCATATCTTGAAGAGCTCATAGTACCTTATTGCCCCACTAGATTACTGCGCTCCCAGAATGCAGAGTTACTTGTGGTTCCTAGAGTCTCTACAAGTAGAATGGGAGCCAGAGCCTTCAGCTATCAGGCTCCTCTCCTGTTGAACCTTAAGCAGGTTTGCCTTGGACCAACCCTTTGTTATGCTAGGTTGAGACTGCCGGGGGATTTAACCCGCATGTAAAGGCACTGAATCAGTGTGTTAAGACAATACCCCGATTTCTCAAACACCTTACGGTTAAAATCTGAGTTCTCATAACCTGGTTAACGGACCTAGAGAACTCCTTCAGTAACTGGGGTATTTCTGCATGTATACACCTTAATCGGAGGTATGATCTGGTTAAGCATCTGCACATGCATCTGGCGAGAACACTGTGCTTTCCTACGCTGTGTGAATGAGTGTGTGAATTAAACATTAAGTTGTTAAATTTGACTAATTTAGTAGCCGTTCTGTGTCCTGTAGGTCAACCAGAAGAAAAAGCAAGTTGTGCGTTGGCAGAGCGCCACCTACTGTACCGGAGGTCATTCTTCCCATTCTGCCCCGCTCATGTATACGTGGAGAACTGGCATAGCCCGGTTGCTCACTTAACCGGCGCAAGACCAGACCCTGGTTACTGCTGTGCATGTAAATGCACTAAGCTCCCCTCTCCTCCTCTCTTTCCCCATCTGTATGCATTCATGTCTCATTAACACTAGAACCGGCAGACACTTTAAGGGTTTTATAAGCACCGCCCCCGACGTTTGTTTGCGCTGGTGGGCCATTAACGCGCCATCGGTTTCCACCTCCATGACGTAATCTTGGATTTCTACAACGATTTCTCACCACGGTCCAGCTGCTCTGTGCTCCGGGGGGTGGGAAATGTGCTGGTGAAATAGCGCTGATGAAATATTGAGCAGACTATGATTTAAGATTTGAGTTGGCTTGTATCTTTTACAAAAGTTATGGCTGACTACAAGTGCAAGCACATATAAGACTGCTGGTTTGAATGTCTATGATAATGCGGATCTATAATTAACTTTTGATGTTTGGTGAAATGGTGAAATGTGTGAGAGGCATCATTATACAACATGGCTTCAATTAACACCCTCACCATCTGCGTTGCCAATTTCCCCGTCTCCAAAGTGTTCGTACGCATGGGTCAGAGTTAACCTACTGGTGCGCATCTCCACCGGAAAGTTTGTTTTTATAGATCACACTTTTGCGTGGGAAGTGGCGTTCACCTCGTTAGGACCCGTTTTGTGGGTATGCAATGGTTATAAATAAGACCCCAGGTGTTTTCCTATGTGGTGATAATTCTTTGTTCACATAGTCTTGTTTGTGTAATTATTTGTGTTTGAATAACTGCCTAATAATGATACTTACTATAAAGTATATATGTTATAATGAGCCATTTTCTGTGGTTGTGGATTGTGCTGCTCACCTTGTTGTACTCCACGTGCAGTTTTTCTTGCTCGCTCTCCAGCTTGTCTTTTAAGTTCTTCTGTTCAGAGATGTTGTCCTGGATCTGGATCATTCGCATGTTCCGCTCTGAATATCAATGGGACAAAAATCAATAGCACGATCACAATCTATATACAGGAAAAAGCACATGAGAGAGTGTACTGATGGCAGATATGCTCTCTGCTGCAGGCTAATGGAGTGTGCTCTCAAGGTTACTGGCATGGCGTCTCACACATCTGGCATCATGATCATTTATTTGGGGAGAAAATGCCTTTACACAGCATTTACACAATAACTTACCCTGTGTACAACAGGTAAATGATATACAGCAAGGTTTTTTCCTGCCATCAAAAGTCTTAGGTGCAGCATCTGAGTCATTTTTGGCAGCACCTAAGCTGCTGAATTAATGTGAAATGCAGCAAAAAAAAAATGCAATAAAAGCACCAAAAACAGCGAAAAAAGCATAAAACTAACTAAAATACGTTTCTCAGATCTAATGACTGTAGTTGTACTTGTTTAGCTTTAAGTTCTGTCTTTAAGTTTTTGGAGTGTTATCTATTATCTGCTCTAGTTTTTCCAACATTTTAGACACAGATATGGTGAAAATAATGGTCCAAAATGATGTCAAATTGCATATATTTTTTTCATTGAAAAACATCAAATTTTTTTGAGGAAAGACCACAAAAACCCCCCTCCAAGTATGCGCAGCTAAGTCTTCCACAAACCTATGGAAAACACTGTACAGTATGGAGATAAATGCTAAAACCATTTTAGCTTTGAGAAAATTACAATCATGATACCATTCCTGCACTTTGGATCTAAAAAATAAGAGATTAGAAAAAGATTAGAAGTTTCCTAAAATGTCATTGATGCTTTAAATGCATATCTATAAATTGAAGTGCATGGAGCACAAGACAACCAGAAGAGCAAACATACAGATAAGCATCACGTTTTAAAGCAAACATACAGATTAGCATCACGTTTTAAGAGCAAACATACAGATTAGCATCACGTTTTAAGAGCAAACATACAGATTAGCATCACGTTTTAAGAGCAAACATACAGATTAGCATCACGTTTTAAGCCCAGTGCTCTTCTTTTGGCAGCTGTAAAGGAGAATAGAGGAGGAAAAGAAAAAAAAAAGGAAAACAGTGCTGCTTGTGTCCCTGCTGCTTTTTAAATACAGGCTGACTGCATTAAATACATATTTTGTTTGTATTGTATACAATAATTGCATTTACAATGGCATTTAAACCTGTGCATTTGCTTCTTTCTTTAAGAAACGCTCTGCCTTTGTTCTGAAACAATAAAAGCAGAGAGGGCTACGGCTGTGCAATTCATCGAAATTTAATCGTGATTATGATTTTGGCTCCCAATGATCACAAAAATGACAAAAACTATTATTTAGCTCATTACGTTTTGCAAGTAAACTCTTATTTTCTCTTGAAAAAATAAAGTTTAGTATTAAGTATTAAAGTGCCCATATTATGAAAAAAATCACTTTTGGGGTGTTATTTTGTGTCTCTGGTGCTTCCACACGCATACAAACTTAGAAAAAAACATCCACGCTGTTTTGAGTGTGTTTAGAAGAAGTCTCCCGGCTAATCCTGCCTTGTACTGACTGAAGTAGAAACAAGCAACTAGCTGATGTGATCCTTACCTAGCTACTGAGCATGTGCAATTGCCAAAAAAGATGGAACAGAAGTGAGATGTCTCACTCTGTAGCTAAAACAGAGACCTGAACACAGGGTGAAAAGAGGAGCTGCAGCAATGTGCAGTACAACAAAAATATGGTGTTTTTTGAAAATTAAACCATGTAAACCTATTCTGGTACAATCTCTAAATACAATTATGAACCTGAAATGAGCATAATATGGGCACTTTAAGGCAAAAAATGTTTCTGTTGATTTAACTTTTTCCACTGTTTTTAAGTTCAATAATTGCAACATCTTTCCAGAAGTCAACAAGTAATCGTGATAAATTATCGTGATTTCAATATTGATCGAAATGATCGTGATTATATTTTTTTCCATAATCGAGCAGTTAGGCCGATAACACACTGGCTGCGTGGCGTGAGCGTGGAGTTTCTGTTGCGTATCAGCTGCGTGGACTTTTCTATGTCTTTACACACCAGAAACATGTCTGACGCGGCGCTGCTGCTAGCCTTGTCTGTACACATTTCCATTGATAAAATGAAATACCATGTTAAACATAAATATATACTGATCTGATTACAGCAAACACAACATCGGCAGTAGTGACGGGAAAATAGGCTGCAGAATATTTCCTTCTGTATTGACAGGTGCAATATTAGAAAATTGATTTTTTTTATTACATTTATATATCTGCATTTATATCAAAACCTAGAGACTTTCAAACATCAACATGTCATTTATTAATATGTATTTGTGTCTAAATGACATAAACATCTTTTCCTATTCTATTTTGCCTGGAAACGCTTCCAACACGCTTGCATGTTGCGTGAAAAATAGGCGTTGGTTCTATTTCAAGCATGCACGCGTTTTTGGAGCGGCTTGAGCCACGCCTGAGACGTGCATGTCACGCAGGCAGTGTGTAAGCTCTAACCTGTTAACATGGGAGCCACACCACGCAGCTGACACGCTCACACCACGCAGCCAGTGTGTAACCGGCCTTATACTCAGTAAACGTAATACAACTTTTTTTCTGCCACATGGCATCGTTTTGTCATTGATTACAGGCCACTCTGCAGCACAGTAATACAACATAGAACATTTACAGCAGGGCTCGACATTAAGGCTTGTCCGCTTCTCCGGACAAGTGGATTTTTTGTAGGGCAAGTGGAAGACAAATTTACTTGCCCCACTGGACAAGGTAAAACTCAAACAGGAGGTCAGGGGACGCTAACGTTAGACCCAGCGGCAGCAGGTCGGGCGCTTAACGTGGCACCAGCGGCAGCAGGTCAGGGGGCTTAACGTAGACCCAGCGGCAGCAGGTCAGGGGGCTTAACGTTAGACCCAGTGGCAGCAGGTCAGGGTACGCTAACGTAAGACCAGCGGCAGCAGGTCAGGGGGACGCTAACATAAGATCCAGCGGCAGCAGGTCAGGGGGCGGCTTAACGTAGACCCAGCGGCAACAGGTCAGGGCGCGTAACGTAGACCCAGCGGCACAAAGGTCAGGGTACGCTTAACGTAAGACCCAGCGGCAGCAGGTCAGGGCGCTTAACGTAAGACCCAGCGGCAGCAGGTCAGGGCGCTAACGTTAGACCCAGCGGCAGCAGGTCAGGGCGCTAACGTAAGACCCAGCGGCAACAGGTCAGGGGCGCTTAACGTAAGACCCAGCGGCAGCAGGTCAGGGCGCTTAACGTAAGACCAAGCGGCAGCAGGTCAGGGCGCTAACGTTAGACCCAGCGGCAGCAGGTCAGGGGGGCGCTAACGTAAGACCCAGCGGCAACAGGTCAGGGGCGCTTAACGTAAGACCCAGCGCAGCAGGTCAGGGCGCTAACGTAAGACCCAGCGGCAGCAGGTCAGGGGACGCTTAACGTTAGACCCAGCGGCAGCAGGTCAGGGGCGCTAACGTAGACCCAGCGGCAGCAGGTCAGGGGCGCTAACGTTAGACCCAGCGGCAGCAGGTCAGGGGCGCCAACGCAGTAACCCAGCGGCAGCAGGTCAGGGGGGCGCTAACGTTAGACCCAGCGGCAGCAGGTCAGGGGCGCTTAACGTTAGACCCAGCGGCAGCAGCAGTCAGGGGCGCTAACGTTAGACCCAGCGGCATCAGGTCAGGGGCGCTAACGTAAGACCCAGCGGCAGCAGGTCAGAGGGCGCTAACAACATAGACCCAGCGGCAGCAGGTCAGAGGGCGCTAACATAAGACCCAGCGGCAGCAGGTCAGGGGGGCGCTAACGTTAGACCCAGTGGCAGCAGGTCAGGGGTACGCTAACGTAAGACCCAGCGGCAGCAGGTCAGGGGGGCGCTAACATAAGACCCAGCGGCAGCAGGTCAGAGGGCGCTAACATAAGACCCAGCGGCAGCAGGTCAGGGCCCCTAACGTTAGACCCAGTGGCAGCAGGTCAGGGTACGCTTAACGTAAGACCCGCGGAGCCAGGTCAGGGGCGCGTAACGTAAGACCCAGCGGCAGCAGGTCAGGGCGCTTAACGTGACCCAGCGGCAGCAGGTCAGGGGCGCTAAGCGTAGACCCAGTGGCAGCAGGTCAGGGGGCGCTAACATAAGACCCAGCGGCAGCAGGTCAGGGGCGCTAACGTAAGATCCAGCGGCAGCAGGTCGGGGGCGCTAACGTTAGACCCAGCGGCAACAGGTCAGGGCGCTTAACGTGACCCAGCGGCAGCAGGTCGGGGAGGGGGGGGCGCCTAACGTTAGACCCAGCGGCAGCAGGTCAGGGGGCGTAACGTAAGACCCAGCGGGCAGGTCAGGGGCGCTAACGTTAGACCCAGCGGCAGCAGGTCAGGGGGCGCTTTAACGTTAGACCCAGCGGCAGCAGGTCAGGGGACGCTAACGTAAAACCAGCGGCAGCAGGTCAGGGGGGCGCTAACGTAAGACCCAGCGGCAGCAGGTCAGGGGCGTAACGTAAGACCTAGCGGCAGCAGGTCAGGGGCGCTTAACGTTAGACCCAGCGGCAGCAGGTCAGGGGACGCGAACGTTAGACCCGGCGGCAGCAGGTCTGGGGACGCTAACGTAAGATCCAGCGGCAGCAGGTCAGGGGGAAGCTTAACGTAAGACCCAGCGGCAGCAGGTCAGGGGCCGCTAACGTTAGACCCAGCGGCAGCAGGTCAGGGGCGCTAACGTAAGACCCAGCGGCAGCAGGTCGGGGCGCTTAACGTAGACCCAGCGGCAGCAGGTCAGGGGCGCTTAACGTAAGACCCAGCGGCAGCAGGTCAGGGGAGCTAACGTTAGACCCAGCGGCAGCAGGTCAGGGGCGCTTAACGTTAGACCCAGCGGCAGCAGGTCAGGGGGACGCTAACGTTAGAACCAGCGGCAGCAGGTCAGGGGACGTTAACGTAAGACCCAGCGGCAGCAGGTCAGGGGCGTAACGTAAGACCCAGCGGCAGCAGGTCAGGGGCGCTTAACGTAAGACCCAGCGGCAGCAGGTCAGGGGCGCTTAACGTAGACCCAGCGGCAGCAGGTCAGGGGGACGCTTAACGTTAGACCCAGCGGCAGCAGGTCAGGGGACGCTAACGTTAGAACCAGCGGCAGCAGGTCAGGGGACGCTAACGTAAGACCCAGCGGCAGCAGGTCAGGGGCGCTTAACGTAAGACCCAGCGGCAGCAGGTCAGGGGGCGCTATCGTAAGACCTAGCGGCAGGCAGGTCGAAGCGTTAACGTTAGATCCAGCGGCAGCAGGTCAGGGGACGCTAAACGTAAGACCCAGCGGCAGCAGGTCAGGGGCG
Organism: Perca fluviatilis; assembly: GCF_010015445.1. Lineage (NCBI taxonomy): Eukaryota > Metazoa > Chordata > Actinopteri > Perciformes > Percidae > Perca > Perca fluviatilis. The sequence goes on along the minus strand of NC_053124.1, from coordinate 1,726,253 downwards.
CTTAACGTTCTGTAGCTTCTGCTAGCTGTCCCCGCGCAGACCCCGAAGCAGCCGGGCGGAGTGGGTGACTGTCCGGGGAAGCGTGACGTTAGATCTAGACCAGGGAGTGCACATGATGACGGTCGCTTAAACCGGAGCGTCTTCGCCTCTCTAACAGGTTCTCCTACTCAGCGATACACCCGCTGAGAAGCCAGTTCTGGTTATTGGGAGCTCTATACTGCGATATGTGAAGCCAGCGGCCCCGGGCGGTACAGTAGGCCTACCTACGGTCATATGTGCCCCGGGGCTGGAGCGGGCCATATAGAAACCCATCTAAAACTGCTGGCAAAAAGAACCGTAAATACAGTAAGATCATACTTCACGTAGGTGGTAATGGTCGTAAATCGGAGATCACTAAAATGAATGTTGAGTCACTTTGTGCATACGCAAAGACAATGTCGGACTCAGTAGTTTTCTCTGGACCCCTGCCAAACCTGACCAATGATGAAATGTACAGCCGGACGTCATCCTTCCACCGCTGGTTGTCGGGGTGGTGCCCAGCTAATGATGTGGGCTATGTGAATAACTGGAGGGCGTTCTGGGGAAAGCCTGGTCTGATTGAGAGAGACGGCATTCATCCCACCTGGGACGGTGCCGCTCTCATATCAAAAATCTGAACGAAGTTTATCAGACATAAACCATGACAACCTAAGTTTGATATTAGTAATCAGAGGTGCAGTGCTACCGCCCCTCTGTGCTTCCGTTGGAGCAGTCGCCCCACTCATGGTCTAATAAGCACGGTGTCTGTCCCCCGCTTCAGATCGGTTAAATCAAAGGTAAACAAAAGATGCGCTATACTTAACAACCTAATTGGAATTAAAACTACTGCAATAGAACAAAATAGGAAAATTAGATGTGGACTATTAAATATTAGATCTCTGTCTTCTAAAGCAGTACTGGTAAACGAGTTGATATCAGACAATAAAATTGATTTATTTTGTCTTACTGAAACCTGGCTGGGCCATGAAGACTATGTTAGTCTAAATGAAGCCACTCCTCCCAGCCATATTAATACTCAAATTCCTAGAGGCTCAGGCCGAGGAGGGAGTTGCAGCCATCTTTGATGCAAGCCTGCTAATTACTCCTAAACCTAAATTACATTATAACTCATTTGAAAGTCTTGTTCTTAATCTTCAACATCCAAAATGGAAAACATTACAGCCAATTATATTCGTTGTTATTTACAGGGCTCCAGGTCCGTATTCTGAATTTTTATCTGAATTCTCAGAGTTTTTATCATGTTTAGTCCTTAAATCAGACCAAGTACTTCTTGTAGGTGATTTTAATATCCATGTGGACGTTGACAATGACAGCCTTAGTACTGCTTTCAACTCATTACTGGATTCAATCGGTTTCAGTCAGAGTGCACACAAGGCGACGCACTGTTTTAACCACACCCCGACCTTGTGCTGGCATATGGTATTGAAATTGAGGATTTAATAATATTTTCGCAGAATTCGGTATTATCAGATCATTCTTTAATCACTTTCGAATTCTTACTACCTGATTATATTAAATTAGATAAAAGCTCCTACACCAGATGCTTATCTGACAGTGCTATAGCTAAATTTAAAGAAGATATTCCAACAGCATTCGACTCTATGTCATGCCTTAACATAACAGAGGACCTGTATGTTAACCTCAGTCCCTCTCAAATTGATGCATTTGTAGACGGTATTACGACATGCCTACGGATCTAACCTTAGACTCCGCCGCTCCCTGAAAAAGAAGATGATGAAGCAAAGGAAACTAGCACCTTGGTATAACTCCCAAACTCGCAAATTAAAACAAATCTCGCGAAACCTCGAATGTAGTGGCGTTCCACCAAGGTGGAAGAATCTCGTTTGGATTGGCAAGAAAGTCTCAAAACCTATAGGAAGGCCCTAAGAAAGGCCAGATCAGACTATTACTCATCACTAATAGAAGAAAACAAGAACAACCCAAGGTTTCTTTTCAGCACTGTCGCCAGGCTGACAGATAGCCACAGCTCTACTGAGCCATCTATTCCTCTAGCTATGAGTAGTGATGACTTCATGAGCTTCTTCAATGATAAAATTACAACAATTAGAGATAAAATTCATCACATTTTACACAACTGAACTTCCACATTTAGACTGCTTTTATCCTATAGATCTTCAACAATTAATTTTAAAGATATCCTCAGCTAAGCCATCTACCTGTCTCTTGGACCCCATCCCAACGAGACTACTCAAAGAAGCATTACCTGTGGTTAACACCTCATTACTAGATATGATCAATATGTCTCTATTAACAGGTTATGTACCACAGTCATTTAAAGTAGCTGTGATAAAACCTCTTCTGAAAAACCCAACCTGGATCCTGAGGTCTTAGCAAACTATAGACCTATATCTAACCTTCCTTTTCTATCCAAGATCCTTGAGAAGGTGGTTGCTAATCAGTTAGCGACTTTTCTACATAGCAACAGTTTATTTGATGACTTTCAATCAGGATTTAGAAAGAATCATAGCACAGAGACGGCACTGGTGAAAATTACTAACGACCTTTTAACTGCTGCAGACAAAGGTCTTGTCTCCATTCTTGTTTTACTAGATCTTAGTGCTGCATTTGACACAATTGACCATTCAATCCTGTTACAGAGATTGGAACACTTGGTTGGCATTAAAGGAATTGCTCTGAGTTGGTTTAGGTCCTATTTCTCTGATCGATCTCAATTTGTGAATGTTAATGATAAATCCTCCAAGTACGCTAAAGTTAGCCATGGGGTTCCTCAAGGCTCAGTGCTTGGACCAATTCTATTCTCCTTATATATGCTTCCTCTAGGCAATATTATTAGAAAACACTCAATTAACTTTCACTGTTATGCGGGATGACACCCAATTATACTTGTCAATCAAACCAGACGAAACCAGTCAGCTAGCAAAATTTCAAGAGTGCATTAAGGATATAAAATCCTGGATGACCTATAATTTTCTGATGTTAAACCCTAACAAAACTGAAGTTATTGTGCTGGGCCCTAAACACCTCCGAACTTCATTATCTAGAGATATAGCTACTCTGGATGGTGTTGCCCTGGCCTCCAGCACCACTGTTAGAAATTTAGGAGTTATCTTTGATCAGGATATATCCTTTAATGCCAATCTAAAACAAACCTCAAGAACAGCCTTTTTTCATCTTCGTTAACATTGCCAAAATTAGGAATATCCCTGTCCAAAAACCGACTGAAAAACTAGTCCATGCATTTGTTACTTCCAGGCTGGACTATTGTAATTCCCTACTGTCAGGTTGCTCAAATAAGTCTCTTAAGACTCTCCAGCTGATCCAGAATGCTGCAGCGCTGTTCTCACAAGAACTAAGAAAAGAGATCATATTTCTCCTGTATTAGCTTCTCTGCATTGGCTTCCTGTTGAATCCAGGATTGAGTTTAAAGTCCTTCTCTTGACCTACAAAGCTCTAAATGGTCTAGCACCATCATATCTAGAAGAGCTCCTAATACCCTATTGTCCCACTAGAACACTGCGCTCCCAGAATGCAGAGTTACTGGTGGTACCTAGAGTCTCTAAAAGTAGAATGGGAGCTAGAGCCTTCAGTTATCAGGCTCCTCTCCTATGGAACCAGCTCCCGATCTGGGTTCGGGGGGCAGAAACTGTCACCTCATTCAAGAATGAACTTAAAACTCTCCTATTTGATAAAGCTTATAGTTAGGGAGTGAGGAGTTGCAGTGTTCACCTAACTGGCCCAACTGCTTCTCTTCATAATTGTTAGATTAATAATACATAACAAAGTAGAGGGAGGCAGGCCAGCCAAGCCAGATCCGGCAGGGGGAGAGTTCTAAGCCCGAAAAAGCTACCTCTCCTTATGACCTGTCTCTCTTAGTTACCTGTTATAGTTACGCTGTTATAGTCCTAGACTGCCGGGGGACTTCCTTCCTTTGACACACTGAGCTGCTCTCTCCTCTCCCTTTCTATTACTGTTTCTATTACTGTTACTATTACTATTACTATTTGTGTGCAGCCCGTCCCAGAAATGCTTGTTACTAATCCTAGCTTCTGGGGAGTTTACTCCCCGAGTCCTTATGCTTTTTCCCCCGCGCGTCATTTCCTTGGAGAACGTTGGCGCCCAAGACCCTGGTTGCAGCTGTCGCCGTGGTCCTGCTGCATTCCCTGCTGAGCTCAGCGATGCCCTGCAATGTCATGCTGCGTCCTGCTGAACCCTGCAGCTTCCCGCTACATCCAGTCACTGTTCCATTATTAATGTGACTACTATCGCCACTGTTCATCACACCCCAACCGGCCGTCAGACACCGCCTACCAAGAGCCTGGGTCTGGCCGAGTTTCTTCCCAAGAGGGAGTTTTTCCTCGCCACTGTCGTACTGCTTGCTCTTGAGGGAATTACTGGAATTGTTGGAATTGTTGGGGCTTTGTAAATTATAGAGTGTGGTCTAGACCTACTCTATCTGTAAAGTGTCTCGAGATAACTTATGTTATGATTTGATACTATAAATAAAATTGAATTGAATTGAATTGAATTGAATTAACGTTAGACCCAGCGGCAGCAGGTCAGGGGGACGCTAACGTAAGATCCAGCGGCAGCAGGTCAGGGGACGCCAACGTAAGACCCAGCGGCAGCAGGTCAGGGGGGCGCTAACGTAAGACCCAGCGGCAGCAGGTCAGGGGGACGCTAACGTTAGACCCAGCGGCAGCAGGTCAGGGCGTTAACGTTAGACCCAGCGGCAGCAGGTCAGGGCGCTTAACGCCACCGGCCCGCAGCAGGTCAGGGGCGCTAACGTAAGACCCAGCGGCAGCAGGTCAGGGGGGCGCTAACGTTAGACCCAGCGGCAGCAGGTCAGGGGGGCGCTAACGTTAGACCCAGCGGCAGCAGGTCAGGGGGGGCGCTAACGTTAGACCCAGCGGCATCAGGTCAGGGGGGCGCTAACGTAAGACCCAGCGGCAGCAGGTCAGAGGGGCGCTAACATAAGACCCAGCGGCAGCAGGTCAGAGGGGCGCTAACATAAGACCCAGCGGCAGCAGGTCAGGGGGGCGCTAACGTTAGACCCAGTGGCAGCAGGTCAGGGCATGCTAACGTAAGACCCAGCGGCAGCAGGTCAGGGGGGCGCTAACATAAGACCCAGCGGCAGCAGGTCAGAGGGGCGCTAACATAAGACCCAGCGGCAGCAGGTCAGGGGGGCGCTAACGTTAGACCCAGTGGCAGCAGGTCAGGGTACGCTAACGTAAGACCCAGCGGCAGCAGGTCAGGGGGGCGCTAACGTAAGACCTAGCGGCAGCAGGTCAGGGGCGGGAGCTAACGTTAGACCCAGCGGCAGCAGGTCAGGGGGCGCTAACGTAGACCCAGTGGCAGCAGGTCAGGGCGCTTAACATAAGACCCAGCGGCAGCAGGTCAGGGGCGCTTAACGTAAGATCCAGCGGCAGCAGGTCGGGGGCGCTAACGTTAGACCCAGCGGCAACAGGTCAGGGGCGCGCACGTTAGACCCAGCGGCAGCAGGCGGGGAGGGGGCGCTAACGTTAGACCCAGCGGCAGCAGGTCAGGGGGGCGCTAACGTAAGACCCAGCGGCAGCAGGTCAGGGGGGCGCTAACGTTAGACCCAGCGGCAGCAGGTCAGGGGGGCGCTAACGTTAGACCCAGCGGCAGCAGGTCAGGGGACGCTTAACGTTAGAACCAGCGCGCAGCAGGTCAGGGGGGCGCTAACGTAAGACCCAGCGGCAGCAGGTCAGGGGGGCGCTAACGTAAGACCTAGCGGCAGCAGGTCAGGGGCGCTAACGTTAGACCCAGCGGCAGCAGGTCAGGGGGACGCTAACGTTAGACCCAGCGGCAGCAGGTCTGGGGGACGCTAACGTAAGATCCAGCGGCAGCAGGTCAGGGGGACGCTAACGTAAGACCCAGCGGCAGCAGGTCAGGGGGGCGCTAACGTTAGACCCAGCGGCAGCAGGTCAGGGGGGCGCTAACGTAAGACCCAGCGGCAGCAGGTCAGGGGGGCGCTAACGTAAGACCCAGCGGCAGCAGGTCAGGGGGGCGCTAACGTAAGACCCAGCGGCAGCAGGTCAGGGGAGCTAACGTTAGACCCAGCGGCAGCAGGTCAGGGGGGCGCTAACGTTAGACCCAGCGGCAGCAGGTCAGGGGGACGCTAACGTTAGAACCAGCGGCAGCAGGTCAGGGGGACGCTAACGTAAGACCCAGCGGCAGCAGGTCAGGGGGGCGCTAACGTAAGACCCAGCGGCAGCAGGTCAGGGGGGCGCTTAACGTAAGACCCAGCGGCAGCAGGTCGGGGGCGCTTAACGTAGACCCAGCGGCAGCAGGTCAGGGGGACGCTAACGTTAGACCCAGCGGCAGCAGGTCAGGGGGACGCTAACGTTAGAACCAGCGGCAGCAGGTCAGGGGGACGCTAACGTAAGACCCAGCGGCAGCAGGTCAGGGGGGCGCTAACGTAAGACCCAGCGGCAGCAGGTCAGGGGGGCGCTATCGTAAGACCTAGCGGCAGCAGGTCAGGGGGGGCGCTAACGTTAGATCCAGCGGCAGCAGGTCAGGGGGACGCTAACGTTAGACCCAGCGGCAGCAGGTCAGGGGGACGCTAACGTAAGATCCAGCGGCAGCAGGTCAGGGGGACGCCAACGTAAGACCCAGCGGCAGCAGGTCAGGGGGCGCTTAACGTAAGACCCAGCGGCAGCAGGTCAGGGGGGCGCTAACGTTAGACCCAGCGGCAGCAGGTGAGGAGGGCGCTAACGTAAGATCCAGCGGCAGCAGGTCAGGGGGGGCGCTAACGTTAGTCCCAGCGGCAGCAGGTCAGGGGGCGCTAACGTTAGACCCAGCGGCAGCAGGTCAGGGGGGGCGCTAACGTTAGTCCCAGCGGCAGCAGGTCAGGGGGCGCTAACGTTAGACCCAGCCCGCTGTTCAGCTCATTCTCTGTAAGCGATGCAGCATGTAAGCACGGCGAGCCAGCCGGTGTTAGTTGGCAACCATTAGCTTGCTAACTCTACCTTAACGTTACCTCCTCGCCACATCGTTCACAGAAAACGAGCCGAATACAGATGTCACTCGTGGAGATAGCAGTGTGCTTTGTGTGGATGAAGCATGAAGTTAATCTGACTCATTTAGCGGCTGGCTTTCTGCCTCGTAACGTTACTAGAGTTATTGTAAAACCTCAGCTCTGCGACTCGCCGGATTAAATATCAGCTAATAATCAACTGTAAAGTTGCTACACCTTTTAAAAGGATCCCTTGGTAAATCAGCCTCTGCCAGGTAGAAAGTGGAATTGTTTAGAAATATTGTATATAGTAAATCTTGTGTAAACTATTGTAATCTGTTGGTCTGTCTGTAACTGATGTTGTGTATTGTCCCTAACAGGTCTCTCTTGAGAATGAGACCCTGTGTCTCAATGCGATTACCTTTATAAATAAAGGTTAAATAAAAAAATAAAAGCAACACTATTGACGTGACTGGAGCGGAATATGAGTTTCCTCACCCAGGTAGTAGTTGACGAAGTCTGCTGTGAGGGCGGGCTGCTTGTGTTTCCTGCGTCCGTCCAAGCTGGCATTGGCGTCAGACGTGTCCACCGGGAAAATGTCGGTGCTGATGCCCATCAGCTCTGCCTTCCTCATCAGCTTCCTGATGGCTGAGGCACTGGAGGTCAGAGGTCGCGGCAGCTTCTCCCGGGGCACCCACGCCTGAGGCCGAGTGTTCCTGGACAGCTCTGCTTTGGCCCTGTACTGCTGCAGGCGGGTAGTGATTCGGGCCTGCGGGGGGGATCCACACATGTTCACGTACTCCCCACAGAATCAACTAATAAATACTAATACCTGCATTTCATGTAAATTAGGGCTGCACGATATGAGGAAAATATGCAATATGCGATAACGTTGTTGAATATAGCGATAACGATATAACTTGCCATAAACAAACATTAAAATGTACTCAGTTCTGCCTTTCTACTGCTTTCAGTATTCTGCTCAAATACAACACATTTAATTTAAAACAAAAGAAAGGCAATCATTTCAAACACTTTTATTGAACAAATTGAAAATTGAATTAAATATTTATGGTCCTACGGAAGCTCCACGTACTTTCTCTGTAGCCTACGTAAGTGGCCTGAAGTTTATACTTGTGTGTTGGTGTGTGCGTCGATCTCTTTAAGAGAATAGCAGGGGCCCATTTTAGGAAGGAGTTTTAACAAACTGAGTCTAACCCTGATATCTGTGTTGATTTATCCTGAGATGGGAAACTCTGAGTTTTCGGTTCAATAACAGCTGATTTGAGTTTAATCAACTCAGAGTAGGTTGACTCCGAGGTAAGCGCGGGCACCACCACAATAAAAAGGCAGCATGAATGGAGCCATGATACTAAGATTCACCATAATACTCATGCACACATACAGCGAGTTTGAACATGTATTTAGTTAAAAAAGCAACATAGCGGCTGCTGCAAAATAGCGAGAATTGGTCTGGGAGAAAATTGCTGCTCGAGTCAATGCGTAAAAGAAAGGGTGAATGGAATAGAGGTATAAACACACATGCACATGTTCAACAGTTGTTGTGCTGCTGCTGATCTGAATGAATGAACATTACCTGAGCTTCAGGAGTAAGCTGTTTCTCTCTCTCCTGCACAGAGACCTTACAGTAGGACTGGAGGGCCAGATAATTCTTCCTTTTCCACTTCCTGTCAAAGCGGTCTGCGTGCTGTTTGCAGTACGCAAAAAATGGATCAGCAATATCCTGGAGGAAACAAAAACACATGCATTACAGACTGTCTCTGTAAGGTACAACATTATTTTGGCTGTGGCTCAGGTGGTAGAGTGGTGGATCAGGTGGTAGAGCGGTCGTCTACCAATTGGAAAGTTGGTGGTTCGATCCCTGGCCCTGCAGTCTCATGTCGAAGTGTCCTTGGGCCACTGTCCACTGAACCCCGAACTGCTCCCGATGTTGTTCCATTATTGGTGTGTAAATGTGTGTGAATGTTTATCTGATGAACAGGTGGCACCTTGTACGGCAGCCTCGGCCACAGTGTATGAATTAGTGTTAATGGTTCCTGTCGTTAAGACTAGAAAAGCGCTATATCAATACGGTCTATATACATTTACAAAAAAAATATTTTTAGATTTGTTACCCTGAAGTTACATGTTACCAATGACTTTACCTAAAACTTTAATTATATTTCCGTACTTCAGCTTAACCGTCCTATGTGATCTGAACACAGATAAGCTGGTCTTTCCTTGTGTTTGGTGTTTTGTCTCTACATTCTAAAACCTCAACTCCTTGAATATTGCTTCACTTCGGTTTGTCATTTGAACAGCCGCCGAGCAGCATAGAACCTAAAACTTTGTTTCCACCCCTTAGAAAAGTGAAGCGCTTACCTCCTCTGCTGCAGCCTCTGACAGGAGCCCTTCCCTCTGTGCACAGGTGACATGGAAATAGGAGCGACACATTCCTGCATCACAGCTGATGCACACACCCGTCCTGGCAAAACGGGCGTCCTCACAGAAACTGCACTCCTAAATGCAACAGAATACAACAGGGGAGACTTCATGTTGCAGCTGCAACAAGGAGAATGTGAACACGTGGTAACGTTCGTTAGCCTATCACCACATGGGTTGCTTTATGGCTCCTACAAGACCAAAGGTGATCGTGCCTTTGGCATTTTAGCTCCAACCCCTTGGAATCTTCTCCCTCAGTCTGTCAGGTCTGCTGAATCTCTGGTTTTAAGCGTCTTTTATACATTAGCCTTCGTGTAAAGGCCTGCACCCCCATTATGCTGTATTTTAAATTGAATTTGTACTTTTGGAACTCATGTTTATTCTTATTTATTTCTTCATATGTATTGCGCAGGTGTGTGAAGCACTTTGTAACTGCGTGTTTTTAAAAGTGCTACATAAATAAAGTGTTACTTACTTACAGTTACTTAACTACTTTTAGCTATTACATTTATGACATATCAACTACTGTCAAAACTGACACTTAAAATGCAAACACAACTATCTCCAGCGCTTCCACTTTAAGTGACATTTCAAAAGGTGAAATGACAGTTAATCTGTTTGCATCTTTTACTCTTCACCTGGTTCAACTTCATCTCATTCTTCAAACAAGAGCTCAACTGCATTTAGCGTTTTTAGATGGGACATGGAATTCTGAGTTGCCAATCCAGGATGGAACTTTTACTTTACCTGATCAAGACACGGACTAGGTTTTATTTGCTTAACTGAAAGGAAAATTGTGTAATGGAGTGAGGTAAGCTGACAACAAGTGATGTTAATATACGATGACTGATTGCAGGGTAAGCTAATGTTAGATGTGGTAAACATCACGTTAAATGCGACCCTTCTGCTGATTGTGTGCTCGGTTAACGTTAGCGTTCCGTGTTACTGTTGGGTTGATTCGCCTGGGAATTCCTCTCTGTGTAGATTGTATCACAGCTGGCTGGATATGTCTTGAGTCATTATGAAACAGGATTTAGGAGCGAAGACAAGCACTGCTCTTTATTCACACGTTCTAAGTATACACTTGATTGGCATGGAATCAGCTGCTTAGCAACGTTAGGGTTATAATAATAACTTTGTTGTAACATTAACTAGGGCTGCACAATTAATCAAATTTTAATCACGATCACGATTTTGGCTTCCCACGTCAAATTTGCGTGATCGAGTGATATTTAAAATTCGTCATTCCCTTCATAGAACAGTTTTTGCAAAGCCAATCTAGCGCTCCATAAACCACTGTCTGATCACATGTCTCCATGAGCCAATCAGAGCTGTTCCCTGCCTGCACCGCGCAGCTTAGTTTCTAGATGTAGACAGTCACAGAGCACAGAGTAACGTGAGGAAAATTCCACAACAGGTAGCAGTCGGTCATCATAAGCCGGTCACGATGTTTACCACTAGTTTACCATTAGTGTTTACTAGCGTGACATTCAGCGATGTTTATTTTGCCTCTAACGTCATTTTGGCGTTAGAGGCAAACTAACTAATCATTTTGGCCATAATCGTGCAGCCCTAACATTAACTAAACCTTACCTTTGAGCTAAGTTAGCATAGCTGACATAACAATGTTTTCTGGTCATAAATTATCTGTTTTGCTAACAAATCAATGCTGTTGAGCATTTAGCTAGTCTGTTGGTCGCTAAAGGCCCTGACACACGTCGGCGATGAAGGCCGACTGTGGCGTCGCCCCACGTCGGGCAAGTACCACGTATGTTCTGCTCCCGCGTGAGAGGAAATAACTCTCCATACCAGCAGGCGGCAGTAATCTATTCGTCATTCAACAAGGGAAACCGGATAACATTGCTGCGATACCCACGACAAACAGCGTTTGCTCGATCAGCCTTAAAGTTACGTAGTTTCCTGACCTTTTTGCCATTTTAGTTAACCTATATGTAAAAAAATAAATGTCTCATCTACTCTATACTGACGTATGGGAAGTGATGCCAGCCTCCCTAGTCAGTTTGGTCCTGTTGGTAAAGCAACAGGTGCTGCAGTGTGGCAATTGTCAACAGTACACAGGTAAGATGGTGGACAGTTATTCCATTAGTTATGACCTCATGTCACAGCTATTGTTTTATATGTGTTCAACTCTCACATATATGCCTTACAAGCAATAATTAAAAACAGATAAACAAATTATTTTCCTTTAGCAAATTTACATTTTCTCGTTCTTGTGGACAATTACTACGCAGGAATAATACATAATCAATATATACGGATAGACATTCAGGTTATGCAAAAACCTAAATCAACATGAACTTATGAACCTACATCAATATGTAAAAAGAGTACTTGCCTTGGCCCCGTATTTTGAATAATTCATCTCTGTGAGCGTCACTGGTCGCAGTTTATCGATGTCTCCAAATGCAACACCGGGAACGTAAAGTGCACACACCACATGCACCCATCTGAAAGTGAAGAGCAAGAAAAACAAATTGGCTGATTGGCTGGCTGGTTTGTTGAAGAAAACCAGAACAAACCACAACATATTAGTATGAAAATCATGACCTGAAAATATTGTTTGCATTGATTTTCCGGTCACTTAGTTCAAGCAACACCATCAAACTGATTAAAATCTATGGTTGTGGTTATTTTTGTATTTAGTGTGGTGAATTACTGCAGACAATAAGAAACTTCATATCATGAAATTGGCTCCAGTGAGTTGCTCAGACACTTCAAAAAGAAATGGATTCATAGATTTATGTAGCCCCAGACTCTAGCTATGGTTTGGTGTGACACAATTTCAAATGCGGACTTTAGGGAAGAGAATCCGAAGTCCAATATAAAGATATCCATCTCTAGCAAGCAACCGCTTCACAGTTTAATTTGCTGTGTTTTTCATGCTCTAGTGAAGTAGTAAATTCGGGTGCAGCCTGGCTGAGGAGCACTATCAGCGATAACGTGGCTGAAGTCTCCACGCTTCACATAACACACTCTTTTCTTTCACTCCTTTTCTTCCTCTATCTCTTCTCCTCCCTTCATCCTCTTCTCTCATTCCTCTTGCCAGTTCTCTCTCTCCCCCCTCCTTAATCCAACTTCCCTTTTCTCTCCACTACTGAATATATGTCCAATTTAGATTGTACATATATCACGTTCAGCATTTCAACCAGCTAAGGTCATTGGGCATTATTTGTTTCTGAACACGTTCCGCTCGCTGGCTCGCTGTAAATGGCAACTGATCACCGGGGTCAATGTGTTACTGTATCCCACCTCCCGGCGTCCGTCTCTTTGAAGATGCCATCCTGGTTGGGGCACAGCTCACAGCTGGGAGTCACTCCGTTCTTACAGGCGTCACAGAACCAAGGCTCTGTCGAATTCTCTGAGGCAGAGCTCATGATTGAGTCGCTTTCGCCGTCCACGCCGTAACACCCTGGAAAAACAGTGAGCATCATGGTTTGTCACTGCCCTCTAAGAAGCATAGGAAATATAGGCCAATGAGCCGACTGTTCATAGCGTTCACTGGCTACAGCAAAGAAACCATTATAAACCTCATAACCTCATTTTGGGGGTGTCAAAAAAATAACCCATATTTACTGTTATGTATTCTGTAAGGTTTAGTACTTCCAAAATGTTTTAATTCTTTTCAAAATAATATTGTAATCATTCCATTTAGGCTGCTATTTAAATTTATATATATATATATATATATATATATACTTAAAAGAGATTACATTTAAAAAAAGAACGGCCAAATATAAAGCAGCAGAGGCAAGGTATTCTGACCTTGATCCTGATCCTACGTATCCCATAATGCAACTCATTAGACCCTATCTGCCTGGTAAACACAGGTCTTTCAAATTCCTCAATCTCATGTAACACAGGCTCACTTTGTTTTTACCAGGGCCCGTCTGGGGCCAAGTACAGACCGATGGCAGCATTAATGTAGAGCCCAGTAGTTTCTGTGATAACACAATCATGGACGGAATCGCAAAATTGAGAATTTAAAAAAGCTATAAGACAGATTCCATAGGGGCCCTTCAATAACTCAGTGCTAAAAGCTAACTGGAAATTATTTAAGAAAATATGACTTTCTAAGTTTCTAACAGAGCAGTAAAAAAAACTGTAGTTTTAAAAAACATCTCAAAATACATAAACAAATAATTCCCAGTGGCTTAGGCCTGTTGGGGCGTAACTGAGGCCTCATTGTTTAAATATTTTGTGAAAGCACCAATAGTCAACACTACAATATCATTGCGGTATCGATACCAAGGTATTTGGTCAAAGATATCGTGCTATTTGATTTTCCCCATATCGCCCAGCCCTAATGGGACTCCAGGGATCGAACCACCAACCTTCCGATTGGTAGGCTACCGCTCTACCAATCTGAGCCACAGTCGCCCCAAATAAAGTAGGAAGTGGGTCGAAAGGAAGTAGTAAACTGTGATGGATGATTGCGACAAACAATTTGGGTAATTAATAATAATACCCTTCACCTTCGTTCTTCTCCTTTCCAAATATGTTAACCTTAAGGCTAACAACCTTTACAACCTCTCTAAACATCTGACTGCTCATCTTTCTTGCGTCATCAGACTTCTTTTTCGCAATGTGGCCTCATTCCAAATCTAAGTTCCCAGCAATTAACATGGTACGTACAGTTATTAAGATAAGAAATGATGGCCACATCTAAACAATAAGTAGGTAGTAATAAACTGGAATTCAGATAATAAACATTAAAGTGCTTTAGCTAGAAATAATGGAAACAAAACCCATGTTACGTTATTTACCAGTCAGAAACTATAACTATTCAACTGCAGGTTTTCCTCTTTCCGGAAGTCAAACATTCAAGAAACATTGAGCCATCCTGAGATGACATAATCCATCAATCATCAAACCTGAATGGGAAGATATAACTGCATGGACTTGCTCTGTCTTAGGTTTGTTTTGCCCATCACTGCCAAGGCAATAAGAAAAAAAAAATAGTCTCCATTGGATCCTTTATTTGTGGCTAGACTTCCACCTTTGTGTTTCTAACCAAAAGTACAAAAGGAATGTTGTTGTCATTTGCTGCTCAGAGCTTTCCTTGGCCAGCTATAATAAAATGTAGGAACAAGACTGAAACCAATCAACATCCGTAGACATACTAGCATTGCTATGCTGTATGTCTTGTCTTCGGAGTATTCAAATTAGTGGACACCTTTGTACACCATGTCAACATTGTTGATAGTATTGTAGAGTATATGTAACCATGTGGTTTGCTATTCTAACAATCTAGGAACCAAGTCCAAGACAAAAAGTAAAATACTGACCTGTTCTGCTCTGGTCCAAAGCGGTCTATCTACTGTGACACTGCAGCACCACAAATTGAACATTTGACAAAAAATGTAGCCCCAGAGAAGCAACAAGAAGCCAAGCGAAAGAATTTTAATGTTGTCTTCTTAACTTTCTGAGGTTGCCTAAACAATTACTTGGCTGACGTGGTTTCTATGGCAGCTATTACACCAGGCAGACGTGCTCTTCACTACCAATGAGGGCAGCAATCAGTACTCTGCCTCCGTTGGGGAGATAACACTCTAACTCCTAATTCAGTCAACCAGCCTTCGGGCTTTTTGAGCAATGGGAAAAACTCACAAATCGAAGGCTTAATGTTCTGCATGCCCGTCCCTGTGTGCCACACTGAGGATTCAGACGCCCATCGAAAGCAAACACTGGGGCAGATGGACTTGTTTATTCAGCTCTACACTTTGTTTGGTGGGTGCATGTCCTTTTCTGATTGCGAGACCATTTGCTGTGTGTCACGGTGAATCACTAATTTTGAACTCTGCTCTTCAGAGGATGGTGGGGTGTATCTTCAGTTTTTACAGGCCACTGGTTTCTTCTTGAGATCAACTCAAGAGCAAGATACACCAATCAAGCTTCTGATTATTCCACTGGGGAAATTAAGCCACAGCTGGAATTTGTCCTGACCTTCAAAACGGAAGAACTACTAAAAATGTAACAACCCAAGATGTGAACAGAACTACTGCCTCCATTTTCCCTCCACAGCATGTGGCAGGCACAGGAGTAAGTCCTGCTAGCTCCAATATAGCTCCACCCATTGTTATTTTCTTAAATAAAAAGGTATTAATGGAATAGTTGTGGGCTTCATCTTCACTGATTGGGCTTTGAACCATGGAACTGGGGGTTGTGAAAGACCACCATGCTGGTTTAACCGACTTATGGCTGAACCATGGCACAAATCTTCGGTGTTCCTTTTGAACTCGGATACAAAGCTCAGACCGTTAAGCCACGGGTTGCTGGCTAATATGAGCTAAGCTGACAAAAAGTGATGACTACAGGATATCTTCATAATCCCTGAAGGAAAGATTATCCTTGTCAGAAATGACGAGCTTGGCAGGAAAAAAAAGAAGGGCAAGGTAGAGTTGACTCAACCAAGAGAAGTACTTTTAACTGCATTGAGATTTAATAGAAAGCACTACAACAACAACAACAACAACAACAAAACTAGTTGTGGTTGCATCCAGCAGTGAGAATATGAAAATAATGTGTGCATGAAGACTAAGTAAAGGTAATTAGGGATTGACCAATTAGCAGCTTGGCCGATTATCAGGGCCGATATTTGGCAATTTGCAAATTATCTGTTTCTGTGTTTTATTGGACAGATAACCAATACATTTAATTAATTAAAAAGCGCGCTACTTTGGCTGTGCTACGGCTCTGTAAGCAGTCTGCAACACCTGAAAACAAACTGTAAGCATGTTAAAACTTCAGAAAGCTATTTTTGTGTTAATGTATTCATATTTTTGAGCATGTATTAAGTTTAGTTTCGGTTTTATTAAATAATTGCTTAAAGCATTTAAACAAACGTCTGTTTTGGAGTTTGTAACATTCCAAATTGTTAATTTTGACAGCATATCCATCGCTCACAATTTCAACTTGGCAGCAGTCTCTTTCTTATCATCTATGGAGGAAATATTTATTCATAATTCAAATTGTAAGTCCAAAGAGAAATTGAAAGTCCAAAGAGAAAACAAAGCGAGATCAAATTAAAAATATTATTATTTATTTATTTTTTTTTCATTTGGCTTTGGCTTTTGAATTTAATATTTGGCTTTTGAATTTCCATTTAACATTGCCTTTTTGTTTGGACTTGACACATGTCAATGTAAATGAGGAGGTGTGGCCCAAAGGCTGGTGGGAGTGTCTGAAACGAAAAGGGTGCAGAGGCGCCTTATGAACAGCAGGGGGAGCAGACTGCTGAGGAGCATCTGTCTGCAGCTTTACCACCTTGGCCAGGCTTGGCCTCTTATTTCACATGATAGAAAATGATGATGTAGGCTAAACACAAACGACATTTCATGCAACAACCGTGAAGTTTTCATGTAGTTACTATAATTGGGCCCGTGTTAGTGAGGACTAAATTAGGACTGTATTTAAAGCTGATTCTGGTACCCAACTTCGCCCCAGGTGTGTCGGTTTAAAACACGACTCAGACAACTTCTCTCTTTTGATGTTATATTTAATTAAGCAACAGTAGAAACATGGGTGTGGGTAGCTCTGCTTACATGTGTGGTCAGATCTCGAGGACACACACGCACACAATCTCAACTGGATAGTCATCGTCCGAACTGCCACCTCCTTTTTCCTTTCTTTCACTTTTTTCTCCGGGTGGTCCGCGCTATTCTCCAACATGTAGCCTACTCACAACAATCACTCCTGATTGACGGGCTTTTGTACAGCCCGTGTACTTTTTCAGACTTCCAGCTAACAGCGGTGTCTGTGAGCATCACTGGCCGGCCAGCAGGGAGGCGATCCCAGCCACCACCAGCTGGCTGTCCCGTCAGACTGAAGCTTCTGACAACATCGGAGAAAATGTGCAGTTGGCCATCCACGTTTGTAAAACTGCCCATATTCAAACTCTACACAGTTAATTTATCGCATAAAAAAAGTCTCAATAGTGAATTTAGTGGTGGAATAGCAGATGAAAATTGTAAAAAGTTCCCAGTTGTTTGCTGCTGCTACTACGGCAAACTCCCGATCTAGATTATAGAATCGATTGCTTTTTTATAATTTCCATCTGCTATTTAGTTAGTTAGCTGGAAGTCTGAAAAAATAGCCTACACAGGCTGTACAAAAGGCCGTCAATCAGGAGTGATTGTTGTGAGTAGGCTACATGTTGGAGAATAGCGCGGACACGCACCTCAAACCGCGCGCACCACCCGGAGAAAAAAGTGAGAGAAAGAAAAAGGAGAGGTCGCAGTTCGGACGGTGACTGACTACCCGGATGAGATTGTGTGTGTGTGTGCGTCCTCGAGATCTGACCACACACAAACACATGTAAGCAGAGCTACCCACACCCATGTTTCTACTGTTGCTTAATTAAATATAACATCAAAAGAGAGAAGTTGTCTGAGTCGTGTTTTAAACAGACACACCTAGGGCAAATTGGGAACCAGATTCAGCTTTAAATACAGTCCTAATCTAGTCCTCACTAACAAGGGGCCCAATTATAGAAACTACATGAAAACTTCACGGTTGTTGCATGAAAGGTCGTTTGTGTTTAGCCTACATCATCATTTTCTATCATGTGAAATAAGAGGCCAAGCCTGGCCAAGGTGGTAAAGCTGCAGACAGATGCTCCTCAGCAGTCTGCTCCCCCTGCTGTTCATAAGGTGCCTCTGCACCCCTTTCGTTTCAGACCCTCCCACCAGCCTTTGGGCCACGCCTCCTCATTTACATTGACATGTGTCAAGTCCAAACGAAAAGGCAATGTTAAAGGTCCAATATGTAATATTTGTACTGTAATAAATCCAAAAATGACACCAATGCCTCATCAGATATTAAGGAAACATGAAACTGAAATACTATCTTTTCTGACAACAATGCTAATGTCAGTATTTTTTCTTTTTGAAATTTACATTCCGTGACGGAATTTATGTTTATGTTTTGATCTGTGTGTTGTTATCAACGGCCCAGTTTGACAGCCAGGCCGGGTTGCCAGATATACCTGTAAAAACGTAAACCCAGCGCGCTACAGCTGTAACGGTAGTACAGCCATGAAAGCAGCACACAAACGAACAGGATCAACGGAGATAGATTCTACCCGACCTAAAAAAACAGTTGCGTGACCAGAGACGTAACAACCCCCTGGTAAATATTGGAGATGTATTTGAAAGATGGAGACAGCTTAGATCCCAAAAGGACGCTGAGTTGGCTTATTTCCTCCTGAACAGGTAAGCATAGCTTCAGGCTAATTTATCACAGCCACTAGGGACGGGCATTTTATGTCATTTCAACATTTGTGTACTCACATTGAATTATATAGCTAGAGTACCCGAGTTGGTTACTCGCAAAAACAATTGAGACATAGCCAGTAAAGTGATCCCGACTGGTCCTGGCTAACGCCGCCATGCTAAACCTGTTAACTGCTAACGTTACCGGGAGGACCAGGCAAGCAGCCCACGGCTGTTTACACGATGTAGTTCAGTGGCTGGAGCCGACAACGGTGAGTTATTTTAAGCCACGAAAGGGGCTTAAATAGTCGGAAGAGAGGACTGTGAGTTTGCAGTGTGTTTAGCGATTGTTGCCGTAATTCTAAGCCAATGAAGTGTGTTCCGTCGGCAAGGTAGTGGTATTTTTTGCGTTTCGTATTGTAATTCTAAGCCGAGGAAGTGTGCCTGACTGGCGTGTGGAGAGAACGGTGAGGTTGTTGTGTTTTTAGCGGTTCATACTGTAATTTTAAGCCGAAAAAGTGTGTCTGTCAGTTGGTTACAGAGCTCCGCGTGAGCACGGGCTTTTATGACTGTCAATATAGCTAGCATCTAACGTTAGCTACTCCGCTCATTGACATATATAAAAGACTCCGCTGTGCTGTGGAGTAATGTCTGGCTATTTGAGACTAGCATCTAACGTTAGCTACTCTGCTGTGCTGTGAAGTAATGTCTGGCTATGTGAGAAAAGCGTCTAGCAACATTGTTGTGAATGCTGCGGTCTCAGCCTGGCAACCCCCGTGAACTTTGAGTCTGGGCAGGAGGGGGCGGGGGAAACGACTAGTATTTTGAATTGGTAGTGCAGTAACTATTTTAACCGCTAGCTGCCAGTATTACATACAATATTACATATTGCACCTTTAAATGGAAATTCAAAAGCCAAATATTAAATCCAAATGAAAATCCAATGTTAAATTGAAATTCAAAAGCCAGATATTAAATGAAAATTAAAAGCCAATGTTAAATTGAAATTCAAAAGCCAAATATTAAATGAAAATTAAAAGCCAATGTTAAATTGAAATTCAAAAGCCAAATATTAAATTCAAAAGCCAAAGCCAAATGGAAAATTAAAAAAATAATAATATTTTTAATTTGATCTCACTTTGTTTTCTCTTTGGACTTTCAATTTCTCTTTGAACTTTCAATTTGAATTATGAATAAATATTTCCTCACTACACTCACTGGCACTTCATTAGGTACACCTGTACAATATAATGCAATCCAATACAACAGCTCTGCCATGAATTCTACTTTTACGAAGATTATAATTTGTCAATTTTTGTTGACACTGTCAGAAAGGTGATAATATACTTTGTGTTTATTATTAAGGTTGTAGTGGGTGGTGGTGTTGTACCGGAGTGCAGTTTATTGAAAGGTTTCTCTAACATTCTGCCGCTCTTATGTATGTAAATGGGTTGGCCAAAATATTAGAAACAACTCAACAACAAATATAATGCTGTCCAGTTCAACACCACTGTAAGCTACAACATGTTTACAATAATAAACATGCAGTTCAGTGAATACGTCTCTGACAGTGTCAATCAACACTGAACATTATTATCTTTGTAAAGGCATGTAGTGGCAGGTGACTATATATAGCTATCTGCATACCCAATAACAGACCAGTTAAGGTAACAATATTAATAAATTATTGGAAAAGCATATTAATGCAGAGGTTTCCACACAGTGGTGACTGAATGGACTATGAAAAGTATGTGACTCCTATGCTACAGACAGTTTTTGTCTTTCCAAGGGATTTGTTGACATTGACAATAATATAGAAATTCCTTTTGTTAGCATTAAAACTGAACAAATATGGTGCCATCGTTTATGAGTCAGGGACAATTTGAAAATTATATTTACAGTACATTTCAGTATAAAATTCAACATTACTTTCACATCACTGGATGAGAAAAGGATGACAACTGGATGGTGATATTGCCCTTTGATGACAAAATAAGGGCCTACTACTGAATAAAAGAAAACCAGAATCTTAACACATGTGACAAAAGGGCCATCTTTGGCATTTACAGTCAAAGGCAAATTAAAGCAAAGGAAGAACTTCTGGTATGGTAATGATGTCTGTCTGTATGACTGGCGAGAGTCTGATAATCAAAAGGCAGGCTGGTAAGAACAGGACTCCTCTATGTGCTCTGTGTAGACGCTTGCTTTGTGGACTTGTGCTTGTTCCTCCTTTTGATCTCTTAGCCAGGTCTTGTGTGCAACACCTTTCATGTCAGCCTCTCTTCTCGTCTGAGGGGGAGTGATGGTGTCCGGACAGTGGTGCAGCAAGAGAACAAAGAAGCGGTGAAGTCAAGCAGCAAGACTGACTTGTGTGAGCTCCTGATACTGACAGCTCATCTCTCATCTCTGCCTCAAAGTCCTTCATTGTTTGACCATGTCTTAACCTTGAACAAGGTACTTTGTGATCTCTAAAATGAGTCAACATGTCATGAGTACATTATATTATCTCCAGCATCAGGACTATCACATTTATCCAGCTCGCAAGTACTCAAATAAAGCTGTCAATATACAGATTATTTAATGCAGGGCAGGATTATTTTATCAATTATTTTTCAGTTGATCCATTAATTATTTAGTCTACAGACTATGCCGTTGCCTCCCTAGGGAGGTGTTCCACAACCAGCTGGGAGAAGGCCTCGGCGAAGACCCAGGACTAGGTGGAGGGATTATATCTCCAACCTGGCCTGGGAACGCCTTTGGATCACCCAGTCGAAGCTGGTTAATGTGGCTCGGGAAAGGGAAGTGTGGGGTCCCCTGCTGGAGCTGCTGCCCCTGCGACCCGATCCCGGATAAGCGGACGAAGATGGATGGATGGATGGATGGATGGATGGATGGATGGATGGATGGATGGATGGACAGTACTATTGTCCACTGGGAGCATACATTGCGAAATATAATAAAAATAAAATAGAGCCCAAAATGTAGCCTTGAGGTACTCCAAACCTAATTTTGACGAAGAAAGAGAGATTTTCTTTGAAAACACAGACATGTCTATTTTCACAGAATTCTAGTAAACAGAGCCCATACCACCATCTGCATTCATCAGTAAGTAATTAGTTACCCTGTATCACTATTACATAATTTGTAGGTTACAGTGATAATGAATAAACAGAATCCTCCTTAAATATAGGTCATCATTTTACCCTATGCAAGATATTCCTCCTGAATTTCTCTTACTCTCAACTGTTTTTTTTTCCTTTTGGGTGACTCTACCAGGGGTTGATGCATCGACTGTATAAGCTAAACCAAAACATCTGGATGGAACCTGTAATTGTTTGACCTCTGTCACTAACTAACTTAACTCTAACTTATAAAAAGGGGGGCTGAGATGAAATTTAAAAAGGGTCTAAAATCGGCAATGGTTCCCTCCATCTTTATATACAGTCTATGGAATCTACCAGGAGCTATTGCCCCTGACAACACAGCTCCAAGGTACACAAACCACTTCACTACCGGGGCGATTCTTGGATATATTCCTTCATGTTGACATGACTGGTGACATTTCAATTAATTTGCAGTAATATTGAAAATGGAAATGTATTTTTTTATATAGATCTTGCCATTAACCACTAGACACGTCTTAACTAAGGAATGAGAACAAAAGTCCTGGGAGATGATGTACTTTGATATATAATTTAAGGATTAGACCATATGTCATAAATGAAACCTCCATTAGCACTATGGATATATCCATCCAAATACACAGGAACTCAAAACCTATTGCTAGAACTAAGTTCTATATTTTACTGCCCCAGACCATTCATGGGTTGGAAAGGAAGATAGGAACTGGCTTCTACTGCAAACCACTTAGTCTCCCATCTGTGTTTTTTCAGGCAGATTAAACATGTCTCAGAGGAAGAAAATATCAACCAACCAAACAAACAAGATACATTTAACCCTTGTGTTGTCTTCCCGTCCACCTTGAAAAAATATTTTTCAGCGTTATTTGAAAAAAAGGGTCAATTTGACCCAAAGTCAACACAAGGGTTAAAAGACCTGGGGCCTGTTTCACAAAAGCAGAATATATAAATCCAGGATAAATGATAAAGCAAGGCTTGACCTACTCTGTGCATCCTGGCTTGGTGCGTTTCACGAAGGCCAAGCCAGGCTGAGGAGGAGCGACTAGGTAGAGCCAGGCTGAACTAATTCAGATAGATGCGCGTCCTCCGCTTTCCTCAAAAGACCGCAAGGTCGATCACAGATTTACTGATGCCAAAATGGAGAATACGCATTGTACATACTTTATACAGAGTGAGCAGCAGCTTCTTGTGGAAGTATGTGGACGTGAAACACATTATTTGTATAAAAAGAAAAGAAACACGGCCGCTGTAATGAAAAAGCAAAAGAAAGCGAGGAAGACGATTGCGGACTGACTGAATGTGTAAGTAACCTAAACATATACATTAACTGACCACTGCTCTGAATTGAAACCGTCATAATCATACCATTCAAGGATTAGGCTACTAATCATTTGCACAAATTAACAGTTGTACTCTTTTCCTTAAAAGTAAGCAGAAGATAATGAAGAAATTTACCATGAAGATCAATTTTCTACAACGCTAGAATATGATGTGTAAATATCTCTTTCACTCTGTTCCTCCCTCTCTCTCATGGGCTAAAATATAAATTTCCTAAGTCATTAACTTCCACTGCTCGCTTTTAATGCAAAGTGTACAACTGCAAATGACAGTGACTCATTGAATGGTTTCAGTTAAGAGCAGTATATTTCATAAATGTATATTTTTAGACTATCATTCAGTCGGTCCGCTATTATGCCACGCTTTAATATTGATGCGCTTTAGGAATCGCTTTACTCTATTTGGCAAGTGGGGTCTATCTATGCTGGAACTATTTAGCAGCACGAAATGTGCAAAATTGGTTATCATCGTTAGCAGTGATACCTCATGCTTGTAATGTGGGAATGAGTGGAATATGGTGAAGTTCTTGTGTCCCATCCACTGAACTTAAAAGAACGGCCTCATCACATTCTACTGGATTGTTGTAGGGTGTGCTCCTAGATATTCATCTTGGAGAGTGGCTGGGGTAAACAACTGGGGGGAAAAATGGCTCGAAAAAGATGCAAGAGCATGCAGACTCAGAGGCCTACTACCAAGCTACATTTAGAGAATGTCAAAGAGAAGAAAATGGATAAGCAGAGGCGTCAGGTTTCGCTCCTCTCAAACAGAACAAAAAAATGATCTCATAAAAGCCCTGGCCACATTCACAAAAAGAGAGATAAGGAAAGAAATGGAGGAGGCCAAAATATATTTCATACTCATAGTTGAAAACCCGGATGTATCTCATAGCGAGAAGGTCTCCTTTGTTGTAATTTGTGTCTGAACTGGATGTCAAAAAGCGCTTCCTCCAGGTCTGTAATGTGTCAAGAACAAAGGTGTGGAGACAGGGAAAACAGTTCTCGACTTGCAACAGAGCAATGGCCTACAGATCTAAAACATGCGTGGTCAAGGCTGTGATGATTGAAAAATTGTCTTCTTTATGAATTTAGGCCCATGTTGCTCTAACATCCTCTGCATGTCCCTGAACCAAAACCCAAAAATGTTCAAAGCAGCAAATCTTCACATTTGAGGGGCTGTAATAAGTAAACGTCTGGCAATTTTGTCTGATAAAAGACTGTAGAGCTGCAAAGATTAATCGATTAGTTGTGAACTCTTAAATTAATCGCCAACTATGTTGATAATCGATTAGTCGGTTTGAGTAATTTTTTAAGACAAAATGTAAAAATTCTTTGATTCCAGCTTCTTAAATGTGAATATGTTCTAGTGTCTTCTCTCCTCTGTGACAGTAAACTGAATATCTTTGAGTTGTGGACAAAACAAGACATTTGAGGACGTAATCTTGGGCTTTTTGGGAAACACTGATCCACATTTTTCACAATTTTCTGATATTTAAGAGACCAAACCACTAATTCAATAATCGAGAAAAAAATTAACAGATTAATCGACTATGAAAATAATCGTTAGTTGCAGCCATAATTAACTTATATCAACTACATTTTTGTTAACAGACAAATGGATTCATCATTTCAGCACTTCTAATTAATATTCTTGTTCAAATTAAAAACCACTAAACTTTTTGTTCAATGGCACATGCTGCACAGATATCTAGATGAGCTAAATTATTGTGCTATAAATATTTTCTGTCCAAAAAGAGCAGCTCTTCTCAGCCGGTCTTGATTTGTCTGGTGCTTTCAAAATCAGTACAACAAGGGGAAATAAATGAATGGAAAATGACTGGTGTCCCATTGATCCAACTTGCATGGTCAGCCTTAACTATGGATGTCTGGGACAGCACCAATCCAAAAGAAATGACTCACAGAGTCATTGATCTTGTTTCTAAGCAGTCATTTTATGAAGTAGTCGAGACAAATACCTGGCCTGTTGCCTGACTGATTTTAGGCATGAGTCTTTATTGGCTCTTCATATCGACACACTTGTATATTGGACTAAAAGCTGATTTCTGCTTCTGCGTTAAATCGATGCCGTGGGTACGTATGTAGGTACATGGAGACACAGACCCTAGGCTGGACCCTACGCCGTAGCCTGAGGTGCAACTCTCAAAAAAGTTAGGCTTGGTAGCGTTGCATTTCCCCTGGTCTATATCCATGATGTTCCACTTCCGGGATAGCTCTGGTGCCGCCGGAAATTCCCCTGGATGTCCCTCTTTTCGGCCGGATGTGTCCCCTTCCTCTTCCTTTGTGTTGGCGTTCTAACCTCCGGTGGATTTCTGAGGACTATGGTTAACTGCTCTTCAGATCTCTGCAGGGTAAATCCAGACAGATAGCTAGACTATCTGTCCAATCTGAGTTTTCTCTTCTACGACTAAAACTACTTTTGAACGTACACGTTCCACCAAAACACTCAGCACTTAGTGTCGCCCAAGACGTTTGTGATTGGTTCAAAGAAATGCCAATAAACCAGACTCTCCTCCGCAGCGCTGTGGAGGAGGGTCTGGCAATGCGAGACTATATTTCCCGACTCATTTCCTGGTTCTCCTTCTTCATCAACAACATGAAATCAAGGAGAGGGTTAACTTCTCCTGCTCCAGATTTCCCACTGTGGTCAGAAAGAACAGGGGAGACACTTTGTTTCTCTCACTGTGACTCTAGAGTCACTACTCACTCTGAAGCTAATTACTGTCACTCTCTCACTCGCTCTACCACACAATCCCCACGCACACACACACACACATGCCAGCCCTGCTATTCTCTTAAAGAGATCGACGATTACACAAACGCACAAGTATAAACTTCAGGCCACTTACGTAGGCTACGGAGAAAGCTTTGCATGGAGCCTCCGCAGAAGCATAAATGAGCCTTAACTCTGCGGCTTACCTTCGTGCACGGTCACCCCACAGTTGTCACATTGGATGATCTCATCTGCATCCTCGCTGTTGTCTCCCAGACAGACGCAGCAGATGAGGATGTGCTGAGTGCTCCAGGTTTGGGATCGGTCCAGCAAGGCATCCTGGGGGATGAGGAAACAGAGACACCGTAAAGCCACTTATCGACGCCCCCTCCCTCTGATCGGACCACAGATCCGATAACAGACAGTTAGTAAATCCCATGTACAATGCTCATGGACACTGTGCTAAGTCGATTACAACAAAGGCAGGAATTCTCCTGGAATCACTCAGATACCATCTAAACCTCTCAATGGATTATATGGTGACTTTGTGACTCATATTGTTGTTTGGTATTATGGATTGCCATACAAAGTAGGCCAAATACCTCATTCATCGGCAGTGGGTTACATAACTAGTATAACATGGAAGAATGCATTTAGCCGTTTGACTACTAGCACAAAGTAGGGTCCACAAGAAGAAGAAAGAGAAAGTATAAATAATCTTTATTGTATAATATAATATGTAAGCTGCTTGTTCACACAATTATGACTTAAATCAGGCACTATCATAATCAGAGAATAAGTAAACAAGACTAAGAATCTGATCAAGCATTCAATGCCGACTATAATTTAGCAACCACTAACACTTTTCAACTATATTGTGGAAAATGTGACTGAAGTGTCCACTGTGAATTTCACTGCCTTTCTTACACTGTAGAATGAACATTGTTCTATTCAGTTGTGGTGCCTCCGCAGCCTCACAAGCAAACGTCACTGAAAAGCAGTTGCATTTCAAGTCAGCAAACCGCCTCAGCTTTTTCCACAATTTTTCCATCTATGGTGTGGAATCCAAAATGTTTTACATTATACAAGTAATTGATAATCAAAATTGTTGACCATTACTTTTTTTGTCAATCGACTAATTGATTAATTGACTAATGGTTGCAGCCGTAATAAGGAGATATTAGCTAGAACTCCAATGTGGGCTCCGTTGAAAGTCTGTGGCTCTTTTGTGTTGTGTTTCAGCCTGTGCTCTGGCTGATATCTCGATAGAACAGCCAACGATATGCTAAACAAACAAGTTGTGAAAGAAAATGATTTGATTACAATATGTGAAAAATGTGTTCCGTAGACAGATACTGGAGAGCAGGATACCCAGGGCTCGGTTTAATGTTAAAAAACCTCATAAAGTGATATTTTCATGCCATGGGACCTTTAAGTACATTTCCCCGATGAGTATTTTTACATATCTGAATACTTGTTCCACCACTGCGCTCACCTCATTGCCCTTTCCCTGGGACATGCTGTCATTCGTCAGCTCTTCATCAAAAGCGTTGGTGCTCTTTGCCTTCTTCTTGGGCTTCTTCACTTCTTTGTCACTGTCACTGCTACTGTTGTTGTTGTTGTTGTTGTTGGTGCTGCTGTTGTTGTCATCACCATCCTCCTTGGCATTGTCGTCATCATCATCATCCGTCGTCGTCGTCGTCGTCGTCCTCATCGTCATCGTCGTTATCGTCGTCCTCACTAGCGCTGCCACTGCCGCCCTCCTCTTCCTCCACTCCTCCTTTTTGAGCGGCTGCTTTGCCTTTCTTCTTCCCCGCTGTGGGTCTCCAGTCGTTATCGTCCTCGCTGTCATAGTCGTCCATCTCGTTCAGTTCTTCCATAGTGGTGAAGTCCAGCAGGGGGCGGTTCCTGCGGAAATTCCATTTCTTGGGCTCGGCCTGAGACTCTTCCGTGTTAGCGCTGCCAGCGCCTGGCGCTGAGTTGGACTCAGTGTCGGCGCCTGCGGCAGGCTCAGGCTCAGCCTCGGGGGCCTTCTTGCTCTTGCGTCGGCCTTTGGGCGGGGTGACGGCGAGGCTGTCTTTGGTGGAGCTGTCTGAGGAAGGCTGCTGTTTGGTCTTCTCTTCATCTTCCGTTAAGTTGTCATTGGCAGCCAGGTCTTTGGCCTCCTCTTCATCTATGCCGTCGTCTGCAGAACCAGCGTTGTCCGAGTCGCTCTCTGAGCCTGCAGCGCTCGCTTTGGACCCTTCCTCATCACTGCCGTTGCCTGTGCCCTCTGATCCTATCACAACACAAAACAATTACAACACAATTAAAAAGAGTGTTTTAACCTTTTTGCAAATGTTGCAAAGAACCACCCCTTTTGTCGGAGAACGGGCAGCTGAAGGACTCTTTGTGGTAGGTGCTGGCGATCGTTTGTTGCCGTTACCTGAAGTTAGCACCAAATGGCAAACAACTGACTCGTGACTTTGATTGGCTCAAACAGTATCACTCAACTGGCCAATCAACTTGCCCAACATGCTGTTTTACTGGTCCTGGGCCATCGGGCTATTGCTTATGTTGAAACTTGATTACTATTATTGAAATATTATATTAAAAAGTTTTAACGTTACGATAGTCATTATCATTGACTAAAACTATAATTATTAGTAAGTAATATGCCTTATTTATCTTCTCTTTATTTAACGAATTGAGCCTCTGTATTGCTATTTTTTTTCAATCTTCTTTCACGATCTTCCCCACCCAATCTCAATAATTCTCTAATTCTACTTAATTCTTCGGTGTTTCTGTCTGTATTGTATACCACTATGACCCCTATGTTTTGTTTCCCTTGTCATTGTTTGATGTTATCTGTAAGCACGTTTGTTCGGTCTTGTTCAATAGCACCAAAAAAATTTTTCAGTAAAAGTATGTAAGTATACTAAGGAAAAAGTAATTAAAGTATTAAAAGTAAAAGTACTCAATGCAGAAAAATCGTAATAAACACAAAAAAAATAAACAAAACGGTTATATTTCTGCATGACAATGCTCCCTATATTGATGCTCCCGGGTGGGTGTGAAGTTTTGGTAAAGAGGTCGGTACCACAATTTGATCGGTGCAGCTTTGTTTGTAAGGGTTGTACATATGGCAGCTTCAGTAGGCCTGCAACAAATCTTACCTTTGTGAATTTTTTTGTTGTTGTTATTGTTTACTTAGGATGTAAAATGACATAAGGCTAGTCCGACTGTGCTCACCTGAGGCATCTCCCACTTCAAAGTCACTGTCATCTGAGCTGTCATAATCCAAGGCATCTAAGAGAGAGGCAGCAAGGGGCTTCACCTGCCGGCGCTTCAGACTGCGGTCCACTAAAGGAGGAGAGTAGCAGAGAACAAAACACAAGGAAACTAGGGCTGAAACGATTCCTCGAATAACTCGAATAATTCGATTACAAAAAATCCTCGAAGCAAAATTCTTTGCCTCGAAGCTTCATTAAATCAATATAATTAAGGTTGTAGGCTCACTGTGTTTCCGCACGGAGGATTATTACTAGCGCACTATAGGTTTGCGCTTCTGCGAACAAGCACAGACAGTATATAAACACAAGACTGACGGCCCAGATTACAAATGAAGGAAGACGAAAATTGCGAGGGTCTAAGAGAAGAGACAGGCGAGAGAAAACGACAGAAAGTTTGGGATCATTTTAAGCTGCAAACATGCTGCTACAACATCTCTGTAACAAACCTCCAGTGTACTCATCCATTCCACGGAGCCAACCCGACACAAGGTAGCTAACGTCTGCTGCTCTCAGTTTACACAATTAGCCTACAGCATGCTACTCTGCTAATAGCAATGTTTTACCAACAAGCTAAAACGAAAGTTGTCGGTTTGTAGTCTAACTGTTTATTAATTTGCTTCTAATCTTTGGAAACTTAGCTGCTGCCGGAGACAAACCGGCTCCTCCCCCCAGCATGGCTACTTAATATGCACGTGAATGACGTCATCATGCATTCTTTATTCTTTCTCCTCACCATAGATATAGCTATGCTCTTCACTGTGTATTAGGCTTCTAAAAATGTGGCCCCCCAGAACAGTGTAGTTGAATAGCCCTGCTGTAAGCAATTTACTATTGCTGTTTACTAAATATTTCTTACCAAGTATTTCTTATCCGATTACTCGATTAATCGATGGAATAATCGGTAGAATATTCAATTACTAAAATAATCGATAGCTGCAGCCCTAAAGGAAACTAAGTTTGGGTAAGCTGTGATGTTCATGCAGCAGGATAACACGTGGATTTAGGAGTGCAGTGAAAAGCAGTACAAAACTACAAAATGTAAATTAGAGAAATTGTGTTACTATGTAAAACCTGTTGTTGAAGTGTATTGGATGGATAATGATAATATATAATACACTGTCAAAGGTAGATAAATCCAAAGAATATCAATTCTGTCATCATCAATAAATAAGGGGCAAGTAAAACGCCACGTTGGGCCAGCACATAAAACAACCCACTTGCCCGTTTGGGCACCATCATATAATAGCCACTCGCCTTAACTTGCCCGTATCTACAGTCAGAGGAATCATTAAGAAGTTTAAAACAACTGGAACAGTGACAAACAAGGCTGGAAGAGGTCCCAAGTTTATCTTGCCACAACGCACAGTGAGGAGGATGGTAAGAGAAGTAAAAAAAAGTCCTAAGCTCACTGTCACAGAATTGCATCAAAGAGTGGCATCTTGGGGTCACAAAGTCTCCAAAACAACCATCAGATGCTCTCTACATGCCAACAAGCTGTTTGGGAGGCATGCAAGGAAAAAGCCTTTTCTCACTAACACTCACAAACGTAAGCGTCTGGAGTTTCCTAAGCGGCACTGGGACTTCAACTGGGATTGTGTGCTTTGGTCAGATGAGACTAAGATTGAGCTTTTTGGCAACAAACACTCTAAGTGGGTCTGGCGTAAAACAAAAGATGAGTATGCCGAAAAGCACCTTCACCACCGTGAAGTATGGTGGAGGATCTGTGAGGCTTTGGGGCTGTTTCTCTTCCAAAGGCCCTGGGAACCTTGTTAGGGTGCATGGCATTATGAATGCTTTGAACTACCAAGACATTTTAAATAAAAACCTGATGGCCTCTGCCAGAAAGCTGAAGATGGGTCGTCACTGGGTCTTTCAGCAGGATAATGATCCTAAACATGTGGCAAAATCTACACAAAAATGGTTCAGCAGTCACAAACTCAAGGTCCTCCCATGGCCATCTCAGTCCCCAGACCTCAACCCAATCGAAAACCTGTGGGGTGAGCTAAAGAGGAGAGTGCATGAGAGAGGACCCAGGACTCTGGATGATCTAGAAAGATTGTGCAAAGAAGAATGGTCAAAGATCCCTCTCTCTGTGTGCTCCAATCTTGTGAAATGTTATAGAAGGAGATTAAGTGCTGTCTTGTTGGCAAAAGGGGGTTGTACAAAGTATTAACATCAGGAGTGCCAATAATTGTGGGACACATGATTTCAAGTTTTCTTTTTCTAAATGCGATTTTTTTTTTTTACCACCAAAGTAATGTTCTTAAATAAAAGGTTGGATTTTTCTCTTTTTTTGCATTTCAGTTCTATGTTGTTTAAAAAAAAAGGAGAATTTTTAGAAGTCCATGACCCCATCTTAAACAGGGGTGCCAGTAATTGTGGAGGGCACTGTACATATACATATACATATATATATATATATATATACATATACATATACATATATATATATATATATATATATATATATATATATAATATATACACACACACACACACACACACATATACACTGTATATATATAAATTTAGACTAAAAGAATTAGGTTTGGGCTGAGGTTAGCCAGCATGTTTTGTGATGGTTCCTTCTGATTTCAAAACTTGCGAGTCAATTTTTCTTAGATTCTTATGTATAACTTTATCATGATTATGCCTTGAAACAGTATATAGATGTATCATATTAGCTGAACAAGAAGTAGAATTTGACACAAATTTTCCATGGAAGACTTTAAGGTATTGTGCATGTTTTTTGTGCAATTTTGAAGCACCAAGCTCAAAAAGTTGACAAATGTTGTGCCATTCTTGGTCTAGTAGAAATATGCCCGATTCTGATTTTGCTTGAAGTAAGGGGGTACAGTCAAAAATGTTGAAAGCATCAAAAATGTAAAAAGTAGTTGGATTGGCCAATGGTACATTCAAATCAAATGATTATGATACGATGACGCCTGAACTAGGGCTGGGCAATATATCCATATTATATTGATATCGCGATATGAGACTAGATATTGTCTTAGATTTTGGATATAGTGATATTGTAATATGGCATAAGTGTTGTCTTTTCTTGGTTTTAAAGGCTGCATTACAGTAAACTGTCATTTTCTGAACTTACCAGACTGTTCTAGCTGTTCTATTATTTACCTTTACCCACTAAGTCATTAAATTATTTCTTGTGATTATTTATCAAAAATCTCATTGTGTAAATAACATTTTGTTAAAGCACCAATAGTCAACCATACAATATCATCGCAACATCGACATTGAGGTATTTGGTCAAGAATATAGTGATATTTGATTTTCTCTATATCGCCCAGCCTTAGCCCGAACGGTGGGTTGTTATTTTTACTTGCCCGACGTGGCGTTTCACTTGCCCCGGGCCATCGGGCAACCTTATTGTTGAACCCTGACTTCCTTAACAGGGTTTGCACTATCAACAATCTCTACCAGCATCAGAAACGTGTAGGAGAAAATACAATCAGCTTGTCAAAGTGGCACACCACTAACAATCAGAAAATGGCACTAAAACCATAGTGATATAGTATATGTCGGTGAAGAGCACTATCTGCCAGTTGAACATAAGTGACATGCCATTTAAAAGAGGCATATCAGTGGGATGCATGTGCCAGTTGAACATAAGTGTATGGTTTCTAAATGCCATATGCCAGTGGAACATCAGCGGCATACTAAAAGTGAATAGTGAGTGACATACCACTAAGAATGTATGCCACTAAAACAACGTATCACTCTAATTGTCTTAGTCTTTAGGATAGCATTACAGTGAAATCAGTAAAGGCTGATTTATGCTTCTGCGTCGAATCGACGGCGTACCCCCGACAGACCCCTCTGCGTCGCCGCGAACCCCTCTCCGAGCCCTCCACTCTAGCTAGACGTGCACCTCCAAAAATGTGTAACTTTGCGTCGAGGCGACACAGACTTCAAGGACTGTGATTGGTCAACTGGTGCTGTGTGTTGATAGTCGGCGTTTCAAGCAGCCTACTGTGGGGAGTAGCAACATGCTAGTTCACTGACATATTTTGGTTACAATGACGGGGTTATCCGTTTGTAAAGTGTCTATATGTCAGTAACGTTTTGAAATTAGCACTTTGCCAGCAAGCAGTACAGTACTTTGTGGGCAGTTGTGCTAAAGTTTGCTTGCTAACATAACATAAACTGGCTGGCAGACACCTCGCAAATAACCTCAGACTTATCGCGTTATGGCGGTGAAATGCACCGCGATGCAAAGCAACCCCGACGCAGAACTCTGAAAGGGTCACGAAGCCGTAGGAGCGACGTACCTACGCTGTGGAGTTGAAGCACAAAACAGCCTGCTGTCTGCTGCCAAAACAACTCATTGTAAACTGAACAGCACACAGCATTTTCAGTAGCACTATACTTAGTTTCTATGTTGAGATTACCTAACATGTAGAGCTTTTCTGCCTGTTCTAGCAGGCTCTTGACATAAGTCCTTGTTTTGGATGTGAGGGGGTTCTGGATAATGCCCCCCCCTCCTTATAGAAGGGCCCACGACTGTTTGTTTACATGTTGCAAACCTTTCCACAGACCTCTGGGCCTACATTAAGCAGCCACAACAGAAACGCGAAACACAAGTTTAATCGGATTTAGCCCATCAGCCTTAATAATAGGTAACTATGACGCTGAAATTGGGACAAATACGAAATTCACAAACGCTCCTCGTGCACACTGCTATTGCTATTACCAAAGTGTTAGCAAACAAAGAGCTCCGCTAACGTTATCAAAAAGCTACAAGTCTTGTTCTTTCGCCCAATAGGTAATCACACATATTCTCTTTAACCGAACACGTTCCGGTGTGTACATGCATTCCGTCCAACAACCTCACTGACAGATTTGACTGCAGTTGTGTCGCCAGCTCACATCCTGGTTTACCAAGCGAAGTAGCTAGCTAGCTAAAGGTGGCTAGCACTAACGTTAGCTGTAAATCACGTTTTACTGCATTGCTATGCAAATCCTTAAGTCCGCTTCACACAGATATGAGAATAGCATTAACGTGTAAGAATGCGGCTAGACTGAGAATAACAGACCAAGCAAAGTACCAAACTGCACTTAAAGCAAATTAGCATTCGCATTAGCAATACCAAGTGCTAGTCACAAAAACATAACGTTAGCTGGGCTAGCTAGCTGACAATTAACGTTAGCAGTCCGAGACAGCTAATAATGTTGTTAAATCGGTGCGCTGGCAAATGCAACTGAACCAAATCGTGCTGAAACTTAGAGGAAAATGACAACGTGGAAAGCAGCACTCACTTTGTAGTTGGTATTTACTACAATGAACAAGGTAGGTCTCCTTTTAGCAGCATGTTATGTGGACAATAGAAAACACAGCTGTGACGTATCTAGCTAGACCACTGGATGTTGTTGCCATGGGGACATATAAGGAGGAAACAGGATGGTTACATTACAGAGAAATTATTAAAAAAGAAAGACGAGTAAATACATAAAAATCATATTATTTAATATATACATATATTCCTTTCTATATTTGGACAAATATGTAGGGGAGACGGGCAATTGTTAAATTTTTTACATTTTCTTTCATAACTCACAGACTACTTGAAATACACTATTTTTTATTTTTTTTATTTTATTTATTTAATCTAATTAATGATACGATTGATATATTTACTCTAATAAGGACAAGACTCAAAGTGCTCATATTATGCTCATTTTCAGGTTCATTGTATTTAGAGGTTGTAGCAGAATATGTTTATGTGGTTTAATTTTCAGAAAACACCATATTTTTGTTGTACTGCACATTACTGCAGCTCCTCTTTTCACCCTGTGTGTTGAGCTCTCTGTTTTAGCTACAGAGTGAGACATCTCACTTCTGTTCCATCTTTGTTGGGAGTCGCACATGCGCAGTACCTAGGTAAGGACTACTAGCCAGTCAGAAGCAGAGTATGAGGGCGTGCCCTGAAAGTACCTAGGTAAGGACTACTAGCCAGTCAGAAGCAGAGTATGAGGGCGTGCCATGCTAGCAGCTAGGTAAGGACTACTAGCCAGTCAGAAGCAGAGTATGAGGGCGTGCCATGCTAGCAGCTAGGTAAGGACTACTAGCCAGTCAGAAGCAGAGTATGAGGGCGTGCCCTGAAAGTACCTAGGTAAGGACTACTAGCCAGTCAGAAGCAGAGTATGAGGGCGTGCCATGCTAGCAGCTAGGTAAGGACTACTAGCCAGTCAGAAGCAGAGTATGAGGGTGCGCCTGACAGTACCTAGGTAAGGACTACTAGCCAGTCAGAAGCAGAGTATGAGGGCGCCCTGACAGTAGCTAGGTAAGGACTACTAGCCAGTCAGAAGCAGAGTATGAGGGCATGCCCTGACAGTAGCTAGGTAAGGACTACTAGCCAGTCAGAAGCAGAGTATGAGGGCGTGTCCTGACAGTAGCTAGGTAAGGACTACTAGCCAGTCAGAAGCAGAGTATGAGGGCGCGCCCTGACAGTAGCTAGGTAAGGACTACTAGCCAGTCAGAAGCAGAGTATGAGGGCGTGCCCTGACAGTACCTAGGGAAGGACTACTAGCCAGTCAGAAGCAGAGTATGAGGGCGTGCCCTGACAGTACCTAGGTAAGGACTACTAGCCAGTCAGAAGCAGAGTATGAGGGCGCGCTGACAGTACCTAGGTAAGGACTACTAGCCAGTCAGAAGCAGAGTATGAGGGCGTGCCCTGACAGTACCTAGGTAAGGACTACTAGCCAGTCAGAAGCAGAGTATGAGGGCGTGCCCTGACAGTACCTAGGTAAGGACTACTAGCCAGTCAGAAGCAGAGTATGAGGGCGTGCCCTGACAGTAGCTAGGTAAGGACTACTAGCCAGTCAGAAGCAGAGTATGAGGGCGTGCCCTGACAGTACCTAGGTAAGGACTACTAGCCAGTCAGAAGCAGAGTATGAGGGCGTGCCCTGACAGTAGCTAGGTAAGGACTACTAGCCAGTCAGAAGCAGAGTATGAGGGCGGCCCTACAGTAGCTAGGTAAGGACTACTAGCCAGTCAGAAGCAGAGTATGAGGGCGTGCCCTGACAGTACCTAGGTAAGGACTACTAGCCAGTCAGAAGCAGAGTATGAGGGCGCGGCCTGACAGTAGCTAGGTAAGGACTACTAGCCAGTCAGAAGCAGAGTATGAGGGCGTGCCCTGACAGTACTTAGGTAAGGACTACTAGCCAGTCAGAAGCAGAGTATGAGGGCGTGCCCTGACAGTAGCTAGGTAAGGACTACTAGCCAGGCAGAAGCAGAGTATGAGGGCGTGCTACGCTAGCAGCTAGGCGAGCATTATAACGTGTGTTACAAAGTGACGCACGTTTGTCTCTGAAGTAAAGGCTGGACTACAATAGAGCTGTTTGGAGCAGTTGGTGAACAGTGTTTTTTGTTGGAGATGGTAAGTCCCTTTGGGGGAGACTTTGGGCTTTTCTACTTTGTAAACCTATTACATGCACAAAAATATATATAACAATAAAGGAAAGGGCAAAAGCCAAAAAGCATAATATGAGCACTTTAAATTTAATGCAAAAAGTCAGAGTGTTACAATTGTCCCCAAAAAGTCATATTAACCCACTGTATCTCAAATAAAACCACACCTTAAAGTATTCTGATTATTGCTGTAGTATCTAATCATTTTACTTAAGAATTTTTTGTATATGGTTCAAATTCTTTTAGATGTCAGGCATGCCTTCAAAGCAAAAGTCTATTTCTATTTTTGCTATTCTAGTGTTAATTAGGTTTTTTATTATTTGAATTAAGTTAATAGTATATTTTACTCATAGGCTATATAATAATCACACTTTCTGTCAATATCTAATCACTTTATAAAAAAAGATGCTTACATTGGGCCATGTAGTTTTAGATCTTGCAGCCATGATGAATACTTGTATGCTAGCTAGCAACACCTATATTTTATCATTTTAAACCAATAACCTAGAGATAACATGAATATAAATACATTTGCTGTCATCTAAAAAGAAACCGTCATACCTCAAAATCAGTTTTTTGTTGAAAACGTATGCTGAGGTGAAACACTCCCACTACTTTTCCACAGGCAGAGAGAGAATCCTACTAAGCATGTTCAGAGTAGCTGTCATCACTCTAGCTTGTTTCTGATTGGAGAAATTGGGCGTGTTACAATTGCCCCAGTTTCCTACAGCATAAGCATTTAGAAGGACAGCCCTCAATTACTGTGTAAGACTGCACTGCACAGGTACAGGACAGCACAGCTACTACAGGCATTTTTGTGCGTATCTCTCAGAGTCAAGCTTTGTAATAATAATAACGATAAATATAGAAATAAAAAAGATATAGACACTATATACTACATATAATATACACATACAGTATATATATATATATGCTTAATGGGCATTAACAAAAGGGAGCACCTCAGAATCAGAACACTTAATTGATCCCCTCAGGGAATTTGTACAGTTGCAGTTGCTCACAGACAGATTCAAGTTAAGAATAAAAGTAAGAAAGAGCTAGTCAATAAGTGTATAAAAGTAACATAGCTACAGTGCAAGAACATTACACTGCTGAGCATAATTGCAGTGGCTTTCTTTTACTTTAGAATTGATTTTGAATTATATTACTCACTTTTAAAGCAGAACTTGGACTTGCCCCCGAGTATAAATTAGGTCTTTTAACATCAAGACTGTACGTGGTCTAAGATCATCTAATCAGTTACTTCTAGCTGTTCCCAGATCCAATTCTTTGACCAGAGGGGATTCTGGCTTTTGGCTGTCAGAGCTCCCAACCTCTGGAAAACATTTCCTGTAGAGATTCAATCATCAACATCTGTATTGCTGTATTCTAGTGCTATACAAATAGATGTATTAATATTATTACTATTATTGTTATTGTTGGGACACTCCTAGTTCAGATATAGCCAGGCCAGTTTTATTTCTAAAAAACATGCCATACAACAACAGAAATTGAGGGAAAGAGTAAAGACCAAAAGCACTACTAACAGCAGAAAGACAACAAAGAATACATAATAACGGCACACACAACTAGATAAAAAGGTGGAGGTCGCTTTTACAAAGACTGTGTTTCAAACAAACATTTAGATGATACATTTGTAGATGATGTCATTAGAAATTAACAGACCTTTTTCATTCTGTTTAAAAGTCTGGAATAGAATTGCCTAAATTGGTTCAGATTAGATTATTTTGAGTGCTGAATATGGCACTAATTCATTTTCCCTTTCAATCCTATTTAGTTTGTAATTTGCTGCAAATCTTCTTCTTTAAAGACAAAGATTTAAAGAAGATTTGAGAAATCATGCAGTTACTGTATTCAGACTTTCTTTTGGATTCATGCAGGAATGGGAACGCTCCTTTAAAAGGAAAAAGTTGTATTAAAATGTACCTTGGCTCATTTTCAAAATGAGCTTTGTTTCTATTGTCCTCGACTGACTTTGCCAGTTTAGCAAATAAGAGACGATTAAAATAAATGAGCTTGGATTGATCCTGATACATGGTAAGGGGAAGACTGATGGTGCAGGCAAGCCAAAGGGATGATTACAACTGTCCTTGCTTGATGACAAATGGCCCTGCATTGTGCTGGAAAGAGAGCTGAAAAGTTTTTTTTTATCAGCTTGCATCAAAACGCATTGGGGATATCACAGTTGCCATCATTGTCATCATCACTATCAGCATATTCATTGTTTTCTCTGCTGCTCTGATTTGACCAACATAGAGCCTGTGATGCAGCCAGATAGTGTTGGAGGGAGTGGGTCAGTGTGATAATGTTAGTGAGGCCAGGTGTAATTTCAACAGAATTACACTCACTGAAATGCAACATTTTACCAAGTAGATCAGAAAGACGTGAGTTGAAATGCGTTGGTCATTTTAAAGTGCATTGCCATGTAAAATAAAGGCATTTTAATTAGTGCTGTCATTTAAACGCGTTCTTAGCGGCGTTAACGCAAACCCATTTTAACGGCATACATTTTTTTATCGCGAGATTAAACGTTCTTTTTGGCCTAGCAAACTTTGTAGTTTTTTTTCACATGCTGTTGCAACAACTAGTAACGTTAGAAAAACTACAACCCCACACCGGATCTAGCTAGACCGGAAACTAAACAACAGGCACGCCGCACGCACTTGTTTGGGCTTGTGAGCCAGCCAAAGAGTAGCAGGCTAACGTTACGTTTTGAGTGGATGGCGAGCGCGAGACGCCGAAATGGATGCCAATAAACTTATGAATGGAAAGTTTACTTTTAAAAAGTTGACAAATGGTTCCACTGACAACACCAAAGTGATGTGTGTGTTTGGTCGTTGTGAACTGAGCTATCATCGCAGCACGTCCAGTCTGAAATACCACTTGATGGCCGAGCGCACAGCTGATGGCCGAGCACACAGCTGATGCCAATTATCGTCAAAGCCAGGCGACAAAAGCATAAAGCAAGCCGATCCACTTTTCCATGTTGATAAGAGCATTAAAATGAGAAAAAATAATGGGACAAAAAGAAATCAAGGGACATTTAGAATAGATAAAAATGTGCAATTAATTGCGAGTTAACTATGACATGAATGCGATTAATCACGATTAAATATTGTAATAGTTTGACAGCACTAATTTTAATTTAATAAGTCCTACGGAGTGCCTTGTTTTTGAGGGTTCAAAGAAGGTAAACTCCGCACAACAGCTTAATTCTAAATACTTTAATAGTGCAAATAAGGCACACATTGTTTCGGCCTACAATTTGGCCTTCCTCAGGTGTATTTTATTTTTTTCTCAAGATAATTTTTTGCCCATTTTAGGAATTTATTTTTACAGGACACCTGAAGACATGAAAGGGGAGAGAGAGAGAACGACATGCAGCAAAGGGCCGTAGCTCGGAGTCGAATCCGCGGCCGCTGCGTCGAGGAATAAACCTCTATACATGGGCGCGCGAGCCACCCAGGCACCCTCCTCAGGTGTATTTGATTGCTGTGACCCATGATCCATCTGTTGTCATCACATCACATGGTCAGAGGTGATGTGATAAAGAAAAATAAACACACATTGGAATACTATTCAGACATAGACGTACATACTAATACTATTCAGATTGGGCAGTTAAGATGACAAAATAATGACTGTTTCACTTAACAATTAATGCTTGTAGTTGTTTCAGACTTACAGACTCCAGCGGGGGTGACTCTCATTTAATACATGCACAACATTAGCACTAGCACAACAATCTAAGATGGCTACACATTTCTTTCAAAAGAAGTTTACAAAATAGATCAAAAACAGCAGTTTAAACTAGGGCTTGCTAAGATGACAAAAGGGCCTCACTGCTGCACTACAGACCACCAGGGTGTCAAAGATTAATAAGAGTTAGGATTTGGTGCAAAAGACAGTGTCGAACCAACAGTTGAGGCAGCCACTTTTCCCACTATCTGTGGTCTGTGCGCTCATTTCTTATGTCTCTATTGTGCAGATTACAAGTGAGTGTGACTTTTACAGCTCATAGTCAGAAGACAATTTGAATGTCATCAATATAAATACCAGGTCAAAATCAAAGATGAGATAATACTAAAAGGAAAGGCACAATCCTCCTGGTTGTAGCGTACGTAGAGTGTAGATCCAATATGTCTCCCTTTGTTTTGAAGGAGACATGCATTTTTTAATTTTTTGGAATTTGAGACCAGTTTCCACCCATGCAATGAGCCCTTCACGGGATGAAATAAACTCAGTGCACCCGGAATATCCAAAGAGCGCCTGCAGGTGAATACAAGAAAAAGCCAGCAGCGCTTTCACTCGTTGGTCTTCATGTTTACTTCGTATATTGTCATTTAAAAGGGACAAATGAGCTGCACAAACACACTGTATACACAGAAAATTACCCATAACCCATTACTCCAAGGGGTTGAATGAAATGCGGCAGAAGATAAAACTAGATGCTGGTGACTTTATTGAAGTTTGATTTAAGAGGAGCAGTAGGAAAGGCTGTGCAGGCTCGGTGCAGAGAGCTGTGATCTTGAGAAAGTGTCCTACCACAGATATCATTCAGCTTGATGAGCCACGGGACAGAAGCAATTACACCAAGAGCAAGAATAACACAGGGTTTAGGAAATAAAAACATTACTATAAGGATGCACCGTGACAAGTAAGGTTTAAAACCTCATTTCAAGAGGAGTAATTGCATTGGATGTTATTTATGAATCCTGAGGTAAAATGTACCCAAATGTCTGTGTTGATCTACATGTACATTTAGCCTCCCTCTCCTTCAGGATTTTGCATTTAAATTGGAATATTTATCCATTTGTATATGTGTAAATCATGTGACACCATATTCTTCATTTATCCTTCATGAGACTTTACTTTCCATTCTAGATCTGGAGAAAGTGAATTATATTAGTACCCCGCTGGCAGTGCCTGCCGATGTCTTGCAATAAAAGGTTGACTGGTAAGCAATTACATCTGAGGCACGCTAAACCAATTGTACTTAAAAGAAGTGTCATTTTCAGCTCTCATGAGAATAAATCTGATAATGCAATTTGATGAAGACAGAACAAAATGTTTTTATTTCTGTTTAATACAGTGGTTGTGAAACAGGGGCTCAGGAACTCCGATGGTTCTGGCAGGGGTTACATACTCTCGCACTGCCAGACCTCACTCCACAGCACTGCCTGAGTGAGGTCTGACTACACCACACATACATTACAGGATAGTTGAAAAAAACTCTCTGGGTTTTTTTCATTTCTTTAAACCAATCACAATCTACCTAAGCTCCCGACGCAGCGACGGTGGCTCTGCAGAGTAGTCTCAGGAAGGAACTTGTTTTGGTGGAACATTTGAAGAAAAAGAAAACGCCACTTACTTTTATTTTTTTTATTAAAGATAATTTTTTGGGCATTTTAGGCCTTTATTATATAGGGACAGCTCACGATGTGAAACGGGAGAGAGAGGGGAAATGACATGCAGCAAAGGGCAAAAAACATCCCAGTTAGAGAGGAAATGTCCTTAACATATTCTTTGTAAATCTTTACAATCATTCTCTGAAAGAACCAAGCAGGCCTGCCTTGTTGCAGGCCAAAACCTGACATTTTCAGCGTGTAGCTTGCTAGCTCGAAGTTTGTTGTTGTTTCCCGTAGTGAAGGGAGATTGTGAACGGCGACACACAGAGAGAGGAAGGTGAGGGACATCCAGGCAATTATCCTAGAAATTTACTTCTGTTGATCCAGACTATAGTACACAAATCAGATTTTTTTTTAATGTGACAAGTTGTGTTTTGGTGTTTTTGGAGCTCCATGTGAAGTTTTCCTCTGAGTTACAGCCATTTATTGGATATTGTCCCTTAAAGGTGCAGTACGTAAGACTTAACTTTCTGTCATATTTGCTGAAACTGACCCTATGTTCCAGTAGAACTACATGAAGCAGGTCATTAAAAATAAATCCAGCTCCTCTGGCACCACCTACAGCCTGTAGTGTGATTTGCAAAAATCCACAGCTCCCTGTTAAGATGCACCAATCAGGGCCAGGGTGAGGGGTGCCTAACTGCGTGTCAATCACTGCTCATGTACACGCATTAATTCTCCCTTGTGGGGGGAGGGGCTTAGGAGACCATTTTGGGCTTTAGCGGAAAGGGGGTAGGGACTGAGAAGTTGTCGATGTTCAAAGTCCTGTATCTTCGCAATCCTACCTACAGCACCTTTAAGTGACAATAATACATTTTGGTGCTGTACTGTAAGCCTTTGATTTAATAT
This sequence comes from Perca fluviatilis, assembly GCF_010015445.1. Classification (NCBI taxonomy): domain Eukaryota; kingdom Metazoa; phylum Chordata; class Actinopteri; order Perciformes; family Percidae; genus Perca; species Perca fluviatilis. The sequence continues at coordinate 1,683,397 of NC_053124.1, read as the reverse complement.
TATACAGGATCATACTGCAAATGGCAATGCATTCTGGGAGAAAATAATAATACAGCAGTAGCTATGAATGTTAAAGATTACAGGTATTTACTGTTAATACCAATGCATCTTGGGAAAATAAAGAAGAAGGCGGGAAGTACACTGCAGCTAGCCTGGGTAAACCCTGACGACCTTTCGGCAAATTTGAGATTTGCTCTGCAGGTCAGTCTGGCGAAGAGCCCATTCAAACCCATTTCCAATGTCCTCAAAATTGAGGCACCAATCACAACCGCTGAGGTGGGCTTTACACCAATCACAACCGTTGAGGCGGGCTTTACACCAATCACAACCGTTGAGGCGGGCTTTACGTGACGAGGATGCTTCACCATGCCCAGGGCTCGGTCAGTCTGACATATGCCGATTTTATACCGGTCAATGCTATAATTAACTGACAACAGAAGTTATACGAGTTACAGTTCTCAAGGACGCACGCACACACGGACAGAGACACAGTCTCTTTTCCTTTCTCTCAACTTCTCCGCCGTGTGTGGCGCGTACCCGCTCGCGTGTGAGGCGCGTGTCCGCGCTATTCTTGCACATGTAAGGAGCCTCGTCAATGAACCTGTAACATATCAGCTGTTTGGAAATTCTTCAGCGTGTGTGCAGAAGATAACAAGTTAGCAATATGCAACACCTGCAAGGAGAAAGTAGGGCGTGGAGGGACCATTGACATATATAAGGGAGGGACCACACCAAGAACCAGAATCACATTTTTTTTGTTGGATGTGAAAAGCGTCACCTGGATCGTTGGTCTGATTGGTTGAAGGACTATCCAATGAGCCCAGAGGCATTTGAGTGGCGTCCGTTGGTGACGCCCCTCTGGAAATTAACTGTCAATGAACCTTTCCCAGACCCACTCTCAGTTATAGCTGAGAAGGGTCTGGTGTTAACCAGGCTACACTGCAGCCAGTATATTACTGTAAATTCAAATAATACAGTAATAAACTGTCTGTCTATTTACAGTGAAATACCTTAACATTTAAAAACAGTATGCATACTGTAAATAAACAGTAGTTTACTGGAGAAGCAGCTGCCAGTATATTACTGTAAAGTTATGGTGAAAAGGTTTATAGTGTGTCTTTATATTTTGGTCAATATCACCTCTGAGAGTAAATATCAAAGTTATATGTTATATATAATTGGAAAAATAGACAACCCACTCTGTTGATGTATGGAAGACTGCAGTTGTTTACTGTTTCAAAAATAAAATATTTATTCCTCACTTCAAACACTAAATTCACACACACACACACACACACAACACACACACACACACACACACACAGAAGAGTCGGAGTCAGTCTCCATTAGAACAGGTTTCAGCACTAGGCCATCCCTGTTATCATGTCATAGGGCTGTCAATCGACTAGTTAACTCGCGATTAATCGCAAATTAATCAAATCTTTTCTAAATGTTCTTTTTTTTAAAGATATTTTTTTGGGGGGGGACTTTTCCCTTCATCAAAGTGGATAGACATGAAAGGTGGAGAGAGATGTTGGATGACACGCAGCAAAGGGCAGCAGGTCAGATTCGAACCCTGCACCGCTGCAGGACTCAGCCTACATGGGGCAAACGTGCTTACTGGGTGAGCTAGACCCCGCCCCCTTTTCTAAATAGTTTTTCAAGTTTTTATAGTTCAAGTGGTATTTGAGACTGGACTACTCCGGTGGTAGTCTCGCATTGGCAGTAGTTTTAGTCATGCAACAGAAAACTCCGATTGGACAGATAGTCTAGCTAGCTGTCTGGATTTACCCTGCAGAGATCTGAGGAGCAGTTAACCATAGTCCTCACAAATCCACCGGAGATTACAACGCCAACACAAAGAAAGAGGAAGGGGACGGACATCTGTCCGAAAATGAGTGACATCCGGCGGAATTTCTGGCAGCACCTGAACAATCCCAAAAGCGAAACGTCATCGGTACTGACTACTCCGGTGATAACTCAACTCACATCGACAGTTCACGCAGATAACTTCAGTCTTGTGGAGAGAACCATCTGGAAGGGCTTTGAATCTCAACTTGCCATTCAAAAGACCCAAAGATCCATTAGAGGTTTGCTTCTGCTAGCCGTCCACTCCTGTTCATGGATGTATAAGACCCGTAAGACCTGCTGCCGTTCGGCCATCTCGTCTCTCGGGACTCTCCCTACTGACTGAGCGAGCGCTGTTTGAATATATTTATAACCTGCTAAGAGGGTCTGAAAAATCTCTAAATCTAGCGAGAAAAATTGGCAAAACTGTCACGTTACTACTTACAGCTTCCTGATTCCCCAAACTAGGGAGCGAAATCACAGAACATGCATGCGTTAATCGCGCGGGAAAAGAATCAGTGGCTTTTAACGGAATTTGCGTTAAGTCGTTATTAACGCGTTCATTTTGACAGTCCTAATACACACACACACACACACACACACACACCAACTGTGGCCAATTTCTTGAAAGCTTGCAATTTGTTGATCCTAAGGCCCCAGTCTTAAACTGGCCCTCTTTGCAGAAGAGCCTTTAGAGGATTTTCGTCAGACAGTAACACACAAACACATACACAGCATAAGTATAAGCAAGGTTAATAGATGTCATGGAAACTGTATTCATTAGCCCCGGCACCTTGACATTGTGTTACTGGGCCATGAATAGACTGCTCTCAGTGCAGCAGGAGATCAAATTGTTCCCAGATAGGCTTTCAGCTCTGCCACTTTATATGTTATGATGTTTCAGTCATGTTCAAAGAGCGCCTCTATTGGAGATATTCTCAGAAAAAATGCGGATGGCATGTGTCTGACAACTTCCAATTTCCTTTAAAAGGCGCAACTATTTATAAAACTTCCAGGCACTCTCTCCTTGGCGCTTTAGACACAGCCTCCATTTCTCTGATGGATTGGCTGTCATATTTCGACAGCGCAGTGCTTCTTTCACTTTATAGACGTCTCTGTGCTCCTGACTGTGCACTGCAAGCTGTAGTTTTTCTCCTTTATCGTTACACTGCTGTTTGTGGCCTCCTCCGATAAACAAACAAGCAGCACAACTGAATAATCATGACTTTGGGAGGGTTGAACTCAGGTGATGGAGCTCAAATGCCATGTAAGGTAATAACCATCACTCAGAAATGTTAATTACTTCCATGTTTATGATGCCACAGGAGTGATATGCATGCATGTATTTTTCAATGTCACACACATTAATGTCCTGATCACATGAACCCGACTCCACCAGCCTATTGAACTTTTCCACTACAGTAACTTAAAGGTCCCATATAGTAAAAAGTGAAATTTCCATAACTTCCATGGTTATAAAGCAGGTCGATGTGCTATATAAATACTGGGAAAGCATGAAAATGCTCAATCCACAGAGAAACGCACACAGCCTGTATTCAGAAACTGTGCCTTTAAACGAGCCGCCAGGACTTCCACAGGTTGTGATGTCACAGATATACTATATATGGGTGATTCTTTAACTATGGTACTTTTCTTGTCCCCGGGTGAAATAATAAAAACTAAAAAACATTTCTTCTTTTTTGTTTTTGTCACAATTACTTCACCCTAAGGGCAACTTACAAAAAATGTATCATGCCTCAATTATTCTTTTTATTATATAATATGAGGCCTTTTATGCATGGTTTTTACTGTTTTCCCTCTGTCCCTAAGCCAGACTTTACATCTTCAACCTCGCTTAATTCTAAATTAAATATTTAAATAATGTAGATTTCAAGTACAAATGATAAAATAATGTCTATTTAAATTATACATAATATATATTGCGATATTTTCTTCACATTTTCTTATATTTTTCATAAGTAGAACCCTTTTCCCTTGGGTTTACTGTCATTTCCACCACGCTGTACAAAATAGAATCCTGGGATCATTGTTTTAGGTTTGTGTACTTAGTAACCATAGTAACAGAAACTCCACAGTGGAACACATGGCTGGATGAAATGGTGTCGTGTACAGGGGGTAATAAAAAGTAGAAAAATCAAGGTAAATATGAGTAAAACTGAGAGTATGTTTATTGGTCGTCATTTCCAAACCGCTCATATTTCACATGGACGTAAAAATAACTGGATAAATTTAATTTAATAATGTTTAATTTGTGTATATTTAATGCTAACTCTAAAACTAATATTAGCAGGCTAACATAGCATGAGATTTTAGAGAGAAAGGGGGGAAATGTAATTTCCACCACAGTCATTTCCACCACGGTGTTCATTGTGGTGGTAAAGACAGGTTGTGGTGGAAATGACATTGTTCATGCTAAACAGCAAATTATTTGGGCTATAATACTAAAACTAAAACATTTATATTAAAAAACAGTTAAATAAAACATAACTGAACCTCTGGCCCATATGCAAGTTTGACAGATACAGTATTTAGCAAATACAATGTCTATTTAGTCAGATTCAACTTGTTATTCCACATGATTACGTTTGACAATACATGGATTTACGACATAACACACATGACAGTAACGTATAAAGAGGTGATAGAATGATTATATAGGGTATTTCACACTGTTCCTTAAGGTCTCCTAATAGGGTATGTAACATGGTTTGGGCTAAAAATGTCCTAGGTGCTATTCTTTTGGCCGTTATGCATCCCTGTAGAATGTCTCTATTCAGAACGACAGCTTTTCTTCAAAATATGATATGCGCCTGAAGATCTGGATGAGTTGCGCGCTGACTGGTTGAGGAACCACATACACATACATTGGAGATGAGACAGCAAGTCTAATATTTCAGACACTGCAAAGTTATAAATTGTTTGTGTGCTATTTCGTTATTAAATTCACTTCTGAGACTTTTTTATGCGAGAAATCAACTATATGAAGCAGATATATGGGCCGTTTTACGAAAATTGATGGCTAATTGCAAATTTGGTAAGATGTGTCTGACTTCAGGAGCTCCACACAGTCTGCCCCTGCTAGGCTTCATACCCAGGGGAAGTCTCCGTTTCTGGGTTACTGGACTAACGGGGCTCGGGGCTCCGCAGAGCTCCGCAGAGCTCCGCAGAGCTAGCTGGCTACCAGCTGCCAGAATAACTATTGTATATTTACAGTTTGAATTTCGTCACGGCATGTATATCACAGATACCCTAAGGTCTTACAAAGCTAACGCTTGTGTCTGATTTCAATTTTTTGTGAATTTGAGGGGTTTGTCCCTTCAATCATATGGGTAAAGATCACGGATAGCTGCAGGCCCTGGAGCTCTGTCAGGGCCTCGGCATTTGGTAGTCCAGTAACCCAGAAACCCGTGACGAAGATCCATCTGTGAAGATGGACACGCTGGGCGGCGGGGCAGCACTGGCCGCTGTCACGTTAGCTAGCTGAGCTCCTGCTGAACTCCGACAAAGTCGGATAAAATTTGCAATTAGCTACCAATTTTCATAAAACAGCACATATTGGACCTCTACATAGTTGATTTCTCACATAAAAAAGTATCAGAAGTGAATTTGTTATTAAATAGCAGACGAACAATGTATACAATTTCTGAGATCTGCGTGACCTAGATTCAGAAGACTACCTGATCTCAGGTCAGTGGTGTATTCTATGTAAATGTTGGGGTGTGACAAAGACTAGAGACTAGAGCCAAATAAGGAGGAGCCACATAGTTGACGTCAACTATGAGCTTTGTTGAGATTTACCCGTTTTCAGAGGCAGTTTCAAATTGTGAGATTTTCATAGTAAAGGGGTGTCAATGGGATTTTGAGCTTCTATGTATGTCCTATTTACCCACCGAACTGTTGTTATTCAACTATGACAAGGTAAAATCGGTTTTGCATTCTATCACCCCTTTAAGTACAGAGTGTTTGCTGTGGTTCAGCGTAGGCATATAGCATATAAATTTGCAATTTCAAAATATATTGCCTATTTTATCTGTTATTCAACATTTTATTCAAATGGTTATATTTGCTCTAGTTTGCGCTAGTTCGTACTTAGTTTGCTGTAGTTCAGCATGTAGAAAACAGTGAAGAAATTATTTGCTGATTTTTAACACAAATTCATGTTTTACATTTTTTGGATTGCTTTTAATTAAAAAATATTGGTGATATGTTTTTGTTCACTAATGCTGTTGCTTATTGATTTGCTTTGGTTCACCACATAGAGTAGAAGAAAAATAGTTTTTAATTGGACGTTGCCTATCTATGTCATTTCCGCCACACACTGTCTCTTCCACCACGCCATGTCATTTCCACCACAACACATATTTTAAAGTAAAACATATAAAAAACACAAAATAGAGCAGAAGCCAGCAGGCAAGTGTTATTTACATAACCTTCTGGTGTACTTACAAACTTTACAATCCATCGTTTTATGAGTGCATAACCTATTTATACTAGTGTAAACCTTTGGTATCATTTCGGGCATTATTAGTGGGGTAATGTTAAGAGACACTTCGGATCCATTAGCCTCTGCGCTAAGCTATTCAGCGGCTAACGCTACTCTACGCTAACGCTCCCAATGTTCGACCCAGGTGAAAAAAGCTTCTGGGGGGGTGTTTGGCTCGAGGTCATGGTGCAAAGGACCCTAGGGTGAAATTACTCCGAACCATCACTTTAAGTGTTATGATGGTCTGTCTCTCTTCCATTGTTAATTGCCTTTTTCCAGCCATTTTTATGGCAACACACTACTTTCTGCAGTACAATACTGTTCAAATAATGCTCACGAGGGTACGGTACCACAGTGTGTTCCAACAATACTTTTATACAAACAGAGGGGGTTGTAAGTAATCCAGACAAGTGTGAACACCTGTGGGAATTGGTAGCACCAACTTTCAAAGCTTGATCAACCTCCATTGCTGCAGAACAGCTTTACGTTGTTAACCCATTTCTTGTTCCCTGAAAAAGGCCTTTTTGTAAAATATTGAAATGTACATTATTTTTCAGTTTTGGGTAACCTTAATTTTTTTTTTAACCTCAGGCAGTTCACCACTTACCTTTGTACCATTTCAAGCTATTCATTGGACTTGAACTGCTAAAATTTCAATAAAAAACTAAAACAATTGAGGTGTTCTAAAACTTTGGACCAGTAGTGTATATATATAGGTAGAAAGTGTCTCTACAGTGCCGTTACAGTCATTCCCCGGCTGCAATGATGGTGCAGAGACTCCGAGCGCAGATGCAGAAGACCCAGAAACGCTGACTAATCAGAGCCAACTGGGTTTTTCTTTGGGAAGGGGGGCTTAAAGAAACAGGCACTAGACAGTATGAGGAAAATAATGTTTTGTTTTTTTAACATTTAAGCATGTAAACATGTTCCAGTGGAAACCCAAAATACAAGTATGAACCTGAAAATGAGCATGATATAGGCCCTTTAAAAAACAGAATATATAGCCATTATGTTTTGCTTTTGTTTCCACAGTTCACAGAGTTCCTAGAACTTAATTTTGGCCCTGCTCAGGAGGTGATATTAAATGCAAGTTCTAGGTACTTTTTGGGGTTGGTCACATCACAACAAGGATGACTACAACAAACACAACAACAGTAACCACCACTTTACAACTCTTAACTATGTTAATAACAGCCCAGTATCACTGGGAAATTACTTCCATTTTAGATTCCCTGCAACACTTGTATTGTAGAATATAATTGAAAAATACATTTGTTCCTATAATGTGACACCAGACACCACTATGGTTAAGGTTTGGTCAGGTTTTGGCACAAAAAACAGCTGGTTATGTTTCAGCAAATATCATGGTTTGGGTTGAAATAAGTACTTATTTAAGGTTAGGAGACCTTCATTGCCAGTGTTACAATAATGGACACCTGTTTAAGGTTAGGGAATAATGTTAAAAAAAGAAGTTTAGTCCCTTTGCTCTTATGAAATGTTAGATGAAATGCTCTGGGGTCTCATTTATAAAACTGTGCGTAGGATCCTTACTATAAGTGTACATACACCCAAAAGCCCAAAATGGCATATACCAAAAAAAAGTCTGATTTATAAAACCGTGTGTACGCACATCTGTAAGCACTGTTCTCTTTATAAATCAGAGATTACCTACAAGTGTGCGTACGTGGATCAGCCTCTTATCCCGCCCTGTGCACGCCCATTTTTAACCATAAATAGTCAATGTAAAGCTCCTCGTGAATGCTGATCAGTGTATGAATGACACTGGCAGTTGTTACACCGAATCATGATGACTGGCGGAGAAAAAGCAAAAAACTTCTCAGACGTTCAGGAATTGCTGCCAATTGAATTATAATTTCGGCCTGTTCTTGCATAGTGTATGGAACCCTGATCTATAACTATAGTATTAATAATACGTCCAAAACAGCAGGCATTACGGCACTTGATATACCAGACCTATATGATAAGATTTAACAGAACTATATATTATATCCAAACAAGCCGTAGCGATAAAGTTGAAGATTATATATAATATTTATATAAAAAAAAACACTTTTTTCCCTCTGGAAACAGCCGGTTGCCCCCAGAGTGGCGAGGACCTGTAGCCTATTTTGACCGGGATGGCCCGGTTCCGGCGCGATGCCCTCTCTACTGGACCCAATTCAGTACAGAGATCCAAGAGCACAGCTTTAGAAAATCTAAATCGGCATATTAGTCATCGTCATGGTCCCTGAAGTCTCTTTTTCTCCTGATTCTTCCATTAGCGTAGTCCGCCTGCAGGGCCAGCAGGGCCATCATGCAGCATTACGCACGGGGTCACCACAGTATTTATATGTTTACAACAATTTGTGATTGTTAACACCTTGCCATCACAGCATCAACTAGTGGTATCCCTCCCCCCGAGATACAATTTGAATACGAAATAAAGTGTAATAGGCAAACACACTTTTCTTCATGCAGGTTTTGTCACAAACAGTATTAAAGTTCGGACTGATAACGAGGACATTAAGGGTAACGATTGCGCAAGAGTTTAATGGCTGTATTTCCAGACTTTGACATTTGATGATATATGCACAGTTTTAAAGACAGATATTTAGTTATTTACACTGTGTTCTGCCGTTATCTAATGCTAGGGTATTTGATGCTATCCTGTATTTCATGCAGTCGGGCCATCCCCTCCTCCTGCCCTCCGTAGCGGACAATTTGACGGCGAGACAGCGCTGATTAAATATTAAGAACAATTTTTATTTAAGATTCGAGTTGGAGGTGTTTATGGAACAGTTATCACTCAGTACAAGCGCAAATAACACTGCTGGATTTCATCTTCATGGTAACATGGATGATATGGAGTGAAAAAATGTGCATGAGGCATCAATACTAGAAAATATTACGAGTAATCGTTATTCCCACATGTACTTCCTGCAGTCTGACTTCAGTTCACCACCTCACCATCTGCGTCGCCAATTCCTATTTTGTCTCCATAATGTGCGTATGCATGGGTCAGAGTTTGCGTGGAGGACCGCACATTCTCCCGTCAAGTTTGTTTTTTATAAATCACAACCTTTGCGTGGGAAGTGGCGTACGCACATTTTCAGCCCCGTTTTGTGCGTACGCCACGTTTATAAATGAGACCCCAGGTCTGTAAAATACAGGTGAAACACACCTCACAAGGAGCTGGAAAGGCTGTTCCTGCACAGGAAAATAATCAAAATAAAATCTTTTTGGCCAAATGTGTGGCCTATATTCCCATGTAACTCATATTTCTTTCCACCATTTTCCTCATTTGTTGTACCTCATCGGTTGCGATTTGCTATTTCAAAGTCGTACAGACATAAACAAAATATAAATTTAAAAAAAGGAGAGAATGTAAGTAATAATAACTTTTTTTCTTTTTACTTGTATAGCACCTTTTAAAAACCAAGTTTACAAAGTGCTTTGACAGACAAGCAAGGCAAAAGAGGTCAGTTTTGATTATTGGGGGGGGGTTGTAACCCCCCATCCCCCCTGTAAATTATGCCTATGACTATACCTTTAAGTGGGAGCTGAACATCACCTCCCTCATCAAAAAAAGCCCAGCAGAGGATGTACTTCCTGCAGCAGCTGAAGAAGTTCAACCTGCCAAAGACAGTGATGGTGCACTTCTACACAGCCAGCATTGAGTCCATCCTCACATCCTCCATCACCATCTGGTACTCTGCTAGCACTGCCAAGGACAAGGGCAGACTGCAGCGTATCAGCCGCTCTGCTGAGAAGGTGATTGGCCGCAATCTGCCGTCTCTCCAGGACCTGGACGCCTCCAGGACGCTGAGGCGGGCGGGAAAGATTGCAGCCGATCCCTCTCACCCTGGACACACAGTTTGAACCCCTCCACTCTGGCAGGAGGCTGCGGTCCATCAGGACCAAAACCTCATGCCATAAAAACAGCCCTCCCTCCCCCATCCCTAGTTACAACACTTTGTATTAACCTTCATCCTGGACATTGCACATATTGTATTTATTTTTTTTGTCACATTCTGCACTAAATCCATTCAGCCTCCTTTTTCAATAATGTTAAACAGCTTTTTTGCATAGATGTGTTTCTATATTTATTGTTTATTTCACATTCATGTTTACTATGTTTGATGTTTATGTATGTAGTGTAACTTACTTTGGCAATAAACCTGATTCTGATTCTCTCATTTACATTCCTTGCTTCTTTTCCTCAGTTCCTCGCGTATCTCCTTGTTTCTCTGCACTGCAGCTGCAGCTGCATCCAAGACCCGATTTGAAAAACACTGGAATATTTGATTTTCCTGAAAGGTTAGAGAAATGTAACTTGTGTCCTCACAAGTATAATGAGTGTGTGTGTGTGTGTATGTGTGTGTGTGTCTGTGTGCTTTTTTTTGCGCATGTGTGCGTCTGACCTCGTGGACATTGTCTTCTTGGTAAATCTGGTCCCTCCAGCAGGCCTGCGTGTGAGCAGCAGCTTATCAGCTCTGACCAGAGTTACCCTTACTCCCAACCACCTCCATCGCCTGAGAGGAAAATAAATTGCACCCATGCAGTTAATAAGAATAAAAATATATATTGCGACAGAGTCTCACACAACCATTACAAATACCACATAGAGATGTAGTTGGTGGGGGGAGTGAGTGTGTGTGTGTGTGTGTGTGTGTGCGTGTGTGTGTGTGTGCATGTGTGTGTGTGTGTGTGTGTTTTCACAGGAACTCGTTGGCATAGTGAGACATCTCCCAGGATCAGATGGGGGTTGGACCTGCTTCTTATGATGAACAGCCGTGGTGGCTCTTGCCCTCCTCCACAAAGCCAAACAAACATTTATTTCCTTTGCGTTACACCGCCAGTGTCATGGGTGCATATTGAATTCCTGACAACACCGTGACGATGTCTATGGAAGGTAATTACATATCGAATGTTCTTTTTTCTTCCTTCAGCTCCTGGAGGGGAATATCCATCTGTTACGGCCAGAGATTGTATGGAGAAATCATGTTTCCTCAAGCCCTCAAACACAGCCATTTACATTGATATCAAAACAGGTAGAGCAGTGTGGGATATCTGCGCCGTGGTAAATTAACTTCTAGCAATGCTGCACGTGATACATTTCCTGTGAAATAAGAAGGATGTTCTATTATACAGTGCTGAAAAAGGAAACACTGAGTTCTTCCTGCAAATATGATTTAATAAAAAGATGTTGTGTCGGGTTAGAGGAAATGTTTTCTCAAACCAGCAACACAGTGCTATTCTGTGGTGGGCTTCCCAGACCTTTGTGAATATAGGCAGGAAATGAGCAGAATTGGAAAATGAAAGTATAACGTGCTGGATGTTGTGGCATTGAAAGTTTCAGTGAAAGGACTCCCAGGTAAACATGATGTGTGCCACTCTGCAACACAGAAAAAAAGGATTTCCAGTTATAAGAGTGGAAATTGAGGCACTTTCACTCTATCTATCCATTACTGAAGGAATGGTTCAAATGTTTAAAAAAATACGCTCATTTGCTTTCTTTCCATAAGTGAGATGTTCAGTTGGATATCAGTCTTGTGTGTTAAAGGGTAACAACCGTTTTTTTCAACCCTATTTTCATATGTTTTTATGTCTAAGTGACTGATGGGAACAACAATCTTTGACATTGGTCCAGTTATAAGTCAGATCGCTGCAGTCGGCAGCGGAGAAACAAGCTACAATGTAAGTTAATGGGACAATTGTCCAGCGTTTTGCCACTGACAGGCTCAGATTAATATTCTAAAAGTCTGACAACATTATGGAAAGGATCCCTTAGATATAGACCTTTAAAACCTTTCTGTTTAACCAGAAACAGCTCTGAAGTTGCTAGCGCTAAACCCACCAGACTCCATTTAAAAAAACAATACTTTTAGCGTGTATAGAGCCAACATATTTTCACATGTAAATCGATAAACTATGTGTTTATTTCAACCAAAACTAGAATTGTGATGGTTGGAAAAGTGGAAAGACGACCCAAAACAGCTTTTCATAGTTTTATTTAGTTTCTGTCGACTTTGAATGAAGTGTATTTTACAATGCTAAAATTACTGTTTATTTACATGGAGTCTGGTGGGTTTAGCTAACGCAATTTCGCGGATGTTTGTGTTTAAAAAAAGGATCTCACTCTTTAACAGAAAAAATTATATAGAATATATATTATAGAAATCCTTTCCATAATGCTGTCAGATCTTTTTTTGAGGGGCATATGGTCAATCTGAGGAGGCATCCCGGCCAAGGCCCTCATAGCATTTCTGCCCTGGTACTGATCTTGGTAAAAGAGCGTTCTTGTGGGCAGATCCATCTACTTGGAATTGATTATCCAACCCTCAATAATGTATGTATATTAATCTACAGGGTCTTTCCTGTATAGAGGAATGTTTGGTGCGCCCCCCCCCCCGAGAGGTTTTAGCCAGCCCCAAAGGAAAATCACCAGCACCAAAATGATAAGAATTGAGAATAAAAATATGTGTTAGAAATTTACCAAACAGCCGTTAAACAAGCATAACATAAACTTGAATATGAGAGCAAATCACAGTTTGATCTACAGAGTCAGGCTGTGTCAGACTCTTCTGGGGATTTATTTCAATAACTGGGGTTTATTTACTCAAAAATGTTGTTTATCAAATTGTCAGAAATAACAGGAAAATGCATAGATTTCGGTCAAATGAGGTAACCCAGACTCATTGCCTTTCCTGTACACGGACTGATCATGCTTAATGTTGTGTAGGTTCATTCGTAGTTAGTTAAAATGATTTTAAATGCAAAGTAATGCATATTTTTAAATACTTAAGTGGGCCAGTGCATTTTTTTTTAATTCATGCGCAGTCTTTCAGGAAATTGTGTGTCTTAAAGTGCCCATATTATGAAAAAAACACTTTTACTGGTATTTGGGGTGTTCTTTTGTGTCTCTGGTGCTTCCACACACATACAAACTTTGAAAAAAATCCATCCATGCTGTTCTGAGTGAGATACGGTTTCTGAATGTGTCCTGCCTTCAGTCTCCTGGTGAGCTGTTCAAAACCGGCTCGGACTGTGACGTCACAATCCGAAATGAGCTGGCTAACCGCAACCGTTAGCTCGTAGCGTTAGCATTAGCATGCTAACGCTAATGCTAACACTAGCATGGTACCTCGTTCTCAATAGCAAAGCACTGCTACAACACACACAAGTTCACCATAATCTACAAAAGAACTACTTACATCTGCACCCTCATTTAGAAGTCTCCCAGCTAATCCTGCCTTGTAACTGACTGAAGTTGGAGAAACAGCCTGTCTTTTACTGTCTCTAGAGTTAGCTAGCTGACATGATCTACATCTGAGCTACTGAGCATGTGCGAGTGCAATCAAAGATAGTACAGAAGAAGAAGAAGAAAAGAGGTCTCACTCTGTAGCTAAAACAGAAACCAGGTGAAAAGAGGATCTACAGCAGTGAGAGAGAGCTAAAAACAAACAAAAATATGGTGTTTTTTGAAAATTAAACCATGTAAACCTATTCTGGTACAACCTTAAAATACAATTATGAACCTGAAAATGAGTATAATATGGGCGCTTTAATGCTTTTTGGTGAATTGTCCACCTCTTTTCTTCATGCCTTCTTCATAGGTTTCTATTTAAGGTAAATACAGCAACAAATAATAGTCATTACACAGGATAACCTGATGAATACCTAATATTGTCCCCTTTGTATCAGTTCAGTCAGTTCATCAAAATGGCATACAGTGTATTGTATATAAAACACATTTTCATACTTAACTGTAGGGGTATCGAGATCTCCTGTCATCAGTCTTGGTTGCCTCTGATGTGAGGTGGATTCTTCTAATCTATCTATAAATTGCAGGAACGTCTGTCTGTGTGTTTTTGGGCCCTATCTTGCACTCAGCGCAATTGCCTTTGTACACCGACGCATGTATCATTCCTATTTTGCACCCGACGCACAGCGGCCTTTTCCCTCCACAGATGCACGTCGGTAAATTAGGGAATGTATTTGCGCTCCTGGGGGCGGTTCAGCGAAAAGAGGAGGCGTGTTCCGGCGCAAACGTTACTTAGTGCTATTCTGCAGTTTCATAAAACAATTCCGCCACTGACCAGGAAAAACCTGGTCTAAAGTCAGTGGCTAGTCTAAAGTCAGTAGCACGTTATTCAGATGCTATTTTAGGGCGCATGCTTGGCCATAATGTAGCGTGTGCACAACGCCCGCGCATACACTTCTCTCATCTAAATGGACGCAGCAGTTCCCATTTTTGCAAACCATACATAATTACAAAAGGAAAATATTACTGAAAATGCGCTTCAGGTGTTTGGATAGATCAGGAGGCACTTTACAGTACAGTCCTCAAAAAGTCGCAGCATCCTTTGTGGCTTGTTGTGTTTTACACAACATTTCCATGAATCGTGGATGTGTTGATGACATAAATGAGGAAATATTAGAGGACTTAAGGAGACGTGATGTTGAACTACGGCGGGATCTTGTCCGGGAGTAATGCGCGATGTGCTCCTGGTGGAGCGGGTGGACGGAGATGGAGTGGGGGGAAGAGGAAGAGGCACAACAGGTGCAGGTGGTGCGTTTGGAGGCCCACGCTCCATGGCTGCAGCAATCCTCTCCAGACTTGAGGGGCCGCAGCAACATCGCCCCCCGGCCAAGACGGGCATTTATTACTTTGCAGCATCTCGCATCGGCAGCTCCCGCTGGCGTGCGCCAGGCAAATCCGCCGTCATAATAGCAATCTGCCATGGAACAAGCGCCCTGCTCTTAAAGGGAATGTGAGATGACGCTCTGATTGGTTATTTTCACGTTACGCCCAAACCACACCTAGCTACTTCAGACCAACCCATTTTAGATTTGCGTCGGGCGCAAGAGTCATTTATCCCGCCGGTAAAATAGCAACAGCGCCAGAGATCCGCCCACAAAGCTACTTGCGTTTTGCGTTTCATACTTGCGTTTCAGATCGTTAAAATAGGGCCCTTAGTGTGTGTGTGTGTGTGTGTGTGTGTGTGTGTGTGGGTGTTAAGCACATATCTCTCAAACCGTTTGTCCGATGGATTTCAAACCTGACAGGTGTCTTGCTACGGACACGAGTAAGTGCTATGCCAAGTTTGACGTTGTTTGGATAAGAAACGCAAAAGATATCGTCGGTAAAAGAAGCACACATTGGCTTTTGCTGCTCTAGCAAAAGGGCCCCTGCCCCTCTTACGCTGAGTGAGCAGTGAGCAGGACTAGCACACATACACACACACACAAACAGTCCGGTTCTGGTGGTTGATGAACACAAATATGTGTTGTTTAGCTCTCATAACGGGCAAGGTGGGTAACGCATTGCCATGAGTCCATGAGACTAATGTCTGATTACTCCACATTGTCATTGTGATATTTTGTGATTACATTCTGATTCTGTCAGGTAAATGCAGTAGCACAATGTCTTCCTCTGATGTAGAAGTAGCCTACACTATAAGTCAGTAGTAGGGTATACAGAGGAGTTGCATATGAAGTGGTTTGGGGTCCTTCTGTAAGTAATTTTGGGGTACAATTTGGTTTTGAAGAATTCTACAAGCAGCAATACCACAAGCCAAGCAATCGGCCCGTTCCAAACAGGCACATTTTCAACGGGCACTGCACTAGTAATAATAATTATTGGTAAAATACTATTACTACTGCTAATACTACTGCTACTACTACTACTAACCAGGGCTGTCAAACCCAAATTCCTTTTAAAGGGGTGATAGAATGCAAAACCGATTTTACCCTGTCATAGTTTAATAACGACAGTTCGGTGGGTAAATAGGACATACATAAAAGCTCAAAATCCCATTGACACCCCTTTACTATGAAAATCTCATATTTTGAAACTGCCGCTGAAAACGGGCGAATCTCAACAAAGCTGGAAGCTTACGTAAGCATCCCAAGACCTGTACCTTTGTCACGCCCATGGGTGTATAGAGAGCCGAAGTCACGCCCCTTCCGGTGGACCTCATGGGACCTAAACTTGGAAAAAATATGAATTGTAGTGAACGGGGAGAGGCAAATTATTGTTTGATCCCGTTTGAATTGAGCCATGGATTACAAATATGATATTCGTCAATTTAAAAGATACATTTTCAACCGAAAAAAGTCTCAGTTAGCTGTAGGTTGGTCATAGTACCACTTAGTTTTGTGTGAAACCGCTCAGTGGACTACATCTCCCGTCTCACACAATCTACCTCACCTAGCTTGATGCTCGGCTTGCTCGCTAGCTAGCTAGCTTAGCTCTGTTAAACAACACATGTAACGTCATCTTAACTGCTGTGTTTTATCCAGTCAAGTGTTTTCAGCAGATAAGCAATAGAACAAGCGAGATCCTCTGCTCATTAGAGTAACGTTACATCCCCGGTACGATACACAAAAACATTTTAGCTTCAGCCAGACGTCATCCATGAAGTGTGTAGTCTTTCTAATTACATATTTTGTGTATATGTCTTATACTTCAACAGTTTAACAATAAACTGAGACTTTCTTCGGTTGAAAAATTATCTTTTAAATTGACGAACATCATATTTGTAATCCATGGCTCAATTCAAATGGGATCAAAAAATAGAAGTAGAAGGGCGTGACTTCGGCTCTCTATTAAGAGAACGGTCACGCCCCAACATTTACATAGGCTACACAACTGACCTGAGATCAGGTAGTCTTCTGAATCTAGGTCGTGCAGAGCTCTGCAATTCCATTACAAAATTCACTTCTGAAACTTTTTTATGCGAGAAATCAAATGTAAAGCTCAAATATGGGCCACTTTACGTTGCTAATTGCAAATTTTGTCCGACTGTGTGTCGGAGTTCAGCGGCCGGTGCTGCCTGGGTTGCTACATCGCCGCTCTGCCTGTCCTCCTTCACAGACCCCGGCCTGCTGTGAGCTCGATTGAGCTCTGTCACGGCCGTCAGCCCGCGGTTCTCCATACCCGTCCAGTCACCCTTTCTGGAAACTGGACTACCAAACACCGCTGCCCTGACAGAGCTCCAGGGCCTGCAGCTCGCTGTTATACCTCCCCTCTTCCTGCTAAATGGTCGGGGTGTGACTGAGAGCGCGGTCAGCGAGCTTGTTACACCCGCAATCTCTTACCGCAGGTTCCAGTTAATCTAATAATGGATTTATTTAAGTTATTTAAACAAACGATTGGGGAAATAAACGCCTCTTGTCCGCGAGTCTCATTGATAGAGCCGCGGTGAGCTGGAGTCCATCAATAAGAGCTAGCTAGCCTACTCCTAATGAGACCTCTGAAATTCACAAAAATGCATTAAATCCGAAATCGGACAAGTGTTAGCTAAGCTTTGTAAGACCTTGGGGAACCTGTAATATCTATGCTGTGACGAAATTCAAACTGTAAATATACTATAGTTATGCCGAAAGTGTAACTAGTTAGCCGCAATAGTTTCCCATTGTATTGAATGGGACATATAGCTAGCTAGCTAGCTGCTCCTTCTAACAAGACCCCTCACCTTCATAAAAATGCCTTAAATTCAAATCGGACTGTTAATTCAATTCAATTGAATTTTATTTATAGTATTAAATCATAACATAAGTTATCTCGAGACACTTTACAGATAGAGTAGGTCTAGACCACACTCTATAATTTACAAAGCCCCAACAATTCCAACAATTCCAGTAATTCCCTCAAGAGCAAGCAGTGCGACAGTGGCGCGGAAAAACTCCCTCTTGGACAGACCCAGGCTCTTGGTAGGCGGTGTCTGACGAGCCGGTTGTGGGTGTGATGAACAGTGGAGATAGTAGTCACATTAATAATGGAACAGTGACTGGATGTAGCGGGAAGCTGCAGGGTTCAGCAGGACGCAGCATGACATTGCAGGGCATCGCTGAGCTCAGCAGGGAGTGCAGCAGGACCACGGCGACAGCTGCAACCAGGATCTTGGTGCCAACGTTCTCCAAGGAAATACGCTGGGGGAAAAAAGCATAAGGACTCCGGGGAGTAAACTCCCCAGAAGCTAGGATTAGTAACAGGCATTTCTGGGACGGGCTGCACACAAATAGTAATAGTAATAGTACCAGTAATAGAAAGGGAGAGGAGAGAGCAGCTCAGTGTGTCAAAGGAAGGAAGTCCCCCGGCAGTCTAGAACTATAACAGCGTAACTATAACAGGTAATTAAGAGAGACAGGTCATAAGGAGAGGTAGCTTTTTCGGGCTTAGAACTCTCCCCTGCCGGATCTGGCTTGGCTGGCCTGCCTCCCTCTACTTTGTTATGTATTATTAATCTAACAATTATGAAGAGAAGCAGTTGGGCCAGTTAGGTGAACACTGCAACTCCTCACTCCCTAACTATAAGCTTTATCAAATAGGAGAGTTTTAAGTTCATTCTTGAATGAGGTGACAGTTTCTGCCCCCCGAACCCAGATCGGGAGCTGGTTCCATAGGAGAGGAGCCTGATAACTGAAGGCTCTAGCTCCCATTCTACTTTTAGAGACTCTAGGTACCACCAGTAACTCTGCATTCTGGGAGCGCAGTGCTCTAGTGGGACAATAGGGTATTAGGAGCTCTTCTAGATATGATGGTGCTAGACCATTTAGAGCTTTGTAGGTCAAGAGAAGGACTTTAAACTCAATCCTGGATTCAACAGGAAGCCAATGCAGAGAAGCTAATACAGGAGAAATATGATCTCTTTTCTTAGTTCTTGTGAGAACACGCGCTGCAGCATTCTGGATCACCTGGAGAGTCTTAAGAGACTTATTTGAGCAACCTGATAGTAAGGAATTACAATAGTCCAGCCTGGAAGTAACAAATGCATGGACTAGGTTTTTGCCGTCGTTTTGAGACAGGATATTCCTAATTTTGGCAATGTTACGAAGATGAAAAAAGGCTGTTCTTGAGGTTTGTTTTAGATTGGCATTAAAGGATATATCCTGATCAAAGATAACTCCTAAATTTCTAACAGTGGTGCTGGAGGCCAGGGCAATACCATCCAGAGTAGCTATATCTTTAGATAATGAAGTTCGGAGGTGTTTAGGGCCCAGCACAATAACTTCAGTTTTGTTAGGGTTTAACATCAGAAAATTATAGGTCATCCAGGATTTTATATCCTTAATGCACGCTTGAAATTTAGCTAGCTGACTGGTTTCGTCTGGTTTCGTCTGGTTTGATTGACAAGTATAATTGGGTGTCATCCGCATAACAGTGAAAGTTAATTGAGTGTTTTCTAATAATATTGCCTAGAGGAAGCATATATAAGGGGAATAGAATTGGTCCAAGCACTGAGCCTTGAGGAACCCCATGGCTAACTTTAGCGTACTTGGAGGATTTATCATTAACATTCACAAATTGAGATCGATCAGAGAAATAGGACCTAAACCAACTCAGAGCAATTCCTTTAATGCCAACCAAGTGTTCCAATCTCTGTAACAGGATTGAATGGTCAATAGTGTCAAATGCAGCACTAAGATCTAGTAAAACAAGAATGGAGACAAGACCTTTGTCTGCAGCAGTTAAAATGTCGTTAGTAATTTTCACCAGTGCCGTCTCTGTGCTATGATTCTTTCTAAATCCTGATTGAAAGTCATCAAATAAACTATTGCTATGTAGAAAATCACATAACTGATTAGCAACCACCTTCTCAAGGATCTTGGATAGAAAGGGAAGGTTAGATATAGGTCTATAGTTTGCTAAGACCTCAGGATTCAGGGTGGGTTTTTTCAGAAGAGGTTTTATCACAGCTACTTTAAATGACTGTGGTACATAACCTGTTAATAGAGACATATTGATCATATCTAGTAATGAGGTGTTAACCACAGGTAATGCTTCTTTGAGTAGTCTCGTTGGGATGGGGTCTAAGAGACAGGTAGATGGCTTAGCTGAGGATATCTTTAACATTGATTGTTGAAGGTCTATAGGATAAAAGCAGTCTAAGTATATGTCGAGACTAGTCTTTATTTCTAGCGACTCTGCGTTTAAAGGTGAACCGTTAGAAGTTGAGTGTAAAAGGTGATGAATTTTATCTCTAATTGTTGTAATTATATCATTAAAGAAGCTCATGAAGTCATCACTACTCAGAGCTAGAGGAATAGATGGCTCAGTAGAGCTGTGGCTATCTGTCAGCCTGGCGACAGTGCTGAAAAGAAACCTTGGGTTGTTCTTGTTTTCTTCTATTAGTGATGAGTAATAGTCTGATCTGGCCTTTCTTAAGGCCTTCCTATAGGTTTTGAGACTTTCTTGCCAATTCCAACGAGATTCTTCCACTTTGGTGGAACGCCACTTACATTCGAGGTTTCGCGAGATTTGTTTTAATTTGCGAGTTTGGGAGTTATACCAAGGTGCTAGTTTCCTTTGCTTCATCATCTTCTTTTTCAGGGGAGCAACGGAGTCTAAGGTCGTCCGTAGGCAAGTCGTAACACCGTCTACAAATGCATCAATTTGAGAGGGACTGAGGTTAACATACAGGTCCTCTGTTATGTTAAGGCATGACATAGAGTCGAATGCTGTTGGAATATCTTCTTTAAATTTAGCTATAGCACTGTCAGATAGGCATCTGGTGTAGGAGCCTTTATCTAATTTAATATAATCAGGTAGTAAGAATTCGAAAGTGATTAAAGAATGATCTGATAATACCGAATTCTGCGAAAATATTATTAAATCCTCAATTTCAATACCATATGCCAGCACAAGGTCGAGGGTGTGGTTAAAACAGTGCGTCGCCTTGTGCACACTCTGACTGAAACCGATTGAATCCAGTAATGAGTTGAAAGCAGTACTAAGGCTGTCATTGTCAACGTCCACATGGATATTAAAATCACCTACAAGAAGTACTTGGTCTGATTTAAGGACTAAGCATGATAAAAACTCTGAGAATTCAGATAAAAATTCAGAATACGGACCTGAAGCCCTGTAAATAACAATGAATATAATTGGCTGTAATGTTTTCCATTTTGGATGTTGAAGATTAAGAACAAGACTTTCAAATGAGTTATAATGTAATTTAGGTTTAGGAGTAATTAACAGGCTTGCATCAAAGATGGCTGCAACTCCCCCTCCTCGGCCTGAGCCTCTAGGAATTTGAGTATTAATATGGCTGGGAGGAGTGGCTTCATTTAGACTAACATAGTCTTCATGGCCCAGCCAGGTTTCAGTAAGACAAAATAAATCAATGTTATTATCTGATATCAACTCGTTTACCAATACTGCTTTAGAAGACAGAGATCTAATATTTAATAGTCCACATCTAATTTTCCTATTTTGTTCTGTTGCAGTCGTTTTAATTCCAATTAGGTTGTTAAGTATAGCGCATCTTTTGTTTACCTTTGATTTAACCGATCTGAGCCGGGGGACAGACACCGTGCTTATTAGACTATGAGTGGGCGACTGCTCCAACGGAAGCACAGAGGGGCGCATTGCACTGCACCTCTGATTACTAAAATATAACTTTTGGGTTGTCATGGTTTATGTCTGATAAACTCGTTCAGATTTTTGATATGAGAGCGGCACCGTCCCAGGTGGGATGAATGCCGTCTCTCTCAATCAGACCAGGCTTTCCCCAGAACGCCCTCCAGTTATTCACATAGCCCACATCATTAGCTGGGCACCACCCCAACAACCAGCGGTGGAAGGATGACGTACGGCTGTACATTTCATCATTGGTCAGGTTTGGCAGGGGTCCAGAGAAAACTACTGAGTCCGACATTGTTTTTGCGTATGCACAAAGTGACTCAACATTCATTTTAGTGATCTTCGATTTACGACCATTACCACCTACGTGAAGTATGATCTTACTGTATTTACGGTTCTTTTTAGCCAGCAGCTTTAGATGGGTTTCTATATCGCCCGCTCCAGCCCTGGGGACACATATGACCGTAGGTAGGCCTACTGTAGCTGCCGGGGCCGCTGGCTTCACATATTGCAGTATAGAGCTCCCAATAACCAGAACTGGCTTCTCAGCGGGTGTATCACTGAGTAGGGAGAAACTGCTAGAGAGGCGAAGACGCTCCGGTTTAGAGCGACCGTCATCATGTGCACTCCCTGGTCTAGATCTAGCGCTATGCTTCCCTCGGACAGTCACCCACTCTCCCGGCTGCTCGGGGTCTGCCGGGGGACAGCTAGCAGAAGCTACAGAAGCTACAGTATCTGTTAGCTTTTGTTAGTTTTGTAAGACCTTGGGGTAGCTATGATATAAGTTTGCGTGACGAAATTCAAACTGTAAATATATTATAGTTGTGTATAGTGCAGTAATCCACAAAGGGTGACTTTGCCCTGGGTATGGAGCCCAGCAGGCTGCCGCTTTCTCGTCAGACTGTGTGGAGCTCCTAAAGTCCAACACGTCTTACCAAATTTGCAATTAGCCATACATTTTCGTAAAACGGCCCATATTTGAGCTTTATATAGTTGATTTCTCGCATAAAAAAGTCTCAGAAGTGAATTTGGTAATGAAACATTGCAGTGTCTGGAATATGAGATTCTGTCCCTTCTCTAATGTGTGTGTATGGGGATTCGGTCAACCAATCAGCACGTGTCTCTAATGTGTGTGTATGGGGATTCGCGCAACCAATCAGCGCGCATCTCTAATGTGTGTGTATGGGGATTCGCTCAACTAATCAGCGCGCAGCTCATCTAAATATTCATCAGTATACCATATTTGGAAGAAAAGCTCTTGTTACAAATAGGACCAAAACACAGGGATGCATAAGGGCCAATAAAATATCAACCAGGCCATTTTCAGCCCAACCAATGTTACATACCCCATTAGGAGACCATAAGGAACAGTGTGAAATACCCTATATAATCATTCTATCACCCCTTTAACGCCACAAACGTTTTTGATGGCAATTTACGCACGCACGTTCTATGATTTGGGCCTCAGGCTGTTCGATGCAGCAGTAACAGTTGTGGATGGCTTCTTCAGCAGATTCGTCATTGACCATATCTAAAAAGACTTTGCTTTAATGTGGGAGAATGTGTTTTTTTTTTTTTTTTGCAAAAGTCAAAGAAAATAAGTATTTCATAATACATGCTTTAATTCTAATAGCAAAATTCCACATTCATAAATGTAAATTCAGCAGTAAAAAACCTTATACTTATACCTTATGCTCTGAAAACATTCAACATATTGACCACTCTAAATATCCTTAAGTAATATAGGCTACCTTGGCAAAGCTTTTGTTTTTTGTGTCTTTTTTATACCTGTATATGTCACACGGTTGTGTGAGGTCTTCTGTTACCAGCAAAACAAGGCATTTCCATTGGGGGGTGGGGGGTGGCTGGGTCCAGGCAATCACAGCTGCTTCTCATAATCCTAATTCCAAATCCAACAAACATTTAGAAAAACATAGCAAATCCACAAACCCATGCTAATAATAAATGTTAAAACATTCCACAAAACCATTCAAATAATAACATGCAACACATCTACTAATAAAGCCAATTGAAAAATAAACACACTACTAAAACTCAAACTGGGCAATTAATTAAAGGGGTGATAGAATTATTATATAGGGTATTTCACACTGTTCCTTATGGTCTCCTAATGGGGTATGTAACATTGGTTGGGCTGAAAATGGCCTGGTTGATATTTTATTGGCCCTTATGCATCCCTGTGTTTTGGCCCTCTTTGTAACAAGAGCTTTTCTTCCAAATATGGTATGGTCATGAATATTTAGATGAGCTGCGTGCTGATTGGTTGAGCGACTTACCATTACACGACACATTAGAAGACGCGCTGATTGGTTGAGCGAATCCCCAATACACATACATTAGAGAAGCGACAGAATCTCATATTCCAGACACTGCAATGTTTCATTACCAAATTCACTTCTGAGACTTTTTTAAGCGAGAAATCAACTATATAAAGCTGAAATATGGGCCGTTTTACAAAATTTGATGGCTAATTGCAAATTTGGTAAGACGTGTCGGACTTTAGGAGCTCCACACAGTCTGACGAGAAAGCGGCAGCCTGCTGGGCTCCATACCCAGCGCAAAGTCACCCTTTGTGGATACTGCACTATGGGGCTCCGCGGCCAGATGCCGGCATACCTATAATATATTTACGGTTTGAATTTCGTCACGCCACTTATATAACATCATTCCCCAATGTGTTATAAAGCTAACCGTTGTGTCCGATTTGATTTTAAGGCATTTTTATGAACGCCAGGCGGCTTTGTAGGACGGGCAGCTGCTTGCTATATGTCCCATTCATTACAATGGGGAAATACCGCAGCTAGCTAACTACACTGTCGCCATAACTAAATTATATTTACAGTTTGAATTTCGTCACGCCACTTATATAACATCATTCCCCAATGTCTTATAAAGCTAACTGTTGTATCCGATTTGATTTTAAGGCATTTTTATGAACGCGAGGCGTCTTTGTAGGACGAGCAGCTGCTTGCTATATGTCCCATTCATTACAATGGGGAAATACCGCAGCTAGCTAGCTACACTGTCGCCATAACTAAATTATATTTACAGTTTGAATTTCGTCACGGCACTTATATAACATCATTCCCCAATGTCTTATAAAGCTAACCGTTGTGTCCGATTTGATTATATGTCCCATTGATATGTCACATTCATTACAATGGGGAAATATCGCAGCTTGCTCACTTTCGCATAACTAAAGTATATTTACAGTTTGAATTTCGTCACGGCATGAATATTACAGATTCCTCAGGGTCTTACAAAGCTTAGCTAACACTTGTCCGATTTCGGATTTCAATTGAATGTATTTTTGTGAATGTCAGAGTTAGGAGGAGTCTAGCTAGCTCTCATTGATGGACTCCATCTCACCGCGGCTCTATCAATGAGACTCGCGGACAAGAGGCGTTTATTTCCCCGATTGTTTGTTTAAATAACTCAACACACATACCCATTATAAGATTAACTGGAACCTGCGGGCTGCGGTAAAAGATTGCGGGCGTAACAAGCTCGCTGACACTGCGGTCAGGGCGGCGATGTAGCAACCCAGGCAGCACCAACACCGGCACTAAACTCCGACACACAGTCGGAGAAAATTTGCAATTAGCCATCCATTTTCGTAAAGTGGCCCATATTTGAGCTTTATATAGTTGATTTCTCGCATAAAAAAGTTTCAGAAGTGAATTTTGTAATGGAATAGCAGAGATCTGCGTGACCTAGCTAGATTCAGAAAACTACCTGATCTCAGGTCAGTTGTGTAGCCTATGTAAATGTTGGGGCGTGACCGTTCTCTTAATACACCCACGGCTGTGACAAAGGTTCCGGATTTTGAGATGCTTACGCAAGCAACTAGCTTTGTTGAGATTCGCCCGTTTTCAGCGGCAGTTTCAAAATATGAGATTTTCATAGTAAAGGGGTGTCAATGGGATTTTGAGCTTCTATGTATGTCCCATTTACCGTTATTCAACTATGACAGGGTAAAATCGGTTTTGCATTCTATCACCCCTTTAAAACATGCAACGTTGGGAACAAAATGAAAAGCTCACATTCTGACATTTACTGTTCTGTATACCTTTGTATGATTCCTGTATACTTTTTTGCACTTTTTCTGGCAATAAAATAAAAAAGTTGTGGATGATAGGAGAAACCATAGTGCTCCATGATAACATCCAAGGGATCACATCACCAAACCCGGTATCCGCCGTCTGGCTCGCCTCGACGGAGTGTGAACTGAGTAACCACCGAAGTACGTTGAGTCTCAATACCACTTGAGCATTAAACACTTGAAAAATATCCCTTTTTAAAGTACTTTTAGAACAGCAGTTAATCGCGAGGTAACTTTTCACAATCATTCAATTAATCACGATAAAATATTTTAATCGATTGACAGCCCTACTACTACTACTACTACTAATAATAATAATAATAATTGTTTTAAACAAGACTTTACAAGGCATATGTCTATCAGATATGGACCGTTTAAAAGAAGAATGGGAAAAGGAACTAGGTGTCTCAATACTACCAAATGTTTGGGAGGAGAGCTTGGACTATATCCATGACTGCTCCATTAATGCTCGACATTGCTTAATACAGTTTAAAATTCTTCACAGACTTCACTATTCTAAATTCAATTCAATTCAATTCAATTTTATTTATAGTATCAAATCATAACAGAGTTATCTCAAGACACTTTACAGATAGAGTAGGTCTAGACCACACTCTATAATTTACAAAGCCCCAACAATTACAGTAATTCCCTCAAGAGCAAGCATTAGCAGTGGCTATTGCGACAGTGGCGAGGAAAAACTCCCTTTTAGGAAGAAACCTCGGCAGACCCAGACTCTTGGTAGGCGGTGTCTGACGGGGCCGGTTGGGGGTGTGATGGCAATAATAGTCGCATTAAAGATAGTGGACCAGTGACTTTGAAGGTAGTCGTTGTAGTTCATGTCTAAAGCCAAATTGCATAAAATATTTCCAGAAGTGTCACCCCTCTGTGAGAAATGTGAATGCATGCATGCTTACTTCATAGCTACGCTTTATGTCACAAATTGAAAGAGTTCTGGTGCGACATATTTCATTTTCTCTCTATGATCTTGGCGGACCAGATAGAGCCTGACCCTGTTTTAATAGTTCTGGGTATATCTGAGGAGTTAAGGAAGTTACCTTGGCAGAGAAGGCCTTTAAGACATGAGTAAGAATACACTCCTGGGGTGGGAGGGGTGGGTAACTGAAGAAAGGGATCCTGAGAGGAGCTAAAGGGAGGGGGTGGTAAGCTATGTTGGGTTTTTATTTGTATATACATTACCGGTAAAAAGTTTTAGAACACTCCAATTTTTCCAGGTTTTTATTGAAATTCATGCAGTTCAATGTCTTATTGTACTCTGAAATGAAAGAATAGAACAAATGAACAATTTAAGTTAAAAAATAAATCATGGAATCAATTTATAGACCAAAATGTATTCTAAATTTTTGACTCATCAAAGTAGCTCCCTTTGGCAGATATACAGTAACAGCTGAACACACTCGTGGCGTTCTTTCTACAATGGAAATCAAATATTCTTCAGAAAGTTCTTCCCAACTCTGTTGCAGAAGTTCCCATAAATGTGGGGCACTTTTCTGTCCAGTTCATCCCAAACCAGCTCAATGGGGTTTAAGTCTGGTGACTGTGCTGGCCACTCCATGTTTTTAAGCTTACCATCTTGTTCTTTTTTGCTAAGGTAGTTCTGGCATAGCTTGGACTTATGTTTTGGGTCATTATCTTGCTGTAGGATGAACCCCTGACCAACTAGGCGCATACCAGAGGGTACTGCATGGCGCTGCAAAATGCTGTGGTACCGTTTTGGTTCAGGGTGCCTTTCACTCTGTACAAATCACCGACCCTGGATCCAGCAAAACAGCCCCAGACCATCATGCTTCCTCCTCCATGTTTGACAGTTGATGTCACACACTGAGGAACCATCCTTTCGCCTACTCGACGGCGTACAAAAATCCTGCGTGATGAACCAAAGATTTCATCAGTCCATAGCACCTTCTTCCAGTCTTCAGTTGTCCATTGACGATGTTTCTTGGCCCAGGCAAGCCTCTTTTTCTTATTCTGACGTCTTAGCAATGGCTTTCTTGCTGCAACTCGACCTATCAAACCTGCAGCTCCAAGTCTTCTCTTTCCAGTTGAAACTGAGACTTGCTTATTACGACCACTATTAAGCTGAGCTTGAAGCTGTTGTCCTGTGAGCCGCCTATCACGCAAGCTGTTGACTCAGAAACTTGTCTTCTGATTCTGTTGTGGCTTTGGGTCTGCCAGACCTCTACCTGTCAGAGTTTGCCCCAGTTTCTAAGTGCCTTTTGATGGTGAAGAATACTGTACTCACTGACAACTTGACTTTCTTCGCAATTTCTCTGTAGGAAAGACCAACATTCTTAAGTGTTATGATGGTCTGTCTCTCTTCCATTGTTAATTGCCTTTTTCCAGCCATTTTTATAGCAACACACTACTTTCTGCAGTACAATACTGTTCAAATAATGCTCACGAGGGTACGGTACCACAGTGTGTTCCAACAATACTTTTATACAAACAGAGGGGGTTGTAAGTAATCCAGACAAGTGTGAACACCTGTGGGAATTGGTAGCACCAACTTTCAAAGCTTGATCAACCTCCATTGCTGCAGAACAGCTTTACGTTGTTAACCCATTTCTTGTTCCCTGAAAAAGGCCTTTTGGTAAAATACTGAAATGTACATTACTTTTCAGTTTTGAGTAACCTTACTTTTTTTTTTAACCTCAGGCAATTCACCACTTACCTTTGTACCATTTCAAGCTATTCATTTGACTTGAACTTCTAAAAGTTCAATAAAAAAACTAAAAAAATTGGGGTGTTCTAAAACTTTTGACCAGTAGTGTATATTTATAATTTGTATTACGTCTGTCACTGTTTCTGTTACTATTTGTATGATGTCTGTTACTGTTTTTTGTTGTTTTGATTATTCTTAAGGAAACATGTAAATGCCATGCAAACTCCTTTGTTGAATGAAATGTTTCACAATAAATATATTTGAAACAATAATTGTTTTAAACAATCTTCATATTATACTGTTTAATAAACACATTATTATGTATTTGATATACAGTAGTTGTTTTGGCCACACAAGCCTGTAAACTATGTGTGAATGTGTGGCAACCTTTGTTGGTAACCAGTGTGTGTTGGCTAATTGAAATGTAGTATAATGATACCCTCTGAGTTCATTTATTGAATCGCTGTTCAATAGCAGCCAGTTCAGGAAATTCAATAGAGCCACCCCCCCCCCACCCCTCCTTC
Organism: Perca fluviatilis; assembly: GCF_010015445.1. NCBI lineage: Eukaryota > Metazoa > Chordata > Actinopteri > Perciformes > Percidae > Perca > Perca fluviatilis. Next base: position 1,654,345 of record NC_053124.1, on the reverse strand, counting down.
AAATAACACTTCAGTCAGTATTGTGATTGCTCTTTTATGAAATGGAGGAACACTTTTCATATCTGTGTCAGCCATTCACTCTTCAGACAGCATTTCTTTTCTCACTGAGTACAAATGGCAGAGACCACGTGTTTTCCTGCTGCCAGGAAAATACACATTTGCATCACACACCTTCGGACCAGTCCAACACACAGCGCCGAGTGACAGAGTGCGCTCCAGCTATGTTCATATTCATTTCCTCCTGATTATGTCTTTCTCGTGTCTATGATTACTCCCAGACAGCGCGCTGGGCTCGCTCATTTCAGAGTACATCATAAACAATTTACACGTCATTAGTTTTGTTTTGATCATATTTGTTTGACGAAATGTCTCCCTGCTTGGTGAGTGCTGGGGTTATTTACCCCATTTAGAGGCCCAAGGAACACCATGTAGAGTGTGTTATGTTGCATTGTGTGATTAATTGTTGTGGCTCTGTGCAGAAGTTTAAATGAGTCTATCTAAGAGAGGGAAAAGTGTATTGTGTATTGCATTGTGTGTGAAGTTAACTGAGTATGGGAGTGCTGTTTGCGTTGACTGGTTTATTAATCTACGGTATGCCAGTACAATGATTAGTAGTGTGTCATCAAATACTAATGCAGATGATTTATTGTATTTAATCTGTCCAACTGCACATACCCTATAGAGCAGGGGTCTTCAACATTTTTTAGGCCAAGGACCCCTTAGCTGAAAGAGAGACCGACCATATGTTATGAAAATTGAGTTGCATATTACAGTAAACTGGGCCTACAATAATGTGCAGGGTGGCTTTTTGTGGTGCATGCAATATATTACAATAATTACTGACATTCATATATTTATACATGTTTTAATGTTAAACATACATGTAGCACAGTAAATCCTTAAGCTTAACTGTATCTGTGGATGTCATAAATGCTGCATAAATTTAAAAACAAATCACAAATAGGCCAATTTATCTTTGCTTATAATATGTAGGAATCATGTTTATGAATATTTTCAGCTATATTCACTTTTTAAAAACTATTTTTTTTAAATGATTAAACAATATCTTGGGGCAGTAACTCTGAGGAGCCACTAAGGGTCCCAGACTGCCTGTTGAAGAGCTCTGGTGTAGAGGATGTGGAAATGCTGTACCACTGCCAAGAGGGCAAAAGGGCATATATATATATGTGTGTGTGTGTGTGTGTGTGTGTGTGTGTGTGTGTGTGTGCCCTGTACATATGTCCTACAGAGGGCAGTAAAACTAACAGCACACACAAAGGCTGATGTAATAAAAAGCAAACTCCTATCGTAATAATAATAATAATTATACATTTTATTTATATAGCACTTTACATGGTACTCAAAGACACTTTACAGTAAAACCAGCACATATAGCACATTAAAAACAGATAAGCAATAAAACCAACACATAAAACAAGCATATTAAAAGCAATCAAAAACAATAAAACCAGTAACTATCAGGTGAGAAATGTAAGACTATTGTATGTGGAAAGCTAATCTGAAGAGGTGTGTTTTGATTAGAGTTTTGATTAGTGTCCAGGTCAGTACAGTCACGGATGTGTATGGGTAGGGAGTTCCAGAGGGAGGGGGCTGCAATGGCGAAAGCTCTGTCACCCCAGGTACGGTGAATCAAAGTTTTGGCAGCAGAGAAGGTGAGTGATGGGCGGAGACAGGCAATGTTTTTGAGGTGAAAAAAGGCTGTTCTGGTTATTTGGTTGATGTGGTTTTCAAAAGTGAGGTTGCTGTCGAAGATGACTCTCAGGTTACAGATGTGTGGGGATGGAGACAGGGTGGAGTTGACAGTGAGATCAAAGTTATGGGTGTTCTTTGTGAGGGATTTGTTGTGAGGGATGAGTTGGAGGAAGTTGGTTTGCATCCAGGTTTGAATATCGTTGAGGTAGTTGGTCAGGGTGAAGGATGTAGCTGTGGTGATGGATTTGGTAGAGATGTAGATCTCGACATCATCGGCGTAGCAGTGGAAGTGAAGACCATGTTTGCGTATGATATTTCCGAGTGGCAAGATGTAAAGGATGAAAAGGAGAGGACCAAGCACCGAACCTTGGGGGACGCCTTGTGACAGAGGAGCAACGGAGGAGGTGCAGTTGTTGATGTGTATGAACTGTTGGTGAGATAGGAACGGAGCCAGGAGAGTGCGCTGCCACTGATATTGCAGTAGGTTTCGAGTCGGGACAGGAGGATGGAGTGGTTGATGGTGTCGAAGGCTGCAGTGAGGTCAAGCATGATAACAATGGTGAGGTGGCCAGAGTCAGAGGAGAGGAGGAGGTCATTGGTGACTTTGAGGGCTGTTTCAGTGCTGTGTTGTGAGTGGAATTCAGATTGAAATGGTTCAAACAGGTTATTGGAGGAGAGGTGGGTTTTAATTTGAGCAGTGACAACACATTCCAGGATTTTTTTATAGGAAGCATAGGAAGGGGAGGTTGGATGTGGGTCGGAAGTTGGACATGGTGTCCGGGTTTAGACCAGGTTTCTTGAGGATGGGGGTGACTGATGCAAGCTTGAGTGTTGTGGGGACTAATCTGGAACTGAGAGAGGAATTAATGATTGTAGTGATGAGATTAACATGCAAACACATGCAAACAGAACATGGAATGTCATAAAAACAATTCACAGTGAGTCAAATTGCTTTCTCACATACACTAGGTAATGTTCATATTTCTGTTAACAAGTATTTTTAGTTCCCTTAGCAGAACTGGTTTCAACCCCAAACATCTAAAAGGCCTTTAGAACACATTTCCTGCATTAGCTTGGGATCCTGCATAAACCTACCCTTGAATTCCAGAGTTCTCGCGAGAGCACAATTTGAATTTGCTCTGACGTTCTCTGGCATTCAGTAATGATGCTTATTAACTATGCCCTTGTAGCCGAGCTGCACCAATGACATTGGTGTATCCGATGTAGGCCCGCCAGAGGCAGGGCTGGACTGGGACAAAAAATTGGCCCTGGCATTTTCTGCCCAGGCGGCCCACACCCACCGTGATTGGTCAGACACATTCCCTGCAGATAGTCCTCTTAAAATATGCGTGCATGCTATGATATAACTGTACGTACACACCGCTGCCGATTTGAGCGTCTAAAGATACCGGAAGTCATTAATTTTCAATGGAAGCTGGCTTCTCTCAGCTGCAAGGAGCGTCAAATCTGTTGGCGTCGCGTTTTGGGCGTTTTGAGCGTCCAGAGTGTCAATCAGAAAGTTGAACTTTGGTCAACTTTATGGTATTGAGCTATGACGCGGTTCAGCGGCAAGCAGCGGCAAACGCCAGCAACCAATCGGAATATAGACGACCTTTAACTTTTGTTCCTACCAAAACATTAGTTCCGTGAAAATGGAGGAAAAGCTCATAATCGCCGTTGCTGGGTTCCCCTATCATTTATGATATGACATTGTTTGCGCATAGGGACCAGTTAACGTTACCTGCCCTCACATGGTCTCTAAACAGTCCGCTCACGGTGAAGTCCTGCACGGATCAACAGCTGGCGGCTGCTCGCTCTGCCTGCATTCTGCTACGGTTCAGCGGCTAACGAGCGAGCTAACTGCTAACAGACACCGCTGTGACCAACAAACAATACAAATTCTGTCCTTATATATGTAATTTATAAAAGGTTTCTAGTGTTAGTGTATTGGCCGTGCAGTGGCTGCTTGTGCTTTGTCTTCAATCATGTGTTGAACATGATCGAAGAACGCTGCCACTTCAGAGCGGCCAAAGCGTCAAACAGCTTCCCCGTACTTTTTGACAAGCGTCCTTGACAGGGCGGCCAGAGCTTCTTTGCAGCTTAAGTCGGTGGCGGTGTGTACGTACAGTAAGTTGCCTAGTGTTCAGCGTTCATGTGATTGTTTTGGATCCTTCGAGAGGGGTCTCAAGACTTATCTGTTGATCTTACACTTAAATAATTAATTCATTCTTAAAGTTATGATTTGTATATTTATGGTATTTTTATTATTTTTTTATTACTGATATTTGATATTGTATTGCCATTATTGGTATTATTACTATTTTGCTTAATATTGGCTTAGCAACTTTAAAAACAGTTTGTTAATTTTAACTATTGTAAGATTCATATTTTGTCGCTTTGGACACAAGTGTCTGCTAAATACTATAACCATAACTATAACCCAAAAGCTACAATAAAGCTGAGAGTAGTACAGTATATGCCCTGGAAAAGAGCACCAATACAAGAGAAGCTTATTAAGCCATTCAAGGAACACTGATGCTTGTATCAACACTGATTTTATAGATCCCACAGACTTTTCAGCTACCCAACCTTACCCTAGCATTTTCAATGTAAGCTTAGCAGTTAGGTTACCTGACAGCCACTAACTTTAAGGTTACAGCCAAACTGCTTGTTATCGTTATGAAGTGACACACATGTGCGTGCGTGCACACACAGCCTCCCTCCCTTCCTGAGAGTCCCTGTTAATTTGCTTACTCCTTACCACATAGTCCTCTGCTCTCTCTTCCATCTTTTCCTCACTCGCTCCCATGGCCCCGTCATGGTCACTCGCCTCATGTTGTTTCTGCTTCTCTGTATAGCCTGCCACCTCTCCTCCTCCTCGGCTTCACGTAATGCTGGTGTTGAAGCAGCTACTACAGCCCCAAACATGTCCGAAATTTTGGCACATTTTGAGGAATCCGCCTGTAGATTCTTAATCTTTTTCTCCTGTAATTTCTCTGCACCTCCCTTGCACTTTGGTGGTCGTTTGTCCATTTTAACCTGGATGCTAAACTTCCAGCATAACTATTACAGCTTGTGTCTCAGGGCCGGGAGGTGTGGCCATAGTAGGATTCGTACATTTGCGGCCCAGAGGAAGGGGGTTCCTGGATTTGATTGGGTCAGGCCAGTGCCAATAAAGAAAATTAACTAATGGGCCGCTGTGAGTTCTTTATGGGCCGGCCCGGCCAAAAAATAAAAAAAGGTCTATTTATATCAGCGATTCGGCCCAAAAGTGCGTCGGCCCACCGGGAAAATGCCCGGTATGCCAGATGGCCAGTCCAGCCCTGGCCAGAGGCAACCTAAACAGATGACGACAGTTTAATCTACCAGTTAGCTCCGCTGGTAGCAAAGAGTTTAATCTACCAGTTAGCTCCTCTGGTAGCTAAGAGTTTAATCTACCAGTTAGCTCCTCTGGTAGCTAAGAGTTTAATCTACCAGTTAGCTCCTCTGGTAGCTAAGAGTTTAATCTACCAGTTAGCTCCTCTGGTAGCTAAGTGTATGGGGCTCTGGATACGTCACCCCATGTATTGTTGAGAGTGGTCGTAGTGTTATCCAATTGCGTGCAGTGAGATTTTCAAATGCATGCTTGGTGCCGCCCCTTGAGTCGGGCCATTTTCATTACTCAATGCCAGACCCTTAATCTTTTGGATTTGGGTCTGAACTACCTTCCTGATTTGAACTACCACATAATCAGGTTTTACTACTTTGGCTTCAATCCTTCAATGAGGAAAACTGAAAAATTGCACTGCTCAAAACTCTGGGTATAACTTGTGACTTGATGTCAATGTCCTCAATGGTCCTCCCAAGCTGCAGTTTCCTCCCAGTAGTTTCTTTTTTAATGAAAAAAAGTGAAAATGTGTTGTTGTTTTTTTGCCATTTTAAAGTCATTGGTTTGGTTTTCAGGCCTGCAACTCCACTCCCAACATTATTTCCAGCAGCAGGCAGCTGTTTTTAGTGAAAAGGCTTTGATAAATCCACTGTACACTACCTGCTCAGCACAAAACAGCAGAAATACACAGTTAAGGCCAATAAATCGATGCAGCGGTTATTCAATTAAATTTTATTTATAGTATCAAATCATTACAAGAGTTATCTCAAGACACTATACAGATAGAGTAGGTCTAGACCACACTCTATAATTCACAAAGACCCAACAATTCCAGTAATTCCCCCAAAAGTAAGCATTTAGTGCGACAGTGGCGAGGAAAAACTCCCTTTTAGGGAGAAACCTGGGACAGACCCAGGCTCTTGGTAGGAGGTGTCTGACGGTGCCGGTTGGGGGTGTGATGAATAGTGGCAATAATAGTCACAATAAAGATAATGGAACTTGATATCGGGTGATGACTCAGAAATGATGTAGGGAGACCTCAGAGATGACGACCAGTCCGAAGAGTACAAATCAAGTGCAGCTTTATTCAAACAGTGAACAAACTTTCATGACACTGGGACAACCATGAGCATACAGACACGTCTGCCCAAGGATGAACCACATGTACATCATAGTGAATACCTTTTAAACTCTTTTTGTGCTTACACAGCATGAGACATCTATTTCAGTGCACAAGTTTTACTCTCAAACTACACCTTTTATGGCCGATGCTCCTAATAGATTCTCACATTCCTGGCTCCGATTCCTCTGTGTGAAAGTTGTACCCAAACTCATAATAGATTCTACACATTCTTGTGTGTGAAGGTTGTCCCCAGACTAACCTTCTTGTATAGTACACTACATACAAGATATAAAATACATTTGAAACATGTAGGCTGAAATATCCAACCTATCAGAACTATGACTAGAAATAGTAGTTGTAGTAATTAATGGCGTAGCAGGGCACTGCAGGGCATAGCAGGGTGTAGCAGGGCAATGCAGAGCGAAGCCCGTAATAATATGTATGTGCGTAGGCACGTAGAGATCTACATTGTGGCCTGACATGCACCTCCCAAAAAATGTAACTACACGTGGCGGCGACACAGGCCGCAAAAACTGTGATTGTTCAGCTTGTCCATGATTTGGTAGCATTGCATTTCCCCCTACTCATATCCGGGTTGTCATTCTCCATAAACATGAAATCAACATGAAAAGGAGAGGGTTAACTTTTCCTACAGATTTTCCACTGTGGTAAGAAAGCACATAGTGTTTCTCTCACCATGACTAGAGTAGGTACTCGCTCTGAAGCTAATCACCGTCGCTCTCTCACTCTACCACACACTCCCCACGCACACACACACATGCCGGCCTTGCTATTCTCTTAAAGAGATCGACGCACACAGCCTCTGCAGAAGCATAAATCAGGCTTTAGAGTCTAGCTAGCTAGTAAACATAGTGGAGCATTTCGCTGCTAAGGAGCCAAATATTTTTCGAGGAGTTGGTGAATACCAAACCAGAGTTAAAAGGAGAGTAAATATTGATCTTCAGATTGACACAAACACATCTCTAAATGAATGATAATGCGCTGTGTCTGTGCTCTGGGTAGGTATGTAGGTCTGCTAACAATAACAAGGTAAAAATAATACAGATGATGTGTTTTCTTCTTGCTCTGCTGCCTCTGAATGGCCAAAAATATCAATAATACATTCAGTTTCTCACCAGAACATATTGTATGTCCATCATGATTAACAAATGCTTCTCCATCTTCATAAAACATTTTCAAAGCCAATTATTGATTTTTTTTTTACATCCATGTTTGCTAGCAGTTTACTCTTTTTTTTCTCGCCTTTTGCTGGTGCATTGAGCCAGTCTAGCTCTTATCCCGGCTCTAATCCCTTTCCTCATCCTCGGTGGCGCTTGGTCCGGCTGGGTGGTCGGAAGATGCTGAGGGCAGTGATCTCCTTAAGGTGCGCTGCATTTAATCCAATCCCCACGCTTCCTTTTCCGATGTTGATTTGTGCATCTCTTTCATAGGCCCTACATGCTCCAGTAGACTATAGTCTGGCTTACCGGATGTACAGTGCTGGGATAAAGCCTGAAATACGGCACACGTACCTCCCCTCCGCTATCTATTTTCCAAGGGCTACTTTGCTGCATCCGAGGCATAGGGCTGCCCAGGACGGTTGTGATTGGTTTAAAGAAATACAAACAAGCCAGGACATTTTTCCCCTATCCCAGAAATGTTAACTTGTGCAGCCCAACCCGTTCTCACTCCCAACTCGTAAAATACGGATGCTTGGTCAGTGTCTCTCAGCATCAGATACGACGCAAAAATCACCCTTCAGTGTGTGAATGGAATGCACCGGGCAGAGCAGCAGCTTCACAGCGCTTTATGGGTCAAACAACACAGGACTTTTACCCATGAGACTGGGGTTCGTGTCCCCTTCTTGTCCCGCGTGTCACTGAAATGTTCATTTTATAACCCCACCCACCATCTTTTCCTAAACCCAACTGTCCCGTTCTTCTTTTCCTTAACCCAACTGTCCAGTTGTTTTCTTACCTTTTACCTTACCTTTGATACGCTAAAGGAGACTTTTGGTGTCAATAACAAAGCCAGAGCGTCCGTATTTTACGTGATCTGAGTGAGAATGCGTTTTGCAGCCAGACCATACTCAGCGCTGACACAGTTGGGTTATGCAAGACTCAGTGTTGTAGAACTCAAGATCGGTCTTGGACTGGTCTCAAGACCATTTTTTGATGGTCTCGGTCTTGTCTCGGAATCACATTTTTACTCGGTTTCTTCTCGGTCTTGGATAAAGAGGACTCAGGATTTTATTTTGAGACCAGAACTGCAGAGATATCACTAAATTGCCTGTGCATTGTCTGATTGTATGTGTTAATATCAATACTGTGATTGGATGTAAAACGTCCTGCAACCAAGAAATTACTCATTTCTAATTTGAAATTCATTACTCTTAGTCTTAACCCCCTCTCCCTGCCCCCTTAACACACACACTCTGGTCTTGGTCTTGTCTTGGTCTCAACCCCTCAAAATCTTGGTCATGTCTCGATCTTGATACAGTCTGGTCTTGGTGATGACTTGGTTTCGTTTTAGGTGGACGTGATTACAATACTGGCAAGTCTACCATTAGCCTAACAAAGGCTCATTGACTGAATAATCTTCTGTTGGTCAGTTGATCTGGATAAATGCCCCAAAATAAAAGACAAATGGGTGTAATGAAGTTTGACTATTGTAATGTATTTGCAAAGAGAAGAACAGATTTAAGAAGATTCTGACATGGAAGAGGTGGAAGTGGTTGCATTGCCAGCCACTGCTGATCACTTGCTCACTCAGCTTTGTTCTCTCTCTTTATTTGTTGACTGGTGGACAGCTCTTCCAAGGGAAGTTCATTCCCTGGTTTAGGTTTTGGATAAATGCCCGGGAAGCCACCTTCCTCCATCTTTTCACTTTGACATGTTAAGTACTGAGGAAAAATACATGATAAACTAAAGTAGAAAATCGTGAGTCATGTACTGGATACTGCACAGGAAAGGGTGCATAAAACCTTATTTTTTCTGAGCAATCTCAGCAATTATTTTTATGCGTTACATCTTTCCATCCACATACTACAATACTCACATGACATCCACCCCCTTCCCAGGTGAAATGACATGTGAGTAACAGTGTGCTACGTTCATGTCATTTGCGAGGAAACGTAGTGATGGGAACAATTCTCATGGTTGCCACTTGCAAGACAGCTCTAGATAGTGCCTGGCAGTGTTATTAATAACCAGTGTAATTAGCACACTGAATGAACAGTTATCTGGGGTTGAGATACAGTTGAGATGCTGGTGTGGGGGTAAAAAATAGTGTCCATGATCAAAGCTGCAACTAATCAAACCCATAATGGAAAGATTTGATTAAGCTGTGCCAGTTTAACAGGCACTGCCAAACAACACTGACTATTGTTAATGCTGCTCATTAGCGTCCCAAAATCAAACCTATCCATTATTACTTTTATCAGCTACAGCTGTGTTTTTCATATAACAACACATCTGTGAAAAGACTCCCTTGTAAACCAAATTCACAGTTATCATTGTTAAAGCTACATTGTATGTTAAATGAAAACTATTTTTTTATTTCAACATTTTTGGGGCTTTGAACATAATTTCTATCAATTATGGTGCTCACTAAAGCAGAGATCTTCAACAGGGCGTTCAGGGTCCCTAGGGGGTCCTCAGAGTTAGCGCAGGGGGGGCCGCCAAATTATGTAAAACAATAAAATATATTTTTTGAAAGTTTCTTATTTCTGGCATGTGTCATGGATCCTACGTTAGCAGTTAGCGTGTATTAGCATGTTGGCGTTAGCACCAGTCAGGATCACTTCCCGGCTTTGTCTAAATTATTTTGCGAGTAATTAACTGGACTCTCTATATAATTGAATGCGAGCACATGAATGTTGAAATGAATGAAAATGACTATCCCTACGTTAGCGTGATATAAATGAATGAAGCTCAACGCTTACCTGTTTAGGATAAGGTGACCAAATTTCTGAGACAAAATCCGGGGACATTTTCATCTCAGAAAATACCTCCAAAACAGGTAATGTTTGTAAAACTTATAACGGGGACACTGCTCCACGGGTGCTACTAGTAGGGCTGTGACGGTATGGGATTTTTTCTTACCGCGGTGATGAAGCAACAGGAATCACGATTTGGCGGTTAACCCCCACACACACACACACACACACACAAAATCCCCCGGCGGCCGCGTCACACACTCAAGAACGCATGCAGCTTGTAATGGAAATGAATACAATGCAAATGAATAATTATAACGCAGTATTCTTTATTAACAAATTAACAGTTATACTAAATGGTAAATATTAATACTTAACTATTGATTAGGCTAAAGTTAAACTTTTTTCTCAATTATAAAGCAGTTTTCTATTATAGCTAAACTAATAAACAAATTAAGATTTATATTAAATTGTAGCTAAATATTAATAGTTAACTATATAGGCTAAACATGAACAACCTTTTTTAAAGTGCAAAATAACAAAACAAAAAGTGAACAAGTGTTTGGCTGTTGGGCCGCTTAAGTGAATCGTGCTGCTGCTTTTATTTTTCCGTCTTCATGTTGCGTGACAGGAAAACCAACATGTTAACCTTGTCAGGTTTCAGCGAGGATCTTAACGGCGTGACGATGTTGCCAGCCGCACTGAATACACGCTCCGATGGAGTGCTCGTAGCGCATATAGACATATATTTTCTGGCAACTTTTGACAGAAGAGGGAATCGAGCCTGATTATCCCGCCACCAGGCAAGCGGATCAGAGTGCAGATCGAGGGCTTCCTCCTGCAAATACCTTGCGACTTCAGTGTCTGCACGGATTCTTTTTGGAACCGGATTGGAGGATTGTGCTCTTCTCATTCCAAGCAGGTCCGCAAGATTTTTTATTTTTTTTGGAGGAGAAGATGCCGCACTTTCTCCTTCTCCCTCTCCAGCCGCAGCGGCACTCATTGCAGCTTCTCCATCCCCGATATCACGCCGCTCTTCGGGAATTGCCAGCATCTCCTCCAGGAGCGCATCTTTAACGTCATCTCCAGGGTTGATGTCCTTGTGTCTTGGGTCAATGAATGAGGCCTTTGCCAATAGTTGCTGTGTTGCAGGTGCACTATATTTGTCTTTCAGGACTCCAACCATTTTTTTTTTCAGGTTGCGCGTCAACTCCGTATCTTCATCGGTTGGGAGCAAAAGATCCTCAGTTAACAACTGTAGGACTGGTTTAACGGAGGACGCTGTAACGGTTTTCTCGGAAGACAGCGCATCTGTAAAATCCGCAACCTTCTTCAGCGCTGCATTAATGGATTCGAGGACTTCGATGTCCTGCCACGTCGGTATCAAATGTTGGCTGCTGCGCCGGTCATCCATCAAAACCCGCCTAATGGCTGGTTTTGTGCTTAGTTCTGCTTAGTGCCCCACCTGGTAGGACAATCCTGTGAAAACATTTAAAACACAATTGTAATCCCCAATTAGGCTATGTTTTTTGTCCTGTGCAATAAAATATATTTTTTTATACACCGTATTTTTTATACACCGTGCCATTAACAATAATATGAAATAATATTTATTTATATAACTTTTTTTTCGATATCGTTTTGTATTCGCTTTGAAAAAGTATAATTATTACATCATAAACATAGTAATAATATGAATTAACATTTATTTATAGATTACTTTTTTTCGATATCTTTTGAGTTTAATATGAATTATAGAGCAGGTTTTGTCACCGTTTGCAACCCTTTATTGTGTAGAATAAATTGTTCAAAGTTTCAAGTTGCGTTTGGACGAGTGCGTTTATATCCACGGACTGTTACCTGAAAAACAACCTCTAAAGAAAGAAGAATCGAAGTTTAGCACAACTCACCAGAACTAAGCAGTGTTGGGGCAGGTTGTGCTCGACTTGCTCTCTCTGGAGCTTTTTCTTCTTCTGCCAGCTCTGGGAGAAAGCCGTCACCAAATTTCTGCAGACACCCATGGCTCGGGCAGAGAAAGCCGTCACCAAATTTCTGCAGACACCCATGGCTCGGGCAGTGCGGTCCTTTTCTGACTTCATCGAATTTGTGACGGCTAAATGTAGATTATGGCCAAAGCAATTTAGCCATGTCCAGCCAAGCTTTCGGACCGCAATATTTGCTCCATTGTCCGTGGTAATACAGACCAGTTTCCTCTCGTCCAGGGACCACTCTTGGAAGGAGGACCTGAGGGCTTCCGCCAGGTTGTCACCCGTGTGGCTTTCTGGCGTGAACACAGTCTCCAGGCACTTCGATTTTAGTTCCCAGTTTGCGCTGAGATAATGTATGGTCAGGCTCATGTATGGCATCATGTTTACGCTTGACCACATATCAGTTGTCACTGAGAAATAATCAGCGTCTTTTAAGTCCTGTATTATGCCGTCCTTCACTGACAGATACTTTTCAGGGATCGCTGTTTGAGAAAAGTACTTTCGGTCAGGAAGTACATATTGTTTATCAAATGTATGTAGCATGGCTTTGAACGCTGGCTTCTCAACGGTACGGAATGGCACCATTTCTTCAACCAAGTAACGAGTCACGCTATCAGTAAGTGCTCGCCACTGATTACTGCCTCTTTGGTACTTCGCACCTCTCGCAAAGGCCTCGGAGACTCCCAACTGTCGCTGCTGGCCTGAGGGTGTAGCTAAGGATAGGGTTAGTTACCCCCATATGTTTAATGGACTGTCCCTCCCTTGCGCAGGAAGCAGGTTTTTTCCACAAAAGCCCTTGAACATAGGTCTCGCGGAAAACGTAAATTATAAGCAAAGATTAATGTGTTTATAGTTCAAATCACACACCATATGCAGTCCTGTAACTTTCAGCAAAAAAAAAAAAAAAAAAAAAATCATGTGCGGTGATGACCTCACACCACGGTAGGCATCTCATTAATGCGGTATTGCGGTGATGCGGTTATCGTCACACCCCTAGCTACTAGACCTAGAGCTGCACTGAGGCACAAGCCCCCTTGGGGGGGGGGTCCATGGGCATACTCCCATGTAAGAAAATGTTGTCTATTTTAACGTTTAAATGCATCAATCTGTTGCACTTTGAAAATAAATTCATTAGACTTGATTATTCTTATCTATGGATGGAAATATTTGTACTGTAGCCTGAACTATTTTGCACTTCAGAATTATAACCATGCATACACACAGGTGGAATACTTTTTTCTTAATATTTTTGCATTAATGTCACTAGGAAGCATACCAGTAGAAATATATATTCATATTTGTGAGTGTCAAATCTGGCAATATAATCTGGCAATATAATAATCATAATGTTTGGATACACTGGCTAAGCAATTTACAAAAATGTCTGTGCTGACATTAATAGTTTACATGAGATTATAATTTTGGCCAAAGGTTGGAGACCATGTAGAAATTTTGTTGCAATTTCAAAACTGGATTAACCGGGAATCGCTTGTTGTACCGATGCACGTGTTAAGAGTTTGTGAGATATTTCACAGAGAGTAATGGGTGTGCAGAGATTTATGCAGCAATATGATAATATTTCATTTAAGTTCAATGTTAATTTTCTCGCAAACCATTTGTCACAGCAACTGGCGCTAATATCATTGGAAAGCTTAGATTCTAGTCCAGTATTAAACGAGATCGCTGCAGTCTGCATTGGTGAAACAAGCTACAATGTAATTTAATAGGACAATTGTCCAGCTTGTATTTACGTTCATAAAAGTGCTTGTTTTGCCGCTGACAGACTCAGATTAATATTCTAATAATAATAATAATAATAAATTGAATTTATATAGCGCTTTTCATGGACTCAAAGTCGCTTTACAGGGCAGGGTAGATTATAAAAACATAACAATATGATATAATATTCTAAGTGTCTGACAACTAGCCTGACAAGCCAGACCCACATCCAGATGTTGGGTATGGGAACTCACCATTGACAGGGCTCAATCTGAGGGGCGGGATAAACGGTTGTCTTTCAAATTACCTCTGCACATAATAGGATAGCGCTACAACCAGGCAGAGCAACGAAGAAGGTAGCGAAGCTTTTGGTATCCGGTCGGAAAAACTCCGAACACATCTTCCTTTTTAAAGAATGATTTCTGTGCCGTTCTTTGTTCTTTTCTCAAAGAAAAGCTGAACTCCAAGTCTTCCAGAAGACCGCTGTTCCCAGCAGCAGCAGCCATAAGCCCGTCCACCGACTCTATACACAATGTGATTGGCCTGAGCAGAGTTTGGTTTTTCCAGCTCGCAAGTCAACGGAGAGTGCCTAGACCCCCCTGGCTGCAAAATAAATTAGCTGCCACTAAGGTGCGTCTAGATTTCTAGGCTATCTGACGACATCATAGAAAGGATTTCTAAGGAGGTTGACCTTTCTGTTAAAGAGTAAGATCCGTTTTTTTAAACATAAAAACATCCATGAAATTGCGTTCGCTAAACCCAGCAGACTCCATGTAAATAAACAATAATTTTAGCATCATAAAATGGGCATTCTAGAACATCTCTGAGCTCTGAGCAGCGCTTGCTCTGGCTGTCTTTAGCCTGCGCGTGCACGACTATACGTTTGGTCAATGTTTCCGAAACTGGGGACTGTCCCCAGAAACCGGGAACTGTCCCCGGAAACAGGGGAACGTCTGGTCACCCTAGTTTAGGAGTAAACTAGGCAACTCAGGGCCCTATCTTGCACACAACGCGCATACACTTCTCTCATCTACAGCAGTTCACATTTTTGAAAACCATACATAATTACAAAGAAAAATATTACTGAAAATGCGCTTCATGTGTTTGGATAGATCAGGAGGCACTTCACAGTACAGTCCTTAAAAGGTCCCAGCATTCTTTGTGGCTTGTTGTGTTTTACTCAACATTTCCATGAATCGTGGATGTGTTGATGACATAAATGAGGAAATATTAGAGGACGTGACGTTGAACTACGGCGGGATTGGACACTCTGGCGGGATCTCCGGGAGTGGCAATGCGCGATGCGATCCTGGTGGAGCGGGTGGACGGAGATGGAGTGGGGGGAGGAGGAAGGGGCACAACAGGTTCAGGTGGTGTGTTTGGAGGCCCACGCTCCATGGCTGCAGCAATCCTCTCCAGACTTGAGGAGATGCGCCCGAGAGGCCGCAGCAACATCGCCACCCGGACAAGACGGGTACTATTCCATTTGCCGCGCATCGGCTCGCCGCGTGCGTCGCGCAGGCAAATCCGCCGTCATAATAACAATCCGTCACGGAACAAGCGCCCTGCTCTTAAAGGGAATGTGAGATGACGCTCTGATTGGTTATTTTCATGTTACGCCCAAACCACACCTAGCTACTTCAGACCAACCCATTTTAGATTTGCGTCGGGCGCAAGACTCATTTATCCCGCGGTATCATAGCAACAGCGCCCGAGATCCGCCCACAAAGCTACTTGCGTTTTGCGTTTCAAACTTGCGTTTCAGATCGTTAAAATAGGGCCTTCAGTGTCCTTTTAGGCTCTAAGCTGTCTTTTAAATGCAACTCCAATATTTACCCATGTTTTTGATTTGTTTGCTGCTTCGATGGCTGTACTAATGTTCCAGCTGTAGTGCGCTGGGTTTACGTGTTTACAGATATATCTGGCAACCCGGCCCGGCTGTCAAACAGGGCAGTTGATAACAACACAGGCCAAAAGACAAAGAGAAATTGAACGGACATTTCAAAAGGAGAAAATACTGGCATTAGCATTGTTGTCAGAAAAGATAGTGTTTCAACTTAGCAGGTTTCCTTAATATCTGATGACACATTGAGGTCATTTTTTTGTTAAATATAGTCATATATATTACATATTGCACTTTTAACATTACAACGTGATTCATGAATAATAGCCATTGCTTTTCATCCATTTTTGCCCAGTTTAATATGCAAATCAATTGTATACAATAAATGATAATATATGATAATAATAATAATAATAATATATGGGCTCCCTACTCGGTCTCTCTTTCAGCTTAGGGGTCCCTGGCCTAAAAGACGTTGAAGACCCCTGCACTAAAGTAATTGTTGAGATATCAGAATGCAGAGACACTGCTAAAGAAAGGTCTGACGGGACAACAAACACAAGTGGTCAGATGATCAAACAGGTTTTGGGGTTAGCCAAATAAGCCTAAATATCCTAATAAATCTGGCTAGCCCGCCAGGTTACTCCACAATTTATGTGTGTATATAGGGAGAAAACGAAGGCTAACGATACACTGAAAGTAAAATAAACTGTGAGTTTTTTTTTAACTTTACGTCACATGCATAACGTGAAGTTACGTAACAAATGCACTGATTTTAACCCAAACTTCCATCTTTTTCTTAACCTAACCAAGTTGTTTTTGTGCCTACACATAACCAAACGGCCCTTTCACAACGTTAATGGCATGTTTAAAACTGCAACCTCCTTCTCTGGTTTGGAGACGGAGAAACACTCCTGTGGGTCTTATTTACGGCCACCGCTAGGGGTGCTTGTTTTTGAAATACTCCTGTGGGTCGTGTTAGAGAGTAGGAATAAACTATTTGAATTGTCATTTGGTTTGGAAGACTTGTTGCCTTCCCTTGCCTAAATGTAGGCTATACATGAGCATACATATGTACATACATACATACATACACACATACAGACATACATACATACATACATACATACATACAGTATATACAGTACATACATACATATATACATACATATAGTCATCATCAAAACTGTTATTCCTCCCGCCATCAGGTTATTCAATTCAGACATGATAAAGTATGCAACAATAGCTATTAATTATTCTATTTCTATAGTACTGATATTTGTCATTGTACACCTCAGACCTCTGTTTGTCTGTTTTACTGATTTGTGCTGGACATGGCATTTTGGATGTTGACATGACACTGATTCAGCCACACTGCCATGCAGTAACAGTAATTAATGTAATTAAATAGTCTTATTGACCTGCAACTTATCTACTTATCTAATAGTAATACTTTATCCCACATTTACACAAGCAGATGGATAGCATTTAAGTCCTAGCCTACAGAATAACTCAGCAGGAGCACAGTCTGGCCTAAGTAAGTTCCTCACATGCAGCTTTGATGTATCTAAAGCTAACATTAGAATAACGTTTGTAAGTCAGATTTTGCAAGGGAAAATTTAGCATAGCCTGGGGGCTAAGTCCCTCCCTTTCTTTCAATCCTAGTGACGTCCCTGGTGGCAGGGCTCTACAGACATCTCACTCTGATTGAATCCAGACAGTGGCCTGTGTCTCCTCTCTATTACAAAACCAACTGATTAAAACACCACAGGGTACATGCGGACCAAATTCCTCTATTAAAAGGGGAATGCATTGCTTTCTGCCACATTTTTTTAGATTACTACCACCGCAGGGCGTTGTAGTCAGAAATGTAAAAGTAAAAATTATGTACATTGCGGCTTTAAGGTACAGTACAGTAAATTCTACAGTATATATATAAAAAAAATCACTACTCTCCCCATGAATTACTTTAAGAATACAGAAAACAAATGTTGATAGAGTACACCGCCTGCTCACCAATTTACCTGTCAGATACTTTCTTACTTTTTTTCTTACTTACTTAACAACATAAATCGCAATCAAAACATAATCTAAAATCACAGCACATACATGCCGTTAGCTATTGCATTAATCCTGGCCAGCTTTGGATGTTTTGTCACTTGCTTTACCTGTATGAACAGCTTTGGAGGGACAGTGGTTTACAGAGGGAGGCTGTAGCACAAACTGATAGCACCGAAGCTAAATGAGCTGCCAGTGGCACTGAGGGATTAAGCAGGACTCTCCAGCTGTACGTGACTGCCAGCATCATCACCATGCACCCAGCAGCAGCATTCCACCAGGCTCACACACAGCTGCATGGACAGAGTGCAGTTTCGAAATGATCAGTTAGCTTTTGTATTGAAAACCATTTTGAACATAATATGTGTGTTGAGCAGTGTGTGACTGTGTTTGTGCATATGTTAGTCTATACTGTATAGTGAAGCTGAAGAGCAAGGTGCACAGTATGTTTTCTTCTGTTTTCCTCTGACTGAGGAGCTGAAACAGTATCATTTATGTATTGTTAAAGTAACAGTTAAACCGGGCGCCTGTGTAGCTCACCATGTATAGAGGTTTACTCCTTGATGCAGCTGCTGCAGGTTTGACTCCGACCTGTGGCCCTTTGCTGCATGTCATTCCCCCTTTCTCTCCCCCTTCATGTCTTCAGCAGTCCTATACAAATAAAGGCCGAAAATGCCCCAAAAAATAATCTTACAAAAAAGAAGTAACAATTAAAGGTCCCATGACATGGTGCTCTTTGGATGCTTTTATATAGGCCTTAGTTGTCCCCTAATACTGTATCTGAAGTCTCTTTTATATAGGCCTTAGTGGTCCCCTAATACTGTATCTGAAGTCTCTCTTATATAGGCCTTAGTGGTCCCCTAATACTGTATCTGAAGTCTCTTTTATATAGGCCTTAGTAGTCCCCTAATACTGTATCTGAAGTCTCTCTTATATAGGCCTTAGTGGTCCCCTAATACTGTATCTGAAGTCTCTTTTATATAGACCTTAGTAGTCCCCTAATACTGTATCTGAAGTCTCTCTTATATAGGCCTTAGTGGTCCCCTAATACTGTATCTGAAGTCTCTTTTATATAGGCCTTAGTGGTGCCCTAATACTGTATCTGAAGTCTCTTTTATATAGGCCTTAGTGGTCCCCTAATACTGTATCTGAAGTCTCTTTTATATAGCCTTAGTGGTCCCCTAATACTGTATCTGAAGTCTCTTTTATATAGGCCTTAGTGGTGCCCTAATACTGTATCTGAAGTCTCTTTTATATAGACCTTAGTGGTGCCCCTAATACTGTATCTGAAGTTCTTTTTATAGACCTTAGTGGTGCCCTAATACTGTATCTGAAGTTCTTTTATATAGACCTTAGTGGTGCCCTAATACTGTATCTGAAGTTCTTTTATATAACCTTAGTGGTGCCCTAATACTGTATCTGAAGTTCTTTTATATAACCTTAGTGGTGCCCTAATACTGTATCTGAAGTTCTTTTATATAGTTAGTGGTCCCCTAATACTGTATCTGAAGTCTCTTTTATATAGACCCTAGTGGTGCCCCTAATACTGTATCTGAAGTCTCTCTTATATAGACCCTAGTGGTGCCCTAATACTGTATCTGAAGTCTCTCTTATATAGACCCTAGTGGTGCCCTAATACTGTATCTGAAGTCTCTTTTATATAGACCTTAGTGGTGCCCTAATACTGTATCTGAAGTCTCTTTTATATAGACCTTAGTGGTGCCCTAATACTGTATCTGAAGTCTCTTTTATATAGACCTTAGTGGTGCCCTAATACTGTATCTGAAGTCTCTTTTATATAGACCTTAGTGGTGCCCTAATACTGTATCTGAAGTCTCTCTTTATATAGGCCTTAGTGGTCCCTAATACTGTATCTGAAGTCTCTTTTATATAGACCTTAGTGGTGCCCTAATACTGTATCTGAAGTCTCTCTTATATAGCCTTAGTGGTCCCCTAATACTGTATCTGAAGTTCTTTTATATAGACCTTAGTGGTCCCCTAATACTGTATCTGAAGTCTCTTTTATATAGACCTTAGTGGTCCCCTAATACTGTATCTGAAGTCTCTTTTATATAAACCTTAGTGGTCCCCTAATGCTGTATCTGAAGTCTCTCTTATATAGACCTTAGTGGTCCCCTAATACTGTATCTGAAGTTCTCTTATATAGACCTTAGTGGTGCCCTAATACTGTATCTGAAGTCTCTTTTATATAGACCTTAGTGGTGCCCTAATACTGTATCTGAAGTCTCTTTTATATAGACCTTAGTGGTGCCCTAATACTGTATCTGAAGTCTCTTTTATATAGGCCTTAGTGGTCCCCTAATACTGTATCTGAAGTCTCTTTTATATAGACCTTAGTGGTGCCCTAATACTGTATCTGAAGTCTCTCTTATATAGGCCTTAGTGGTCCCCTAATACTGTATCTGAAGTCTCTTTATATAGACCTTAGTGGTCCCCTAATACTGTATCTGAAGTCTCTTTATATAGATTAGTGGTCTAATACTGTATTGGTTTTATATATTAGTGTCCCTAATACTGTATTGTTTTTATATAGTGTTATATTGAATTCCTGAAATTCAGCCTTGGTGCAGAATTCCAGCCACTAGAGCCAGTCCCACAATGAGCTTTCCTTAGGATGTGCCATTTCTGTGTCTATAGCTTTAAATGCTATTGAGAAGAAGAATAAATCATCAGAGCCAGCTGCTCCATAATAATATAATATTCTGAAGTAACCAAACTTACTGTACCCACACTCCCTCCTGCAGCTTTGGTCTCCATCTCTGTTGCTTCTGGTAATCCACATTCAGACCCAGCAGGCTTGTTGGTTAGTTCCATAGATTCGTTATCCATGTCTATCTCTTCATCCTCCTCTTGCTCGTTTTGTTCTTCCTCTTCCTCATAGTCCTCACTGTCCTGTCTTTCTCCCTGGTGTGCTGGCTCAGATATAGTTCTAATGCTAGCCGAAGCTGCACTTGATATTAAAAACAAATCAGTCAGTTTGCAGCATTTTTCAACGTCAGCCAACAGTGCTCTCTTATATTTCTCTTTCCTTTTCTCTGCCCCCCTCCCCCCTTTGTGTTGCTTGATGCCTCGATAAATTTTTTTGTCAACAGTATAGCTTCCAACTTCCAATTTTCAACTTCCAACAACCACGCTGACGCAGACCATAGACAGTATATATAAAGATGCGGTCTACTCGATTCTGTCTTGAAATTCCCAGAATGCATTGCTTCATTTAAATTTTTGCAAACAAATATTCAAATTAAAGAAATGCAGATAGATTTGTTTTATTTCAAACCATGCACGTTTACATTTTTGAACATCTGATCTGAATAAGTAATTTAGCTACAAAACAATACAGACTAATGTAAAAGTTTGTCACTGTAGAGGGTAACCATGACTGTAATATTAAGAGACTCATATGTGGTATAAATACTGATCAGATTACATTATTACTAGATGTGAAGGATTTGGACAAGTTTGCTTATCGTTTGACCATCAAGCTTTATTATTGATGCTTGAAAGGGGGCCGAGAGAAATTATATGGGCCTCTGTTTACAATTAAGTGGCCGCATGGCTCGTGCCTCATGCGGCTCTCTGATTGGCCGGCCCAAACGGCCCATGAGGGCCCGCGGCCCCTCTGGCATTTGCCCAAATGCCAGATTACAAGTCCTTCACTGGGCCAAATTCTCTGGGCAGGCAAAGCAGAGAAAGGGGAGGTAACCTTTCTCCTTATGACCTCATAAGGAGACGATTCCAGATCGGCCCATCTGAGCTTTCATTTTCTCAAAGGCAGAGCAGGATACCCAGGGCTCGGTTTACACCTATCACCATCTTTAGCCACTGGGGAACACCTGTACAAAGTTACACAATCCAATACGACAGTCCCGTTATAAATCTAATTTAGATGTTGGCAGAGATTTGAGGATTCAACTCGGCCTGTTCTCATGAACCATTCGTTCAAAAAGCTATGAAAAGTTAAGCACTGCAATTCATAAGCATTCCATGTTTTTTTTGCTGTATTCACCACATTGACGGCCGCTGTATAAGAACGCGGCTGGCCGTGTAGGGAGGAGGTCAGGAGAGATGTGTAACATACAGGACTTTAAAGCCAGAGAGCGGAGTTAGATTCCCGGGTAAAACTAAAGCCATTCACCCAGGAAATGTGTGATCTTTTTCCTAATCTTAACTGGTCGTTTTGGTGTCTAATCTTAACTTTTGTCATGGCAAAACGCTTATATTTTGTGAAATAAATTTAACCGTAATGTCCGCTCTGTACCTGGCTCAAAGTCACCTATTTTCGGGTAACTGAACCACCAACTACCGCTAAAACAATGGAGGTCTGTAGCAGGTGTTACAAAGCTCTGTAGCAGCTTAAACAACTAGCAGCTGCCGCTCGGCGTCATGGAGCTCCTAGACACCTGGCGTCACGTGGGCAGCCGGGGATCTGCTAATTGCGTAGGATATCATACGTTTTGGTGAGCATACGATATCATACGGACCCGTTTGTGAGAATGCATTGTTCAACTCTACGGTCGTACCTGGATATATTAATGGGATCACAGTGTATAGTGGGTATGTTGTTGTATTATTGTAAGTTATTGTATGACTTAACATTGTTGTATGCTGGGCGCCTGGGTTGAGCTAACTGGTAGAGTGCGCGCCCATATAAAGAGGCTTTGTCCCCAACGCCGCAGGTTTGCTGCGGCCTCTTTGCTGCATGTCATTGCTGTCCTGTTGGAAATAAAGGCCTATAAATAATCTTAAAAAAAGAAAAGAATGTATAGATATGTATATGTATATGTATAGAATGTATATGCTGTATATGCATAGCTATTTGTTTTTTTCCTATAATAATATGATATTGTAAAGTAGGGGCAGGACTTTATAAGCATTATGCTCCTGCTCGGACTCATCCTTTCTTTGTTCTTTGGAGGAATCAGATTGATTTGTATATGATTGTGTTTAATTTTGTGTTTTATTTGATTTTTTCTTCTCTTTTCTCTTTTAAAGTATGTTGATTGTTCGAGATAAATAAGAAAACTAAAAAACTAAAACCATACCGGAGGCTGTAGTTAGTGTCTCCTTACTTGTGTTGTATTAGAGTGTATAGATGTTTTTTGATCAAGTGTCTGCCCCCTTTATAAAAACACCTACATATTATAAATACATACTAGGGCTGTCAAAATTAACACGATAATAACGAGTTAGCGCAAATTCCTTTTAACGCCAGTAATTTCTTTGAATAACGCACCCACGTTCTGTGATTTGAGCCTCCGTAGCTTGGGAAATCAGGAAGCAGTAAGCAAGAGTTAAAGTATATGGCATTCCATCACCTTCCATTAATAAGTAAATTAATCTATTTGGCAGTTTCATGTTTCCCTTTCGTTTAAAGGTCCAGTGTGTAACGTGTTTAGTTGTTCATTATCAAAATCTGTGTTGCCCGTTCACAAACTTGTCCTTTTTCATGAATATTTACCTCCACCATCAATTCCAAGTATTCTGTTTGGCTTAAAATTTTACCGGCATCATCATAAAAAAGCGTGAAGGCTACCGTAGCTGTAATACCTACTTTGAACTGCGTGGCGTGAGAGAGTTGATTGTGATATATGATCTCAACGCTAGATGGGAGAAATTCCTACACATTGGACCTTTAAAATAACCCCAAATATCCATTCCAGTGATTCCCCTGTTGATTCTCAGCAGTGCCCCGCCGTGAGTCCGTGATTCAGGCAAGTGTCTGTGGTTAGTTCACATGTCTGTAATAAAAGCAGGACAGTCCCAGTCAGTTTAAGGTGAGACCTGCATAATTGGTAAGACTATAAATAAAAACACCTATCCCGTTCCAGAGCACACTCCCTGTATAATACACTTACCGGCATGCTTCGAAGCAGCTGCTTATCTTTGTGGACATGCCGGAGTCCTGAACCATGTTGATGTTGGTCTGATGCTCCTATGAATGAATGCTAACCGCACTGACTGACTATCAGCAGCCTATCAGTTATTACTCTACTTCAAAGCTGGGGTGTGAGCTCGGCAGGCTGAAGGTCTCTGCTCTAGTGTCTGATTTAGGAGATCAACCCAAACAGCCCAGAGTCAATTACCAGGCTTAGCTGGGATATGAGCTAAAGTTGCTAAGATGTCCTCTAACATACGGGAAACAGAAAGGCAGAGAGAGAGAGAGAAGGCAGGAGAGAAAGTAAGAATAGAGAGTGAGAGGAAATATATCGGAGAGAGAAACCTTGGAGGCCATTTCAATACTTTCCTCCAATTTATCTCCCTCGTCTGTCCTCCCCTGCCTCCCTCCAAACGCCTGCAGGTACAGAACAGATTTCCACTGAGCAGTTTTATTTGAATAATTCCTTCCCGTTATATATATGTATTAAACCAAAATCGGGGGAGATCAGAGAAAGGGGATTATGCCTGAGTGGTAACTAGTCTCTACTGTTTGTTTTTTTTTCTCACTGCTTGTACGTGAAGAGAATCAGTGTGAGCAGTGGAGACAGGCTGTGGCTTTAAACACTCAGGTCACTGATAGGCTTCACTTAGCCAGGCACCGTTACAACTTCAACTGATTACGGATGGGTATAGCCAACAATTTCCCAGATTGATTTGATAAATATTAAATATTGATTTCTGGATTTTATGAATCGATATCAGAGCACTTGAGAACGATTGATTTTAATTGGAGAATTAGCTATTGTGTGTGTGTGCAATTTGTAGCAACTTAATAAAAGAGTAAGATTTGCTGTATTATAAAGGGGATTGTTAGATGTGACAAAGCCACAGAGAATTATGACCTGAGTCTGCAGTTCCCCTCAGATAAATGTGCCCATATTATGAAAAAAATCACTTTTTCTGGGATTTGGGGTGTTATTTTGTGTCTCTGGTGCTTACACACATACACACTTCATCCAAAAATCCATCCATGGTGTTCTGAGTGAGATACAGTTTCTGAATGTGTCCTGCCTTCAGTCTCCTGGTGAGCTGGTCAAAATCTGCACGGCTTTCTACGTCACTAGCCGAGACGAGGGGTCTAACCGTAGCATGCTAGTGCTAGCATGCTAGCTCGTTCTCAATGGCAAAACACTGCTACAACACACACAAATTCACCCTAATCTACAAAATAAATTGTATAGAACTACTTACATGTCCCTGTTCTGCAGGTATTCCTCATGTAATCCTTACTGAGTATGTGCGACTGACAACAAAGATGTTACAGAAGTTGAGAGGTCTCACTTTGTAGCTAAAACAGAGAGCTGAACACATAGGGCGAAAAGAGGAGTTGCAGCAATTAAAACAACTAAAACAACCATGGTGTTTTTAGAAAATTAAACCGTGTAAACCTGTTCTGATACAATTTCAAATTACAATTATGAAACTGAAAATAATTATTTTTTAGCCCGCAAACTTTGCTTTTATCCATTTGCAGCACAGGCAGCAGCAGACAGCTGTTTCAAAAAAACAAAGTGGGATAAACCCACTGTATACTACCTGCCCACACCCTGTACAGTTGCCTTGAAGGGTGAACTTTTTTTTGAAGCAGGCTGTAAACATGCGTAATTCTGCTGTTAGGTTGGCGTGTTGGCTTGATTTTTCAGCACCGGAGGTTACTGCTTGTTAGCGACTAGCTAGTAGAGTGTTTTAATTAATTCACCAACTGTCGAGTCCGAATCAAGTCTCGAATCCCCAGTCTTCTAGTCCGAGTCCAAGGTCAAGTCACCAAAGAAGAGTCAGAGTCGAGTCACCATTACCTGAGTTCAAGTCAGAGTCGAGTCACAAGTCCAGAGAATAGCAACTCAAGTCGGATTTGAGCCTAGGACGCGAGTCAGATTCTGGGACTCGAGTACTCTATCACTGCCTTTTACACATAAAAGTAGTCAGAAACTTCTGAGTCCTATTTCATGAATGCTCAAGTCTGATTTCATAAATCCTCGAGTCCAAGTCATCAGTGCGCGTGTCCAAGTCATGTCACGAGTCCAGAGAATAGCGACACGAGTCGGACTCGAGAAATCCATCCCTGACTGGTAAACATTTAGCAGCATACTGTACATGCACAGCAAGCAAGCTGACATTGAGCAATAGTATTTAGTTACAGTATTGATACTAAAAATATCCCATATATCTTAATTGGAAAATAAATGCTAAATTTTGAGAAAAAAAGGCCTTATTTGGAATATCCACTACGTTAATGTAATGTGTGAGGAAAAAAATGTAGCAATGAAAGACCATAAACATGTTGAGCGTGATTGATGGTTCACATCATTAACGCACTAAGGTTTACTAGTCAGTTACATTTCTTGAAGCAATTTCCCCCAGAATCTCTGAGTTGCTGAGTGGAAGCAGGGCCAGTGCACTGTTCAACATCATAAAAGCCCAGATTTATCTGGGAGGGTCAGATTGATCTATTAGAGGCCCTCTGTTGACATCACATCCACCATGTCCTGTGCTTATGCTTGCTAAACGCCTTGTGCTCTCCACCGAAGCTTTCTGCTGAAATAAGCAGTGCTCGGGCTCCTCGAGGTGGGACAACCTATGCTGCATCGCGCCCCGGATCATCCATAACCATGGAACTGCGGCACTGATAAACATTCAGCCAACAGAGCCAGGCGGGCAGGCGGGCGGGGAGGGGGATGGGAGGGCTTTGGCAAACAATGTCTTTGGGCACTGGGTAATACATTCATTCAATCAGCCTTGTCAGAAGCAGTGCAGCCTCAAGGTGGTACTGTATTTGATTCTCAAACTGGCCTTTTGATTGCGAAAGGGAATGGCCCCCCCTTGTGACACTGAGGACATGTAATGCAATTACTCCACTACTCAATGTTCTTCAGGCAGTTAATTCATTTGATTTGCTGTGTATTTCCTGGGCCTCCTTCCTCATCAGTAATGATTCATCACGGAGTAGCCTACTTGTGATCCCTGCTCTCTCGGGTTAGGTGTCACATTTTTTGTAGCGTTTCAAATCAATAGTCTAGATTAGAGGCATTGACAATTTTTTCAGGTGTGAAGGCAAGACGTTTCTAATTTAGCTCGGAATCATTTTTTTTCTGCTGACAGATCGTGTGAGGCGAGTTTTAATTAAAATGTAAACTACAAGATCAGCTGAGTTAGAAAGCAAAGTTGGAAACAGTCGGAATAAAATAAACATGCATTCCTATCCCTCTGATAACTGGCAGCGCGGACCAGATCTGGGAAAAAGATTGTCCGAGCTTTCCAGCAGCAGCTGCAGCTGTAGCAGCCTTCCCTCATCCCCCCCGCCCCGCCAGTGGTCTCTTCCAAATGGAAGGCACGGGGAAGAGGGTGGCGGGGAGGAAGGCGGGAGAGAGGGTGCAGGGAAGAGGAAGTTATCACCAAATTGCCATATCTACAAAGCTCTCCCTGCACGCCACAGATTTTCCCTCTTTAATCTGACACATACAGCCTCATGCCTTCTAAAACCCTGCAAGGCGCTGTGAAGCTCAGCATCCTGGGCTGAAAGAACACCGCAGCCAAGAGAGAGGGGAGTCAGGGATAGACAGAGAAACAGAAAAAGAAAAGATAGCGCATGTGAGAGAGGGAGAGGGAGAAAGAAAGAGCCCATTTTATTTGTTCTTTGGAGCAAACATGCGCCCGGCTTTATGAAGGGAGTTAAATCGCGGAGGTTAATTGAAAAATGAGATAAACAAAGGCTGTGAAAAGCAGAGGGAACGATTGTGGCTGGCAGCGGAGGCGGGCCACCACTGAACCTCCTTCAGACTGTGCAACCCTGATAAAAAAGCACAGTTAATTGTCTCGCAATTTCTTCCACTTAATTTCATTCCAATTAGAGAAAAAAAATTGCTGGGAACTGTCTTCTTCCTTTCATTGCTATGCACGTACTGTACCTCCATAGAAAATGACTTTAATGGGTGGATCTTTCTGTAGACAAGCTTTTGTCATGAAGTCATGCTCGGCAAAGATGTTCCAATGTCTCGGAAATAAGAAACATTATGTCCAAAACAATCTTCTTTTGAGTTCTCACAATTTCACAGCATGGTTAGCAGTGAATTTTCCAAGTCTGACCGAATGAAGTTCAGCTCATTTGGTGACTAATAACTCCCCCCGTGAATAAATGAGGCAGCGCTGTGGGAGCCACAATGCTCGTATATCACACGTTACTGGAGAGACGTCTCAAGGGATCAAAAGCTGTCCATTTGGTTGAAGACCCCTTTTTGAGGTAAGAGGCACATTGAAATGTCAAAGCACTTAAAAGTGAGTAAGTGGCCCGTGAGATCACAGCAGTGAATGTTCTGCATGGATTAGTTGTGTGTGAAGTGAATTTCTAAATAACAATATAAGGCATGTGTGAGGAAGCATACCAGCAAAACCACACTTTATATTTGTAATATGGAATGACTGGAATGTGTTGGCTTATTTATAGAGCTGAAGTGATGCTGGAAGTAAAGGCGCTTTCACACCTACACTGTTAATTATTTGACTGTAAATTTACAATAAATTGCAGGTTACCAGTTGCATGACTTTCACAGTAAGTTACTGTATCATTTTACTGTATCAAATATTTGTGAAATGACAGCTGTATACTGTGACTTCACAGTAATTATGACATCGCATTACTGTTATTTAGTAGTAAGCTGCTGTAGAATTACTGTAAACCCGTACTATTTTACAGTAAATTATAATAAATCTACAGTTATATACTATAACTTCACAGCAGCCATTATCTTGCTGTATATAATCACAATAATATCCTGTATATTTAAATTTTTACTGTAAAAGTAATGCAACTCAGTAGCCAGCAATTTGCTGTGAATTTACAGTGAACAACACTGTAAATTTGACATATGATTTTACCAGACCTATACCAACATGTTTTGCATCTGGTCAATAAAAACAGCAAAGCAAATACCATTTTAACTTTTTAATGAATACAACCAAACATGTACAGCTAAATAAGTAGTAAAATTCAACATCTTTTTCTTTTGGCAGTTGTAATTCATTGATACATTGGAACAGGGATGTCTAACTCAGTTTCCCAGAGGGCCACACTGGATATTTTTGGACTGGACTTATTGATATGTTTTTATTTACGAGAAAAGTCAAATATTTTGACTGTATTATTGCATGACTCAAAATGTAAGTCTTCTCACTTACATTTTGGGCCTCATAATGCCCCAAAAAAGTTAGTCAAAAAAGTTCCTCAGCCAGCGAAAAATACGTTGAATAAAGCAACAAGCAAGTTGGAAAAAGGCCGAAAAAAAAGCGTTTAAATTGTCTGAAAAAGTGCCAAAAACATCGTAAAAGCGCTAAAAACTTCAGAAAAAGTGGCAAAACATTTAGTAAAGCATCAAAAACATTAAAACAAAGTGCCTAAAGCATTGAAAAAAAAGCATAAACTGCCAGAAAAGGCGTCAAAAATATAAAAAAGCACAAAAAATGTAAAAAAAAAACACAAAAACTTTGGAAAAAGCCACAAAAACTAGGTGGGCCTAAATTTATTGTGAATCTAAATGGAAATGTGGGCCGGATCAAAACCTGCGAGGGGCCGGATTTGGCCCTCAGGCCTTGAGTTTGACACGTGCATTAGAACATTATTACCAATGTGATAATGACATAATTCACCTCACAGGAATGCATTGGTACATTTAAACATTAGAACATTATCTTAAACAACAGCAATACTACAACCATCTTCCAACCTAGGTGTATTCAGAGTAGGCCTACATGGTGTCCCTGTACTTTAATCCATTCTATCTACATCGACATCCATTCAAGTCCACAAGTTCTCTCACGAGTTTGCTCACATGTGGGTTGATGCCTCCAAGCTGTTTCTTCTTCGATTTGGAGCCCATCTCAGGGTTAATACCCAAGAAGCACCTGTAAACAATATGCCAAGACAACAACTTTCAGTACTGCATATTATATTGCTCATTATATTTTACAGTTAAAGGAATGCTCCAGAGTGAAAACACAACCTGGGGTCTATTTATGGTTGATAATGGGTTAAAACTTTCATTTGGGAGAAAAATTACATTAATCGGAGGAGTTTTGAGCAAGACCATTATTTACATTAACAAAAAAATACTTTATAGCGTATTGCAGTGGGAATACGTCCATGTCAAAATAAATTGCTATTTTCAAACCACTGACACACACTTTGGGTGGTAGTGTCCGTGGGTATCCTACAGATAAACCGTATTGCAAACTTTTAAAGTGAACAGAGAGGCTATAACAAGGGAGTCTGAAGGAAACACACATTGTCTTACTTCTGTTCCGGTAGCGTCAAATCAGTGGGCGCGTTCAACATCTTACAGCTGCACGGATCTGGCTAATTCTTACAATACAAAAAAGCATCACATTTAGCAATAGATCTGCACAACGCTGAAATAAGTTGAACGTGCGCACTTAGAACAGAAGTAAGACAGTGTATGTTGCTTTCAGAAACCCTCCTTGTTAAAGCCTGGACATATGCCCACTGCAACGTGCTATAAAGCATTTTTTGTGAATGCAAATAACCGTATTGCTCAAAACTCCGATTAACGTCATTTTTCTCCCTTGTTGTTTTTACTCTGGATTATTCCTTTAATCTAAGGCACAGGAAATGGTGTCCCCTTCCAAAAAAACGTGTTAGAAAAGTAAATGAACTAAACACACCCCTACAACCCTTACCTGACAGACAGCGAGTGAGAGAGAGAGAGAGAGATGTCACGCAGACTGATGATGTCACACAGACGACCAGCGATGTGTGCTCAGACAACCTGATCTCACAGAATTCCGTGAAATCAACACGGCCCCATAACTCAAAATCTGTGGCAGTTTCACGGAATCGCAAATCATTCCATGATGGGCCCACGGAAGAATTCCGTGACATAAACACGGCCCCTTAAGTTAAGGAAAAGGTCGTGGGTGGGCTTACGGTTCTGTGACACGCGAGAAGAACGGGACGGTTGGGTTCAGGAAAAGAAGAAAGCGACTTTAGGAAACGTGACACGCTGGACACAATCCCCGGTCTCCTGGGTGAAAGTCCTGTGTTTGACCCCTCCACCCCCCCCAACCAACCTCCTTACGCGGAATTTCGACCTCGCTACCGTAGTCACTCCTAATGCTACGTCATCTTCTCATTGACTTTACATCGGCATTGTTTTCCATGGTGGCCACACAGAGTTTTCACACATTCCGTGCCACCACCACGTAATGAGCTGTTAACAGTTCGTGATCATTTCACGGAATTCTGTGAGACCAGGCTGGCTCAGAACAGCTTATGGATCTGAAAGTTATCATCCCTTAAATCATCATTTATAAGTCTGTAAATTGTGTGGCTTAAAGCAGGGCTCCAGACTAACTTTTTGCCTTGGTTGCACTGGTGTGCCTAACTTTTTTTATTTAGGTGCACCAGCACAAAATTTAGGTGCACCCAAATTTTTCCTTGCATCGCCGTTAACGTTGAATGACGATATACGATATATAGCTCTGTTTTTTACAAAGTGGGCTAAATGTTCAGTTGTAAGTCAAAACCACTTTTCACAAGCTCTTTTATTAAAACAGATTGTGATTAAAATAAAACGCAAAGACAGGGTTTTCTTTACCAGTTTAAAAATATACAGCTGCAACACATGTAAATGAAAGTTATCTAAAATAAATAGCCTAGGATATATAAATATATGTATGTGTGTATATATATGTATGTGTAGATATATATATATATATATATATATATATATATATATATATATATATATATATATCTGATCAGACTGATTAAAAAAAAAGAGGACTGTAAATCAGTTGGTAAATATAGAGGTTTGACTCCGACCTGCAGCCCTTTCCTACATGTCATTCCCACTCTCTCTCCCCTTTCATGTCTTCAGCTTTCCTATCAAAATAAAGGCCAAAATCTTTAAATAAAAAAAAATAAAAAAAGAACGAAGACCGATGGACTGAAGCGTATGCTAGGCTACTCAGAGAGTGACGGCTGACTCATTAGCGGCGTTACACCAGTCTTGTGTAGGCTATGAAATGTCTGTATCGTCACTGCGCTGCATTTTTATGAACATATCCAGCAGGCTCCGTCTCACACGCTATTATTCAACGAACTGAAGTTAGTTGCATTTCATAACTTCTAATGTGTTTTTTTTCGCCGTGGCGGCCGCAGTAACAGAGTTACCAGCAGAAACAGTGGTACCAATACAGGTTTCCCTCTCATACTTATCAGCTGTGTTAATAACAATTAAAACTGTAGACAAATGTCGGCAGTTTGGACCGGCGGCGCTGTGTCTCTCCATGTTGCAGGGGAGCCGTGTGAATGGGGGCGGGGCTGCGCGGAGAAGAGATCCAAACACAGGCACGGCTTTCCAGAAGGAATGAGTCATATAACGCAACATTAAACCATATCCATATAAACGGCATCGCTTCGTTCGTGGAGAGGCAGCGCATGCGAGGACGTTAGGTGCACCGGTGCGACCTAGGAAAAATCTTAGTCGCACCCTTACAAATTTTGGTCGCATTTGGGACCAAATTGGTCGCACTCTAGAGCCCTGGCTTAAAGGTTAAATGGCAGGCTAGTAAATGCTCTGATTTTGGTTCACTTCCTGTGTTTGAGTCGGATCACATTCTCACCTGAAGTGAACTGAACTCTAGTTCACTTGGAAGCGAACCGAGACCCCCGTTTTCAAGCGGACCAGAGTTTGTTTGTTTGATCTGCACCAGAGTTGGGATGAGCCTTCACACCGGCCCAAACCAACCGGACCATCCGACCAAACGCTCCAGGGTTGGTTTTAAACGGACCAAACGAGGCAGGTGTGAAAGAAACCTACGAAAACTTCATACAAATTCACATCGACGTTTGTAAAAATTTTAATTACTATCCAGCCTTGGAACTTAACATTATTCAACAGTATGTACTCTTACACAAAAATATATTTTTGTGTACAAGTGTAAAATACCATTTTCAAAAGGTGATAGCATCTTAGGCTTTTCTTTTATTTTGACATGAACAGAAAAGTAAGACAGAACATGGATTTCTTCTCAATATTGGCTGAGGACAACATACCGTAGCTCCCCCTGCTCTTTCCTCTGCTCATTCCAAAGATACAGGAAACTTCACAGATATACTATAAGTTCGAGAGCAGCTTTGGCACACCAAATCCTCTTTAAAAAATAAAATGCTACAAAACAACAACAAAAAAACACGGAAATTTCTTCATTTTAGATTTGTGGCTGACTGAGGACTCATGCCTCACGGACACCGAGGCGTGATTAGCATATGTTCCAGCATACAGAATGAATCTGAGGGGGGATATACATACATTAGGAGTTGTCCCATTAGTAGCCCGGCAGAAGGACTGATTTATGTTTTCTGTTGGAATCACCTGACAGGGACATTAGTGTTACAGATGGGGACAGGTGACGTTGTCAGGACCATCAGTCTCCAGGTGACGCACTGCCAAAATGATGTGAGAGGAGCAAGCAGCGAGGATTATGGGTAGCGTCAGAGTTTAAAAAAAAAAAAAAAGCTTTTGCGGCTTCTCCACTCGCTTTCAGAGCACCTAGTGGAAGATTACCTTGTCAGCATCAGAGGAAACACTTCTGCAGCAAGACAAATGACAATTCAATAATTTTGAATGCCTTGAAAGTGTCTCTCTCTTGCAGAACTCAATTACAGTGATAAAGGCAACTAATATAATGTAAGTTCACTGGGTACATGCCCAGATGCTGACAAGAGGTATTGCATCATGTGAGCTTATGACTTATTCATGGCCTATTATACTCTATGATTGCTATCACTTTGGCACTAAATACAGTTGACACCGTACTGCACAGTACTGTATGAAAGCACTGTTGGAAAGATAAAGGCAGATACATTCCAATAGGAAACTGTTCATGTCAGGGAGAGGACATAAGTAATGGTTCACAAATCACTAAATAAGGACATAAAACATAACAATGGACTTTTCACCCTCCTCCCCTCCGGTAGGTGCTACAGAAGTCTAAGTTCACGCACAAGTAGGCTCAGGAAGAGATTCTTCCCTGAGGCTGTGACCTGCTAAACTCTACCCCACCACTCTAAAACGCCACACTTTGCTATACTGCACTGCTCAGTACTTTATTGGAGAGTTATTTACTCGTCAGTTACTTGTACTATTCATACTTGCACTGCTCTGTACAATCATACTATTTAACAATGTTCTGTACATATACGGTACCATGTTACTTGCACTATTCATATTTGCACTATCTCAAAATCCTCACTGTTTTACTATGTTCTGTACATATGTATATTATCCAACTGTACAGATGTTTCATACCTCACATTTGCAATCCCTACTGTCTACATTTTAATATATTCACTGCAATACTTACTCCTGCACTTTCTGTATACACACACACACATATATATATGTGTGTGTGTATACATACATATATGTGTGTTCTTGTTAGTTAGATGCTATCGTGTTATCGGTTGCTTTTTTTTATTTATTTCCCTTTGTGAAACGTATTTCAGATAAGTCAAAAGGCATTTGAATGCATCTGCCAGTACTGCCAATACATTTGCCAAAAAATGAGTTTTGAGGACAGATTCGGCAACCTGAGGAAAAAAAAGTACCACAGATCACCTTCCTCATTAAACCTTTCACTGCTGAATCAGAAAGCCCCTTAAGTGACAAATGATGCAGCTTCCCAGTTGGAGATTATTGAACTTTCTTAGACTGACTGTACTGAGAGAGGGAACCACAGAGTTCTGAAAAGAGTGCCCACAGACAGAGATCCCAATTTTAAACAGGCTGCACTCAAGCTAATGTCAATGTTTGCATCAACTTATGTCTGTGAATCAGTGTTTTCTACACTGAAAGAAGTGAAGTCAAAACATTGTCCTGTTCTTACGGAAAGAGTCGCTTTGAGTTACCGAGTACAAGCCAGACGTGAAAAGGATTGGGGATAACAAAGACTGAGTCAGTCTAGATAAGAACAAAAACTTTGAAAACTGCTATGTATTATGACTGTCATTAGATCAGGGTCCGTTTCAGAAAGGAGGTTTAGTTAAAACCCTGAGTTTGTTAACCTTGAGAGGAGGGAAACAGAAACAGAGGTTAATCAAACCAGCCTGTCTCAGAAAGAGAGGTAACTTAACCCCTTAAGACACAGTTAC
This sequence comes from Perca fluviatilis, assembly GCF_010015445.1. NCBI lineage: Eukaryota > Metazoa > Chordata > Actinopteri > Perciformes > Percidae > Perca > Perca fluviatilis. The sequence continues at coordinate 1,619,475 of NC_053124.1, read as the reverse complement.
TATGGTAACAGAGTCTAACCTAACCTGGTCTGGAGCAGGTTTTCTTCTCTCGGTCTCCTCCCTCTGACGCAGCGCTCTTCTATTTCCTCATTCATTCATTCAGTCTGTATCACCCGCATTTTAGACCAGTTTGGTATCTGCATGAATAAAAAAACAGAGTTGGTTTATTAATGGTGTTAGGCAGACTATAAAAGGTTTTTGTTCCGAACATGGCATTTCCTTTTGTCAACAATCCCGTTGATGAAGAATTTGTGTTACTTTGTTATTTAAACATACGTCGGGAGACAGAGATGGGGACTCGAGTCGCACAAACAGCTGACTTCAGACTTGACTTGCAACTCGACCCAAAAGACTTCTGACTTGACTCGAACTTGAGCTTCGAGACTCGTCAACAACCTGTTTTTGTGCAATTATTTCTTTTTAAATCTAAATGTATTCATGTACACTACCGTCAAAAAAGGGTTCTCCAATGTTTTCTCAGTTAGCCTTTTTAAAATGATATCAGATTAGTAAACAGTAGGAGCCTTTGGAACATTGGATGAATGGTTGCTGATAATGGGCAATGTAGATATTGCATTAAAGATCAGCCACCCACTCAGATCAGCTGGTATTCTGTCTATAATGGAGTGAAATGGAAATTTCTAAGTGACCCCAAACTTTTGACCGGTATTGTATTTCTATTTTCTTTTATTGGCGCATATACGTTGGCCATCCACAGACAGAGGCGTCGTTAGGCCTGGGCGTCCCTGGCTACAGCCCCGAATGTTTTATGAACAGTCGCGGATCTCTTTCTCGCTCTCGCCTTTTTTATTTAAGATTACCAAAAACTGGGTAATTTTATTTTATTTTTTTAAACTATTTTCCAAGGCACTCGCAGTTCTTTTTTTGTAGAACTCACGATAGAACTGTAATTTTGTCCAGTATATTTTTCCGAGGTGAATACAACGGGCAGCTATGGGCACGGTCTGACCAGCATGACGTATTTGTTGCTATCACCTAGCAACCGTCTCTAAGTGAGGAAAGCTGTGAAAGGTTTAATTTCAAAGGAATCAAAGCCAAATCAGTCTAAGACATTGATGCCATCAACACAAAGTTTAGGAGCGTAATACTACTGATTTAGTTTGACGTTCCTGTGACATGACCTTTCCAGTCTACGGTTCAGACTCAAACACACAGAGCTCTGAAGCAGACCTGTGGGTCTCTTAGTGTCCACTCTCGCTGTAGAAATAGAGATGAGCAGCGTACCTTCAGTGGTCTGTGCAGCTTCAGGTTTATAAAGGACATGCTCCACTGTAAACCATGTGTCATGTTTGTGCTCCGTGTATTTCTGCTAGCTAGCGCTAGTAAAACACACTGCTACAACACACACTAGTTCACCATAATCTCCAAAAGAACTACTTCCATGTCCCTGTTCTGCAGGTATTCCACGCATAGTGTGAAGTGCGCCCTCGTTTAGAAGAAGTCTCCCGGCTAATCCTGCCTTCTAACTGAGCTGACTAGCTGCTGTGATCCTTACCTAGGTACTGAGCATGTGTGACTGCCGACAAAGATGGTACAGAAGTGAGATGTCTCACTCTGTAGCTAAAATAGAGAGCTCAACACACAGGGTGAAAAGAGGAGCTGCAGCATTTTGCAGTACAACAAAAATATGGTGTTTTTAAAATATTAAACCATATAAACCTATTCTGGTACAACCTCTAAATACAATAATGAACCTGAAAATGAGCATAATATGGGCGCTTTAAGGAGGTTACTTCCTCAACAAAATATGCACAAGAGGAGGGAAGAGTAAATGATGCTAGGCTACATGTGTGCTGACTCAGATATAATTACAAAAGTCGATCTACAGGAGAATAAATAGTTGAAAGCAATACAGAATGCCAAAGAGCCTTACTGCAATATATTCCATTATGTTTTTATATTTTGAATTGTCCCCTTCACATAAAGATATGTCCAGCATAAATTGATTCAGAAAAAGGTAGAAATAGGTGCATAAAAAGTCACCTGAATGCAGGAAATTAAGTGTTTAATCATCAAAATGTTCTGGGTGAGGCCCCTCAGACCCCCACATTATAATTCGCCACACAGATCTGGAAACAAAACCTTGGCCTTTGGGTTGCCATGCCAGTTATGATTAGGCCAGCTTCAAACTGGGAAGCTAAAACGAAAGTACACCAGCTATTAAAAAGCTGGGCAAGCAATTGCTGTTTTGCATTGCATTAAGTTTATTTAAATGGATCCGGGCTAAGCCCCAAACCTCCTCAAGTCCTAGAAATGGCCCTGTCCACAGATACAGTTAGTCCAAAGGATTCACTCTGCCACATTTCTGTTTAACATTAAAACATGATTTATAAAATCATGCCAACAATTATTTAATAGCTTAGTATTCTGTACAAAAAAGGTATGTAGTACCATGTATTTTAAAGTGCTCATATTATGCTCATTTTCAGGTTCATAATTGTATTTAGAGGTTGTACCAGAATAGGTTAATGTAGTTTAATTAATTAATAAAAAAAAGCCACCATATTTTTGTTGTACAAAAATATTTTCACCCTGTGTGTTGAGCTCTCTGTTTTAGCTACAGAGTGAGATATCTCACTTCTGTTCCATCTTTGTTGGGAGTCGCAAATGCTCAGTAGCTAGGTAAGGACTACTAGCCAGTCAGAAGCAGAGTATGAGGGTGTCCTGACAGTAGCTAGGTAAGGACTACTAGCCAGTCAGAAGCAGAGTATGAGGGCGTGCTACGCTAGCAGCTAGGCGAGCATTATAACGTGTGTTACAAAGTGACGTAGGTTTGTCTCTGAAGTAAAGGCTGGACTACAGTAGAGCTGTTTGGAGCAGTTGGTGAACAGTGTTTTCTGTTGGAGATGGTAAGTCCCTTTGGGGGGGACTTTGGGCTTTTTCACTTTGTAAACCTATAATGTGCACAAAAATATATATAACACAATAAAGGAAAGGGAAAAAGCCAAAAAGCATAATATGAGCACTTTGAGGGAGGGCTGCCAACTTTAAAATTTTGCATTTTATGAGTAAAGCTTGGTTTATGGTTTTCGTGGTGTTCTTGGCGCGAGGTGCGAGCCATAAAATGGCCCAGCAGGTTGGCCTGTACAAACATCTGTGGGATGCTTCATGTACAGAGCACGGAGCGTCAGACAGGCTTACATACACTACTGGTCAAAAGTTTTAGAACACCACAATTTTTCCAGGTTTTTATTGAAATTCATGCAGTTCAATGTATTATTGTACTATGAAATGAAAGAATAGAACAAATGAACAATTTAAGTTAAAAAAGAAATCATGGAATCAATTTATAAACCAAAATGTAGTCTAAATTTTTGACTCATCAAAGTAGCCCCCTTTGGCAGATATAACAGCTGAACACACTCGTGGTGTTCTTTCTACAATGGAAATCAAATATTCTTCAGAAAGTTCTTCCCAACTCTGTTGCAGAAGTTCCCATAAATGTGGGGCATTTTCTGTCCAGTTCATCCCAAACCAGCTCAATGGGGTTTAAGTCTGGTGACTGTGCTGGCCACTCCATGTTTTTAAGCATACCATCTTGTTCTTTTTTGCTAAGGTAGTTCTGGCATAGCTTGGACTTATGTTTTGGGTCATTATCTTGCTGTAGGATGAACCCCTGACCAGAGGCGATACCAGAGGGTACTGCATGGCGTGCAAAATGCTGTGGTAGCCATTTTGGTTCAGGGTGCCTTTCACTCTGTACAAATCACCACCTGGATCCAGCAAAACAGCCCCAGACCATCATGCTTCCTCCTCCATGTTTGACAGTTGATGTCACACACTGAGAACCATCCTTTCGCCTACCGACGGGCGCACACAAAAATCCTGCGTGATGAACCGAAGATTTCAAATTTTGATTCATCAGTCCATAACACCTTCTTCCAGTCTTCAGTAGTCCATTGACGAGGTTTCTTGGCCCTTTTTATTATTCTGACGTCTTAGTAATGCTTCTTGCTGCAACTCGACCTATCAAACCTGCAGCTCCAAGTCTTCTCTTTCCAGGTGAAACTGAGACTTGCTTATTACGACCACTATTAAGCTGAGCATGAAGCTGTTGTCATGTGAGCCGCCTATCACGCAAGCTGTTGACTCTCAGAAACTTGTCTTCTGATTCTGTTGTGGCTTTGGGTCTGCCAGACCTCTACCTGTCAGAGTTTGCCCCAGTTTCTAAGTGCCTTTTGATGGTGAAGAATACTGTACTCACTGACACCTTGACTTTCTTCGCAATTTCTCTGTAGGAAAGACCAACATTCTTATGATGGTCTGTCTCTCTTCCATTGTTAATTGCCTTTTTCCCGCCATTTTTATAGCAACACACTACTTTCTGCAGTACAATACTGTACTGAAAGTAATCCAGACAAGTTGGAACACCTGTGGGAATTGGTAGCACCAACTTTCAAAGCTTGATCAACCTCCATTGCTGCAGAACAGCTTTACGTTGTTTACCCATTTCTTGTTCCCTGAAAAAGGCCTTTTTGTAAAATTCTGAAATGTACATTATTTTTTTAGTTTTGGGTAATCTTATTTTTCCTCAGGCAGTTCACCACTTACCTTTGCACCATTTCAAGCTATTCATTGGACTTGAACTGCTAAAATTTCAATAAAAAACCCCAAAAATTTGGGTGTTCTAAAACTTTTGACCAGTAGTGTATGTGGTCAGACAGAGACACCACACTGGGAAAAGACAAAGCATTTGACTGGATAGTGTGGAAAAACATGAGAAATTGCTTTGTTAAAGCTAAAAAATGTTCTTAACAGTGTTAAGCCCTATTCGCACGGGATAAGTATTATCTAGGGACCTCGTGTGAATTATAAATTACCCCCCCACGTCTGATTTTCATCTGGCGCATTCGAACGGGATAAGCGAAGCCTGTGATTTTACTCGAATTTACTGACATTAAGCAACAGTAGAAACCTGGGTGTGGGTAGCTCTGCTACGTGTGTTTGTGTGTGGTAAGATCTCGAGGACACACACGCACACACACACACACACACAATCTCAACCGGGTAGTCAGTCATCGTCCGAACTGTGACCTCTCCTTTTTCTTTCTCTCACTTTTTTCTCCGGGGTGGGGCCAAGCAGGGTCCGGTTAGATGGATAAAACCAAACATTTCACGAGGTTAAAATCTATTAGCTCAAGCTTTACGCTTGATTTATTTGTAACATTAACCTCTAATTATGAAGTGAGCCCCCTCGCTTGATTGTGCATTATTTTTGATAAGCTATTGCTTGGAGATGTCTTGTCATTATCTCTAGATGTATGATACAAACATAAAAAATATATTTACCGCATGCTGCTATACATGTCATCCATCGCCATCTAATCATTCTTTTTGTCTCGCACTTGTGGTGGTTTTCATCTTTCTCTTTCTGCAAATTGTATATGATGTATAGCGACATGACCCAGCACCCAAAACACTGTCAAAACACTCCAACGCACCCTCCATTCTTCGCCAAAGATGGATAAAAAGGCGCAAAAGAAGGAAATAGGTACCTTGAAAAAACAAAAAAGCCCCACCAAATCCTGGACAAAGCAGAGATGCCGATTCGCACGGGACTAATATTATCACAGGACCTCCGTTTTCGGCGAAATATGGTAGATCATTTGCGGGGGAATTATTACTTTACAAATTACAGACATGACCAATTCGCACAGGATTAAGATCACAGACAACCTCCGCAATTATTACAAATGACTGGAGGTCACCAGGTAATACTTATCCCGTGCGAATAGGGCTTTAGAGGCAGACAGTCATTTCAAATTGGAGATAAATGACAGTCACGTTATTAATTAGAGTAGATAAATATAATGTTTGGCTGTACGTTGGTGTTTATCATGGATGTGTTTACTACTGTTTTAAGCACTTCTTCTCTACCACTTCTTGCTATTCCACAGATTATTTTGTTTGCACGCCCCCTGGTGTTTCGGAGAATACTGCAACACTTTGTTAAAAAAGTTCAGCAGCCAAATTCTCAATTTAAGGCATTTATAGATGAAAAGCCAAGTCAATAATCCTGGGTCAATGATGGATATGTATGGTTGATCAGCATACTTGCCAACCTCCGGACAAATAGCCTAAATCAGAGATCTTCAACAATACCATTAGGGGGTCCTTGGATCTACTGCAGGGGGGCCTGTTAAATCGGCCTATTTTTTAATGTTTATTTAACATTGATGACAGGCTTACTGGCCTGTAGGTAAGGTAGCCACTAAGGTAGCCATTCACAGATACAGTTAAGCTTTAAGGATATACTGCTAGATTAAAACATGAATTATAAATATATATTTTAATACCTTAGTATTGTATGCACCATTAAAAAGTATGTGTAAAAGCAACTCAATTTTATACAATATGTAGTAGGGGGTCCCTGCTCCTTCTGTCTTTCAGCTAGGGGGTCCCTGGCCTAAAAAACGTTGAAGACCCCTTGCCTAAATGATGCTGATTAATCACCCTGAGTTCACTAAAAATGTCTGCGAAGAGACAGGGCAAGGAAGCCATCAATCACACACAGACCAGAGTCTCTTTCTACTTCAGCCTGCTCAGTGTTTCCCAAACAGTGATTTAATGGTGGCGGCCTGCCACAATATCAACATTGACCCCCACAAACTGATTTTCTATTTTTTTACTACTGTTTGAAAGGGGTAAACTCTTATTTTTCTGTAGAGCAAGGCACAGCCCAATGATTCGTTCAGCCCCCCCTCGCCCCACTCTCCCTCTCTCTCTCAAACCCATTGACAACGGACCGTCTGTGAATAGCCCCCCATCTACGCACACTTGGACTGCTTAACCTATGTTTTGTACCTCTACAAATGGCATTCACCTGGAACTCCCAAACAGTGGCGGGGCTAGAAGGTGGGCAGGGGACGGCACTGCCCCCCTGAAATATGACTGCCCTCCCTGGTCCCCCTCCTATCCATTGGGCTAGAATGCTGTCAATCTGACAATTGTAATTTCCATTGATTAAGTACTGTCACTTGGCTGTTTTTTTCACAATTTTCCAACCCTTGTCACATGACCAAGTAATGTTTCCATAATGACTATCCAAAATTCTGATAACATGGAACCAGCACTGTTTTGTTTTAAAGTGGCAGACTGAGCTTGAAGAAAATGTGTGATGTATTCGGATATACAATTTGTTTGAAATAAAAACAATTTAAACTATGTAATTCTGCTAAATTATTAATTACATTTATTGTAATTAATACTTTAGCAGAATTACATAGTGTTGTTCTATCCTATCCAATATGTCCTATATTTCTAAGCATATTTTGTATGCTGTATTCTGATCAAATGTCCCCCCCCCCCCGTTCCCAAACCGCAGGTAAGTCTGTTTCTCTCTGCCGTTGTTTCTCACGTAGAGCCCTACTTTAACCAGCCCACTTCTATGTGAGGAAACAACAGCACAGAGAAAGCGAGTTAACTTTACATAGCTGCTGTCTGGGAGTTTCAGGTGAACTCCTGGAAGAAAATGGCCGATGCTAGCTGTGTAATGGCCAGGCTTCGGAGCGGGCTGGCGTTCTAAGACTGACATTGAACCATGAGCATGTCATCTGGAGAAAGCGTCATGTAAATCACGCTCTCTTTGCCCCCCACGCCAAAACAGTTACAGAAAGTTGGGGAAAAAAATGAGACTGAACAAAGAATGAAATGAAGATTGTCATTGAAAAACACATCAGAATGCAAAAAATAAAAATAAAATATAATATATATATATTTTGAATGCCACACTATTACCTAAGAGTTGACCCTTCAGTTAGCCCCATCCTTTTTACTTACTGTGGCTAAAGATTCAAAGTGACCAATAAATATTTACATTCACGAAAATACGTGTCACGACTGTCAGAATTCTCTACGTGTGTTACCTTTACTTCAATTTAAGAGTGTACAGCTATTTGAGACAACTTCATATGTTAACAAACCAAACCTGCTTTTGAAGAACCAAGTTACTAAATGGGAACTGGGTCAATAGATCTGTCTGTCTGTCTGTCTCTATCTATCTATCTATCTATCTATCTATCTATCTATCTATCTATCTATCTATCTATCTATCTATCTATCTATCTATCTATCTATCTATCTATCTATCTATCTATCTATCTATCTATATATATGCAATGATAAACTCTCAACTCACACATTGTAATATGCTGAGAGAGATAGACAAACAAAGGGAGACTGAAGGGGAGGGGGTGTAGTGGCATAGGGGGAGGGGTTGTATGCAGAGAATGTGTGTGTGTGTGTGTGTGTGTGTGTGTGAGAGAGAGCGAGAGAGAGAATCAAACGCTGGCTGAATTGGGCCCAAATATCCAAGGTTAATTTTGTGAGAAAGCTGCAGTGCCCAGATAAGACCATCCCTGCAAATGAGTTCTGCCTGCCTGGATTACAGCTAAATTTATGCAGCTTTCCTTATCCTTTCACAAGCTCCTCTGAAGTGGCATAATTAACTTGCGCACATAAAATGTGCACATTTTCTGCATGGTGGTAACATTCCTCATTTCACTGCTTTGATTTCTTTTTTCTTTTCTTTTTTTTTGCCCTATTCATGAAGGTACTTTAAATTTAGCTTTTTACTCAAGTTTAGAGATTTGTCATTGTAATGGCACAAGATGAGTCTTTCAGTACTTAATCATTCTAATTACTCAATGGCTAAATCGCTGCTGTCATTATATTCTGCATAGATATGACAAATAAACAAACACAGCGCTCCAGTCATCCTCGAGCGTCCATGGCGTGTGACTATGTACAGTTGAGACAAAAGGTTAAAAGATGATTTTGCAAAGCAGATTTAACTACTGACTCATCATACGTGCTTTACATATCACAATATGTACACATAGAGTACAGTACACACATACACAGAGCAGGTTAACATGTTAGACTGACAGTGAAGGAACAGAAACCCCTGCTACATGTCCAGGCCCAGAGAAATCCTTGAATCTTCAAAGCACATGCAGCTGAGATGCAAATATGGTAAGCTGCACTTGAGGACAGGAGAATATCTGCTCTGCTATTACAAAGCTTTTTTTTCTTCTTTCCCATCATGCCCCGGGTTGCTCTGTTTATCTGCCCAACCCCTTCCCCCCAAAAAAAAAGCTGTCCAAGGAGGGCTTCCTCAGTAGTAGTAGTAGTCCCAAAAAACAGTTTAACTGGCAGCCATGACCACTTGATTATGTATCCTACAGAGCACCAGCCGCGTTCTCACACACACTCACGCACACACACACACGCACACACACACGCACACACACACACACACACTGCTACATTCACAGCTAACTGCTAACTACAGAGCATGGACAAATTTAGCCTAGTTTGTGGTGGAGTCTTTCATAAAGGAAGAGTGATATGTGGGATACTGTAGTGTGAATTTCTGCTGCATGTGGAATCTGGGAAATAGATGAAAAATTTAAAAAACTACAAATACAGTATACAGTAGATAGCTGAAGTCATGATGTCACGTCCGGCTTGCCTTCTGCAATGCAATCTCTCATTCAGTATTTCTTTCATCTGTCTTTCTGAAATTTGAAGTGTGTTTCTGAGGTTAACTTCCCATATTCTAAGCTAAATCATTGGGACCGACAAAACTACATCTCAAACTACAAGCAGCAGGTACTTCACCTTAACTTGGTTTCCTCCTTATCCGTAAGACTCTTTAACCATCGCTTCTCAAGTCATTTCTCATCTTTCTAGTTGTAAACTCTGCTGTTTCAAAACTTTTAAAGCCTTTGCTCCTCTCTGTCCTGCTTTTATTATAGGCATGCCCCTCGAGCGAATTTGCGTTTCCTACCATTGGGTACCGGAAATTTGGTTCCGGTACCCAACAGTACCTTTTTCGGTACTTTCCCTCTGTAATAACAAAAATTTATTTCCGTTGTAAATATAATTCCCAACCTTTTCATACTATTGACTTGGAACATTTTGTTATTTATTTAGAACATTTTACACAGCACACAAAATAAAACCCCTCCCTCTGCCCTCCCAAACCTGTCCCTACAACCTATTAAATCAAATAATTATTAATTTCTTACACTGTGCTGTAACTTTTATTGTTGTATTTGTATCTCATTCTATTTTAGCCTGTTTTTATTTCCTATCTCTTTTTAATGCTCTTTAATGTTTTATGTAAAGCACTTTGTATTGCCTTGTTGCTGAAATGTGCTATAGAAATAAAGTTGCATTGCCTTACAAAAAAGAAATGACTGTAATGCTTACAACCTCCAGCCTGTCAGTCAGTCACCAGGGCATAGAGAACAACGCTGTGCCGGTCTGTCTCAGAGGAAGTGTAACTGCACTGCGACCACTTTCGGCTCACCATTGAAACGTGTAACCACACTTGCTACCACTTTACCGGCATTGCCGTGACTCACTGTGACTTAAACGAAGAGGAAACGTAGTTTGGCTCCCTCTGCACTACTGTGTGTGTGTGTGTGTGTGTGTGTGTGTCGGAGCTGAGCTCCGCTCTCTATCAACATGCTTTGCAACAGTTTGATTTAATGTGAATCGGGCCTCGGTAGTACCGACGTACTTCGGTCGGTACCCAAAGAAGTACTGATTTAGGTACCTAATAACACTTTCAAATTACAATTATGTCACTCTGTTGTTAGGCACATTAGACTGAAATACATACACATGCTCAGGTCCTTTAAGGCCCTGACACACCAACCCGACGGCCGACCGTTGGCAGAAAAGCTAGCCGGACTTATCAGTCGGCTCCCCGAGGTCCAAAAAGTGCCTCGGAACAAAACGAAGTGACTTGAGGGTACATTCTGCATGTGCGCGAGACGTAATAAGTCTCCATAACAGCTGTCAGCGCTAATCTGTATTGTCGGAAATGACGAACGCATCACGTGGATCTGGCTTCTCCAGCCGAACATAATGGCGGCTTGTTCGAAATACAATCTCATATTTTACGAAAATAGTTCACTGAAACATGTTTCTGAAAACATTTTAAGAGAGAAAGAGGCCGTGCAGTTGCTGAATCTGTCTTCATTTCAGATCGACAAAGGTCAGTTTAAAAGATTTTCGTCAGATTTGGAGAGGCGTCCGTCACTCATCCCGCTTGTCATTTCCGGGTTAGCACTCCACCAATCAGATTGGTCATTGAGTCCGACTGCCCGCCCTCTGACCCAGCAAGTCAGGTCGGCCAAAATGAAGGCCGACAGCCCCTCCGATGGACGACGGCACAGAACACACCGAACAGACTCGAGTAACCGACCTCACCAGACTGTCCGAGGGACGATTATCAAGTTGGTGTGTCAGAGCCTTTACGTGCACAAATGGAGAGATGTCAGAGTGAGGGGGCTGCGACTGCTGGATATATAAAGTACAAAAATAGTGAAGAATGCCCTTCATTATTACTTGTTTTGGCTGACCGCCCAAATATGGAGTTTACAGATCACATAATACAAAGAAAAACTGCTAATCATCACAATTAAGAATATATATATATATATGAGCTAAATATATAATTTAGCTTTTTTACTTGAAGAATTAATTAATGATGATCAAAATAGTTGTCAATTCATTTTGGGCCTATACTTGAATTGAAGCTTCAATTGTACCCATTATGCCTGCGTCAAATCTCATCAGTCACATTATTGTTGCGCAGCAATAATGTTCATACTGATTGTATGTGTTTGTGTAAGACTTGAGCAGTTGACAAATACTAATTGTATGAATAAAACATGTTGTAACTTGTGAAAAACTTTGATTTACAGTCTATACTGCATTAATAGGTCAGTTTAGTAATATAACATGATATGATATGTAATGCCACTAAGTGGCCCATCCCACACAGAATTACATGACACCAATGTCCAATGTCCACAAACAACATACTCTACTTTGCACAAAATAAAGAACAAACAAAACATATTACAGCGGCCACAACACGATAGTGTAACCCATAAATTGTCCAACTAGAACTAAACATTTCATACATAAAACAAAAATAACAGGGAATGTATCTTCCAGGCAGGAATCATCGATACAAAGCAGTTTTGTTTTTAGCCCATGCTTGTTCTAAAAAGTCTGCAAATAAAAATGTTTTATCAGTCAGTATAGTAGTCGGTGTATTATAACGCAGTTCTTCATATACAAATTTGTTAAAATCCCTTTAGCTTGAAAATTCTAAAGGGATTTAACACACAGAACCAATGTATACCTTATTAATAATGAATAATTAGCATTCTTCCACAACCACTTAATTAGTTTGTGCTTATTAAATTAGGATGCATGTTTGTTTTTATCTGGCGGTGATCAGAGTGAGAACAGATATTAAGGTGATTTTCCACCTAATTGTAAAAAATTTATATTGAGAGTGAAATTCAAGAGGATGTTCTACAGCTACTGACAGGACTCTCAGCTTTAATTAGGCCCTGCTTAGCCATCCTGAGATCTGCCATTTAGACGTTTTCCGATGTTGCCGGTGTACACTTCTGTCATTCTTCCAACCATGCCATACCAAATCACACAGGAAGAAGCCAGGGAAGAACAGGAGCGTTGGCGGGTATGGTAGAAAGGCCACGTTCAGACGGCCTGCGTTGGCCATCCGATGGACCGGCAAAAATGCGGGTCTTTCCATTCATTTTGAATGCGGGTAGTGCGTTTAGGCTGCGGCAGGGGGTTGCCGTAGGGGGGACACAAAAAAAACGTAGCGGGCCTGTGGCAAAAAGTTGAGGCCGACTCAACTTTTGGAGAAACGCAACCCAACGTCACGCGGTGGCCAAACATGTACCCGGCTATCAGACTAGAGTCCCATACAGGAAACAGGAAACATCACTGCCTCTGTCGCTGCCACAAGGACGTTTTAAAACTCTATGAGGGTAAAAAAAACACAAGCTGTGAACTGACCAGGAGTTTGGGTACTAGCTGAATGTTTCCTGCAACAACAAAGCACTCGCTGTCTCGCTCGTCTCTTTTCTTTCTCTCTCTGCTGTGAAATAAAGCTGCCTTCAAGTACGGTCGCAAACATTGAAATCTATAAATGATCTGACAGAAAACAGTTATTGTGAAATATGAAGTATTCTTGTGCTTTGTTGGGGGGTTAAAGAACACAACAGGACGTCAAACAAATGGGCTGTTTCATTGACACCCCACCCACTCGCCGAACAACCCTGCGAAAAAAAATGGTGTGAATGTCCCGTAAGCCAGATTCGTTGCATGACTCATTCTTCGTTTGGTACAATCAAGCATCTACCTACACACGCGCGGAGTATCTTCTTCTTTCGTTTTTTTGTGATACGACACTATGTTTAGTACAATGAATGCTGCCTCCACTGGACTGAGTGTAAATGAAGCCATATGCAATACATAAAATCATTTTCTGATTCCTACACAAGAAAAATGATCTCTGAATGATGACCGAATCACAGCCGTGATGATATTCTGTAAAGTTCTCCCTCTGCTGTGATATTGCTTAAATTGAATTTTTTTGTCTCTCTGAACAGGGAAACTTGTTCCTGGGTCTATCTGTCCATATACACAGATAAATGAGTCCTTTACTTAAGTCATCATAATTTGGTTTCTTTCATATCCATGATATCCAGCAGCTCTCTCTTCATCCCTTTAACTTTTCAGCTTTGATCCCTGCTGTTTAACCCTGTTCCGTCCTGTCTGTCCTGCTGTTAGTATAGACATGTGTGAATGGCCCCTCGACTCGCCTCAGTCTGTATGGCTCTCTGACATTTAAAGAAACTGATAATGTGATAACGGTGGAAAATGTGATGACATTATATTTATAAAAAACTGATGACGTCAAAGGCAAAACTCCTCAGTCAGACATTTGGAGAGATTTTCTTCTCATTTTTCTTATCCGTTTTAGTGTTTGTAAAGCTCTTTGTAAGCTTGTTTCTAAAATAAAACACATTTGAGTATTTTATTTTCCATTCTGTATTTTAGTTCCATCTCATCTCATCCATTTTAGTTCTGATTCATTACTGAAATGAGCATTAAAGACAGCTCCTGCTACGCATGTAAACTGCACGTTAGTTTGATACACTCCATTAATCATCACCTGTGTACCTGACTTTATTAGCAAATCAAACAAACAAATATTTGGTATTGCCATAGACGCCTAACCTGACATACCAGATGGTTGTTACGAAATAGTCTCTATCCTTCGCGTTCCACTTCCAGGATTGCTCTGGTGCTGCAGGAAATTCCGCCGGATGCATGTATTTTCCATTTCCTTCCACTTCCTTTGTGTTGTAATTTTAAATCTGGTGGATTTGTGAGGACTATGGTTAACTGCTCCTCAGATCTCTGCAGGGTAAATCCAGACAGCTAGCTAGACCATCTGTCCAATCGGAGTCTTCTCTCGCACAACTATTTTGCGGCGGCTCTGTGCAGAGCTTAGCTCCGCCCATGACGATTCTGATTGGTTTAAAGAAATGCCATTAAACCACAGCACGTTTTCCTCCCATCCCCAGAATGCTATGTGGACTAGCCAGACCCTCCTTCAGTTCGCAAAGCGAGACTAGCTAAAAAAAAAAACAATCTGAGAAGCCGTCACTGGAAACTGTTTGGAAAAGGACAGGCACTTTCAAAAAATACCTGGCAGGTGATTGGATGAACCATCTGTCTTCTATCACATTGTTGTTTTGAGTTAACAGTCATGGCTATCATACACACCTAAATCATGTCCGTAGCGCCCAGTAGCTCCTCACTGCGCAGCCTGCGCTGATTGGTTTGGTAAGATGGTAGTTCGAACTAGCCTGGATAAACCCAGCCCGATCTGCCGGTGATTTGATTTCTCCCTGCAGTTCAGGCTGGAAACCTGTACGTTTATCTAGCCTGCTTCTGTTACAATTTTGCGGGGACCAATCACAAACTGGCTTATCCACCTGGCGCGCTATTGACGGGTTTAACACGATGATGATAGAGAAGCGACCAAGCAGCTTCTTGTTTACATTTAACATGGCGGCCACCGAAGCGCAGCAACTCGTTGATGAAGGACTATCCAATTGCGTACAGAGTCATGTGTCAATTCTGGCAAATGCCAGAGGGGCCGGACAATTTTTCATACAGAGGTACTCAAATCGGGACGTTCAGTCAAAGACGTTGAAGCCGCTGCTGATGGGCGTAGAGCTTCGCCGGAGCTCCGATTGCTGTCTGTCTGCGCGGCCGTCTGACGGCATCAGTATTAAATTGAGACAGTTTCATTACCGGTTACAAAAACGTCTCATTGTCGCGTTAAATAGTAGTCTAATTCTGAGTTTTGGTACAGTTGGTTTTAACGCCTGATGCGAAGTGTAGGCCTATAGGAGTACACATGAAAACCCTGAACAAGCAGCGTCGCTCTGCTTCGTCTTTCTGCTGTGCCCCATTCACGTAGTGTTTAGTTTTACACTATGTAGGTTAAACTCTGCAATTAATCCGCGGTTCAAATGTATGCATGAACTGTGGTGGTCCGTTACATTCAACATCACTGATATTTTTTGATCAATAGAATGTAGAAAACATTACACTTCACAATGTTTTGTATCCATAACATGATTATGTTATTGTACAATTTAGCAGTAAAAGCAGTAGCCTCTGTAATTCAATCCTACAATTTTCAACTTGGGAGCAAAATTTGCTCTTTGGGGGAAAAAAAGTTGCCATAAAGCCCTGTTCATGCTATTTCAATTATTGTTACCTTCCACCAGAATTTTGTGATTTCCTTGCCATAAATATAGACATTTTTACCATAAATTGGTGCCTAAACATGTATCAGAATGCAGGAATTTAAGTCTTTTACCCTCAAAGGCCAACTCTGAGCAAGGAAAAACCTATAATCACAGACAGCCATAAAAACATATTTAAATTGCAGAGTCAGAGAGTTAAAAAAGATGACAGAACCAGACAGACAATGGGCCCTATCTTGCACTCAGCGCAATTGCCTTTGTACACCGACGCATGTATCATTCCTATTTTGCACCCGACGCACAGCAGACTTTTCCCTCCACAGACGCACATCGGTAAATTAGGGAATGTATTTGCGCTCCCGGGGGCGGTTCAGCGAAAAGAGGAGGCGTGTTCCGGCGCAAAAGTTCCCTGGTGCTATTTTGCAGTTTCAGAAAACAATTCCGCCACTGACCAGGAAAAACCTGGTCTAAAGTCAGTGGCGCTAGTCTAAAGTCAGTTTTGCGTTATTCAGATGCTATTTTAGGGGTGCATACTTGGCCATAATGTAGAGTGAAAAAGAAAAATATTACTGAAAATGCGCTTCAGGTGTTTGGATAGGTCAAGAGACACTTTACAGTACAGTCCTCAAAAAGTCGCAGCATTCTTTGTGGCTTGTTGTGTTTTACACATTTCCAGGAATCATGGATGTGTTGATGACATAAATGAGGAAATATTAGAGGACTTAAGGAGACGTGATGTTGAACTGCGGTGGGTTCTCCTGGTGGAGCGGGTGGATGGAAATGGAGTGGGGGGAGGAGGAAGGGGCACAACAGGTGCAGGCACGCCCGCCGATAGGGGGGGACAAACGGGTCTGTTGTCCCGGGCCCACAGTAGGGGGGGGGGGGCCCAGAACTTGGCCCTCATTAAATTATGGAAGAATTAAAAATCTTTTTTTTAAATAGGCCTATTTGTGGAAAAAAATATGTAGCATAATATTTGAATTACATAAAAGCATTTTATTTGTTTTCTTCCTAATTGTCCTGGAAATGGTGGTCAAGAACCCCCCCACCCCCAACATAAAAATGGTTTGGCCACTGATCAAAATTTGATATTGTCACTTGATTTGAAGTTCAGTACGCTCAAAATGTCCGGTCAGCACAAGCTCGGAAAAGGAAAGAAAAGAGAAGAAGAAAATAGAGGCCTTAGAGATTTTCTAAACAAATATTTAAAAAAAGGTGGTGACGGTGAAGCTGGAACTGTCAACGTAGAACAAGGTAAGAAACAGCGCAGCCAACGTTTACGAGCCTTGTAACGTAACTTAACAGGCCAGCTCTAATGTTAACGTCCATTAGCTTGTATAAAAGCCTGACACAACACGTTAACTTTGACAGAAACAGTTGAGTTTGGTAGCTCCATCAGTAAGGATGAGACAGAGAGAGATCCAGCTGCAGTCAGGTGACAGAGAGCGTGATGCGGGAGGGGCCCGCTGCCCCGCAACGGAGGGACAGAGTCAGGCTACCCGTGAGAGAAGAGAGAGAGATAGAGAGAGAGTGATGCGGGGGGGCTCGCTGCCCTGTCGGAGAGTCTGAGCAGGATGGATCAGAGACTGATTACACACTTAATTTCAGTGAGAGATGTGAGGAGAGGAAGAGCAAGGGAAAAGGAGAGATCTGGCCGCGAGGGGGGGGGGGCCCATCTAAGATCTCGTCACGGGCCCAGGCAAGACTGTCAGCTGGCCTGGGTGCAGGTGGTGCGTTTGGAGGCCCACGCTCCATGGCTGCAGCAATCCTCTCCAGACTTGAGGAGATCCGCCCGAGAGGCCGCAGCAACATCGCCACCCGGTCAAGACGGGCATTTATTACTTTGCCGCATCCCGGACAGCTCCCGCTGGCGTGCGCCAGGCAAATCTGCCGTCATAATAGCAATCCGCCATGGAACAAGCGCGCCTGCTCTTAAAGGGAATGTGAGATAACGCTCTGATCGGTTATTTTCACGTTACGCCCAAACCACACCTAGCTACTTCAGACCAACCCGGACGCAAGACTCATTTATCCCGCCAGTATCATAGCAACAGCGCCCGAGATCCGCCCACAAAGCTACTTGCGTTTCATGTTTGATACTTGCGTTTCAGATCGTTAAAATAGGGCCCAATGTGTGCAGTGTCAACAGAGAGAAACACGGACAAATCAGACAGACAGACAGTGACGACAAAGAACAACATACTGTAGAGAATGAACGTAACAGCATACAAAATGGCATAAACAGGCAGTATGTGTACATTTGTTATAAATGTGTGCTCTTTAAAAAGTAGAAAGCATTGTTTGCCAGTTACTTACATTAAGTGTTTAAAAATATGTTATGTAAAGGTACTGCTTATATTATTTCACCATCTGTACACAAATGTAATTAGTGAATGCACGTGTCCGTGGGTGGGGCTGCATGGGCGTGGTGATGTGGGCTGGTGTGGCTACAGTGCCAGGGCTGAATTTTTGTCCCAGTCCGCCCCTGCTTTCCTGTAACTTCCTGAAGAAGGCTGGACGCTGAAACGCACCAAAGTCATGTTTTAAATCTTATTCTAGTTAGAATGTGCCACATGTAATAAAGGCATTTCACTTTTTTTCTAAAGACAAGTGCCTTGGATTTTTTCTTCATGCTCACTGGATATAATCATTTTGGACTAAAAACAAAACTGAGTTAAAGAATCATCACTGAAATCAGAGATATCAGAGAGGGCAAATAAACAGACCATGACTGGGATAAACCATATTACAATTAAACCGACATTGTGCAACTATCTTATATTAATGAACGTCTGTTACATTTAAGCCATTGTCAAATGAGTTGACACAAAGCGAATTAAGCCAATCAGCTACACAAAACTCTGTATTTCTTTGTATGCTATAGGCTATGTTTACAAAATAGTCACCCGGCAACTTTTGCGCGCAGAAGTTTAAGTGTTGCGTTTTACGTCACCGCTGAGAAAGGACAACAGCAGCGTTCAGCTTTGGAGACGAAGAGGACATAAAAACTACAAGATGATTACCTTTTATGAAGAGTCCATCATGTTTGTTAATCCACCGTGTCCTCCTTGAGCTACTAGTAAATGCGTAGAGGAGGGGTCAGGGTGGTCCGCGACCACCGGAGATCTTGCGTCATGTGGACAGTGTTGTTGTCATTACTTAGAATTCCTCATGGGGGCGACAGGAACTACGCAGGGGGACAAACAATACATAGAATAGATCAGAAACAGCAAACACCTAGCACAGAAACACAACCTAATACAAAATAAGTTTTCAGTTTGGGATTTTAGTTAATATAGAAATTGTGAGAGTACTAAAAGAGGAAATACAAAGTGACATTTATTCTTGAGTCGAGACCAAAGAGCAAATGGTTGACGTAGCCAACTGGCATAAAAGCCCACAAATGAATGCTGGGACCAGAACATTTAATGCTATTTAGAGACCAAGACTCAAATTTCAAAAAATCAATTGGAAGCCAATGCAGGGAAGCTACAATGATTACATGATCTCTATTCTTTGTTCTTGTCAGGAGTCTGGCAGCAGCATTCTGTGCGAGTTGGAGACAAGAACGACCTTTACCACTGAGACAGGAAACAAGAGTTTCTCTCGGCACTTTGGGAATTAGTGTGTCAATCCGTGAATGTTGATTATGGTTTGCAGAATAAAACACGATGTGATAAAATGTTAGGTTGTGACAGGAGGGTGGGGATCAAAAATAATTGGATGTGACTAAACAATGTCTCCTACGTGGTTTTGATTTACCCAATGCATTCCTGTTGACCTTGCTGATCCCAAACAGAATCTTCCAATTTTAGACAAGTTTTCCAAAGTTGTCCTAGGTGAAGTAGCAATATCTTTAGCCACACTAGGTGTCGTGGCTCCAAGAATGGCAGCGTTGGTCGGTCCACCACGTTAGTCTCAACTGAAATATTTCAAAAATGACAGAAAGCTCACACAGGGTAATGGACCCTCAAATGCACAACTTGTTCTCAGATGTCAAAGTCCAAACTGTTTATTCACAAGCTGTATAAAAAAACACAGGCGAGAGTACCAAAACGCAAAGGCAGAGTACAAACCAGAAGACAAAGCAGGGTGGAAAACGCTCTAGAAACACAAGCTGGAGAAAAACTGACACAAACGGTACAAGACGAACTGGCACAGGACTGAGAAAAAGGGGGATTTGTATATATACTGAACAAAATTATAAACGCAACACTTTTGTTTTTGGCCCATTTTTCATGAGCTGAACTCAAAGATCTAAGACTTTTTCTATATACACAAAAGGCCTATTTCTCTCAAATATTGTTCACCAATCTGTCTAAATCAGTGTTAGTGAGCATTTCTCCTTCGCTGAGAAAATCCATCCTCCTCACAGGTGTGGCATATCAAGATGCTGATTAGACAGCAGGATTATTGCACAGGTGTACCTTAGGCTGGACACAATAAAAGGCCACTCTAGAATGTGCAAATTTTCTGAAGGGGATTCCGGGGGGGTCCGAAAACCAGTCAGTATCTTGTGTTAGGGTTAGTGCCAGACGCTATCGAATGTGAGCATTTGCCCACTCAATTCGGTTACGATGACGAACTGCAGTAAGGTCGAGAGAGAGAGAGATAAAACCTAACCATTACCCTAACCCTAACACCAGATACTGACTGGTTTTCGTCCCCCCGGACCCCGGACCCTGGACCCCCCCAATACAGTAAAATTTGCACATTTTAGAGTGGCCTTTTATTAGCGTAGGGTGACCAGACATCCCGGTTTGACCGGGACAGTCCCGATTTTAAGTTGCTTGTCCCGACAAAAGCCTGTCGGAACGCTAAAATGTCCCGGTTTACACCAACCACTATGAAATTGTCCCGGTTAAACGGTTAAAATGCTGACAGCTAAACGGTGTAAAAGTGTGACTGTATTATAGAGGATTCCAACAGCGGGACGTACAACAGTCTGCCGCTAAAGCTATGAGCTAAAAGACACAAACTAGCACTGAATGAGTGAATAAAGGTTGCGTTTACTTAAAACTGGTAAAACTCGTGGTGCATTCTAAATTTTAATTATTATTTTAATTGTTATTGTAAAATACCCTTTTCTCATCTGTTTTTGTCATTTAACTGCAATCTACTGGTGAAATAAGTTATTGTTAAAATTGATTATTACATTTTTAATAAATCATTTAAATTCTCCCCTTTTTTTTGTGCTGATCCGAAAATTTGTCCGATTTGTGACTCATAACTGTGATCCGATCCAACTGAGTTTTATGATCTGTTGCACCCCTATACAAAACCATTCCAAATAATCAAAGTGATGTAAGGCAAAACAGGTTATTGAACTCATGTCAATTCCTGATGATTCATAAGAGATAATGGAATGAAGTAATGCACAAATCATGAATTAATTCATGCATTAATTCATAATTCATGGACCATTCCTGTAAAGTGTCACCATAACTTTAGTTCAAGCCTGTGGCAGCAGTTCCAAATAATTCATTTAGTGCCAGGCAATGAAAAATACCTTTTCACAAGTTCAGTGGGTGCCTTTTCCAAAAGAATGCTTTAATTCTGAAAAATAAAGTAATGCAATGTCTTTTAATATTATTTCTTAGATATGTAGGCTACATACCAAGAAAGTTCCGGGAAATCTGGGCTCCCTACTGTAGCGCCATCATTAGGTGAAAATTTGCATTCGTCCAGTACTTTGGTTTTTATGCTTATGCCTGTAAAACTACAGACATCTGCCTACTTTGTGTTTGGTGCTAACTAGTGTTAGTATGCTAACACACTAAACTAAAATGGTTAACATATGTTTAACATAAACATGTAAGGGACCGTTCGCTATTTATGGAATGGACCACCGAAGGAAAATAGGGAAGGGTCATGTCTTTTTATTCTTTGTTGAGGGGAGGGTCACCCAAAACATTTTAGTCTGGGGGGGTCACCCAACTTTTGTTGGCAAAATTTCAAAGTGGCTTGTTTGGTGCATATTTTTCCATGTAGCTCTTAGTCTCGACCCTCCTTCGCTACTAGATGGGTCGTCTGACCCATGAGTTTGCTGGGGGGCAGGGGGAGCACTGCTCCCCTGGTGGCTGAAACGGGTAATTGCATTGTGTAAAAAAAGAGTGGAATAATTACGTCTGGCATGACCAGATATTTTATAAATATCTTAAATAACACAAAACTAAATGGTGGTAGGTAATACATCTGATTTCATATACTGCTTTAGTAAAAAATATATTACCTGGCTGACGATGGCAGCAGCAGGACGTAAAAAATGAAAATTACTGTTGCACTTTGTCTGGACACCTTGCCGTGCCAAGGTTGCAATAAAGGTTCCCTAATTTGATGTTATCTTACTAATTGATTGCGGGTTTTGTGTAGATTTGGACTTTTATACGTTTATTCCACTTTGTTTAAATGGCAAAGTGGAGAGGCCTCGTTCACCTGTTTGGAGCTGGCTGGTGAATGTGATGCTCGTATAGGCCTTGCTGGATACACCGTGACTCTGTTTGTGAATATACTGATCGCTGTGGATTACTTTTTTTTTCGTGTCATTGGATTACAGCAAAATACGGATCTTTTTTCTTAACATTTTATGGTGTGATTGCGCTTGGTTTCTGCGTTTGGAGAGGCATCTCAACAGACTGTAGGTCACTGAGGTCACTGATTGTTCACTGTTACATTTTAGTTGAATTTAAGTGTATTGTGTTCCAAGACAGCTGTGCCGCGATTGGATTTCATAAGGGCGAATTGTTAAATTGTTACAATGTAATTGTTACAATGTCCGAAGGACAACACAAGGGTTAATACAGCACCTTAGTGCTCGTTTGTACAGCATTTTGGTCAGCTTAAACTGTGTTTAAATGTGCTCTAGAAAGAAACTTGTTGCCTTGTGGCCTTGTATTGTGCAACACAAGGGTTAAATAAATAACGAATAGTCCCTAAATGATTTTATTTTGAGCAGGTAAGCGTGCTGACATAAGCATTAGCTCAAAGCAACAACAGTGCTGACAGTTTGCCAAAACAGAGTGAGCTGTCATACCATCCAACAGAACTGTCTACTTCCGTGCTCCAGATGCATAAACTACTTCAAGTTTCAAACTTAAGTTTGATCCTTATGTAAAATCTTCCCTTCAGCTCAGGGGTTCATTTAGAAGCGTTGCATAAAGCCTCTTAGGTTGTCTCCTGGTCTACATGTTTAGACTAAAGCGTGATTTATGGTTCTGAGTTAAATTGAGGAATCTACGTACGACGCATGGCTAAGTACATAGGTACGTGAAGCTACTGACCCTACGCCGGATCCTACGTCATAGCCTAACACGCACCTGTCGAAAAATGTAACTACATGTCGCATTGATGCACGTCGCGGCGACGCACGTCGCTCGGCCATGGCACGGTAGCGTTGCATTTCCCCCGACTCATTTCCGGGTTGTCATTCTCCATCAACAACATGAGATCAAGGAGAGGGTTAACTTCTCCTGCTCCAGATCTCCCACCGTGGTCAGAAAGAACAGGGAGACACTTTGGTTCTCTCACTATGACTCTAGAGTCGCTACTCACTCCGAAGCTAATCGGCGTCCCTCTCTCACTCGCTCTTCACACACACACACGCCAGCCCTGCTATTCTCTTAAAGAGATCAACAAACACACACCAACGCACAAGTATAAATATCTTTCACTTTCATAGGCTACAGAGAAAGCTCTGCGTGGAGCCTCTGCAGGACCATAAATTACACTTAAGGCTTTAACTGTAGTTACTCTCATAATATACAGCACATGTGCACTTCAGTTACCATGGATACGCTTCACTCTCATCACCACCCTTTAATGTTAGTGACAAAATGATTTTCAGTGTTAGCTAGTTTCTCCAAAATGGACAACAAAAAAAGAATACAAAAATAATAAAAGCCAAACTGGACAGAAGATGAAAATGATTTTTCTCCTCCAAGAATATGGAAAGTGCAAGCACATAATCAAAGTACATACAATACATTTTGAATAAAAATACTTTAACTAGGATTAGTTATGATCATTAAAAGTAATTTAAAACAAGTGTTTCATTACATGTAATATTTTTTGTTTCGATATCACATTCATGAACGGCGTGTGCATACATCCATGATTAGTTATGAGCTGGGATGGCAAGATAGTAAGCAGAGGTAAAATGAATGGTTCAAAAACAATGCATTGTGGCTCCAACCAGGAAGGCAGAGAAGTGCGAATGAGGAGGAGAATATATTTAGAGTAGCCCTAGCACTAGCGCAAATTCTCCCCACAGCACCTGCTAGCAGCAAACGACGCAAAACAGTATGGAGATATGACCCGAGTTACCTCACATGTAGATTCAGTCAGAGGCGCTGGACAAAGGAAGTGCAGCATGGCTGTGGCTGTCAACAATAAATAATGGTTTAAGGAGTGAACCTGCCTCCTGCGTGAACTGTAGGTAGCTGAATAGGGTAGGCCTATGCTACTCTATTTTATCGTGGGCTATATTGGTGGTACTTAGAGAGCCATATATTTTCTGAAGTGGCATAGGGTGTAAAATGTTTGAGAACCACTGCTCTAACAAGTTGCACATTGCTCATAGTGTCCAGTGGGGTTTTTCCTGCCCCAATAAATATACCTTGGTATTTTCTCCTCCTCTTTAATCACCATAAATTCAGCCACTGTCTTATAGTGCGTTCCATTTGTACTCGGAAGTCGGATTTTCCGAGGTCAAAGTCGCAAACACGCCTGTCAAAGTCGGACAACCTTGCAGTACCCCTAGTTCAAAATCCACCATGGCTGCCCTCTGCATCAACAGTTGTGAAAGCTGTAGTAATATACAGTTATTAGCCCTTCTGTCTTATTTGTGTCTCACTAAATCAGTCGTACACATAGTCCTGTCCAACTTTTATCTGTGGACATGACGTTATGCTGCTTGTATGCACACAAAAACAGCGCAATGTGTTGTTATCAACTGGTATTGCTAACAATGGCTAACCTGGCTGGAGCTATCCCCACAATTAAAAATCTGACTTGTAAATGGAACGCATTCAACTCGGGTGTGACTAGTGTGAGTTTGAAGAAAGTCGTTCTCATCCGTTTTAGTCGTATCCTAGAGTGCAACACTATTTTCAAATCTGTGTGGACAGACCTTGAGACAATCAAAAAACATTGTGACCTGAACTCTGCTTTGTGTCACTTTGTTCTCCGAGCTCGCCACTGCTTTCAGAATCTAGTCACAGGGGTCAGGCCAGTAGATGATAGGATTCCAACCACAAAACAAGTATTTCACAACACTTATGTTACACACATTAATGCAGACTGGTATGGGTGCCTTAAAATTTTCTGAAGAAAAATAGTTACTAAGGACCTTCTAGCCATAAGGGAATAGTGAAGTAGCTAAGGGCAAACACTTAGAGATCAAAGGCTTTTCCCTCACAACACCCTAAGGAAATCATTATGGTAATTTTATGCAACTCATTTCTTTCTAAGGTATCCTTAGATGAAAATGTAAGGGCAATCTTGCTAAGTGGTTTTTGCAACGGTAATTTGGAAAAGGGAAGGAAGAAATAATAAAGAGTTAAGTCATAAAAAGTCTACTTTCTTGATGTAAATTTGTTTCTATGCATGCCATGCATTCATCTTTCTGGTATTTTACATTTTTACAGTGTTTGGTTTAAAGCTTCAGCCTGCAGGAGAAATGCAAGTACGGAACCTCATAGAACTGAATACTTACATGCTGAATAAATCAGACTAGAAAGATATATAATAGAAAAACTGTTCTTTAGAAACTAAACCTGCAGCACCATGCTTTGTCTCACACTGTCACTATGGTAACAATATAATTAGTGAATGTGCTCTATCACTGTCAGCAAGACTGGACTGAAATTAATTTCCAACATTTCACAAATGAGTTGATGAGCTTGAGATGGAATGGATTCTGTTGGCTCGGACAGATAAAAGGAGCGCTGATAATGGAGATGATTTCTGTTCATAATTCAAGGTTCAGTCCTATTACAGGATTCTAGAGAAAGAGCGTCGACATTCTGCGCTGTCGCACGAGCAAACTTAGTGTGGTTATTCTCCGGCACACATACAGTACGCCACCATTATCTTTTCAATCATGTATGCCTTGCATGTTGAATGAAGGGTGAGGATTACCAAAGCCTTTGTTACAGCTCTTAGCATGGAATAACTGTTAAAATTCACGAAGCCCAAATTACTTTTTTTCCATATCTGACGTGATGATCTGTACTTGCATCAACTTCTTGCCAGACAGAAAGGCGCTTTGCAAAGTCTCAATCACTCCCATTGTGATGATTTTCTGTGTAATCCAGCAATTTTCACAATCCGGATTATTTTATCATCTCCCTCCTGATAAACAGAAGCACAATAAAGTCAGATTTCATTTACACTATCCAGGCCAGAAATAATCACTCCCAACCCCATTTACGAATCTGGGTTCATGCCCTCGTTTTTGCACAAATGCATTACACTAAACTTTTTGCCCCATTCGCGGCAGGGCCATAGTAGTGGTATGTCAGTCAGTTCATACATGTTTCCAACTTATTTCGACCCTCTAACCTTTCCTTTGGCTTCTCACTAAGGAAAAAGGTTTCCCTTGATCAACACTTTGGTTTATAACAAGGTAGCTTGGAAACTAATGGCTGGCTATTAACGAATGAAATTTTCTGTAGATTCCACAGAATGAACTCTAATGTTTTGGATACCCGCCGACATTTTCCACAGCGCAACAATCAGGCCCTAGTTTGTACAATATCCGGCCATATTTACACAAATATATATACACAAGAATCAGTATTCCAAATAGTATTTTTCTATTTCATAATTGAATCAGTTTTTTTTTATGGTGAAAAGTAATGCATTTGCATATCCATACAGCGGAGATACCTTATTGTGTAATTCTATACTGTAAAACCTTTCACCATAACTTTACATTAATATACTGGCAGCAGCTTCACCAGTAAACTACTGTTTATTTACAGTATGCATACTGTTTTTAAAGTTTAAGGTATTTTACTGTAAATAGTAAATATTTGACTTTACAGTAATATACTGGCTGCAGTGTACTTCCTGCCTTCTTCTTTATTTTCCCAAGATGCATTAGTATTAACAGTAAATGGCTGTAATCTGTAACATTCACAGATAGTGCTGTAATATCATTATTTTCTCCCAGAATACATTGCCATCTACAGTATGAACCTGTATAACATTAAAACAGTACACAGATACTGTGAGATTCTAGCAGTAAATGTACATCAAAGATCTACAGTGTAGCTATGTTGTTTACATCATAAGATGTCCATGTAATTTCTGTAAATGCGCCAGTGTTAGCCAGTCGGCTAATTTTTAACTGTAGTCCTAGTTGCGTGGATGTCTTTATGGTGGGAAGAAACTGGAGCACCCGTAGGAAACCCACGCAAGCACGGGGAGAACATGCAAACTCCACACAGAAAGGCCTGGAACGACCTGGGTTCGTGAGGCAGAAGTGCTAACCACTGAGCCACCGTGCTGCAGTTGGGAAAAACAATTGACCAATCAGAGCTTTGTACATTCATTTTCCTATGTAGCTGTGAAAATTGTGACAAAAAGTGTTAGTTACTAAACATTATGTGAGCAATTTCATTTTAGAAGCATAGAGGTGGTCAGTATGCCCAGATGTGGGGGGAACAGAGCTATGTTATTATTACCTACATGAGCCCTTTTGGAATTATATTGATAACAGGGCCTACAGTGTTTACAGTCAGGGCCACAAGGCTCTGGAATGACCTACCTGAGGAATTAAGGTTGGCTGAGTCAACATTTTTCAAATCTCTTCTCAAAAAATACTGTTATTGGTTTCCTGGAGTCTTTAGATTTGTTTTTCTTCTTTTTGGGGTGGGGAGGGGGGGCAGGGGGCATTTTAGCCTTTAATAGACCAGACAGCTGTAGACAGGAAAGTGGGGAGAGAGGGAAGACATGCAGCAAAAGGCCACAGGTCAGACTCGAACCCTGAGCTGCTGCGGCGAGGACTGAGCCTCTGCATATGGGCGTCCGCTCTACCAGGTGAGCTACCCAGGCGCCCCTCTTTAGATTTTTTAAGTTGCCTTTTCATGGCGGATAATCCTGCATCACCACTAACCACTGACACGCTGGTTCGAGAGCTTGAAAAACTTAGAAAAACTATGACTGGTGAACTCACATCTCTACTGAACGACTCCCTAGAACATATACGTTCATCAGTCCAGTCGATTGAGGTGACCCTGATGACTCAAGCATCCACAATCAGAAAAATGGAAATTAGCCTATCGGACCACAGCGATCGGATAACCCAGATAGAACACGACGTGGGTGGGCTACAATCCAACTTAAAGTCAGTGATTCAGGAGAATGCTAAGGCTAAGGTGGAGGATTTGGAATAGAGATCAAAGCGTTATAACCTCTGAGTGCTGGGAGTACCAGAAAACATTGAAAAGACGGATTCTAGGGATTTTGTGCTTAAAATGTTTTCTACCCTGCTTGGTTGATTACTTTCTGATCCACCGGAGCTCATAGAAGTCTTCAGCCCAAGCCACGGCCAGGAGATCCACCACGACCTTTTATCGTAAGATTCCACAGATACACAGAGAAAGAGATTGTGCTGAACTGGGCAAAATCTCATAAGGACATTTCCTATAACAGTAACAGAATCCGTATCTTCGAGGACGTCAGCGTGGCAGTGGCAAAGAAGCGCTCAGCATTCAATGAGATCAAAGGGCTTCTCTACAAACGAGGAGTGAAATTCAGGATGCTGTATCCAGCCTGTCTATGTGTCACCTACGGCAACAGAAAACACATGTTCAACTCCCCTGAAGACAGGCATTCTACCAAGAGCGCATCTTCTCCTCGGAGAAATCTACTGTGGAGGAACGCTGAATCAACCAAACAGCAACACTGCTAACCGCAGGTGACAGCTAGCCCTTAGCTGGCTGATCCAGTTGTGCTTGCTAGCAAGCTAAATTGCTTTGTTTTTTTTTTGTTCATGCATGTACTCTCATTTCGTTGAAAACATTAATAGTCTTGCCTTTGTTAATTTTCTTCTTACTTTCCCTAACAAGTTTTCAAGTGACTGTTGCGTAGCCTGTATTTATGGATGTTCTGCTTCCACTAGAAAATTAGGAAGCAGCTGTTATACTACGGCATCTTGAGGCTTGTGTTTAGAGTCGTGCAAAAGTGCTTTGATTGCTTTTGTTTATCTTACTCCCATTATTGGGTAACTTTCACTGCTTAGGGTGTAATAATTACAATATTAGGAGCAGATAACACCACATGAAAAATCGGTTGTATGTACATCGACTATGGCTGCTCGCCGCTTCCTATGGACGAGCATCAGATGTATGATCTATGTTTCCAGTTGATATGTTGGGGTTTTGTGTGTGGGTGGGGGTGGGCAATGTGGACGATGTCCTACGTTATTTATAAAAAAAAAAAAATCCTATTCCCATTATACCATGGTCCATTGCTTATGGAAGGGTACTTTGCGGTTTCCAATCAAAGTGTCAGAATTTACTCTGTTACAGATATCTGAGATATTATAAATGACAAATGCCAACATGACACTAGGCGGATTAAACGGGCATCATATTAAAATAATTACCTGGAATGTACATGGCTTAGGAGGGCAAATTAAACTTTCCAAAATTTTCTCACACTTAAAGAGCCTTTCCACTGATGTCGTCTTTCTACAGGAGACACACCTACGCGTGGATGATCATCTGAGACTGCATAAGCCTTGGGTCGGACAAATCTTTCATTCCAATTTTAATAGTAAATTCAGAGGCACTGTTAATACATAAACTAGTCAAGTTCACCCCAGATCACATACACTGTAATTCTGGTAGTCGATATGTTATAGTTTCAGGTATGCTTTTTCAAGCACCTGTTGTTTTAGCAAATGTGTACGCCCCCAACTGGGACAGCCCAAACTTTAGGTCCACAATTCTTTCTTATTTACCAAATTTGGATACCCACAAGTTAATATTAGGAGGAGACTTCAATTGTGTGACTAACCCTGCCATTGATTGCTCTGACTCCAAATCAGTCATGCCTACTGCAATGTCTAAGATTCTATTAGCCTTTATGGATCAAATTGGCTGTGTTGACCCCTGGCGTTTCTTTCACCCTAATGCTAAAGATTTCTCCTACTACTCCACTGTCCATCAGGTCTACTCCCGTATTGATTACTTTTTTATCAACAAGGCCCTTCTTTCTTCTGTTAATTCTATACAATACACTGCC
The DNA here is from genome assembly GCF_010015445.1 of Perca fluviatilis. Lineage (NCBI taxonomy): Eukaryota > Metazoa > Chordata > Actinopteri > Perciformes > Percidae > Perca > Perca fluviatilis. Next base: position 1,589,572 of record NC_053124.1, on the reverse strand, counting down.
ATTGTCATTTCTGACCATGCACCCCACATTTTAGACCTTTATTTCCCATCAAGTTTGCACAGGCATCAAGGAGGATGGAAGCTTAACTCAGGTTTACTAGCTAACGCAGATTTCTGTGATTTTGTTTGTAGACAATTCTGCATCAGGTGGTCTCAATCTCCAGCAGACCATACACACACTTTTTTCTCCTGCCCTAAGCTACACTCTTTTTGGACATCCTTTTTGACACCCACTCTGTAGTCCTTAATAACCCTATGTCCCCATGCCCCTTGATTGGTATATTTGGTGTGTCTCCTATTGTGGGAAGATTTACTAACTACCAAGCTGATGTTATTGCATTTGCTGCTATGATAGCCAAAGTGTCAAATACTACTACAGTGGAAGAGCCTCCTAGCACAAATTCCTGGTTAGAAGAGGTAATGCTATTTTTACACCTAGAAAAAAATCAAACATACTGTCAGAGGATCCCTGAAGACATTTCAAAAAATTTTAAAACATGGGAGCCCCTCCTTTGTTATACAAACCATCTATCCTCAGCCATTGGTTGACCCCCCCCCCCCTTTTTCTTTTTCTTTACTCTTTATTTATTGTATTTTATTATCTGTGTACTTACTTATTCTTTAATTACCTATACAATTTTCTTTTCCTTTACCTGCCAGTACAATCCTGTGCATCACAATGAATAGGACACAGGGACAGGCCAAGAGGGAGGGAGGAGGGAGATGGGTGGGTAAGTTAGATGGATGGAAGATACATGTTTAGTATCTGGTTAAAGGGTGAGATTAAGAGGGAGGTGGAGGGGTGGAATGAGTGGGAATTTATGTGCACTGTTTAAAAACAAGAAAAATGTCAAACCTGCTACAATTTGGACATTCCCAATACAGCCTGTAATTCTTTTTGAGGTTTGATCAATAAACATATTTAGAAAAAAAAAAGATTTCTCATAACCTAACATGCAGGTTGCCATGGAATTTACTAAGCTTATCCAAGGGCGGAGCCAGACATTGTAAACATTTGGGGCTCAGCCAAAATCTAGGGGGGTGCCTGGGGGCATGCTCTATTTATGGTAATGGAATTTATGTGACCTATTTTTCAAGCCATTTGATAATAGAATCCTATTGATGTTGATGTATGATAGTTGCCCAGGAAAGAAATAATTCTGTAGAGAAAGCATCCTATTCCGTCTCTAACTGTGTGTTCATTTCAATTTTATTTACAGTATCAAATCATAACGCGTTATCTCAAGACACTTTGTAGATAAAGTAGGTCTAGACCACACTCTATATAATTTACAAAGACCCAAGAGAATCAGAATCGGAATCAGAATCAGAAAAGCTTTATTGCCAAGTACATTTTTTACACATACAAGGAATTTGTTTTGGTGTCGTAGGTGCATGTCACACATTATCTAAAATAAGTTAAACAAACAGGTTAACAGAACAGACAATATAAGTATAAATATATAAATATATGTGTATATATACACACACAGGATGTAATAAAATAAGAGTAACAATTAAGATTAAAAGAGCAGATTAAGTACAGTGGCATGTAGAGCCAGAGGTGGGTGTGGAGAGAGTCAGGGTGGTTTCCGGGCCTTGTTAATAAGGCTAGTGGCGGAGGGGAAAAAGCTGTTCATGTGACGTGAGGTTTTGGTCCTGATGGACCTCAGCCTCCTGCCAGAGGGGAGTGGCTCAAAGAGTTTGTGTCCGGGGTGGGAGGGGTCAGCCACAATCTTTCCAGCACGGTTCAGAGTCCTGGTGGCGTAAAGGTCCTGGAGTGGCGGGAGATTGCAGCCAATCACCTTCTCTGCAGACCGAATGACACGCTGCAGTCTGCCCTTGTCCTTGGCAGTGGCAGCAGCGTACCAGATGGTGATGGAGGATGTGAGGATGGACTCAATGATGGCTGTGTAGAAGTGCACCATCATTGTCTTTGGCAGGTTGAACTTCTTCAGCTGCCGCAGGAAGTACATCAACAATTCCAGGAATTCCCCCAAAGCGAGCATTTGGTGAAACATTGGCGAGGAAAAATGTTCTTTTAGGCAGAAACCTTGGACAGACCCAGGCTCTTGATGGGTGGCTATCTGTAGCTGGGACACAGAGAAACTGATACAGATATAAAAATAATAATAACTTGACTTTATACGCTTTTATTTTGTTACATTACAGTCTTTAGTTCAATGTTTTTTTAATCTGAATTTTATGTGATGGATCAGAACACAATAGTCTAAGTTTGTGAAGTGAAATGAGAAAAATATATACATAAAACTATTTTTTAGAAATAAAAAACTGAAAATTGGCATGTGCGTATGTATTCACCCCCTTTGTTATGAAGCCCATAAAAAGCTCTGGTGCAACCAATTACCTTCAGAAGTCACATAATTAGTGAAATGATGTCCACCTGTGTGCAATCTAAGTGTCACATGATGTGTCATTACTAGTGCTGTCAGTTTAACACGTTATTAACGGTGTTAACACAAACCCATTTTAACGGCGTAAATTTTTTTATTGCGAGATTAACATTCTTTTTGGCCTAGCAAACTTTGTAGTTTTTTCACATGCTTTTGCAACAACTAGTAACGTTAGAAAAACTACAACACCACACCGGATCTAGCTAGACCGGAAACAAAACAACATGCACGCTGCCACTTGTTTGCACTTGCTTGCGAGCCGGCCAAAGAGTAGTACATACCTGCAAACTAGTCGCTTATTGACGAAAATTGCCGTTTTGAATGGGGTCCAAGACCCGGTGCTAATACGGCAGCGGTGCCTTAACGACCGTTATCTACCGGACTGAATAGCAACGCGGATTTCGATGCCTTATTTAGGTGCCACTTAAATGCCTGTGCGTCTCTCTGATGTCTTGAAAACGGACGTTAGAGGGAACTGAAACATAGGAGTTCAGTCAACAATACACTTAGCAGCAGGTAACGTTAGCCTACCGTTAGCTAGCAGCTGGAGTAAACATGGTTAAAATGTTTACAGCTAAACGTTGTAAAGTGTGTCTGTATTTCACTGGAGAGGACTCCAACACCGGACTGGAACTGCTGTTGTCTGAAAAACATGATGTCATGTTGCTCGCCTCGCCAGCCTCGTGGTGCATTCACTGTAATTGTAGAATACCCTTTTCCCACCCAGTGGTTGTTTTCACTGTTTTGTGCTCCTTTTTTTTTAGATCAACTTTTTATTGTTTTACATTTTTGAACATACAGAACAGACAAATACAATTGAACAAGATGCTCCTTTTTTAAATATATATATCTTTCGGTTCAGTCACCATTTTAAAAGTATCGTATCATGTTGATAAGAGCATTAAAATTAGAAAAAAATAATGGGACAAAAAGAAATCAAGGGACATTTAAAATAGATAAAAATGTGCGATTATTTGCGAGTTAACTATGACATTAATGCGATTAATCACGATTAAATATTTTAATCGTTTGACAGCACTAGTCATTACACATACACACCTTTTTTGAAAGGCCCCAGAGGCGGCAACACCTAAGCAATAGGCACCACTAACCAAACACTGCCATGAAGACCAAGGAACTCTCCAAACAGGTAAGGGACAATGGGCCTCATTCACCAATATCTCCCTAAGTTTTCTCTTAAATATGTTCTTAAGAAGGTTCCTAAGAAAAGTTTACGTCGGATTCATGACGTGTTCTTAAACAGCAGATTTGTTTGCATCTGTGTTCTTAGGATTGATGAATCCCACGTCTTCGTAACTGAAAGCGCGTGCCAGTTGTTCCTAATTAGCATAAGAAAACGCCCCGCAAATTCCCATATAAGGACATGACACTTCCTGTGCACCTCCTGGGAGACAGGTTTTCGGAGATTGTCGGAGCCGCGGTTGAGGAAGTACTGAATCTCAGTACTTAAATAAAAGTACAAATAACCAGAGACATATTTACTTTAGTAAAAGTAGAAGTGGTGAGACAAATGTGTGACGGTCAGGAAGACGTTTTGGCAGGGGGAAACTGATCAGAAAATGTAACGGAACATTGTAGAAATGTAGTGGAGTAGAAAGTATAGATAATTGCTGCAAAATGTAGCAAAGTAAAAGTCAAAAGTTGACTATGCACTATTGAGTCTACTTAAGTAAAGTACAGATACGTGAAAAATGTACTTAAGTACAGTTACGAAGAATTTGTACTTTGTTACATTCTACCACTGCATTTTGGCCATATAAGTAGCGACCAATCACCAAATAACGCAGGATTTAATCAGTTTAACTGCTAATGTGAATTGCAGTGTTAGTGTTTTTTTGCATAATATGATTTCTTTTTCAACAAATGATCAGAAATACATTACAGTACAATACTATCATTGTAAACGACTGTAGAATTAAATAAAATGCAGTAGCCAATCATTTGAAACAAATTGTCATCACTCAAATGTGCGTAAGAGTGCTTTTCAGTGTTCGTAGATTTTGTTCTTAGCTAAGAACAAATCCAAGTTAAGAAAACATTAGTGAATGCCAGAATCTTCGTAAAAAGTTCGTAAGAAGGGTTTAAGAACACATTTCTTTGTAAGAACAGTTTGTGAATGAGGCCCAATGTTGTTGAGAAGTACAAGTCAGGGTTAGGTTATAAAAAAATATCCAAATCTTTGATGATCCCAGGAGCACCATCAAATATATCATAACCAAATGGAAAGAACGTGGCACAACAGCAAACCTGCCAAGAGACGGCCACCCACCAAAACTCACGGACCAGGCAAGGAGGGCATTAATCAGAGAGGCAGCAGAGAGACCTAAGGTAACCCTGGAGGAGCTGCAGAGTTCCACAGCAGAGACTGGAGTATCTGTACATAGGACGACAATAAGCCGTACGCACCATAGAGTTGGGCTTTATGGCAGAGAGGCCAGAAGAAAGCCATTACTTTCAGCAAAAAACAAAATGGCACGTTTTGAGTTTGCGAAAAGGCATGTGGGAGACTCCCAAAATGTATGGAGGAAGGTGCTCTGGTCTGATGAGACTAAAATTTAACTTTTAGGCCATCAAAGAAAACGCTATGTCTGGCGCAAACACAACACATCACATCACCCAAAGAACACCATACCCACAGTGAAACATGGTGGTGGCAGCATCATGCTGTGGGGATGTTTTCAGCAGCCGGGACTGGGAAACTGGTCAGAGTTGGGGGAAAGATGGATGATGCCAAATACAGGGATATTCTTGAGCAAAACCTGTACCACTCTGTGCGTGATTTGAGGCTAGGACGGAGGTTCACCGTCCAGCAGGACAATGACCCCAAACACACTGCTAAAGCAACACTTGAGTGGTTTAAGGGGAAACATGTAAATGTGTTGGAATGGCCTAGTCAAAGCCCACACCTCAATCGAATAGGAAATCTGTGGTCAGACTTAAAGATTGCTGTTCACAAGCACAAACCATCCAACTTGAAGGAGCTGGAGCAGTTTTGCAAGGAGGAATGGGCAAAAATCCCAGTGGTAAGATGTGGCAAGCTCAGAGACTTATCCAAAGCGACTTGGAGCTGTGATTGCCGCAAAAGGTGGCTCTACAAAGTATTGACTTTAGAGGGGTGAATAGTTATGCACATTTACTTTTTTTCTGTTATTTTGTCCTATTTGTTGTTTGCTTCACAATAATAATAATAATAAAAAAAAAATCTTCAAAGTTGTGGGCATGTTCTGTAAATTAAATGATGCAAATCCTCAAACAATCTGTTGATTCCAGGTTGTGAGGCAACAAAACATGAAAAATGCCAAGGGGGGTGAATACTTTTGCAAGGCACTGTACAGATATAGAGAACTATGATGCATAATCATTATATCAGTTGGTATCATAAACAGTGACAATCATAGTAACCATAAAGATAATAGAACTATGACTAGAAATAATAGTTGTAGCAGTGTGTAGCAGGGTGTCGAGCAGGACCAAGACAGCAGCTGCAACCAAGATTTAGGTGCCACCCTAATCCAAGGAAATATGCGAGGCGAGAAAACATAAGGACTCAGGGGTTAGTAACAAACATTTCTGGGACATGAATGCACACAGATGGAAAGAGAGAGAAGAGAGGGGCTCAGTGTGTCAAAGGAAGTCCCCCGGGCAGTCTAGACCTATAACAACTAAGAGCTGGTCCAAGGCAAACCTGAGCCAGTTCTATAAGGGTTGGTAGATGAATCTGACGACTATTATGAAACCAGAAAATGTTAAGGATTACTAATGGCGCTTACCCACTGCTAGTACCAACTCTACTCTACTCGGCTTGACTAGACTCGACCACGGTGCCCCGTCCTCCATTTTCAATTTGAGGGGAGTTGAGCAGGTACCATGTAATGGAAAAACGCCATGATTTTCACTCCTGCCACTTAAAAAGAGGATTCTGACTTTTTTTCAGAATTCTGACATTAAACTTAGTACTCAATCCATTGTTTTCATATGTGGCCCTAATCCTCTTCCGTACATATTAACGTATATTTTCAGACTGAAATAAGAATGTTTTTTACATAATTTGGCGCGCCCCCCTGCTCTTTCGGATGGAAACCCCACATCATCTTCTATATCAAACGAAAAAGGCATGTCCTGTTCTCAGACCTTTTAGAAACATCGACTGCACCTATTAATGGCCTTAATGACGCCATTAAGACAGCAGCTGAGTTGTTAAAGTCCTATATAAACTTAAAACAAAAAGTAAGGACATTTGTGTTTGGTAGATTATTTCTCTGTGGTAACAATGTTTTTTGGCAATAAATCTTATACCGTTGGAAAGCCTGTTTAGTTCCCTTTCAAATGGTGCCCGATTTGTAAGGAACATACATTTGTGGGATGAGAAACAGAGATGAGTATGTCGGTTGCGACCATGAAAAATTTGCCAAATCTTCTCTGCCAATGCCAAACAGCTTATTCTGCCATTGACTAGTTTGGTGTTTGGTGGATTGGATGATTGAAGTTTGAAGAAACGAGACATATTGGCAATTTAACAATGTATTCATTTAACAAACAGGAGCCTCAGTAGCGTGTGGAAGAACCATACACAGCCACAACAGCCTGGCACCTCCTCCTCATGCTTTTCACCAGCCTGGTCACACACTGCTGTGGGATGGCATCCCATTCTTCAACCAGCATTTGTTGCAAGTCAGCCAACGTGGTTGTGTTGGTCACTCTGGCACGAACAGCACGCCCAAGCTGATCCCATAAGTATTCAATGGGGTTAAGGTCAGGACTGCTGGCAGGCCATTCCATCCTCTCTACTCCCACATTCTGGAGGTAGTCTCTGATAAACCCCGCCCTGTGGGGGCGAGCGTTGTCATCTTGGAGGATAGAGTTTGGTCCTAGACTGTGGAGATATGGGATGGCAACTGGCTGCAGAATCAAGCAACTGATTGTCAGCACCTGGGGGTACCAGAAGCTCAAAACAAGAGTCAATAGCAACAGCAAAGAAAAGCTGTTTGGCATTGTCAGAGACGATTTGGCAAATTTTTCATGGGCGCAACCCGCATACTAAGCTCTGCTGCTCATCCCACATATGCATGTTCCTTAAAAATGGGGCACCATTTGAAAGGGAACTAAACAGGCTTTCCAACGGTATAAGATTTATTGCCAAAAAGCATTGTTACCACAGAGAAATAATCCACCAAACACAAAGTCCTTATTTTTTATTTTAAGTTTATAAACTGTATATGACTGATAGACTGTGACTGCTCATGTAAAGGTAATTGTCAAGTTACATTTTTGAAATATGATTTTCAAGGTGGAAGGAGGAGAGTGAACATGGAGTGGAGGAATCAGGTGTCTGCAAAGATATTCTCCCCTTGCATTTCATCTTTTCTTTGACCTCAGTTTACTGTATTATTATATTATGAATAATGTTTTTGCATCTATATTTGAGTCAGTTGCATAAACAAAGACTTGGTTGCAGAACTCAAACAGGGCATTTGAATGATTTTGTTGGGGCAGACGGTTCACTGACAAACCTCTTCAACTTGCTTATTTCCTCTATTTGTACTGTTTGTTGCAGTTGTGATCGGCATGAGATTGCGGCGTGAAGGGATTGCAGGGTTTGCCAACTTCCACGTCTGAATGTCCTCTGATGAATAGTACTCCTTTATTAAAAACCACCAAGCACGTTTTCTTTCTCTCAATCAGGGCATTGATTGCAGGACAATGGATGTGTTTGATTGAGACATAATCAGACACTTCACTAATTGGACTTCAAAGGAAAATCAGCAGCATGCAGACATGAGGCAGAAATCACACAGTAGTCCTTCTGAAGAGGTCAACGCTGTCTGCTCTATCAGGAACTGGGGTCACAAAGTTTAGTTTATAGCACAAGCAGTGGTAACAATTGCCATTTCCAAATATATAGAAGTAATGTTATTCACAGTTGAAAAACTGATTGAGAAATTTCTAGTGAGGTAGCCAGTCCACTCAGAGAGAGAGAGAGTGAGAGAGAGAGAGAGAGAGTGTGTGTGTGTGTTTTAACAAGGTCTCGTTCTCTAATAGATTTGTTGTTGAGATATACATTATTCCTAAAAAAAACATCACCAAACACATATGGTGTTTTGAATATGCAGAAAATTTCCTTTACATGAATAAAGACATTCGCATAAATTGTTGCATAAAATTTCACCAGAATGCAGGAAATTAAGATGCCAAACTTTTTTTTTATTTTATGGGGGACGACCCCCCGCCATTATTATGTGTCCCCCCCCAAAGTTGAAACAAAACCTAAGCCGTATGTGTGACTTGACATGTCTTAATGTCATCATCAATCATTCAATCAATCAATTAATGAATCAATCAATCTGTTTTTTGTCACATAGGATACAATTCCAGTGAAATGTAATGACGCCAGTTCATTCAATGTTTGCATTCATTGTAACATGTTGCCACTTTCAACTGAACCAACTTCTGTATTATAGATATTAGTTTATAAATAAAATAATAATACAATAAATATTAGACGTTATTGCTGAAAAGCGCAAGTTTCATTTTGTGGGAGCAAAGTTTCCCTTTAAACAAATGTACAATATGTAACTTTCTGCCGCTAGGGGTTTTTCAACCAAAACAATAGATGGTAAACCCAGACGTTGATGACGTTGGAAAGTAGTGTGGAATTATGGGAGTTGTTGTTTTTATTATTAAACACCTTCGCTGGTTAGAATGCATCTGTTCACAGACGAGTTTACCCATTCAAGTTTATTCACGTTACGTTTAGCAATGTTTATTCATGTCATTCTCATAAAATAGCTGCATTTTCCCAACACAAGTTTTTCTTGATTCGATCTGTATTGTTAGCTGACCAGTTAGCTAGTGAGCCAGCAAGCTAACATTAGCCAGCAGCTAAAACCACAGTGACTATCGCAATATATTTCACATGTCAATGTCACCTTTTGGTGTTATCACATCGCACCCAACCCAAACATGTCACTTACCTGTCAGTATCAAATGTCTTAGCTAGATAACTTTACAGCTAGCTAACTATTTACAGCAACCTCAAAAGTACATTTTAATTTATTAGTCATAAAGTGTCTAAAAAGGCACCTTATTTGCTACATAATATTGGTGAATATTGTTATTTTCAGTGTTCCTATGTCATTCTGGATAGATACATGCTTTATTAATACCCATATTGATGATCTTATTACAGCACATCCTCCTTTTACATTGGAATGACATCTTTCAGGTACATTAAAGCAGACATGCTCACAAGACTCTCAGCTAGAGTCCAAGTCAAGTCTCAAGTCTCTGAGTTAGAGTCCAAGTCAAGTCTCAAGTCTCTGAGTTAGAGTCCAAGTCAAGTCTCAAGTCTCTGAGCTAGAGTCCAAGTCAAGTCTCAAGTCTCTGAGCTAGTGTCCAACTAAAGTCTCAAGTCTCTGAGTTAGAGTCCAACTAAAGTCTCAAGTCTCTGAGCTAGAGTCCAAGTCAAGTCTCAAGTCTCTGAGCTAGAGTCCAACTAAAGTCTCAAGTCTCTGAGTTAGAGTCCAACTAAAGTCTCAAGTCTCTGAGTTAGAGTCCAACTAAAGTCTCAAGTCTCTGAGTTAGAGTCCAACTAAAGTCTCAAGTCTCTGAGCTAGAGTCCAAGTCAAGTCTCAAGTCTCTCAGCTAGAGTCCAAGTCAAATCTCAAGTCTCTTGTGGTTATGAGTGTTGTATCATCTGCTGCGTTTTATCCATGCTGCTCAGAACACTGCAGAGCTATATATAATAAAATCGTAGTTCGTAGCTAAAGCAAGAAGCAAGCTAACGTTAGATGGCCAATGCTGAGCTAAACATGTTTGCTAACCTATCAGGGTGCGTTTTCAGGTGCCTGATAAAATGAGATGTGGTTGAGCCAGAATCCTTTATCTTGATACCACATACTTAGCATGCAGCGCTTCTTTTGTTTGGGTCTTGTTGTATAAAGTTTGTATAAAGAGCTGGCGTGCTCAACATGTTTGTTGTCCTCTATCACGTGTTTTTAATCCTCCGTGTCTTCCTTGGCTACTAGTAACTGCGTGGAGGAAGGGTGGGGGCTGTGCGCCATCATGGAAGGCTTGTATTATGGATGCGCCGACAGTGTTGTTGTCATTACTTTGAACATTTACATACATTTACAACCCAGCTGGTTGTCTACGCGAGCACCTGGTTACATCTCTGGCTCAAGAAGCGAACGTTGCTACCATCTATTAAAAACAAAATGAGCTAGCTAAAAAATATAAAATGATTTCACTATGTCGACTCAGATTTTATTCATATCAACACGTTTCTAGTCACCATTTCATGTTTTTTTCCGGAAACCATTTGCAGCTTAGCCATTACTGTAAAGTGCTGTTTAAAAACTGCTACTGAATTAATTTCAGAATTTTGTTTATGCTGAAGATGGGGTTTGATTCTTGCAGCAGCAGATCCACACTCTCATTTCCACAAATATTATACAAAATGCTGGGGATTTCCGGATCCAAATATCATTGGCCCCAATCCTAGTCCTTTGATATTGGGTTTCTGCAGACCGAGTCCGATCCAATCCTAATATTTACCTAAATGTTGATTAAATATGTATTTGACCGCTGTAGCCTTCTAAATTCAGCCCACCTCATTTTTCAGGGGCTACTTGATCCAAATACTGGAGGTCCCCATTCAAAACTATAAAGTTGATCAACTTAAATTATATTTATGATGAGCATGAAAGTTTAACAGGGAGTTTGTAACTTCTAATATTTGGCCCTGAGCCTGATAGGCCCATTCAATAATCCCTCCAAAGTGTGGGAAGAAAACCCTTGAGCAGATTCTACGAACAGCCAGGGGGAAGATGTTAAACACTAAGACACTGTTAAGCCCAATAAGATTGTTCTGTTTTGGTCAGAGGAACATAAGACACAAGCAGCACAGTCATCATCAGTGGTGGAAGAAGTATTAAGATATTTTACTTTAAGTGGCTATATGTAACTTTCAGTCTGTGTTGATTCTAGCAACCCATTTGGAGTAAAGCGGTAGTGTTTTTACCACACCTGCTGTCTAAAGGTATTTTCTATGGTGCTGTATTACCAACTCTAGAGTTAGAGTTACCGGGAGGTCATGTAATCGCGATGAATATTTTGCTCAGAAAATCATTAATTTACAATAAGAGAATAAGTTACAGATGCATCGTTGAACTGGGTATCACTGTCACTGTGTTACGAGCCAAAGCATTAAGAGTTTGTTGTAGCAACCAACGTAATAATAACTTAGAATAATGTAGCGCATTTCATGAGACCCAAGGATGCTTTACACAAGTATCGTTACAGGGGGACAGGGGGAAAGAAAATAGTAGGCCAACACAAACACAGAGTAAAGGGAAAACGTCCGGCTAAATGGAAGGGGGACGTAATTATATGTGGGCTACTGACGTACAATCACATCGCGCACTGTAAAGTTATTTTATGAATGAAATAGACATATTACATACCTGAGGGCCAATTCGGGGTTTTCAATCATTTACAATCCTGTAATTGTCTCCATCTGTTGAAAGCCCGACCGATGTTGACTCATGTTATCGTTGTCTTTCACTTTCCCTTGTTCTTCGTCCTTCTTTCCTGTGATGGTGCTGCCCCAGTATCAGCCATAACTACAACAGATAACTTCTTAAATAACATTAAAATACCATCAGAATGTGTTACTGTAGCATCGTCTACCTGCTACAAATCATTCTGTGACTTCGTGGGAAAAATCAGACCTGGTTAGAGGCCTTACCAAAAACATAAAAATATAAAAATAGTGTTCTTTTCACTGTTAGTCTCGTCTGCTGTTACAGGTCATTTAAGACCGTTGTATGAAAAATGACAGAGCTTCAGAAATATTAAAAACTTGTAGTCACTTTAATTAAAAGTACTAATTCCTCTGTTACAAGTAAAAGTCCTGCATTGGAAATGTTACTTAAGTAAAAGTATGTAAGTATCATCAGGAAAATGTAAGTATAAAAAGTACTCAATGCAGAAAAATCCTCCCATTTTAGAAACTGGAAACGAGCCAAACAGTTCTGTCAATAAGCTGTGTGTTTAATGGTCTAATCATTTCAGCTCGACTTGTAGGCCGTTATATTGTTGGCTAGTTTACTTTAGAATGGAAGCAAAGGAACAAGTCCCGCACGCTGCTCTTGCTATAGCATCACCGTTTATTTACAAAAACCTGTTCCAGTCCCTCCGGACCTTCATCAAGAGTATTTCAAACAACAAACACAACCGGGCTTAAATACTTTTCGCCCCTCCCATTCTGTGTCCCCTTTGTTTCCAAGTTGATGTTATCCAACGTACCTGCACAGAGGAACTTTTGGATGTGCGAGTTGTTTCTTCAAAAAAGTTATTGTTTATTTAACATTTAACATTGTATATTATAAACTACATATGTTTTGTGTGCAAAAATCTTAAATTGTAAAGTAACTAAAACTGTCAGATTAATGTAGTGGAGTAAAAAGTACAATATTTCCCTCTGAAATGTAGCGGAGTAGAAGTAGAAAAGTACATCAAATTTGTACTTTAGTACAATACTTGAGTGAATATACTTAGTTACATTCCACCACTGGTCATCATAAAGCAGATAGTCACAATTATTATTATTAGAGAGATAGTCCTTGAAGACAATCTCCCTGGGCATAAAGAAAGATCTATCTTATCTCATTATAAGACACTACATGCAGATTGATGTTAATCAGTGAACACTGATGACATTATATATTTATTTAGTAAATATTTAAATTGGCCTTAAATCAAGGAGCACTTGGCAACTTCTAATCAGCCCACTGTGTCTGTAACCTCTTGAAATTAGCCTGTGCTAATTATCGCCTAAAAGCTTTAATTTGTTTTGCAACAATCCCAGAGCTGTGTGCATACAAAGAGGAGTGGCTCACCATAGGCCGTCTCATTCCCACCTCCTCCTTTTTTCCTTTTTATTTTATTTATTTATGTCGTCGTTGTGGAAGAGGAGAAGGCTCCCTATGGACCTTTCTATCACTATCTACAAGCGCTCTCTCCGACCAGCCACAACATACAGCAACAGCTTGTAGGTAATTGATCAGGCAAGTGAACTGTAAAATATTCATTTTCTACTTCAACAGCCAGATAAATCTCTAGGGAGGGCTCGGGGAGGACGCTGGCTGGAAATATTGCTTATGCACCACGAGGTAGGTAGCTGCAGCAGCATGATGGTGAGGGGCAGATAAGAGGGGAAGCGTCTCCGGGTTCGGGGTGTAGCTGCCAGTGAGGGCCAGTCATGCAATTCCCTGCTTGGCTTTAGACCAAGAAGCCAAATCCCCCTGTACAGCCCTGGATTTCATGCTGCAGAGCTGAGGGGAGCTTGGTCTGCAACCTCCATGGCTGGCAGGCTAAATAGCTGATTCCTGCCCCAGTCTGCCTCACCTGTTTCTGTGTATTGTAGCTTCAATCACACTAACACATCCGAGATAGCGCCACTTCAATTCACTGATTTTGTGTGTGTGTGTGCGTGCGTGTGCTTGTGTGACACTTAAGCAGAGGGGAAAACAGCAATTTCCAAGGCTCTCCATTTATTTGTCAATGCAATGTATCAATGAAGCAGCCAGTGAAACAGATGAGGCATAAATCCCTCAATGTCCCTCAGGCCTCAAAAAAAAAAAAAAAAAAAAAAAAAAAATTTTTTTTTTTTTTTTTTTTTTTTTTTTTTTTTTTTTTTTTTTTTTTTTTTTTTTTTTTTTTTTTTTTTTTTTTTTTTTTTTTTTTTTTTTTTTTTTTTTTTAAATTTTTTTTTTTTTTTTTTTTTTCCCTTTAACTTTATAAATAAACACACACACACATATACACACACACACACACACACACACACACACACACACACACACACACACACACACACACACACACACACACACAAAGTACAGTTTATGGAAAATATGTGAGTCATTTCACACAAACACACCAGTCTTCCTCCAGTCTTGTGTCCTATACTTCATATTTGGATATTTAGAATATGAGGCATCTTTCAGTTCTTTCAATATCAAAAATCCTACATTTAGCACAGGCCACCATGGGATACATTTGAACATCAATGTAGTCATATTGAGTCTTTTTAAAACTTTTTCTTTAATCTGTTGGTACTGAAACCTGTAGCATAACAATGTCCTGTCTAGGATAGTGAAAGTGAGCAGCAAGATCTTGGGGGGTAGAGCAGAGTATGATACCTGACCTGTTCAACAGAAAGGGAAGAAGGAAAGCTAAAGCCATCCTGTCCAACAGCGCCCACCCGCTATACTGAATTTCAGTTATGGCCCTCTTGCTCTAGGTTCAGATTCCTCCTCCTCAAGCAAGCAAGTAAAGTTTTTTTTATAGGACTTTAACAGACACCACAATCAAAGAAATACAATCTAATACACTCATGTAGGCCCAAATAAAGTAAGATGAAACACCAAATACAACATACAAAGAGAACAGACATAGGACACAGGTTTGAAACACATGCTAGCCAAATGCCTGCCTGCCAGAGTCTAACAACCTTATTGGAAGACTATTTCAGAGCTTGTTAAGAGTAAACTGTACAAGCGCTCTTTCATCCCCACAGACATTTCACTTCTGAACACAGGCCAGTGGAGAAGGTACAGCAGTGAGTCCTTACTCAGTCGGTGAAGTGTGCAGTTTAGTTGATGATATGGGATTTATGTTGATGATGATGATAATGATAGATGAGGGGTCTTCAACGTTTTTGGACCCCTTAAACAAGAGAGAAACGGATCAGGGTCCCCCTACTACATACAGTATATTGTATAAAATGAAGTTGCATATTAAACTGGGCCTACAATCATGTGTGGGCGGCCTAAAGCCTTTATACATACCTTTTTAGTGCATAGAATACTAAACTATTAAAATATTTGTTGGCATGATTTTATAAATTGTATATTAATGTTAAAAATACATGTGGATCTTTGGATTGCTACCTTAGTGACTACAGTACCTATAGGCCAGTAAGCCTATCATCAATGTGCGTGTTTTTTTTCACAAATAGGCTGATTTATTAGCCTGACAAGCCAGACCCACATCCAGATGTTGGGTCTGGGAACTCACCATTGGCAGGGCTCAATCTGAGGGGCGGGATAAACGGTTGTCTTTCAAATTCCCTCTGCACGCAATAGGATAGCGCTACAACCAACCAGAGCAAAGCTAGTTGATAGATTAAACTTTTGGTATCCGGTCGGCAAAACTCTGAACACATCTTCCTTTTTTAAGAATGATTTCTGTGCCGTTCTTTGATCTTTTCTCAAAGAAAAGCTGAACTCCAAGTCTTCCAGAAGACCGCTGTTCTCCAGCAGCAGCAGCCATAAGCCCGTCCACCGACTCTATACACGATGTGATTGGCCTGACCAGAGTTTGGTTTTTCCAGCTTGCAAGTCAACGAGAGTGCCTAGACCCCCCTGGCTGCAAATTACATTTGCTGCCGCTAGGGTGCGTCTAGATTTCTAGGCTACTGATTTATATTTGCTAATAATATGTTGAATTCATGTTGACAATTTAAATTTTTGAAAAGACTTTCTTCAAGACTTTGGTCACAATGCAATTTGTTGTGTGTATTCATATTCATTTGGTTATTCTGCCACTTTTGTAGATGTTATTGATGCTATGCTTTGTACACCGGAAAAGTGAGTCTCATAACCAGCCAGGCCCGGATTGGCTAATCGGGAGCACCGGGAGAATTCCCGGTGGGCCGGTCTGGTTGTGAGGGCCAGTGTTCAGGTATGGCACTGGTTTGAAATCATAGTTGAATATTTTGGATGCTGTCCCTATGCTGCCTGCACTCGCAGCCCACTTTTTGTATTTACAGTATTTATTTTTTCTTGCAGCCCACCGTTCTCTTGATTCATGCAGCCCACTCGCAGAGTGCAGCCGGGTTAATGATGACCTATTTATGTTCGGAGTCCTCCGACGGCAGCACCTTGCTTAAAAAACAACAAACCGTCATCGTACACAAGTCACTGGTGCTCGTTGGAGGATGCCACCGCGAGCAAAAAGAAGCTGTTTTAAACGGGTAATAGAAAGCGCAAAACGGCACTGAAAAAGCGTCAATTTAAAAAGTAGAGCTCTAGAAAGTGACGCGCCAGATGACTTTTTATTTTTAGCAAAACGCAAATGAGACGTTGAGATGGGTAAGCTTAGTTAGGAGTGCGCAAACGCGTTTTGTTTATGAATAACTTGTTTGGTGCTCCAGCAGCAGCTAGTAGCTACTAGTCTTTGTGTACAGTGAAATAGGAGTAAGGTTAACAGTATAGAGAGATCAGTGGCGTGGGTTGAATTGTGGTTTATAATTTAGTGTGGTGTTGACCTGCTCTATATAGCCCTATAATATACAGAGATTGGACTACCTAAGACACTGACTGCGATAATTTGTGGGATTGTGTGAGTTTAATTTTAAAGTGTTTGGTAGCAGAGCCAGTAGTGTGATTAGGATAGTGTGTCAGTGTGGATGAATTACTGTAGTGTGCGTTTACAGTTGTACAAAAAACATGTCAGTTAGTACAATATAATATTTGACCAAATATTACTTGTGACCCATTATAAAGTTGTATGAATATTAAGGAAAAATGATTATAATTTTAGATATTTGGAACAGATTCTGATATTGTTCAACATCATTGGGTTGTTGTTAAGATGTTAACTTTTCTAATAAATCTACATTGTGAGGCAACACTTGGAAATAGTGATATTTTACAAAATACACCGAATTACAAGGATGTAGAGGACAGGGCACTATTGCAGACTTATATACTAAGGTTTTGATTACATATTTTTAATATAGTCATTCGTGAAGTAAAGTGGGCCGGTCTAAGGCATGAAAATCCAGGGATGAAAATGAGTCCCAATCCAGCCCTGTAACCAGCTGCATGTCGCTTTGATATTTGGAATAAAAAGTAAGGGGAAACAACATAAATGGTGACATTGTATGCATGTGAAGCAGTGGGTGGTGTGATGGGGACTGGGTGGCCCCTCAGAGCTCACACATGCTTTTATTGCTGTGTGTGAAGTGCTTTGCTAAACACTTTATATTCTGCTAAAAGACGACGAAATGCCCAACTCACAGTGCCGGAGCAGAGCAGCATGTTTGTAATTAAGTAGTTAGAAATCAAAGCAATATGTGGAATGATTAATATTTAATAACACAGAGTTTTTATGGCTGGGTTAATTGAATACCTTATCTTTATTATGCAGATGCTTCATAAATATGAAATATTACACATTACAGATAGCTGCTCTTGAAAACCTCACTGAAGCATTTAGAAATATAATTAAGCTTAGCAAAAATAAACCCAGGACTTTTTCCTCTTTGCAATATTTTTTCCTTGGGGAAGCTTTATCTACAATGGACCTACATCAACAAAATAATAAATAGCTCTGTGGACGCAGAGAATGGAACTTCCTCCGTCCCCCAACCTTCACAACACAAACTTATTTTGCTTCTCTTCCTGACTCAAAAGGATGTACTTACTCTTACTCTTCACAGATCAATGTAAGCTCTCACAGAGGGTTGATTAATCACAGGATTACGTCTGAGCTCAACCATTGAATATTTCAATATAAAATGTAATCTTGTCATTGTTTGCTGCTCTGTGGTCAGAGCAGGCACGCTGGATTGGAGGAGTCCAACAATGATTGTCAACAGTGGATTACACAAAGCCACGCACTGTATTAAAGCTGAGGAACCGAATGCAACACGCACATGTGAAGTAGCTTACATGCTTCTATATGTTTAAACAAACGCTACATTCTTGGCTTGACCTCGACAGACTGCGGCGTGTTGTGTAGGGTGTACCATCACCAGGGTGATTTAGCGTCAGGATCCATGGTATTTGTTTTTTAGTAAGTAAGTAAAGTTTATTTATATAGAACTTATCACAGACAGGGTCACAAAGTGCTTTAGGCCGGTTAAACACTGGCTGCGTGGCGTGAGCGTGGCGTTTCTGTTGCGTGTCAGTTAGGTGGCGGCTAGGTGGATTTTTCTATGTCTTTGCACACCAGAAACGTGTCTGACGCGCTGCTGCTGCTAGCCTTGTCTGGACACATGTATCTTTCCCATTGATAAAATGAAATACCATGTTAAACATAAATATATACACTCTTAACCCAAATTAGTTGACTTTACGCGCAAATCACGTGGAAACCCGTTGCCCTATCCCACTTTAGTTTTTACACACGCTGAAACTAAACATGTCGAGTTGTATTGACATGGAACCTTAAGTTTAGTATTTATATTTATTAGTAGTGTGTACTCAAAATCATTAGATAAAACTAGCTATTATGACTTTTTATTGCTACTCATCATTTAACACAATTACTGTATTTTCCTCTAATTTAATTAGCTTTTGATTTGTTTTTAAATATGTTATAAAACATTGTTTCAATTAAATTGGATGAAAAAAAAGAAACACCTCTAAATGCTCCAATGCATTTTATTTTTAAGAAAAATGGCCAAACAGCCAATCTTGTTATGACAAACTTAACATCAGGTCAACATCAACACGTCCAACCTAAAATGATTAATCTGAAAAAGGTCATTTCAAATAAATTAAAAACAATTATGTGTGTGGGTGTTTTATGTGTTTGTGGGTGTTATGTGTGTGTGTTGTCGGTGTCTGTGTTGTGCGTGTGGGTGTTGTCCGTGTGTGTTGTGTTTGTGGGTGTTGTCCATGTCTGTGTTGTGTGTGTGTGTTGTGTGTGTGTTTTTTTTTTTTTTTTTTTTTTTTTTTTTTTTGTCCGTGTGTGTTGTGTGTGTGTGTTGTCCATGTCTGTGTTGTGTGTGGGTGTTGTCCGTGTCTGTGTTGTGTGTGTGTGTCCATGTCTGTGTTGTGTGTGGGTGTTGTCCGTGTCTGTGTTGTGTGTGTGTGTGGTCCATGTGTGTGTTGTGTTTGTGGGTTTTGTCCGTGTCTGTGTTGTGTGTGGGTGTTGTCTGTGTGTGTCTGTGTTGTGTGTGGGTGTTGTCCGTGTGTGTCTGTGTTGTCCGTGTGGGTGTTGTGTTTGTGGGTTTTGTCCGTGTCTGTGTTGTTTGTGTGGGTGTTGTTTGTGTGTTTTGTCCGTGTGGGTGTTTTGTTTTTCTGTGTTTTCTTTTTTTTTTGTGTCTGTGTTGTCCGTGTGGGTGTTGTGTTTGTGGGTGTTGTTTGTGTGTTGTTGTTTGTGTGGTTGTTGTCCGTGTGTGTCTGTGTTGTTTGTGTGGGTGTTGTCTGTGTGTGTCTGTGTTGTCCGTGTGGGTGTTGTCTGTGTGTGTCTGTGTTGTTTGTGTGGGTGTTGTCTGTGTGTGTCTGTGTTGTCCGTGTGGGTGTTGTCTGTGTGTGTCTGTGTTGTTTGTGTGGGTGTTGTCTGTGTGTGTCTGTGTTGTCCGTGTGGGTGTTGTCTGTGTGTGTCTGTGTTGTCCGTGTGGGTGTTGTGTTTGTGGGTGTTGTCCGTGTGGGTGTTGTCTGTGTGTGTCTGTGTTGTCCGTGTGGGTGTTGTCTGTGTGTGTCTGTGTTGTCCGTGTGGGTGTTGTGTTTGTGGGTGTTGTCCGTGTGGGTGTTGTGTTTGTGGGTGTTGTCCGTGTGGGTGTTGTCCGTGTGGGTGTTGAATGTGTCACAAATTTACAGGAAAAAAACATGGATGTCCCCTGAGATTAAAGTGGTAAATCCATAAACAAAACAAAATAGACAAGAAACCCCCACTCAAATGTACAAGAAAACACAAACAGGATCTGTTTCATCTGCCTAGATGAAGGGAGGCCAGAGCATGAACCAACAGACTATCATATCAGAACAATATCTAATTCCATCTACGTGGACTGGTGAAGAACTGAAACAATAATGTCTTATGTCTTTCTGCTAAAACTCCTCTCAGTTTTAATTTTCAGTCACATCCTTCAGCACGCTTCCTACAGCATTTAAGTGTGTGTAAGTGTGTCAGTGTTGTTTGTCTGTGTTGTGTGTGGGTGTTGTACGTGTCTGTGTGTGTGTGTGTCTGCGTTTTACGTGTGTCTGTTCGTCCACTTGTTTTACAGAAAATAAAAAGGTTTACCCCACAGGTAAGAAATAAAAATGTAGTCAACAGCACTTAAGTAGACTTGACATCTCTTTACATTGCGAGCTGATTTTTCAAAGTCTGTAGCTTCGGCTTTAGGTCAGTGTGGCTTAACAAGAGCAATACCTGTTGGATGAACTGAAATGTGAGCTTCATAGTCTTGGGGTAGTTAAGATGGAGTGCATACATGAGTCCGAACAGAATGCACATTGCTTTTGGCGCCAGTGAGCAGGAGTCTGGCAAAGAGAGACTACAGGCTCACTAACGTAAAAATATACTTTGGCGGTAACATTGCAAAGGTACAAGCCAGTATGGCCGGTGATCAAAGAAGCAAATAACACTGCGTCTGTTTGAATCGGCAGGCTGCAGAAACTATACGACAAGTCATGTTGCCAGATTGGTCGGTTTTCCGCCAAGAAATCTGGGTGGTTTCGTGTGTGTTTGGCTTGGAAACGTAATATTTATCTGGCAACACGCTTGTATCTAATCCTACATTTTCCATAACCACTTTGTTGTGACGTATCAAACATCCGTTCTCTACAACTCTACAACCGTAGAGTTTGAGGTATCGATTACGAGATACGCAGAAACGGAGAAGACGACCGGTACTGAGCAAAACAAACCAGAGGAGCTGAAATTAAAGTAAAATTAGTAAGGAGAAAAAAAAATGTGACTAGTGGAAAATGTGATTGGCTGGTAACTTCTAGTAGCCATGTTGGCTAGTGATCAAAAGGAAGAGTGATCAAAATCCCCCCCGCTCCTTAGGTTGTGTTTTTTCATTGTGCTGTGCCATCTGTTGGTGTCATCCTATCCGTATCCTATTGTATTTTTCTCCGATTCGGAATCTCTTAGTCTTCTACCTTATAATTAATTTTTTTTTTTTTTTCCCTCTTTTTTTTCGCCAAATTTGTCTGCCTTGTTCTCTGACTGGTTAGCTGTGTATCAATCCTTGTTCTTGGCAAGTAAAGACTGTTTTTAATCAAGTTCCTGACTCTTGAGTTGTGCTATTGAGTCCTTTTGCCAAGCAGAATCGCAGACAAAAAAACTAATCTGTTCAGAATGCACCTTGCCTCATAAAATAATTACTAAAATCTCTATCTCTTGTGTCTAAACAACCCGTTCTCACTCCCAACTTGTCAAATACGGGGGAGTGTGCCTATGTTCCCACAGCCCTATGTTCCCACATTTCTAAGATTTTTTTCAAAATTAGGCCCTATGTTCCCACAGTTCCCATATTTAGAACTCTAACCCTAATCATTAACCCTTACCCTCAAATAGGGCCTAATTTTAAGAGCAATCTTTGAAATGTGGGAACATAGGGCTGTGGGAACATAGGGCTGTGGGACCATTGGGCTGTGGGAACATAGGGCTGACCCCAAATACGGACGTTTGGTCAGTGGCTCTCAGCGTTGGATACTGATGCAAAAATCCCCCTTCAGCATCTGCAGGGACGGACTGGGGCTAAAAAACAGTCCTGGACTTTCTCCCAAATATGCCCATCATCTGCACTACAGACACTAGCCAGGATGTCCTGATACTATGCCACAATACTGTAGCCTATCAGACAAGGTATTCACAGCAAGTAACATCTCAAAACCAATGATGATAATTGGGGTTGTGTTTATTAATGAAGCCTCAGCCTTCAAATAACAACTAAAAATGTGCAATGCCATTACATCTGCATTGAAAATAAAATACAAATAATGAAATATCACTGGCTACAGAAACCCCTTGCTACTTGCTGTAGCTGAACATGGGGATTAGATATATATTGTAGGCCTATACCTACACTATCTTCAACCTGAATAAACAAATGATTTTTAAGATTATTAGCTATTATTGATGATATAATGTGTTGCTTTGTGTTAAAGAATTAGCATTGAATAAACTATTTAATATGTTGTCAATGTCATATTACCCTTTTGATTCATATTAAAGCTGCAGTAGGTAAGATTGTGAAGAGCCAGGACTTTGCCAACAAATTTGAACATCGACAACTTCTCAGTCCCTCCCCCCTTCCTGCTGCAGCCCAAACCGTCTCCTAAGCCCCGCCCACACAACGGAGTTTGACAGAACTGCCGGCATGTCAGACAGACATGTTCAATAACTAAACACTAACACAACGTTAAATTTACTCACCAACAGTAAAACGATGCTAACTAGCAGGCTACCGTTAGCCATTTCAGCATCATATCAGACCGACCACTGTGCTAACGTTACTATCATCGTCACCAACGTAGCTTTGTGGACTTTTGACTACTAATAACCATGTGAAAGATAAATCATTCATGGTAATTATGTTACCTGTTGAGAGGAAATGTGGCTACGTCTGCATCGTTCTTCAGATCTTTAAAATCCTGCAGCCACGCCACCTCTGAAAAGCCACTCCATTATTCACGGAGTTAAGGAAAACTTTTCTGCAGCTCGTGCGCGGGGAGGGGGGAGGGGAGAACGCTATATATGCGTGTGCCTGAGCAGTGATTGACAGGCAGATAGACCACCCCTGTGGCCCTGATTGGAGAAAATCGACCAGGAGTGGTGGAATTTTGCCAATGGCACTACAGGCTGTAGGAGGTGCCAGAGGAGCTGTCTTTTTTTTTTTTTTTTACATAATTCATGTATTTCTATTTATTACTGGAACATACGGTCAGTTTCAGCAAATATGACAGAAAGTTAGTTTTATAAGACTTACCTACTGCATCTTTAAGGCTGTGAAATTATGAAAATGACTAGGCCCTATCAATTTAGTCTGTTTCTCTTTCACAAACAACCACCAGGTCTTTGCCAGTTCCACAACAGTAAACGCAAATATGAAAGACAAGGAAAAACTGCACTCTGATGGAAGACAGAGAGAAAGTGCAAGCTAGGATTTTTTGGTTAAACTTTTGGTTACATTTGGTGAATTATTTAGCCCCCTTCCCTGTTTGTTAGCATGTTTAGAGTGGTACCAATGCATGCCTGATGTTTTTCCGTCTAATTTAATACCATAGTCTTCATCCTAGCAGCAAAAGTGAGCTCACTACAACCTCTCATATACAACCAAGCGAAATCGCGGTCAACCCAAGATTAATTTCGGTTTGAAATTAACCTAACAGAAATTATTAAACACGTTAAATTTGACAGCACTAAGTGGCGCGATAAATTTCATAATCATGATGCACACCCATGTTGATAGCTGACTCTGCAATTCGTTAAGATAGAGATAAAGGCAGCCTGTTATGTGTCCTGCTACTGGCACTTACCAGTACCTCTTGCTGATGTGAAGTTAACTCTGCTGTCTGTCCCTCATCATGACCAGGCTGTGGATGCTCGAGCTCAGCTTCCACTTGGTCCTCTACACTCTGGCTAAGTGAAGCAGTGCTGCTGCTGATGGCAGTTGCATTTTGCTGCATCAATCTCGAGGGAATCTCTTTTCTTTTACTTTTTCCCATCCACCTTTCTCCTTACTATTTCTGCTAGCCATTCTGCCGGCGATTTGATTTTGCCCTGCAGCTCTGGCTGGAAAAATGTACATTTTTATTTCCTGACCTGCTACCATTACAAATCTGCGTCTGCGGCTGGGGACCAATCACAAACTGGCTAGTAGGCCGACTCTTCTTCCTCAGTTTTTTTTATTTTTTTTACACGTAGCGTATAAGTGATCGTATTGGCGCCCCTACTGTTGGCTGTTCATATCGCTTTGTTAGACTTTTTTTTCAGTTGGACGGCCGTTCTGGACTTTTCCCGAATGCATCTGTATGGAAAGCACCGAGCAGGGCAGCAGCTTGACCGTGGCGCCATAAGATGACATAGTATTAAAAGCGACAACGGTAGAGAGCAGTATGAAAGACAGAAAATATGTGTAAGGAGGTTGGTTGGGGGGGTGGATGGGTCAAACAACACAGGACTTTCACCCAGGAGACCGGGGTTCTTGTCCCGCGTGTCACTGAAAAGTACATTTTGGAACCCCACCCACCATCTTTTCGTAAACCCAACTGTCCCCTTCTCGTGCCGAATGTCAGTTAAACGTACATCCCGACCCAGAGCGTCAAAACGTGACGCCAAGAGTCCCGACCAAGCACGTCTAAATATGACACTAAAGGAGACTTTTTGTGTCAATAACAACAGATGACCAAGCGCCACTTTTTGACACGATGGGAGTGAGAATGTGTTAAATGTTAAATGTAGCACTTGAAGCAGTTCAGTTTATATTTGCTAAGGTTAACATACTTGCATGGTTCTTGCAATTTTGGGTTGGACACATATGGTTGAATGCACTTATTGTAAAGAGCTTTGGATAAAGGCGTCAGCTAAATGAACGTACAGTAATTTAATGACAGGCAATGATCTGGATTTGTAAGATATTAACCATTTTCGTCTGCCCTGCTATGATCCATCCACTGCCAGCTATCCTTTGATGTGTGCCTTGTGATAAATTCAGCATTTTCAAACCCTCAGTCAAGTTACATGATGACCTCTCTTCCCCGGAAACTGACAGACAGCCTGTTTTCCCTCCACTTCTCTCCTCTTTGCCGTAAGCTGTCATGTCAGTCATTTTGGCTGAAGGCCCCTAAAGTTCCCCTGAGGGTCTCACTATAATGTGACACGATGGCAGACATTAACCTGGAATTAAATCTTAAAGGTAAGATGACGACAGGGATTTGTGGCTGTCACAGACGCTTACAGGCGATGTGGTGCATTTTATTTTATTTTGCAGCGAGGGTGGACGGGGGGTGGGGGGGGAGAGAAAGAATGTAATTAACCTCCTTGGTGGGGAAAATTCTATTACAAGCTCCTATTCTGCCATGCAAAGTGTGGTGCGGGGAGATGTCACAGGCCGTCAAGCAGAAAGCCAGGGCTGTCTGCATTTTAAACCAAACTTCCAATTTTCTCCCCCTATCTTTCTTCATTCTCACTGAAGCTGGAAATTGAGTACGGCACACTTATGTGGAGAGGGAGAGAAGGGAATAAAAGGTAAGCTGCTTTTTCAGCAGTTAAACAACTTATTTATTCAATCTACATTACCTGTATGTTGGTATGGGCAGAGCGGTAGAGTTGTTTGTTCTTTTTGGAGCACCTTGTAATGTATATGTCCCCTGACTGAAATTTTAGAGCTAAGTCAAAGTCAAAAATCTGTGTCACCTCTTTCCAACTGAATAAAAAAAATCATCCATTTGTGCAGTCATCAAAATCATTATAATAGGCAAAATATTTTTTAATATTCAAGCGAAGATATAATAAGAAGGGTCTTTGAAAATACATTCGACGCCTCCAAGCCTCTGAGTGGGCCAGCGGGTGTACAAGTTAGATTGACAGCTGAGCCAGCAGGGGCACCGAGACACAATAACTACGTTTACATGCACACAATAATCCGATTTTCGCCCTTATTCTAAAAAAGACAATATTGTGACTAAACTGTTTACATGGCTAATGAAAGAGAATATTCCACTAATATTCCCATTTACATGTAGCCGTGCAAAATATGTTTTTTCAAAGTGGTAGCAGACAGCCTACCTCTTTCATTCCTTCAACCAGCTTCTTGAAAAGGTTGGCATAGCGATGTTAGCGCATATCCAAAAACCTGTTGATATCCAAGTCTTTGATAGCGTTTAAAAGATGCTGTGTTCCTCCTTCTTTTCTTTTGGGCATGCATGCCTAGTGCAGCCTTGCAAACTGTTGGCCGGTTGGTTTGTGTATGCGATGGCCCCTACTAGCTGTGTGTGTCAGCTTGTTCTAATTAGGGATAACAGTGTTTTAGGTATCTGCTGGTGGAGCCTGACACTAGAAGCCCTGCTGCTGTTTTGTTTGCTCTGTTGTTCCTTTCGTTTGTTCTGTCGTTCCTTTTTGCATCACAATACCCTACATACATTTTCCATACATCCACATGCACACTACTGATGTTACTGATTTTCACAACTCATATTGGTATTTAATTCAACCTTATATAATACCTTAAATTATTGGCATCCATTGTCTCTTCCCAGTTTTTGTCATGTCCTATACCAGATCTTCAACAGGGGGTCCAGGACCCCTAGGGGGTCCTCAGAGTTACTGCAAAATTCGATTTATTTATTTTTTAATTAAAGTGTCTTAACATGAGTCCAACATATTATTAGCAAATATAAATCAGCTATCTGTAAACAAAAAAAAACAACATTGTTGATACCAGCCTATACAGTATGTAAAGCAGTCACTAAGGTAGCCATCCACAGATACAGTTAATAAGGATTCACTTTACATTAAACATTAAAACAACTTATAAAATCATGCCAACAAATACTTGAATAGATTATGCACTACTAGACCGGATAAGAAAGGCAGTGGAATAGCTGTCTTTTTGGACAATTATAGCTACAAGGAAATCACACTGGGGGAGTTTGCATCTTTTGAACACCTTGCCATATCGATCAATTGTGGTTTTCCGTTCTTAAATTTTCTATCGACCACCAAAATCCAAATATGGTTTTCAAGATCACTTCGTTGAGCTATTGTCCAAGGTCTCCACTGACTATGATGGCATAATTATCTTAGGTGATTTTAATGTTCACGTAGACAATGCAACTGACTCCGATGCTCAAAACTTCATCTCCCTATTGGAGGCATTTGACTTCATTCAGCATGTTTCCGGACCCACCCACAATACTCTAGACTTAGTCATATCAAAAGGTCTTAATATCACTGTGCCTTGTGTGGTGGATGTTGCTATCTCAGATCATTGTTGCATATTCTTTGATGTGTCTGTTTTTCCTGTACAGCAGAAAGCTGTAACAGTTAAAAAACGGATCATTAACAATGTTACCATTAAAACCTTTATGAACACTGTAAATTACTCACCGTTGTCTATGGCACCATTAATTGAGGACTCTGTAAACAACTTGAAATCAAAAATACGAAATATCATTGATAACATTGCACCTGTTATAACCAAAAACATAGAAAAACAAAAAGCCCTGTGGAGGAATGGAGCGGTTGTTAGGCAGAGTAAGAGAGAGTGTCGCCAGGCATAACAAAAGTGAAGAAAAACCAAACGTCATGTTCACTATGGCATATATAAGAAAAAACTTAATCACTACAACAAAGAGATGAAACAGGCCAGACAGTCTTTCTTCTCTAAAATCATTAATAAAAATAATAATAATAATACATTTTATTTGTAAAGCACTTTTCATAAAAGAATCTCAAAGTGCTACAGAAACCACATTAAAACGCATTAAAAACAGAAAACAAAAAATAAAATACATACGTAAAATACGCATTAAAAAACAACTAAAAGAGCAGTTCAGTGCAAAATAAAATCTGCAAAGCCTAAGGACAACTTAAGAACGCCTGCCTGAACAAAACAGTTTTAAGCTCTTTTTTAAAAGTGTCCACAGACAGGGAATTCCAGATGCGAGGGGCAGCGATGGAGAAGGCTCGATCTCCCATGGTGCGGAGTCTTGAGCGGGGCTGATAGAGGAGGTTTGTGCTTTGGGACCGGAGGTTACGGGTAGATGAGTGAGGTATAATGAGGTCTTTGAGGTATTGCAGGGCGTTGTTGTAGATGTAATGATGGGTGATGAGGGCAATCTTGTATTGAATTCTTGAGGTTATGGGGAGCCAATGAAGGTTCTGAAGAATGGGAGTGATGTGGTCATATTTGCGAGTTTTCAACAGAGTTCGGGCAGCACAGTTCTGAATGAATTGAAGTTTCTGAAGGTTTTTATTTGGTATACCGATAAGCAGGCTGTTACATTAATCAAGCCTGGAGGAGATTAATGCGTGGACGAGTTTTTCTGCGTTAGAAAAACTTAGGAAGGGGCGGAGTTTAGAAAAAATTTTGATATGAAAAAAGCAGGTTTTATACAGATATTTGATGTGGTTTGCAAAGGTCAGTTGTGGGTCCAGCTTCACACCGAGGTTGGTGACAGTAGTTGAGAGGGGGATGTCTTGACCTGAGAAAGAGATAGTGGTTATGAGTGATGACTGGACCTGATGAGGGGTGCCGATTTGTATGGCTTCAGTTTTAGAAGTGTTCAACTGGAGGAAATTATGACTCATCCAAGCCCTAATCTCTTCCAGGCAGTTAGAGAGGACAAAAGATGATGGTGAAGAGGGAGCAGCTGATGATGAGGGAGCCGATGATGCTGAAGGGACCGGGGTGGAGCATGAATCGGTTCGCAGGTATAACTGAGTGTCATCAGCATAACAATAAAAAGAAATGCCGTGTCGGCTAATGACACGACCCAGTGGCAACATGTATAGAATAAAAAGCAAGGGTCCCAGGATAGATTCTTGGGGGACACCACAAGTGAAAGGGGCTGTTCGGGACCTAGCAGATCCCAAGCTGACATACTCTGTCCTGTCAGCGAGGTATGAGGTGAACCAGTCCAGTGCGGAGTGACGAAGACCAATGTCAGCGTGGAGGCGGCTTAGGAGGATATGGTGGTCGACGGTATCAAAGGCCGCTGAAAGGTCGAGTAGGATGAGCACAGAGGGGGATCCAGAATCTGCAGAAATAAGAAAGTCATTGATAACCCTCAACAGTGCTGTCTCTGAACTATAGGCAGGACGAAAACCAGATGGGAATGTTTCAAACAATGAATGACGTTGTAGATGTTCCTGTAGCTGTGCAGCAACAGCTTTTTCAAGCACCTTGGACAGGAATGGAAGATTTGAGATGGGCCGATAGTTGGAGAGGCATTCTGGGTCAAGGTTGTGTTTCTTCAGGAGAGGTTTGATTACAGCAGTTTTGAGTGGGGGTGGAACAAGACCAGAGTTTAACGACTGGTTTATAATTTGTGTAATGAGAGGACTAATGGCCGACAGGTTTGATTTGATGAGTGCTGTAGGGAAAGGGTCCAGGGGAGAGGTGGAAGGCTTCATCTTTTTGATGAGACCCTCGACTTCGATCTGTGTGACTGTAGTGAAAGTGCTGAAAAAAGGAGGTTGTGAGCAGACAGATGGTAGAGACGGATCTGGGGAACCAGAAAGCTGAGACCGTATGGACTTGATCTTATCTTTGAAAAATAGAAGAAAACTGTTGCATTGTTCTGCTGTGGGTTCGGAGTGGGTTTGATTTTTGGGATTTAGGAGTTGATTTATGGTGGAAAAAAGAAATTTGGAATTTCCAGGACTGTTATTGATAATGTTGGAGTAGTAGATGGACAGAGCTTGTTTTAGAGCCGCTGCATAGGCCTTCTGGTGATGTTTGTAGGCCAGCTTGTGTACCACCTGGCCTGATGGTTTGACACACCTCTCAATGGCACGGCCACCAGCCTTCATCTTGCGCAGTTCATCCGTGAACCAAGGGGCAGAACGAGAGAAAGACACGGTTCTTGTTTTGAGGGGGGCATGTGTATCCAGGAGGCAGTGAAGAGAAAAATTGTAGTGTTCAACTGATTTATTGACTGATGGATGGTTGACGGAGGCCAGCAGTTTGATATCAGAGTACAAAATGGCAGAGTTGATGTTTTTTATATTGCGAAAATGGATATCACGTTTTGGCTTAGGGAGGGGGGACGGGCAGGAGACGTCCATGGAGATGATGCTGTGATCGGAAATGCCCAGGTCATATACCAACAGATTTTTGATGGAAGGAGAGTCAGAAATAACCAGATCTAAAGTGCGCCCCCTGGTGTGAGTAGGAGCATCATAATGCTGTATGAGGTTGAGACAGTCCAATACATTTAGAAATTTAGCTGCCAACGGGGAGGAGGAATTTTCAATGTGAATGTTCATGTCGCCAAGTATAATGTTATTGGAGGATAAAGAGCAGAAAGAGGTGAAGAGGTCATGAATCTCTGCGATAAAGGATGGATGAGGTTTGGGCGGCCGGTAGATCAATACTGCGTTTATCTTGGAGGGGGGTTTTGATTTAAAAGCCAGATATTCAAAAGAGGACACATCAGGTAGAGACAGAGGAGAAAGCTTGAGAGCATCGCGGTAAATTACCGCCAGGCCACCACCTAGTCCAGTGCAGCGCGCCCTGTGCAGGTAACTATATCCAGGGGGACAGGCTTCATTTAATGATGAAAAAACCTCAGGTTTGTGCCAGGTCTCAGTGAGGCACATCAGGTCAATATCTTTCTCAAGAATATGATCATGTATCAGACTAGATTTATTTGACAGGGACTGGACGTTAAAAAGTTCAGTTTTAATGTAAGATTTATGGTCAGTAGACCTCTGGATGGGGCTGAGCAGGCTGAGATCCACTCCACGCCTTCCATCATACGCAGCGTGCCGTAGTCTCGCGATGTTCCCGGTGATATTTCTTTCCATGATGGCAGCGCTCTGATGACATATCCGCGATGCGACAGGAAGGGCAAGACGGGCGAGACGGGGCCGGCGTGGAGAGGCTGGATGTATGTAATCTTTCTCCGCGATTTTCCAGCTTTAAGATGCGTTAAGGTAGCGTGTCCATTCAAAACAGGATGGATCCATCGGCTGCATACAAACCAGGCAGCGGGAGAAAGTCCGGGACGCGATTCAGCCAAGGAAGAGGCTCTCAAGTGAGCTTTAAGTCAGGCAATCATACCGGCACGTTTCCCACGTCTTCTAGAACGCTTTCTCAGGGGTGGTGGGCACGATAGCCATCGTCGGTGTTCAGATCCGTAGGATCCATTTGATCCGTTTGAGCAAGACTTTTGGTCGCGGTCCCTCCGAGGATAGACTGTAGGCATACGGCGCAGGTGATCGGGGATATCCGCCAGCACCGGTGTTAGTTGGTTGAACAGTGGGCGATCAGATGGCAGCAGGGTCTCTGACCAAACCCTGAGGTCGAGGAGGTTTTGGCGATCATATGCCAGCAGAGCGGATACATATCCGAAGGCAAAAAATAGTAAAAGCAAAACAGACTCAACAGCAAAGGAGCGAGGCGGACGGCTTGCCAAGACGGGCGCCATCTTGCCTGTCATCAACCAAAAAATCTATTAATTACTTTTCTCCACTGTTGATGGAATTATTAATCCACCATCTACAACTCCATCAGAGATGCTGTATACTGAAAAATGTGAAGAATTTGCTAAATTTTTCAACGACAAAAACATAGCTATCAGACAGAATATTAGTGCATCAAGGTCTACAAATCATCCTACCCACCAGTTCTCCAGGAACATGATTGCTACCATGCCTCATTTTCTTCCCATTGACCTAAAAAAATTTAATGACACTGTTGGACAGCTCAGGTCCTCCACCTGCTGCTTGGACCCCACCCCATTTTTTAAAACTGTTCTTAACTGCTTAGCACATGAGGTATTTCAAATTATAAACTAATTTCTTAAATCAGGTGTATTTCCTGCAGCGCTTTAAACAGCTGTCATTAAACCACTCCTGAAGAAGAGAAATCTTGATGCAACAGTCATCTGTAACTATACGCCCATCTCCAACCTGCCATTCCTCAGATAATAGAAAAAACTGTTTCCTTTCAGCTCATCAACTATCTAACGTCAAACAACATTCTGAATATTTATCAGACTGTCCTGGATCTCAGCGCTGCCTTTGATACTGTTGACCATCAGATTTTATTACACAGATTAGAAACATGGGTCGGCCTGTCTGGTCCAGTCTTAAACTGGTTTAGAACTTACCTGCTGGACAGGCAATTCTTTGTGTCCATTGGGGATTTTGTCTTGGACAAAATGGCCATTATGTGTGGAGTTCCCCAAGGTTCAATTCTTGGACCATTATTGTTTAATCTCTACATGCTCCCACATGCACATGTAATAAAGAAACACACCATAAATTACCATAACTATGCTGATGATTCACAGCTGTACATATCCCTATTTCTTGATGACATGCATCCTATACACTCCCTCATTCATTGTATTTATGTGTATGTATTTATTTATTATATCAATGTGTGGATGTCAGAGAACTTCCTACACTAAACAAGGATAAAACAGAAATACTTATCTTTGGTGCTAAGGCTCAGAGACATAAAATTGCGGCTCATCTCAGTTCTCTCTCTGTAGAGCAAAAGCGAAGCCAGAAATCTGGGTGTAATATTAGACAGTGATTTAAATTTTAAGCCTCATATCAATCAAGTCACAAAATCAGCTTTCTACCATCTTAAACATATTTCTAAATTAAGGGGCTTTCTGTCAAAAGCAGACTGAAAAATTGATTCACGCATTTATAACAAGTAGGTTAGATTACTGTAACGGTCTGTTCACCGGCGTCCCGAAATCAGCTGTGCAGCGACTACAATTAATTCAAAATGCGGCTGCACGCGTTCTGACAGGAACGAAGAAGTTTGAACATATTACACCTGTCCTTAGACTTTTACACTGGCTCCCAGTCACGGCTAGAATTGATTTTAAGATTCTGCTCCTAGTATATAAAGCTCAATGGCCTTACACCTCACTATATTAGAGACATGTTCGTTAGATATGAACCAGCAAGAACCCTCAGATCCACAGGCAGCGGTCTCTTAACCATCCCTCGCTGGAACTCAAGAGCAGAGGAGGCTGCTTTCTGCGTCTATGCCCCAATGATATGGAACACCCTGCCAGTGGAACTGAGAGAGGCTTCCACACTCAACACTTTTAAGAAAAGGCTAAAAACCTTGCATTTTACGAAAGTCTATGAATGACTGAGTTTGTTGCTGTTCAATGTTGATCTTTGGTTTGTGTGTGTGTGTGCGCACGTGCATGTGTGTCTGTTCGATACATGTTTTATATATATTTTACTCTGTATAACTGAACAAAGTATTATTTTATGCTGCCTTTGTACAAAGCACATTGTGTTACATTAACTTGTATGAAATGTGCTATAGAAATAAAGTTTGATTGATTGATTGAGTGTACAACAACCATAGCAACGCACAGAGCTGACCGCAAGCCACAAACTGGCCGCGAACTGCGGTAAAAACCCTGATTGAGACGCATATTCCGAATACAGGTATAGATGTCCAAACAATGCCTCTAAAACCTGAATAATACCGGAATATCCCACGTTTTAATCGGAAAAAGCTAAATTCGGAAAAAGGTCTTATTCGGAATATCCAAACGGAATACGCTGTTTGCATGACCTGTATCAAATTCGGAATATTGGCATATTCAAAATAATAGTGGACTATATATGTGTGCATGGAAACGTACTCAACTAACCCCAGTTTGTGCCTCTCATTTATTAGCATACATTCAGATTATAGAGGTGACCATCACTATCTCTAAAAGATAATTAACGGGCAATGTCTGAAAAATAGAGGTCATTTAAAAACCCTTATCACTGTTCCAGAATCTCCAAAGACCTTTGATCTGACTTTGTCTTGACTTATAATAATCTCGACCTGTAAACTGGAACCACAACATCTGTGCTGTCACACTAATGCCCTGTGTTTAACTGAATGCTGCTGTAAGAAACAGGCCACCTGCTTCATCCTTGGTGATCTTCTGCAGGATGGGGAAAGGGGGGACAGGTGCAGAGGAGGACAAGTCAGCACTGCTCTCTCATAGAGTCTTTGGTAGTCTATGTCGACAACGTTTCATTTCCGGGATTGTTCAGGTGCAGCCGGAAGATCCGCTGGATGTCCCTCATTTTCCGTCACCTTCCTCTTTGTCTGTGTTGCCGTTCTAACCTAGGGTGACCAAATGTCCTCTTTTGCCCGGACATGTCCACTTTTTATACCAGGGCATCCGGGGGGTTATAAATTCATGAAAATGTCCAGTTTTCACTGTTTTTCATGGGATCATTAAGTGTGTACTTAAATTGACTGGCGCTTTGCACACAATACTACGATACTACAGAGCAGACAGGGACCAGAGCAGACAGGGACCAGAGCAGACAGGGACAAGAGCAGACAGGGACAAGAGCAGACAGCGGAGCAGCATTGCACGTTGTTCCAGTGTCTTTATTATGTATCTTATTACACTGAAAAGGTATTAAGAGATATTTTGTTGAAGCTGGATTTTCTAACACAGAAGAGGTCATATTTAGAACATTATTTCATATTATTTATTTATTTTAAAAGAGAGCTATTATTGTAGGTTGTTACAGATTCTATTTTATTTTATTACAGAAGTTATTTTTGCACAATTGAGGCATAATAAAGCATGTTCATTAACCTCTGAGAAGCCTGTCGGAATTTGTGTCTCGAGGCCGGGCTGAGTGTCCTCTTTTTTGGAAATCAAAATATGGTCACCCTATTCTAACCTCCGGTGGATTTGTGAGGACTATGGTTAACTGCTCCTCGGATCTCTGCAGGGTAAATCCAGACAGCTAGCTAGACTATCTGTCCAATCTGAGTTTTCTATCGCACGACTAAAGCTACTTTTGAATGTATTGATATCAACATTGGTATTGATATTGATCAATGATTGATGTTGTACCGTCACGTGACTCAGCGGCGCACGCACACACAAGAAGGACAGAAACGGAGCAGAAGAACAGCAGACAGGAAGAGGAGCGCCATGTTACTATATTTCCAGGCCGAAAATGAAACAACTGCAAGCTGTATAATAAGTTCCACCAAAACAAGTTCCTTCACAAGGCTATTTTGCAGAGGCACCGTGGCTACGTCTGACGCTTAGTGCCGCCAAAGACGATTGTTTTAAAGAAATGCCGATAAACCAGAGCACGTTTTTCTCCCATCCAGGAATGCTGTGTGGACTAGCCAGAAACCTCCTCCGCTGCGCTGTGGAGGAAGGTCTGGCAAAGCGAGACTAGGGACTGAGTGAAACTACTAACCGTATGGCTTCTTCTTGATAGGTTGAACTACATGTAACCCACTTTTGGTAAGAACACCTCGCTCTAGGTTCGGGGAGCTGAGTTAGAGTGAGATAACCATAACAACACAAAAGAGGTGTACTTTAACTGCAACTTTAGTAGATGAATCGCAAAGAAAGCTACATTACATTTACGATGTGGAAAACAATAAACAGGCCCTTTAAACAAAATAAAATTGTCCTTGTATGGAGTTCTCCAAAATGTCTATCCAGGTCAATGTCTGATGAGTAGTGTTTCCTGAGTTCCAGTATAACGGAAGTCAAATCAGTCAAAAGTCATGAGTCAAAGTTCAAAGTGCAATATTGTCTGTGTATATCTGCTGCGGGTACCAATCTGGGGAACTGGCACACTCCTACCACATGCTAGATATTTCATCCAGCAGTTTCAATAGCGACGGAGATCCGATTTCCTGGAAGATGCACAGGGTGGCTCGCCATCTACTGGGTCAGTGGTTTTCCTCATTGAATCTCAGTAGTCACAAAAGACCTGACCGAGGCTCAAAGTGCAGCATTCTGAGATGAAACCGGTACTTCTTGCTGTTTCACGGCATTTATTTAATAACTGCACAATGCCAATAATCTTTACAGCGTCTCTCTAAGTAGTTTTCAACCTCTACAAAACCTTGTGTCGTAGGTGCACGTTTCAACTGAAGACGTTAGCTTGGAGAGGAAATTTCCACCGAACTCTGTTTCCTGCTTCCTCAGAATACACTGTAAAACTTCTGGTTAAACCGACAGATGCAAAAAATGGTTAAAAAAAGTAAAAAAATTGTAATTTATCAACTTATCCCACCTAGTAGTAACGAAATAAACATTAACTTTAATCTACATAAATAATTCCGTAGTTTATCACTTTTATCTCGATTATTATTTTAACCCAATTTTCGACAGGGTTACATACATAACATATCACTACTGGTTCCACAACCTCTCAGCTGCCATTGGGGTTGAAATGAAGCCTGTAGAAAAAGTAAGTAAGGAAGTCATTTATTTTTCAAAGTGGTGCATGACACTTTGAAAAATAAATGACTTACTTACTAAAGGGTGCCCCATATGGGCTTACAAGACACACACTACAAACACAACAAACAAAAGCAATAACATAATTAAAAGAGAGTGAAAGAACAAATATAATACACCTTCATGCATGAAAAACAATGTCAAACAACAGCATAGCAAATATTTAAACACCATAGTACTCCATAGGCATTTCAGCAATAAACATAACTTAGGCACATCTGAGACTGGACCTTAAACACAACAAACAGAAAGTGCTCTCCCACACCCTAAAAACAGCTGGGTTATTTCATCTACCCAACCACTGGGTTATGAAATGTTTTACCCATTATGGGTTATTTATATGGAATTTGGGTTATTTTGTGCAACTCATGTGTTGAGTCAAAATCCATCAACCCAACATACATCGGTTGACCCAGCACGTGGGTTGTTTGTGCTTCGAACATCATCACCAGAGTCCACACACGGAGCGCTTGTCACAGCAGAGAACCTGACTGGTCTTCCAGCCAGGCAAATAAATCATAAAAGGTTTGTGTACACTACATGTCTAATTCACATTGCCTGTGTTGCGTTATTTATTAAAGTAATATCTTTATATTGTCGAGGCTAGTTGGTTGGTTTGGCTAACAACGTAGCTAACGTTAGCCATCTAGCCGTTACCATGGAAGCATGGATAGCCTACAGCTTATCTGTTTGGTCTGAATTATATTAATGAATTAATGAAACAAGTTCATAATGCCCATGGGCATATGGTCATGTTTATTGAGTTCACCAGGCTAATTTTCCAGCTAGTTTCAAGCTAGCAAGGTGATTCGCCAGTTAACTAGCTAGATAGTTTACTAGCCAACAGGAAGTTAGTTGCTTTGCTAGCTATATTATTTTAACTGGCTATAAATGAACGCGCTTGTTTTTCCTGAAGCTTTTAATGTGAAATGTGAAGGCATAACACAGTGTTTGACTGATTAAAGTATGTAAAAACAGTGAGATAACCTGATATGTCTGACTAAATGTATTTATGTGCATTTATTTAAGTAATGTGGTGACCCACAATAGATAAGAACAAATTCTTATTTAAAATGGCGGCCTGGCAAATGAAAAGGGCCACTTGAGTGAAGGGTTAAGAAATATATAATAAAAAGTTTGGGTACCACTGCTGTAGACTGTTATACTGACAGTCGTGCCCTGAAGGCTATGCTGTGAGCAGCCACAAATATTCTTGTTAAGTAAAAACAGAGACAATTTACATGTATGCAATTTGTCATATGAACTGTATAGGGAGAGAGGGAGGATTGTGATGCTAAATAAAATGGCTGTTATCTTCACATTGGATTACATTCTGCTGTTAGTCTGCATTGCTTTTGCATGGTGACATCTGAATAGTTAATACAATAGCAATTGTATTTTTGCTTAAGCTCTTTTTGTGTTTGTTTCAGATCAATGGACAGCTTTGTCATTAACACTTTGACAGAGTGGCAGACCTTATCGAAAGATTTAAAGGTAAGAAATATTTGTTTTCCCATCCACATTATATCAAGTCTGCATTGCTACTCAAGCCCTTGTCAGACATGAATTCTTATGAAATATAATTTCCTCTTTTTTTCAATAGCTTCCATGTAATATGTCAAAGTGACTCCAATAGATGAATAGGGCCAGCCACTGGATTCCTGGAGGAAAGGCTGCAGAACATCAGGAAGCGGCTGATATCAACCAGCAGGTCGCGGAGCACGGCACAGACACCACCACAAACGCCAGATGATGGCGCTCTTGCAAGGGCTCTCATACCAGGTAATTATTAAACTGAAAAATTATTTGATGAAGCAAAACATCCATATTTCAGTGACTGACAACTGACGAACCTGGGTCACAGCTTAAAGAATGGTTGAGAAACAATTCTCAGCCAGATAGAGACCTACATGCAGAACAGGGCCAAGTGGATTAGGGACAACAATTGGACCATCGATCAGATCCTCGAAGAGTTCCCTCGCTTAATGACCAAAGGCATGGTAGGTATAGGGAAATATGATCTTACATATGAGGATGCATTGTTTATAACGTTTTATTAGTGTGCCACATTTAATTGGTTTTAAAAATGTGTTTTCCATTTTATAGATTGCACAGGACTTTCTTGTCCTGCATGGGGATGTTGCATCAAAGTTGTTGGTCATATGACTTGGTCATATGAAATGCCAGGAGGGGAGTCTAAAATGGTAAAGTTTATTCAAAGTAGAATACTTGCTTGCAAGTAGAGCTAATGGCTCTTAATAGCAGCTTTTTAATAGGAATTTGAATTTCTTGAATTTGTTCACTATAGACCTGTTGACTGTTGGCCTGTTGAATGTTCAGCCAGTTCATTCGTGATTGTTGTTTTGCTCTGAATGTTTTCCTACCTGAGTGATATGAACTGCACCAGTTCCATTATATTGTTGATATAATAAATTTTTTTTCAAAGATTCCATTATGTTGTTTTGTTTTTGTATTGTTTAAGTGTTTATTGCATAATATATGCATAAATCTAGCATGTATTCTGTTCTAGGTTTGTAGTTTAACAGTTTCATAGCTATGGGTAGTCCATTGCAATTTTTTTTCTTAAATTGTACTGTAATGTGTTAGAATTAATCTGGCATATGGGTTAATTTTACCCAGCATTTGGGTACACTATATAACAAATATGTAGTTGAATCAACCCAGAATTGTAATTAATTTGACCCAGCATTTGGGTAGAATATTGGGTTAAAAATGACCAACCCATCTTACTGGGTCAAATTAACTACTGTTGGTCCGGTGCAATATTGATCCAGCGGTTGGGTTATAAAACAACCCAAGTTGGGTTATTTTTAACCCATAGTTTTTCTGTGTGCATGCTCCTGGTAGGCATCTAACACAAACTGAGCTAGGTAAAACACTTTGGGCCCTATCTTGCGCCCACGTCATTTAAATAGAAAATGCACCTGCGCCCATCTGTGCACCCATAGGCATGCTGGTCTTACAGGGAGGTGTGTTCAGGTGCATTCTGGGCGTGCTGGTCTTACAGGGAGGTGTGTTCAGGTGCATTCTTGGCTAATTGCTATCTTGAGGCAGCGAGAAGCAATCGCGCCATTGACCAACAAAAATCAAGTTTAAAGTCAATAACGCAGCATTTCATTGTTATTTTAGCAGAGCATTAGTAAAATGCTCCTAGGCTCGTGCACAGCGCTCACACATGCTTGTTACACACACAGGGACGCACAGCAGCACACAAACATGCAAAAGATGAAAAATATTACGGTGCAAATCTGCCATCATAATAGCAATGCACCAAGGTCCAAACGCGCCTGGCTTTTAAGGGGAATGGGAGATGACACTCTGAATGGTTTATAGCATGTTACGCCCAAAACACACCTATGATTCAATGAAGACACCAACTACAACCCTTTTGAACCATGCGCCCGGCTCACGGACCCTTTTTTCTGCCGTTGAACTAGCAAAAGTGGATTTGTACATGCCATAAACGCACCTGCGCCAGGCGTTTCATGTCGTGTGCGTAGATCGTTAAAATAGGAGCTCTTGTCTGTAAACAGTTACTGAAGTCTACATTCATCAGACATAGAAAACAAATCAGGACATTTTGTAGACATTTTAAGGAAAAGCCTGTGTCTGAAATTGTGATATAACGGACAATAGAAGGAAAAAGTGCATTTTCAACCTCTCCCAGATCACACAGGTGACACTTTCTATTCTCCTATGGAATTGAATGAAAACATCTGGTTTCTACTGCCACTGAGGCAACATACCACATCTTAACTGGGCACAGACAGACTCTGGTGCTCTAGATCTATGATCAGGCCCAAAAAGGCCCGGAATAGTCTATATTGACAATGTTTCATTTACAGGAGGACTATGGTTACAGTATTCTCGTTTTCTGTCAAATGGCCTTTTGAATGGAAGTGCTAGGAGCACTACTATGATAGTATCAAAACACTAAGAAGGCTCGACACAACATGAAACTTTGCTTGAAGTGTCACCAGGGGCTCTACACATGAACTCAGCATTGAGAACATTGTGTACACAGAGTACTCACTTTAGAAGTTGGTTTTTCCACTTGCCGCCATCTCGTCAGTCAAAAAGTGTCTATCTCCGAATGCGAATGAACGGACTCCATAGGAGGAAATGTCATTATGAGGCTCCTTTTTCAACTACAAGGTCAGTATTGTTTTTCACTAATGACAAAACAACAAATTATCCGTGCATTTTTATGGAACTAAGCTTGAGGAGCTTTCCATCTTTACTCTCCTCCCTGTTACGTTACATTCGGAGATCAACTCTTTTTGACTGGCAAGATGGCGGTGAGCGGAAAAACCAACCGCTACAGTGAGTTGTTCAAAACCTTTCTTTTTAGTAAACTCTTGGTACACAAACAATGTTCTCAATGCTGAGTTCATGTGTAGAGCCCCTGGTGATACTTGAAGCAAAGTTTCATGTTGTGTCGAGCCTTCTTAGTGTTTTACATATAGCTATTTTGGGATCCTGGATAGCTCAGTTGGTAGAGCGGGCACCCACATATAGAGGTTTACTCCTTGACGCAGTGGGCCCGGGTTTGACTCCGATCTGCGGCCCTTTGCTGCAGGTCATCCCCCCTCTCTCCCCTTTCATTTCTTCACTTGTCCTGTCAATAAAGGCCTAAAAATGTGATCCCTTGCACTCCCCTTCAAAAGGCCATTTGACCGAAAACGAGAATACGTGGCATTTTTGTCCTAATTATGCTTTTAAACAAAAGTTTGACTCGGGTATATTCACAAAAAGACCCTAGGTTGCATTTTGGCGAGAGTTACGCTTGGTCACGGTTTCGAAAAAGATTGTGATTTTGCCACTCACTTTTGGTGAGAAGTCTTTCCTTAAAGTATAGAAATTGAACCGGTGTTCGCACAGCAATATCCAGTGACCTGTCTGCCTGACAATCATTATAGAGCCCTAACTGAATGAAAATGTCCACCATTAAATTCCCTTTTAGCCTGAGAAATTAGCAGATGTGTCCAGCATTGTTCTGCAAAGTGCATTTCACATTCCTGTCTTTGGATGGTAAGCTTAGCACTAAAAGACTACTTTACACTGAGAATAGCATGAGTGTTAGAAAGGGAATTAAAAAGGGTGGGTTTAATGGCCTCAAGAAAATTGCAGGCCACATGAGAACCCCCTTTGGTTCAGCTTCCCTGGAGCTTTGACTGACAGCTCCGGTGCTGCAATTGTGTCATTCCCCTGGCAGTGGAGCCTGCTTTTGGCTCTAGGTGTACAGAGACAGCTACAGAGAGATGGACAGTCTGTGACAAAACCAGCTCTTTATGCTGCACTTCCTGGCACTTCCCAGAACAGATGTACCATTCACCTCCTAAAAACAGCAGCCATGTCACAAATTGTTACCATTGTGAGGAGTCACAGTAACCAGGGAAGTAGGAGGGTAAACTTGCAAAGAAGCCACTTAAGCCACCTTTGTACATGCAGGAATAGTATATCGTCTTGTAGAGTGACACACAGAGGAGTAAAATGTAGCCAGTTCACAGTAGGGGTAGGAACAAAAAATCGAAAATCAGATGTTTTGTGATTGAACGATTTTTAAAATGTATTTTTTGCCCTAGAATTGATGTTTTATTTATTTTTCTACCAATGATTCACCTAAAGATTTTCTTTTTTATCGGTACCTTGCGGCGACTACATCATATCCGTTTCCAGAAAAAAAACAAAAGAGAACA
This sequence comes from Perca fluviatilis, assembly GCF_010015445.1. Lineage (NCBI taxonomy): Eukaryota > Metazoa > Chordata > Actinopteri > Perciformes > Percidae > Perca > Perca fluviatilis. Next base: position 1,547,669 of record NC_053124.1, on the reverse strand, counting down.
GAATGCAGAAAACCGTGTTATGTCTTTAAGAAAATGATAAATGTCGTTACTTGGACAAACTTCGAGCTAACTGACAAGTGATGTGCATTATTCTTAGAAAACAATCAGTTTTTAGAAATGTCTCATTATACACTGTCTCTAGAAGTGGATAATTCAACTTTTGTTTTTGTTAAAGAAGGAAATGAAAATTGCAATACAAATGGAATCAGCACCCATGTATCGTGACAGAATCAAATTGGGACAAAAGCACACCATCCCAGCCCTAGAGAAAAGCCTTCAGTGCAGTTCTTTGCTCATCTTTCAATGAAGAAATACTCCCAGGTTCTGATATAACTGATGCTATTGCAACACCTAACAAACTAACCTCTTTTGTTCTGAATGAATGGTCGCCTCTCCATGTCATCACACACCCATAAACCAGTAGCTTTTCACAGGATACTGATTGCTCCAAACCACTGCTGCTTCAGACACAAACGCATTACTTGAAGCAAGCCTAGTCTATATCCTTGACGTTTCACTTCCGGGATTGCTTCTTTTTTTCTTTTTTGCGGGAAATTCCGCCAGATTTCACTCATTTAGACCGGATATCCGTGGCCTTGGGTTTCCTTTGTGTTGGCCTTTTAAACTCCCGACGATTTATGAGGACTATAGTTAACCTTTTCTCAGTTTTTCATGTTCCACCAAAACAAGTTCCTTCCCGAGGCTATTTTGCAGCGGCACCGCTGCTTTTCCCAGTGTCTAGCACCACCCAAGACGATTGTGATTGGTTTAAAGAAATGCCAATAAACCAGAGCCTGTTTTTCTCCCATCCCGGAATGCTGTGTGGACTAGCCAGACCCTCCTCCACGGCACTGTGGAGGAAGGTCTAGCAAAGCGATACTCCTTGAAGCCTGAGAAGATGGATTTTCAAGTGATCTCTTGATATTGCAAGAATCCAGCTGCTGTTCAAGGTAAGGTCCAGGGCCCATGACATCTGCTGATATAAATCTACATGAGGTAAAATGACACTACATCACTGATTAATATGTTCACACACAGATTTGATCGTTGTGGAGTTACAAAGCTCTTGTTTTTTGACACTTGGCGTTTGTGATTCTTACGATCAGCAATAATTTGGTTTAATTGGATGACTGAGAGCAACGCTGTGTGGACTTCTGAATCCTCATTAAGACAAATCTGGGTTGCATAAAACAACTTTTACTTTCAAATCCTGATAAGCCTCCAAAACTAAAAGAAAAGAAAAAAAAGGACATGAACAAACAAAGAAAAATAATATGCACAGGATGCATGACTGAGCAACCTCTAAAAATGTAAATAAAGCTAATTTGCTTTGTGGTGTGTGTGTGTGTGTGTGTGTGTGTGTGTGTGTGTGTACGTGTGTGTGTGTGTGTGTCAAGGCAGACCATGAAGCGGCAATGTGGCTGGGATAGGTAGCATCTGCATAGCGGTCCTGTCTCTATTTATGCAGTTATGAGACTAGATGTGAGTGTAAACCACATTAGACTTCTCCCAAGCAGGAAATATCCTGGGTGTCAGCCTGCATTTCGTCACTGTTCTCACTGATTGCTTCCTACATTTCATTATGCTAAATGCAGCTTTTTACACACACGGCGAGGGGTGTTTTATAGGGAGGACGGCCAGGAGACACATCCTGGGAGCAGCTGAGCATGCCAGCCACGCACAGAGAGTGTCCCCAGCCAGCTGCTTATTGTGAACAGGTTTTTAAAAGCTTGTGACAGGGTGAACTGCAACAGCAGACAACCACATCATCCTCAATTCTCCTCCTGCAATTCCAGTGGTTCAACAAGGCTGAAGACAAAGCCTCTGAGATCAGTTTGGCAGAGGGACTCCAAACGTGTCTGCATTCTAAACCTGCTGTAGGAAATCCTCCCTTGGCTAGATTAAGCGGCACAATAAAACAGTACAAAAGAGGAAGGCAGTAAATTAGTTCAATCAGCTTAGAGTGCATTTATTGCTGCTGTCATGACACTATTAAGTATGAACATTTTGGCCAGCGCTTGAATTCATTTTCAATTTTATTGTCTGTAAATATAGCAAAGTCAAAAATTGGCTGTCAATATCTCCCCCGAAGGCCATATTACAGAAATGATCCAACACAAATAGGAGGATCTCTACGTGATCAAATGTCAAAGCCAAGAGGGGGGATAAATGGGAAGGCAGGCAGGTGTCACATGACCTATTAGCTCCTGGCAATGCAGAAACCCTTAAACTGAAACAGGAATTAGGACCTGCCAAATAGAGGACTGGACTAATATCAGGCTAGGCCACAGATGCTTCTATGCGGTGAATGTCTGTCATTGTGTAGCCGACTACATTCAGGTGGCAGAGGGAGGGGACAAATGGGGAGTTCAGCCCCATTGTGACTATTTTTGTTATCTGGAAACGTGACAAAAGCAGTCCAATAGCCCATTTTTGGTCTTTGAATTAAGTGTAGAATAATTGGAATTTTACTTTAGGCCAATCATCAGGAGATGCACACACATCCACAAATTCTTTGCAGGTGCTGGGATTTTGCGAATCTGGACATGACAACTTTTCGACCATAAATGGTCTTTAATTTAACACTTTAAAACAGAAGACGTTGTGCTGTATCTCTTCAAATGAAAATCACCAAACTTCACATAAACAGTATCTATCTGTGCCTTGCATTTCTTGCCATGCTGGCTGGTCCACCACTTTGGTCCATAGACAAATATCTCAACAAATATTGGATGGATTTTTTAAAGACATTCATGTCCACAGATAGAAATTGGAAAGGACTGTGTGTACGACTGATTTAGTGAGACAAAAATAAGACAGAAGTGCTTATAACTGTATGTTACTACAGCTTTCACAACTGTTGATGCACGGGACAGTCATGTTGGATTTTGAGCTGAGTTCAAGGGGCGTGTTTCCGACTTTTACCTCAGAAAATCTGACTTCTGAGAACAAATGGAATGCAATATAAGTAGCACCTCGCAGAGCCACTAGTATGGCTGCAGATTTTTGCTCAAAATTGGGGACGAAAACATTGGGCCTGATTCACCAAACGTTCTTAAGAACAAATGTGTTCCTTTAAACCCCACTTGCGCAGTTTTCACCAAGATTCTGGCATTCACCAATGTTTTCTTATTTTGGATTTGTTCTTAGGTAAAAACAGAATCTACGCACACTCAAGAGCACTTACGCACAATTGAGAACTGACATGTTTGTGCAAAAATAGCTATGCCATTTTCGTCCGTTCTAATTTAAAATTTAACATTTCTCTCCATTTTGTAACTAATTATTTTCATTATTTTACACGTAATTATACATTTGTTCGTCTTAATAAATACACACTAATGCTCATTTGTAAAGCACTTTGAATTGCCATTTTGTATGAATTGTGCTGGCCTATATAAATAAACTAGCCTTGCTTTGCCTTCAATTCACATAAATTATGTTAACAGGGAACCCTGCCATCCAATAATAAGTGATTGATCATGCTATTTATACACCAAGAGTATCTTCTATGTTTTGAAATATTTTTTTTTGCCTCAGATTTCAGATCAAACCATTTCTTCTCTATTTCATTGGTTCTTGGCCCTTCTCCGGATACAGTGTTCACTGCATGTGTAACTCGGTGGATTTGTGAGGACTATGGTTAACTGGTCCTCAGATCTCTGCAGGGTAAATCCAGACAGCTAGCTAGACTATCTTTCTGATCTGAGTTTTCTGTTGCATGACTAAAACAACCTTTGAACATACACATTCCACCCAAACAAGTTCCTTCCCGAGGTTATTTTGCAGAGGCACCGTGGCTCCGTGCGACGCTTAGCACCGCCAAAGACGATTGTGATTGGTTTAAAGAAATGCCAATGAACCAGAGCACGTTTTTCTCCCATCCAGGAATGCTGTGTGGACTCGCCAGACCCACCTCCGCAGCGCTGTTGAGGAAGGTCTGGCAATGCAAGACTACCCTCGGCCCTACTCAGCCAATAGACTTTACATTGGGATTACGTCATGGACATTAAAATAGCTTTACTAGGCTCTGTTAATTCAAAAATCCATAATGCAAAGTATAATAATTGTCCTTGTTTACAGTTGAAGATCTAATGTCAAGAGTTTTACAAACATCTCTTTAATAATGTTGGTCTGTGGGGGAAAAACCTTTTGGGCTACAGGGGATTTTTTCATATAGTCTGCATTAGGCTTAAGATACACAACTTGGTGTTGATAAAAGCAGTCTGGGAAATATAGGAAATCTCTAAATTAAGTAATGTGTGGTGATTCGAGGAACAATAGATAACTCCATTAAATGTAATACATTACAAAATACATTTAGAGAATACATAGATGTGTACGAGTATCAGAGGAGAATAAAGACTTTAAACAGGATAACTATGCAGTCCTTTTTCACATAGAGATTCTACATTGGAATCTACTTGGCTATGAAACAATGTTCTTAAATTGTTATTTAGTGTAATTATACTACATTTCTTTAATTAATTCTCAGCAATTGACAGGGAGAAGCCCCCAGTAAAGCCCCATGTTGAATGAGAAGAAAAGCCGCTGTATGCTTTTGTGTAGCTCGGCTCTTCAGTGGAGAGGAATGGAGGGGCTGCCAGTTCTTCCACTACTTCCCACCAACAAGAAAGCATAGGTGCATAGAGCTGATAACGAAATATGCAGCGTCAAGCCTTTGATAAACAAGCTGCTCTTCCTCCCTGCTGGGACAAACCGTCTTGCTGGGAGCCATGCTAATTCCTCCACTATGAGCACCACTACCAGTCCTCAGCACTTTCCAAAACCCACGCCCAATGTTGAATGATGATAATCCCTCTTTATGAAGACTGAACACTGAACTGCTTCATTGTAAGTACACCTCCAACAATAGACCAATTTTGGTTGAACTTTCTTTACAAATTAAGCTATTTTTGTTTGTTGGAACAGGATAGGTTATAGTTCAGTGACTTGATAAGCATTGTGAAAGCTATATATATATATATATATATATATATATATATATATACATAGACGTAGGCCGGAGCTGCTGCTTTAATAACACATTAGTAACAAAAAATACATCAGCTGAAACAAGCTAGCATAAGCTTAATTCAGTAATTCAGTCACTTAACTTTATGTTAATTAATAAAAAGGAGAATTAACATTACATCTTGTGATACTAAATTCAACATGTTTGTCACAGTAAGATATTTTAAACCACCTTTTTTCATCTGGAAAATGTTATTCCATGATACATAGTTTGGCATTTTCTTTATGGTCAAGATGTCTGTCCCAAAATGGACAGAGGCAGTATCTACGTATTTATGTCTATGGTGGAAGCTACTTTGAAACTGTAGCTAGTAGCTAGTGAAGCTACGAGCTGCGGATCGTTGGAAGTGGTTTAGCTAGCAACAGTACACTTTAGTTGAAAGTGGCAGTAGTAGTAAACAATAATTTTTACTGAACAATAATAGTTTACTGTTTACTGAGCACTAACTGATTAAAGCAGCTTAAGCCACATTCAGGATTCATTCTCTAAAAGAGGTCCAGTTATTTTAATAGTATAAGTGATTTTGCCTGCTCTCTAAATACCTTCTCAGCCCAGTCGTTCAGGGCTCCAGACTGCAACCAAATTGTTGAATTTTGCAACCATGTTTTAAGACAGTGCTTGCAACTACTTGCACATGTGCGACCTGCGAATTTGACAACCTTTTTTAAAATTATTTAATGTTGAAAAACGAGGCAGGAGCGAGTCTGCCAGAGTGGGCCGATGTGTGTAAGAGGGGGAGGGTCCTTGTGTGATTAATCAACTGCGTGGGGAACACCATCTAAACTCGTGTGTCTCGCTTTCATGGCGTCACACTAAACGCAATAAACCAATCAATAAAAAATAAAAAGTGGATGGGACTCGTCCAACGTCCATATAGTACAGTAACATAAAGGTCATACGTAATGATAAAACAGAAATATAATGTATGGTAGCTAGCCTAGCTAATGTTATAACAAACCTCTTTTATTTAAACTAACAGCATGTCAGCAGCTTTTTTAAGGAAAAAAAAGGCTAAATCGATAAAAACTCTGTTGGATACTGAGAGGTTTATGCCTCGACGCAGAGGTCTGGGGTTCGAGTCTGACCTGTGACAATTTCCTGCACGTCCTCCCCCTCTCTCTCCCCTTTCTCACCTAGCTGTCCTATCAATTAAAGGCAGAAAAGCCCAAAAAAATGATCACAAAAAAAAAAAAAAATCTGTGTTGGCCTGTTTTTTTCTCTTCGTATTATTTCATTTTTTTCTGCTTGCGAGTGGTAGGAGCGCACCATCTTCCCTCATTGGCTTGTTGACTCTGAATGTCATCACCATACACTAACCTTACTTTTGGATCAAAGTTGGTGGTTGGGGGCCCATTGCATTCGCTTATAATTCCTATAAGGAGAAACAGCCCTGAGTGTATGGTTTGAATCATTGAGCTGTTTCATATTTTTGCTGATTATAGTGATTACTAGGGCTGGGACGATGTGTTTTTGTCCCAGTTCGATTCTTTCCCGATACATGGGTGCCGCTGCGATTTGTATTGCTCTAGAAGTATTGCGATTCAATAGTATTAAGTATTGGGATTTTCTTTTCCTTCTTTAACAAAAAACAAAGGATGAATAAAACACTTCTATAGACAATATATCATGAGACATTTCTAAAAACTAATTGTTTTCTAAAAAGAATGCACATCACATATCAGTCAGTCAGTCTGACATTATTTCATTTGTTAAGAAGAACAGAACATATTTTCTGCTTTCTGTGTGTTTAGTTGGAAACGGATATGATGTAGTCGTCGTCAGGGGTACTGTTGGTAAAAAAAAAAATTAAAAATATTGATTCTGGGGAAAATAATCATGATTTCCGATTGTATGTATCGTAGTGATTACAATGGTTTACAAAAGCAGACTGGCAGATGAACAGGCTCTGTGTTCATCCAGGTAACATTCCAAATACATCAAGTGTTTATCCATATTATTTCATATACCCAAAGACCTGTCTTCTGAAGATATTGGAGTCATGGACGGGTAGGAAGTGATCCCTCCCAGCTGACACTGCTGAACTCCAGTGTTTAGACACATTTCAACACTTTTATTATAAACACAAAGCCATGCACAGAAGGCTTTGTTGTTCTGAGAAAAAGGCAATTTCTTAATATACAGTACATCACAGAGATGTGTTGTTTGGCCATTGGATTAGCTGCCGAATCATGCTCATCTCTTCTGAAAACCAGCTCCATAATGCACAATTTATTGCTGTACATTTCTCCCCGAAATAGCTCATTGTGTTTATCAAGGCTGAATATAAAACTACATTTATAACTGCTGCATGCTTTTCAGAACGTAAAGTGCAATTAATGGCATTTCATTGCATTTGATTTGATAGTATAGCCAGAAAATAAAAGCAAAGGCTCCATATAACAGAGAGCATCTCCGACAATAAAATAAAATAATCTCTCTTTAAGCAAAAGTGAAGTTAAGTAAATAAATGTTTATGGACTGATATGGTATGGAAACGCTGTAGCAGCATTCTCTCCACCTCCTCACTCTCGCTCTCTCAGGTCAACAGTAAAAGGATCCGACCCACAGATTGACTTATCTACCTGAATCCAATTTTCATGTTCACTGACTGCAATGAGCGGCTTCATTCCAGGATGAATTACGCTTTTTCTATCAGCTTTTGATAAACAAATCGAGCACCGCTTCAAGCCCCCGAAAGGAAGAAATGTTGAGTATTCAGTATGAATAAATCACAGGTTAGAGGCACACACTTCAGGGGGGGATTTTATTTAAAAACCAAGTCATGATACCATGATCCGTCTGGATGCAGCAAAGAAAAAGCAACGTTATTCTCTTAACCCAGCCCAGTCTCACTGAAAAGCGTACAAATACCACGGGTTTCTACCTGTGAAATACGTGCAATGTGTACGCGAAATTGAAATAGTGCGTACAGCAGATACACGGAGCGCTCCAATTACAGTAATGGAAACCACTGCGTTTATAGTATGAAAGGACGTGTGCCTGCGTAAGGAGGTTGGTTGGGGTGATGGATGGGTAAAACACAGGACTTTCACCCAGGAGACCGGGGTTCGCGTCCCGTGTTTGGCGATTTTATGCCGTTTTTTAGCGTGTTTATGTGGTGCGTTTTTGCGACTTTGTAGTGTTTTTTTGTTAAGCCTTTCCCAATGTTTCTTCCCTAAACCCAACCGTTTATTAGTGTGTTTTTGTGATTTTCTTGTGTTATTAAAGCCTTTCCCTGCATTCTTTCTCTAAACCCAACCATATCTATGTTTTTGTGTGTGATGCTGTTCTCGCGATAACACACAACGTGGTGACGCGAGCTGCGTGCATATAAAACGCACCGGTCCCCATGACTTCAATTGGAGCGCTCCGCATATGTAATGCACGTAGAATTTCACTTTCGCGTACACATTGCACGGTAGAAACCCGTGTTATTTGTACGCTTTCGAGTGAGATCGGCTTGCTTAACCAAAGTAACTGTCCTGTAAAATTGTTTTCATTCATATTTTCTTTTCTGTTCTCTGGCTTCTCATCTGAATCCTGGTATTTATAGAGGGCCAGAACACCCTTGTCCTTTTCCAGAAGTGAAAAGAAAAATTAAAAATCACATTTATATTTGAAATAAGGGAAATTACTAAAACTGCAACCCCTTAAGCCCAGTTCAGACCAAAGATTCACGACGAGACGAGTAGAAACTTACAGCTTCTTGCAACGAGCCGGTCTGCAGCGCTCTGAGACATGCCGGTTCACACCAATGAGACGAGACGGTGTATCATCTCCATAACAACGCCTCGTTGTACTTCCGTTCTAACTTCCAACTTTTAGGCTTTTTTATAGCTGGATATATCATTTGTAATTAAACTAAATATGAATGTGGATAACGTTAGTGATATTGAGATGTTGGCTACAGTCACACTTCCAGTGATGAATCGGTTAAGACATGTTAAGTTAATCATGCAAAGAAACATTCCAAATATAAAATGTTAGGCTGCTCATCACTACTGAAGAAATTATTTGTTTATATAAATATTAGTGTTGGGCAGATTGATCCAAATATTGATAATATCGATGCAACATTGGTATTGATATTGATCAATGATTGATGTTGTACCGTCACGTGACTCAGCGGCGCACGCACACACAAGCAGGACAGAAACGGAGCAGAAGAACGGCAGAGAGGAAGAGTAGCGCTATTGTGACTATATTTCCAGGCCGAAAATGAAACAACTGCAAGCTGTATAATAAGTTCCACCAAAACAAGTTCCTTCCTGAGGCTATTTTGCAGAGGCACCGTGGCTCCGTCCGGCGCTTAGCGCCGCCCATGACAATTGTGATTGGTTTAAAGAAATGCCAATAAACCAGAGCAAGTTTTTTTCCTATCCCAGAATGCTGTGTGGACTAGCCAGACTAGCTATGCAAGACTACTTCCAACCATAAAGACATGCATGCTAGGTTACTAGGACCACATTTGAAAATTAGCCGGCTGGCTAACACTGGCACATTTACAGAAATGTTAATTAATGTGCATTGTCCTCATGAATAAATAAATCTTAATATTAGAAACTGGAGGACTGAACAATCAATGTATTTCAGACAGCAGAAAATAGAGGGTGGATATCAACAGGTACTAATTATGTACTCTGCTGCTATTTTTGCTGCTAAATATGTTACTGTAAAACGTTTATCTTAGAAAATTGAAAGGAAACACCAAGAAGATACTTTATCAGAAAAATAGATATATACGAAACCCTCAATGGCCCTCAATCTAGTGGAACATTTACACTTACTGTATTAAGTTTGCAACATTTAAGACAAGTCCCATCAGAGCAATGGGAGTGAATCCAGCTCTCCCCCTCCCCCCACACCAGGCCGTCCTAATGTCATTAGTGATAGGGAGAAGACATTAGAAAGAGAAGAAAAGCAGAGCTGCCAAGAGTCAGAATCAGAAATACTTTAATAATCCCAGGGGGAAATTATTTTTGTTACTTTTGTAACCACTCCAGGTATACAAACAACAAATAAAAACAACATATATTATCAAGAGTCCTGACCAAGCGCGTCTAAATATGATGCCAAAGGGATAGACGTGAGTCCCGAGAGTGTCTAAATGTTACGCCAAGAGTCCCGACCAGGCGCGTCTAAATATGATGCTAAAGGAGACTTTTGCGTCAATAACAAACACCACGCGATGGGAGTGAGAATGTGTTGTACATTAATGTCTGTTTTGTTACTCTCTATCTCGGATTGAGACTAACACAATATTGATTCCATCTATAGCATTGAAGCCTTTACATGTAGCTTCAAGCACTTAGTGTCTGGGAAAAGTTCTCAGATTCTGATCTCCTGCTGCTTTTCATGTTGTCACTGACTGCTTTTACATGGACATGAATCATCATGATCATATTCGGGATATGGTGTTTGTGTGCTCAAACACATACATGTGATACTTCGAAAACCCAATCATTAAACAGGTTATTTATGTCGATGTAAACTCAGTGTTTGTATGGAACATGTTGTTAATGGATCCTTAACAAACAGCAGTTAATATGACTTTATCAGCAGACAGAGCTGATGATATGCTACTCTAGGTTCATCCACATATGTAACCTGCTGATTATTGGATCTTTTTGACTGCAGTATTTTACTTGTATTAACTAATAATTAAAGGGGTGATAGAATGCAAAAACGATTTTATCCTGTCATAGTTGAATAACGACAGTTCAGTGGGTAAATAGGACATACATAGAAGCTCAAAATCCCATTGACACCCCTTTACTATGAAAATCTCACATTTTGAAACTGCCTCTGAAAACGGGCGAATCTCAACAAAGCTAGTTGCTTACGTAAGCATCCCAAGACCTGTACCTTTGTCACGCCCATGGGTGTATTAAGAGAACGGTCACGCCCCAACATTTACATAAGCTACACAACTGACCTGAGATCAGGTAGCCTTCTGAATCTAGGTCGCGCAGATCTCTGCTTTTCCATTACAAAATTCACTTCTGAAACTTTTTTATGCGAGAAATCAACTATGTAAAGCTCAAATATGGGCCGCTTTATGAAAATGGATGGCTAATTGCAAATTTTGTCTGACTGTGTGTCGGAGTTCAGCGGCCAGTGCTGCCTGTGTTGCTGCCTTGCTGCCTTCACAGACCCCGGCCTGCTATGAGGTACTTGGAGCTCCGTCACGGCTGGCAGCCCACAGTACTCCATACCCGCGCAAAGTCACCGTTTTTTGGGCTAATGGACAACCAAATGCCGCTGCTCTGACAGAGCTCCAGGGCCTGCAACTCCCCTCTTCCTGCTAGCTAAATGCCCGGTGTGTGTGAGCGAGAGCGCGGTCAGCGAGCTTGTTACGCCAGCAATCTCTTACCACAGGTTTCATTTAATCTTTTAATGTGTGTAATTATAATGTGTCCTGCGGCTGGATGTAGCTCTATCAATGACAGCTAGCTAGCCTCCTCTTAGAATTCCTCTGAAATTCACAAATATTCATTAACTTGAAATCGGACACGTCATTGTTAGGTTTATAAGACCTTTAGGTAGATGTTGTATACGTGGCGTGACGAAATTCAAACTGCAAATATAGCTACTCTAGTTATGCCGGCAGCTGGCAGCCACCCAAGATTAACTGGAACTGTGGTAAGCGATTGCTGGTGTAACAAGCTCGCTGACCGCGCTCTCACTCTCACACACGGGCCATTTAGCTAGCAGGAAGAGGGGAGTTGCAGGCCCTGGAGCTCTGTCAGGGCAGCGGCGTTTGGTAGACCATTAGCCCAAAAAACAGTGACTTTGCGCGGTTATGGAGTGCTGTGGGCTGCCAGCCGTGACAGAGCTCTATCTACCTCCTAATATTGTTACTATACTATATGAAGTGTTGTATTGAAGTGGTTCCTATGTATTTATGTCTTATTTCATGTTTCAAATTTTGACTTTGATTTTGGATATCTTGAGTGTTGGGGCTTGAATCTTTGTGGACAGTTTCATGTTAAACCTCAGTCTACACAGTGCTTGATGGGTACATACCATGGACACATTTCAACTGACAGAGAAAACTGTAATCTGTCAGATATTATGTAGTAAATAATTCAACATGAAGTGGAATATTTACCAAATTGTTGGATTTGCCTTTTGCATCTAATGATTAGAGAATTGTAAAACACAGAATGTATTAACCTTGAGATGGTGAGTGTCAGCTGACATATTCAGCCCAGCATTCCCCTTGCCTACTCAAGCATCATCCAGCTATAGAACATTACATTTTGGGAGATCTCGATTTGTGACCAAGGACAAAGGAGAACAGCTTGTCTGAATGTCACACCTGTACGAACTGCAAAGGGCTCAATCTTAAGACTCAGTAAGCTGGAACTGGCTGTAATGTGTTGCCATTACAGTAGAAAAGCAGGTCAGGGCTGCCGAGGCACAGTTCAAAATGCCACTCTCAGGGTGAGCCGAAGTCTTTTTCCTCAGTAAACTAAATGCTGTCCACAGAAAGCAGTGAGCACAATGTCCTTTCCTTCACCTTCTCAGAGAAAACAGAAATGCCTCCTAAAGGCCAACAAAGAACAGACTGTCTCAACTAAATTTATATTTATATAAAAAAAGAATGCTTTGGATATATGCTGTCAGTTAAACGCGTTATTAATGGCGTTAACGCAAATCCATTTTAACGGCGTCAATTTTTTTATCGCAAGACGTTCTTTTTGGCCTAGCAAACTTTGTAGTTTTTTTCACATGCTGTTGCAACAACTAGTAACGTTAGAAAAACTACAATACCACACCGGATCTAGCTAGACCAGAAACAAAGACAAAACAAAGTTTTGAGTGGATGGCAAGTGTGAGACGCCGAAATGGATGCCAATAAGATTCTGAATGGAAAGTTTACTTTTAAAAAGTTGCCAAATGGTTCCATTGACAAGACCAAAGTGATCTGTGTGTTTTGTCGTTGTGAACTGAGCTGTCATCGCAGCATGTCCAGTCTGAAATACCACTTGAAGCACACAGCTGATGGCAATTCTCTACCCCCTCGTCAATGAAAAATGAGAAAAAAATAATGGGACAAAAAGAAATCAAGGGACATTTAGATTAAATAAAAATGTGTGATTAATTGTGATTAATTGCGAGTTAACTATGAGATTAACGCGATTAATCGCAATTAAATATTGTAATCGTTTGACAGCACTACTATTAGTAGTACTAGATGCATTTACTGTCAGGGTACAATGGCAGACTCAAATGCACAACTCAGAGCAGTAGTGAAGAAAGGTTCCTTTATTGTTCAAAGAACAAACAGGCAGAGGTGCAAAATCGGCAAGCAAAAATCGTAGTCAGGATAGAGGCAAAAGGTCTCGAAAACACTGGGAAATACAAACTAGAAAAATGCTGGAGAGTGAGTACACAAGGTTCACCAACAATCTGGCACAGGTAAGTGAATGTAGTGAGTATTTATACTAGGGCACATGTGTCAAACTCAAGGCCCGCGGGCCAAATCCGGCCCCTTGCAGATTTTCATCCGGCCCGCATATCAATTTAGGTTCACAATAAATTTCGGCACACCTAGTTTTGCCGATGCTTCTTATTGCAAGATATGTTGTTCTATTCTTAGTTCCTGATGTGAAGCACTTTGGATACCTGCTGGTTGTTGTAAAGCGCTATACAAATACATTTTGATTGATTGATGCTTTTGGTGCATTTTTTCCCCACGTTTTTTAAGTTGTTTTCATTGATTTTTTCGGCCTTTTTTCTATGATGGCTAAGGAACCTTTTTTTTAGGGCTTTATGTCGACCAAACTGTTAGGGAGAAGACTTTATAAGACATGCAATAACACAGTCAAAGATATTTGACTTTTTCCAAAATGAAAGCATGTCAATAAACTCTAAATGTCTGGCCCTTGATGGGATTCTTACTTTCCAACGTGGCCCTTAGTGAACTGAGTTTGACACTACTGTACTAGGGGAACAGGTGATGATGATTACACACAGGTGAGACACATAAGGGACAGGAGGGTAATCACAGAGGCAGGAAACGTCAGCGGAGGTTCTGGAGGGCTGCATGTCAGCGGAGGTTCTGGGCGGCTGCACGTCAGTGGAGGTTCTGGAAGGCTGCACGTCAGCTTGGACTCTGGGAAGCTGGACAGCATGGGCAGTAGGCCGCTGGACAACACGGGTTGTGGCTTGCTGGACAGCACAGGCTCTAGGCCGCTGGACAGCACGTACTCAAGTCCGCTGGACAACATGTGCTCCAGTCCACTGGTCAACTCTGGAACACTGGTAACACTGGTCAGCTTGGGAACATAGCACAGCACAGGCTCGGATCCACTGAACAGCACGGGCTTAGGTCCCCTGGACAGAATAGGCTCGCAACCGCTGGACATCACAGGCTCGGGGCCGCTGAACAGCACCGGCTCAGGTCCTCTGAACAGCATGGGCTCTGGGCTAAAGAGAGGTTGAAGGGTGGAATGGTGTCGGGACCCATCCCGACCACGTCCTCTCTTGTGGCCTTCACGCTTCCCAGGAAATATAGCCAGACGGGTCCGCTGAGGTTCTGGAAGCCTGCACGTTGCGGACTCGGGCCTGCTGCACACCACGGGCTTGGTATCGCTGGAAAGCGAGGACCCTGAGTCCCTGGAGAGAGGTTGATGCTGGACATGGCATCGGGATCCATGTTGACTACTCCATCTATGGCCTCCATGAGTTCCAGGAAATATAGCCAGGCGAGTCCCCACAAAGGACTGCTTGTTGTTGGGGCTGCATGCTGGACAGGTAGCGGTATGACCGACAGAAAAGAGTTCAGAGGAACTGGTGATAATACGGGCAGCTGAGGTTTGGACCAATTGGAGTTTATCGATGGACTAAACCAAAGAGGAGGGAGTTACAATAATCAATACGGGAAGTGACAAGAGCGTGGATGAGAGTAGCAGTATTATTGCGTGTAAGTGACGGTGTATGGTGCGTAAGTGAAAGTAGGCAGACTGGGTGAGATCATTGATGTGTTTTTCAAAAGAAAGTGTACTATCGAGGATGACACCAAGTGAGAAATTGGGACATTTTGCTAGGGTGGATTTGGAGCCAACAAGGAGAATTTCTGTTTTGCTACTGTTTAATTTGAGGAAGTTATGAGTGAACTAGGTTTTAACTTCGTCTAAGCAGTCAGACAGGAAGACGGAGGGAGCATGGACGTGGGTTTGGTGGACAAGTAGAGCTGGGTGTCATCCGCGTAGCAGTGAAATTGAATATTGTATTTCTTGAAAATACAACCTAGAGGAAGTAAGTAAATTATAAAAAGGAGGGGGCCCAGGACTGAGCCCTGGGGAACACCACTGGTAACTAGGGAGGGTTGTGATTGAACATGTTTAAGTTGTACAAACTGAGTGTGGCCAGAGAGGTATGATGAGAACCACTTGAGTGATGTATTGATGACACCAATGGAGGGTAGACGGTCCAAGAGGATATTGTGAGAAATTTTATCAAAGGCAGCAGTCAAATCAAGGAGGATGAGTATAGTCAGACACCTCCTAGGACACAAACACCTGTTTCCTGGGTGAAGATGCTGTGTTTACCCCGGGATACTAACTCTGCTCCCCGGATTGAAAGCCCTGTGCTTTATGGGTTTTATGGGCAGCATGCTAATAGCATTTTGCTCAAGGCAGGCACTACAACAAATTGCTTTAATCAACTGGCTATAAACTTTTAATCTTGATAATACTAAAGCTATAGTGCGTAGTTTCTGACTCCCCCATGAGGAATTCTAAGTAATGACAACAACACTGTTGGGGCATCCACATGATACAAGCCTTCCGTGATGGTGCACCCCGCCCTTGAATGTAACGGATGTTTATTAATATAAAAAAGTTACGCACTTAAGCTTTAACCCACAATTAAATTTTTTTATTGAATTGCCTAAACTTAACCATACTGTATCTTGAAGAACAATGTAATGTGGTTAGAATTATAACAAAATGCAGTAGCGCAAAACAGTTGCATTAAAAGGTAATTTAGGAGGTAAGGTTGACCTACGAGTATTTCACAAACCTACTCAGAATGAGCACTTCATCCTTAGATTTAAGAAATGAGTATTCACTTACTTTGGCTCTTTTTTCTTCCTTAGCGCAGTTTTGTGTTTCCCCTGTAATTGTAAAGTCTTGGGGTGCCACCAGGAACCCCTGCCAGGGCAGAATTGTTTTTTTTTTATGCCAAAAATAACGCCAATACCTGCACCGCCATGAACGGCAGTGCTGCACTGCTGTGAGTCCACGAACGGAGCAACTGTCTGTCTGTAACAGCAGGACAGTCAAGACTGTTATCTGAACTGCCAAAGTTAGTTGAAACATTGTTGGTTACAAACAGGCCAGATACTGAACGACACACTAACATGCTGATGGATTCAGTGTTTTTAGCTGAGCTGGACCAAAGAATATTCGGTTAAAACCATAAACTGTATGGTTAAAACAGATTGGTGATGCTGTTTTGCCCCCATTGTTCTCCATGAAGTTTGCTGGAAACTTCTCCTGCCGACTCATCCGCCAGGCTAAAGCAGGCAACACAGGGGAAACTAGAAGGAGCTCATAAATAGTTGTCAGAAACAGCAACAAAAAATTTAGCTTTTTCCCCTCCCTGTTGGTCTTCCTTTATTTCTTTGACACTTACAGTGTATTACCATAACAGCAACTTACCTCACCTCGCCCGTCTCGTTCACTGTGTTGACAAAGGAGCCCTGACAGTCCGACACCGTCTGCTATTCTCTCCTTGATGAGGACAGGAAGTTGGGAGCGCTGAATGATTTCTAACCTTAACCAGGCAGGTGATGGGCAGGTCAACCAACCTGAAGGCTGCGGATGGCCGCCCTGCTTGGGGTAATTAATGAGTCTCCATCAAACATGCTCCTTGCAGAGGAGGCTGGCCTGTCAGTGTCCATTACACTACTGTCACGGACCAAAAGAAGCCCTGACTCGACATTCTGCATTCACACACACTAACTGGAGCCAGGAGACCACAAGACTTTTTGAAGCCAGTTTACCTTGCGTTCAATGCAATAAACTAAGAATACAGTCTGGTCCAGAGAAGTACAATATTTCATGTGAGCCACGCAGATGTGCTTTGAAGACATTCTCCTCACTGACAAGCTTTAAAATGACATGAACGGATGATAGACTGGAATCATCAAAGGAACAGGAACTGAGTAATAGCCCCTATTAAGAAACTCCCTGTTAGATTTAACACTGTATTAAGGTTCCTGGCACATTGCACAGCACGACGGGGGTGTACAGCATGACGCTACTTTAGCAGAGTGTGCATGGGATAGAGTATGATGAGATGGCATGTTATTTTAATTCAGTACAACGTAATTTAACCCTATAATGATAACGCTAACATTAGACCTTACACCTAAAGGCCTAAACGCACTGAAAGCAATTTTTGATGTTTCTATGGTGCACTGCAAGCATCAGATTTGAAGCGCCAACACCACAGAACCAGCAGTATTTTAGAAAAGGTCGCCATTTAGGCAAAGGGTTTGTATTTTACAGATACCCCTATCAGTGGGGGTATTACTTTCTCCCTTGATGGACAGGGTTGTAAAACCTCTGTCAACCCTGCACCCTCCACTCTTTATCATGAAATTATTATTTTATTTATTTATTTTTTGCAGTGACAGCGCAGGTCACTAAAACATAAATATGTAGTTATAGGGCTTGCTCTTTATCCTCCTCCCGCATTAATCGCTCCTATTTCAACACATTTATAAACGGCATCACAATTATTGGCCTATTGGTCTTTTTTTAAGAAACTTTCACACACTCAGCTGCCGTGACATTTGGCAATGGTTTCGGCGCAACGAATTATGAGCGTATTACACGATCATTGACATTCTCTGCTCTCGTGTTTCACCGTAAATAGAAGACAGTTTGTAGAGCAGATCTCCATGGTGTATACACACCACTATCGCTCTGCTCTCCCGCCTGGTGTGGCCAGTTTCACTGATTAACAATGAACACAGACCTCAGCCAGTGACACAGCAAAGAGAGAGAGAAACGGACGTGCAGGGAAAGTGCACAGCAGTTTTGGCCTGCCTGAACAGTGGCAGCAGCAGCAGTAATCGCAACGCATATTATGTTAACAATGTGTAAATGGGCACAGGAACACCGTATAAAACCATGGGTGTACTTCAAAACGCGCGCATCGGACGCATTCAGTGCATTTGGGCCTTTAGTCTATATTCACGACGTTCCACTTCCAGGTTGCTCCGTTGCGGCCGGACATTCTGCCGCATGTCCTTCTTTTCGGCCGGCTGTTAACTTCCGCTTTCTTTGTGTTGTAATTTTAAACTCCGGTGGATTTGTGAGGACTATGGTTAACTGCTCCTCAGATCTCTGCAGGGTAAATCCAGACAGCTAGCTAGACTATCTGTCCAATCTGAGTTTTCTGTCGCACGACTAAAACTACTTTTGAACGTACACATGTTCCACCAAAACAAGTTCCTTCCTGAGACTATTTAGCAGAGACTCCGTGGCTCTGTGTGGCGCTTAGCGCCGCCCATGACGATTGTGTTAAAGAAATGCCAATAAACCAGAGTACGTTTTTCTCCCATTCCGGAATTTTGTGTGGACTACACAGACCCTCAACAGCGCTGTGGAGGAAGGGCTGACAATGCGAGTCTATACACACTCTAAACAACAAAAATATCAATGATAAATAAATTTAAATAGAGAAAACAGTCAAAGAATGAAAGGCAACAACATAAATGTGTATATCTATAAAGATACAGTATATATATTTTTAACATATAATTGATATTATTCAATATATTCAACAACGTTATCGCATATCACATATTTTCCTCAAATGGTGCAGCCCTACCTTTTCACATAGGAAACCTGTATGCGGCGTACACAGTGTTTATAGTTGAAACAGGAAGTCAGGCCGTACACTGTGATGGATGTTTACAACAGATAGATCAAGTAATAATTGTACTGTTCACCTTTTTGTTTTGTCTTCCAAATAAGTATTGCTAGTCCATATGTAATAATGCAAAACATTTGTAACAATGATATATATAGTTTTCTCCTAATTATAAGAAAGTATTTGGGATATAGATGTTGTAATTATGAGACCATTTTCTTGGTTCTATGAGATATTAACCCTCTGAGGTCTAAGGGCATTTTCACACATCTTCTTAAATTCAACCTTTGGTGTATCTGCATATAGCTGATCCCCATGTGTTTAACATCACAATGTTCTGAACAAACTAAGCTTTTCGTAGAGTGAGACCCAAATCTGTCCCACAGCAATGCGTGAAGAGATAATTTGGCTAAATTAAAACTGAAAGCGTTGATGTTCGTTCCTCAAATCTCTTTTGAAAACAAACCTTAACTTATGATGTGTTGTACAAATTGTGTTGGTGCTTGAAATGAGTTTACCAAAGTACGTAGGTTCACAAAGTAGTGTTAAAGGTGGTGTAGGTAGGATTGTGAAGATCCAGGACTTAGCCAAAAAATTTGAACATCAACAACTTCTCAGTCCCTCACTCCTTTCCCCTAAAGCCCAAAACGTTCTCCTAAGCCCCTCCTCCCACAAGGGAGAATGAATGTGTGACAAGTTGTATATAACAATGTATTCAGACATACAATTTATTTTGAGTTAAACATAATATCACAATACTATAGTAGAGTAATGCAGATAGCTAATTCAGATCCTTATCTGTGTGGTTTAATGGTTCGTCGATCTGTTGGTAATGCCTAGGGGCTCCAGTAGGGGGATCGCGCTCCTCTTCCTCATTCAATACAGACGAGTGAAGGAAAGACCTGCGTGTGTGCGTTTTTCTCATCCTTCTCTCGTTACTATTCCCCTTTTAAGGTAATTACCGTTTGCAAAGCACTGTATGCTTATGAACACATGCTGATAGTATTTTTCTTTATGTTACTGTGGTTTTAGATGCATGGAAAAGACGTTTTGTTGGACTTATTTGTTGTTGAACTCAGACGTGTAAGCTAGTAGCCGGATACCTCGTGGCCACGCCATAGAGTCTGAATGTTGACATTGGTGTTTAAAGTGATGGTTCGGAGTAATTTCACCCTAGGGTCCTTTGCACCATGATCTCGAGCCAAACACCCCCCCAGAAGCTTTTTTCACCTGGGTCGAACATTGGGAGCGTTAGCGTAGCGTAGCGTTATCAGCTGAATAGCTTAGCGCAGAGGCTAATGGATCCGAAGTGTCTCTTAACATTACCCCACTAATAATGCCCGAAATGATACCAAAACGTCTACAGTAGTACAAATAGGTTATGCTCTCATAAAACGATGGATTGTAAAATTTGTAAGTACACCAGAAGTTTATGTAAATAACACTTGCCTGCTGGCTTCTGCTCTCTGCTGCTACTGCTGCTGTTACTACCGGGCAGTAAGAGTGCTTAGGGACATTTAACAAATTACAACACCGAAAAGAGATGCAACAAAAATATTTATTAATTTAATGATTAAATAAGGTAATGTCTCCAAACTTACCTCAATTATTACTTGTCTCCTGCTAGTTATACTACAGCACTTACTTTAAAAAATAAGTTAAATTAAAAAATATTTTTGTTGCATCTCTTTTCGGTGTTGTAATTTGTAGATGTCCCTAAGCACTCGCTCTTACACGCAACAACAACGCAACGAAGAGCAGAAGCCAGCAGGCAAGTGTTATTTACATAACCTTCTGGTGTACTTACAAACTTTAAAATCCATCGTTTTATGAGTGCATAACCTATATATACTAGTGTAGACCTTTGGTATCATTTCGGGCATTATTAGTGGGGTAATGTTAAGAGACACTTCGGATCCATTAGCCTCTGTGCTAACTCTCCCAATGTTAGACCCAGGTGAAAAAAGCTTCTGGGGGGGTGTTTGGCTCGAGATCATGGTGCAAAGGACCCTAGGGTGAAATTACTCCGAACCATCACTTTAAGTATGTTACTGTTTCATTTATATATGTATGTATTTGTGTCTTACTTCATGTCATAATTACGAAACAAGGTTAAAAATACATTTCATTATTCGAAAATTCCATGATAATTTAGCTTGCTAAAAATATAATTTACATGTCATGTTTATTTGGTTAAAACAATAATTTTGATAATGTAGAACATGTTGAAAATACACATGATAACTGTGGTCCTAAAACTGAGTGTGCGCATATATACATTTGTTTGTTGTTTGTATGCATTGTTTAAAATAAGAATTCAATACAGACAGTGAAGGAAAGAGCTGCGTGTGTGTGTTTTTTTCATCCTTCTCCCGTTACTATTCCCCTTTTAAGGGCACAACAAATGCGTATGCATGAGCAGTGATGGACATGCAGTTAGACGCCCCCCCACCCCACCGCATACATGCTAAAAATAGTAGATGAATGTCTCAAACGAGATTTTGTAATATAGTTTTGTCAAACATTGTTTGCACGCGCCAGTGCTTCTATTGTTCTCAGAGGGTTAATGTCATATACTGTATATGTCCTGATAAATGCCCAGGCAAAAAGCAAAGATTGGAGTAAAGTCTTATAATTAAGCATATCTTTTTTTCTTCTGCTTGCCTCTCTTGGTAATCATCTTGTGGCTGCTCAGATGTATTGCTATTACCTTCTCATGGATACTATTGCTATTGTACTAATTGTCCTACTGTATACTATTGTACTGATCAAAAATGGAAACTTTGGCCACCAAAGTAAACATAATCCTTAGGAAATTCCATTGTATTCCTTCCAGCCGTACTTGACAACATATCTTGTTCCGGAACAACAACAATGGACTGACAGACGTTTCCTGTCTTAGATGGGCATCTTCCCTCAATTATCTTTGAGTTGTTATTGACATGTTGGCCATGAGATGACGTTTTTTTTTATTTCTTTGCTTAAAGAATGTCCTGAATATCAACAAATATAATACCTCTATCTATACACACCAAAACTCTGTCTCGCAGTTTTTGAAACGCTGTTGAGTTGGAACACCTGCGTTGTGATTTACAGAGAAACTGAACACATACAATTGCATCATGATGGAATTGTGTCATTGAAAGATAAGTGTTAGGAAGAGGGGCTTTCTGGGGACAACAAGATTACAGATAATCTATAAACTGCAATTCTTTTCAAATCGTGGCTTACCTAACATCTCTGTCTCTCTCTGCCAGCTAATCTCGTCAGGGACAGGAATCCAGGCTCAATACCATCGACCTCGAATAGTCCCTCTTATCTCCTGCAACTGCTCCTCTCTGGAGAATACTCGGAGGCTGACGACAAAACCTAACTGGGTCTGCATCTCTTGGAATGAAAAGAGGTTCATAAATTGTTCCTCTTGTTTGCTGTCCGCTGAGTTATTGTAGAATTTCTCGGTGGGTTTCTCTAATGTTTGAGTGCAACAAGCAATAAAGTGACGGGAAACAGGGTGTGTGCAGTGAGGCAAACTTCTGAAAAGGATCAGAGAATGAGGAAGACAGATGGAGCGAGCAAACAGCAGTGTGACAGTCCAGTACAGTGAAAGACAGAGCTTAGCGTCCTGCATTGTGTCCAGACAGGCAGGGCTAACTCAGGGGCTTGGGCTGCATGCTGTTCCTGTGATTAGCCCTCCATCTGGCAGGGTGGGCAGAGCGAGCAGCCAGAGCGTCGCAGCCTGCTGCATGGATCTCAGAGTTGGGGGTCTTCCCTTGCATTTGGCGGAGACAGTCTGGATGCTCTCACTGTTCACAAGGCCCACAGGGGATCAAACATCTGGACAACTTTCTTTTTTTTCTGGACAATAAAGTACAACAAAAAGATGTCATGCCCTGTACGGTTCACAGACATCATCTGTTTTTGTACCTTGGTTGTTTAGACACACACACATTTGTTCTTGTATTTGAAGATTAAACTGGGATTACTCTTTCTTTTGTTACTGATTTCCCATTTTAAAGAAATTGAGGCAGTTATCTATGATCAACTGTTATAACAATAGAGTACATTGTGGAAGGGGGCTTTATTTTACTCAAATGCAGAGGCCTTTATTTACAGGCTTATATAGACAATGCTTTAATTGTCCTAGTATTTTGTATTTTAGTGAGATGCCTCACTGATTTCTGATCTGCTCCCAATGCAAACTTCTTTGATGTTTACATGTTGCGTTTATATATTCTGTATTATGTACTGTGCATTTTCACAGCACTAATTCCATCAGTGCAACAACAGAGTCATGCTATTTCTCTTTTTAACAGAAAATCTGGTCTCACTAATGAAATCTGTGCTACTTTGCCATGTTTTTCTCCATTCTTATCAAGCTGCCATCAGTGCAACAAAACGTCCCGCACAGACATTTAAGAGATAAAAGTCTTCCAGTGGCTTTTATTGTGAAACATCTGCAGAAAGAGTTGTGTTTTATTGCCAACAGCTTATTCATTCCAAAATACCCCAAGATATATTCACGTTAGTAGATTACTTATATCTAGCTAGTTTTAATGTGAGTCAAGGCTGATATATGGTTGTATGTAGGCTTGTATCCTATGTAATTGGCCTACGCCGTTGTGAGGTTTATACTTGTGCGCTGGTATGTCTGCATCGTTCTTGCGTATCTATTTAAGAGAATTGCAGGGCCGGTATGTGTTTATGCGTGCGGAGTGTGTGGTAGAGCAAGTGAGAGAGTGGTGGTGATAACCTTCGGAGCGAGTACCGACTGACGATGGTCGGAAAAGTTCAATTCATTTCAATTTTATTCATAGTATCAAATCATAACAAGACACTTTACAGATACCACACTCTATCATTTACAAAGACCCAAAAAATTCCAACAAGCATTTAGTGCAACAGCGGTGAGGAAAAACGTCCTTTTAGGCAGAAACCTCAGACAGACCATGGCTCTTGGTGGTGGGCATCTGCCGGTGCTGGTTGGGACACAGAGACACTGACACAGATATAGAGATATATGATTCATAATAATTATAGCAGTTGATGAATCACAGTAACAATAACGATAATGGAACAATGATTAGAAATAATAGTTGTAGCAGTTCAGGGAATAGCAGGGTGTAGTAGGGCATAGGAGGACATGGCAGCAGGGCGCCGAGCAGGACCAAGGCGGCAGCTGCAATCACGATTTAGGTGCCACCCTAATCCAAGAAAAACTGCGAGGCGAGAAAACATACAGTAAGCTCCCTGGAGCTAAGTGAGTAACAAGCATTTCTAGGACATGGATGCACACAGATGGAAAGAGAGAGGAGAGAGGAGCTCAGTGTGTCAAAGGAAGTCCCCCTTCCATTGCTAAATGAGTTGCTACAAAGCTAATTAAGACTATCAGCTCCATACAACTGGATTTCTCAGTATGACTATGTTCAGAAGATTGTGGCGTCCGGTGACTTTCATGCGCAGAAACTCAAGTGAAGATAATGACCTCTTCTGAAGAGTCCATCATGTTTTTTTTTTAAATCCTCTGTGTCCTCCTTGGCTACTAGCAACTGCGTGGAGGAGGGGTGGGGCCGTGTGCGCGATCACGTAAGGTTTGACGCACCGACTGTTTTGTTCCAAATCCAAATCCAAATTTACTTATAGAGCACATTTAAACACAGTTGACCAAAGTGCTGTACAATCAGAAAAACTAAAATGTAGAAAGAACATAATTACCACAAAACAACAAAAGGACAACAGTTTAACAGCAAAATGATAGTAATATCAAAAAGCAACTATTGTAAAGTGTTAAAAGCCTGAGAATAAAAATATGTCTTTAGACAGGATTTAAAAACAGGCAATGTAGGAGCCAGCCTGATATGTAGAAGCAATTGATTCCAGAGTTTAGGTGCTACTACTGCAAAGGTATGGTCTCCCCTGTTCTTCAACCATGTTATTGGGACCACAAGGAGCAACTGGTCAGCTGACGTGAGTGACCCTGGGGGCGCCATATGGTTTCAATAGGTCGGAGAGATAGGTTGGAGCTAGCCCAGTAAGTGCTTTGTACATAAACAAAATTATCTTAAAATCAATGCTAAAACGTACAGGGAGCAAGTGAAGGAAGGCCAGTACGAGGAGTGATGTGATCTCGCCTACGAGTTCCTGTTAAAAGACGAGCTGCAGCGTTCTGTACCAACTGCAAGTGTGACATAGAGGCCTGGTATACACCAACATACAGGGCATCACAGTAGTCAAGCCTGGTCGAAATAAAAGCATGTATAACCCTTTCAAAATTACTAAACGATAAAAAGGGCTTGACCTTAGATAAGAGCCTCAGTTAAAAAAAAAAACTTGATTTTATTACAGAATGTATCTGCTTGTCCGATTTAAAATCACTGTCCAATATCACACCCACATTTTTAACAGAATACATCATATATGGTTCCAGAGAACACTGGTCCAAATGAATGGCATTACGTTCACCACCTGGGTCAACTATCTGGACCTCAGATTTGCTTTCATTAAAGCTTAAGAATTGTAATGCCATCCATGCTTTAATGTCCTTAAGACATGTCAACAGTGGTTTTGTTGTCATTACCTAGAATTCCACGACAAAACCTAAGCACTTTAGCTTTAAATTCTTTCCTCACCCAAGCAAAAAGCAGATACTCAGTGGCTTGACCCAGGCTTATATCTACACTGTATCTGCTTAGGCTGAACTGGCCCAACTGGCTTGACAGGCAACTTCTTGTGAATGCCAAGGCCCACTCAGTTGTCCTACCACCATCACTGTACATCTGCATGCCTTGTCAATTCAAATTAAAAAGAGCAAGTTGATATTTCATATTTTCCTCTCAACCCAAACAACCAATGAAGGTTTTCCACAGAGTCAAAACCTTCACATCTTCTTTAAAATGCCCTATGTTAACGAAAGGACAATCACCTCATAACTACAATTCAATTCAAATTTGTGGGGTGGGGGCAAAGATATGTTTTTTGTTGCTACTTCGCTTTTTGCCCAACCGCAGTTTAACTATAGTCAATGAAACCCAACACTTCCTAAAAACTTTTCACATTAAAAATCAACCATAAAAGAAGCACATTATTCAAATTGAGCTGCTGAAAGACTTTTAATTTAAAACATCTGTCCAAAACCTGTTGAGGTATTGATGGTAGGAAAATAGTGATCCAAAGATGGAAATAATTATTAAATGAAAACAGTTATTCTTTTAAGGGAAGAGAGCAGCAACATTGAATAGTGCAGTGGAATATTCTGAATTGTTCAAGACAACAGGTAAACATTTGAGAATTGATATTATATTATTATATACATATAAACATGTATAATTTCTATAAAGCTGTCCGGCACAGTTGTGAATTTGAGGACATCGCTCTTTAAGCTGATCAGCAGACAGACAAGAGTTAATGATGTAATCTCAAGACAAATGCTGGAGCTCCTCCACAAACAGTGAATAATGGAACATCTCCTAGGACACTGTGCCAGCAGCCATGCTGATTTTCCTGGGATATATGAGTACATTTTCTCTTTCACAGCTGGAAGCTCAGTATTCAAATTTAACTCATTTGGATGTAAACTGTCTTTAAAAAACATTCTACGAGCTCATGGAGCCTGTCACTGATTAAGTGTCAATGGCCCAACTCCAAATATGTCTCATGACACCAGTTCAAGTGATGTTACTCTGATTTCCAACATAGACAGACAGTTGTCGCAACTGAACGCACCCGGCAGAGCAGCAGCTACATGGCGCTTGAAGATGACATAGTATTAAGAGCAACAACGGTAGCGAGTAGTATGAAAGCCCGAAATTCCACGTAGGGAGATTGGTTGGGGTGGGGTCAAACAACATAGGACTTTCACCCCGGAGCCCGGGGTTTGTGTACCGCGTGTCACGTTTCCTAAACCCAACTGTCCCGTGCTTCTTTTCCTAAACCCAACTGTCCCGTGCTTCTTTTCCTAAACCCAACTGTCCCGTTCTTCTTTTCCTAAACCCAACTGTCCCGTGCTTCTTTTCCTAAACCCAACTGTCACTTTATTCTTTTCCTAAACCCAACTGTCCCGTTCTTCTTTACCTAAACCCAACTGTCCCGTTCTTCTTCTCCTAAACCCAACTGTCCCGTTCTTCTTTACCTAAACCCAACTGTCCCGTTCTTCTTTACCTAAACCCAACTGTCACTTTATTCTTCTCCTAAACCCAACTGTCGCGTTCTTCTTCTCCTAAACCCAACTGTCCCATTCTTCTTCTCCTAAACCCAACTGTCGCGTTCTTCTTCTCCTAAACCCAACTGTCCCATTCTTCTTCTCCTAAACCCAACTGTCCCGTTCTTCTTCTCCTAAACCCAACTGTCCTGTTTTTCTTTACCTAAACCCAACTGTCCCGTTCTTCTTTTCCTAAACCCAAATGTCCCGTTCTTCTTTTCCTAAACCCAAATGTCCCGTTCTTCTTTTCCTAAACCCAACTGTCCCATTCTTCTTTACCTAAACCCAACTGTCCCGTTCTTCTTTTCCTAAACCCAAATGTCCCATTCTTCTTTTCCTAAACCCAACTGTCCCGTTCTTCTTTTCCTAAACCCAAATGTCCCGTTCTTCTTTTCCTAAACCCAAATGTCCCGTTCTTCTTTTCCTAAACCCAACTGTCCCATTCTTGTCCCGCGTGTCACAGAAACTTACCTTTTATAAGCCCACCCACAATGTATTCTTAAACCTAACTGCACCCCAAGCGCGTTTAGATATGACCCTAAAGGAGACTTTTAACAACACCAAAGGCACCTGACCAAGCATCTGTATTTTACGTGATGAGAGTGAGAAATAATTTAAATATGCTATCACTGAAAGAAGCCCTATTTACAGTAGAACGTGTACATGTCTTTACATACTGCTAGCAAACTTGATGACATTGTGACAACTTGCACGGTTAGTTAACAACATACTGTAGCTGCCGAGCTACTTGCTAACACGCTAGCCAGCTGGGAACATGCTAGCTCTAATCTCACAATAGCTCTCAGTCTCTAACGGGACATTAAATTAACAGTTTATTCACGAAACCATTGATTCTTGTCTCATAACTGTAAACCATGTCTCTCTTGAGGAGCACTCTATACACTGACAGAGGAGGATTTTTATAAAAGAGGATGATGTAACACAGCTAAGCTAAGATGGCTTCCTAGCTGTCTTTGGTCAGCACTGTTAAGATTGGTCAATGGTGCAAATTTCAAAGTTTTAATGACCAAGATCATTACACAGTCAGCCTACTGAAAAAAACTTTTCGTTTGCTTCAGGCCTTTATTAAATGAAATCCTTACATTAACTGTACTCTTTTGAATATTAATGAGAATGAATTGTCATTTAGTGTCATTAAGACAAATTAAATATTTCATGTATTAGAAGATAGAAAGTTTAAGTTTGATAAATTTTTTTATGAGCTATACTCAATATGAGTAAAATCTATGAATTATGATGCAGTTCAATTGGAGGCCCAAATCACATATTTAAATCAAAAGTGTTTTTTAGATATAAAATGTATTCAAAATAACTATAAATAAAAATGCATTTTAAATTATTTGTTTATTTTGTTAGCTTATGTTTAAATTGTATTCTTTTTTAAATCTTTTGTGTCTTTTCCGTGTTGTCTTGCGTTTTTTATATGTTGTCATGATGTCTTTTGTCTTATGTACAGCACTCTGACTAGTCTTGCTGTTGAAAGATGCTCCACAAATATATTGCCTTTTGTTTCACCTCTCCGTCGGCCCCTCGGACCCCTCCGCCACCCTCCTGCCTCCAGCCTTGTCTGCCACCTCCATTCACCGCCACACTTACAGTATGCAGAGTTCAGGGTCTCCAGCAGCCCATTCATCATTACCTGAGGGAGTCAGTGTTCGCCTAATAGAGGCTTTGATTAATTGAATGAGGAACACTGAGAGGTGGGCCAGGATCAGCAGGCCTTTAGGCTCAGCCGCTCTCTCTGCTCGCCCCTCTCCCAGCTTCATGGAGAGATGGCTGGCTGCAGCACGGGCCATATGGTGGTGCTGCTGTGCATAAGATCAACTCCATGCAGAGATGCTGATACTTGTAAGGAAACAGATCCTAGAACACTAGAAGTCAGGCCACTGACAACTATTCTTACAACTTTCCTTTTTGGTACTAATACTACTATGTGATACATACTAAATAAACTGTATATATTGTATTGACCCTGTTTCTATGTGTAGCCTGTAAAGAAGCAAATATTCTCCCCTACCCTTACCTTTTTTGTTGTTATTCTAAATTATCTAATTGTTCAGTTGTATATTTAAAAATAGCTTAACTACCTAAAATGTATTAATTTGTGTGCTTACTACTCATTATTGTTCTTGTAATCTTAATATTGTCTAACTAGTCGAGTAGAAGTGGAATTTACCCCAAAATATGCAGTAAATGTATATGTTTTATAAGTTCTTTATATATATTTTTTTGTTTTATATTTTGGTCCAATGTTTATAGCAGTAAATACTGTTTCATGTTTTATATTTTGCTACTTGCACATATATTATTTCTAGCTACAACAACTCCTGCTTTTTTATATAATTATTGTTTTTTTTAATGCACCATGCATTTCCCAACATAACTTTACAGGTTTACAGTCACACACACGCACACACGCACACACACACACACACACACACACACACACACACATTTTATATACTTTATTTGATTCCACATTACAAGTCAAATTTCATTAGGAATCAAATTTCCTGAATGATCCAACAGATAAAACAGCACATTGTTATGAATTATACAATTATAAGGGTACAGGAAACATTGCCTTTTCCAAATAAACATGTTTCCTATAGTTTTTTAGATTGAATAGTACTTTGCCAACTGTTTGACCACTGTTTTAGATAGCCCCCCAATGCAAAGTCCACGGATCGCCAGCCTATGTACAGTACATGACCTGGACTACCAAACACTAGCACAATGAGCTTGCATTTGTACCCAAGGTTCTCAGTGGTAGATAGCAATGACTGATATTTTAGAGTCTTAGAACAGTAAGAATCCTCCATAAACAAGTCAAATGCACATGACACCTCAAAGAGTTTAACGGTTTTGCCATTCTGAGAGATGTTAACAATATCTGGGGCATTAGCAAATTCCTAAAAAATGCATTTGCAGGTGAGTTAAACCATTCAGACTGTACAGTAGTGTGTTTGAAGATCTGCTCATCAGCCACACAGGGAATCTGAGCAGCAATAAGGTCCACAAGTCTGTCATGTCTGGCAGTATATAGTCATTTAAATGATGGACAACTGTTAATGATGTGGGCTACTGACTCCAGGTGTTGAGGAGGGTCATGCAACATGCAGAGGGGTGAATGGATGGAGGGAAACCACAGTGATAAGTTGTATCTTGTAGGAAGAACCTGCATACGTGCTTTTATACAGAAAGTAAGGATCTCCTCACTGATGGTGGCGATGCTGTAGATAGTGTGTGATACAGTGTGCTCCGCGCAGAGCAGATTTGCCAACTTTCCCTGGAGTTTTAGACTGGACCAGTACTCCATATTTTGAGCTCTTTGAATAGACAGAAGGGTCTGCCTTGATCTTCTAGGCTGGAGCAGGTGAGCAATGTTGTTATGGTGCAGCTGGCTTCCACAATGACAGATGGGTCCACTATGACTGCATCAGAGACCTCTACAGGTTGGTAGGGGGAGGTCGACTTCAGTTCAGTACCTGTCCTCCAGCATAGGTCGTTTAAGTCTGGCCAGTCTGATGACACACCAAATCCCATATTCAACCACTTTACAAAATAAAACAAATTTCAAAATGAATCAGCCAGTTTTATGGTGATTTTGGCTGTCTTGACTTCTCAGCTGTGTCTAGAGCGAGACATGCGATCAGGCACACAGAGAGATAGAGAGCAACAGATGGACAGACAGACAGAGTGACACACACACACACACACACACACACCACACACACACACACACACACACACGGGGCAAGAGAGAGAGAGAAAGAGAGCCATTCTGTATAGTGGAGAAGAGAAGGGTCGCTGCGGTGTGTTTCTGCTGTTAGGCTCAGGACTTATTTGATGAACTATTGAACTACTTCAACGACTAGCTGTCCTTTTGTCTCTTTCCTCATTTGTTTGACATAGCGTGACATTAATTAATACTAGTTTTTCTTTTCATTGGTTTAATTTCTTTTGTCATCATTTCATTTCTCTTTTCAGAGAGATGCCTTTATAAGCACATTTGGGATTTTTAATCTTACCATCACTTTTTTTGATACATTTTTTATTATTTTTATATTTTTTAACACACAACATACAGAACAAACAAATAGTGGTCACCAGGACCGATACCTGTGAAGCTGCGTTTCTCCATAGGTCTATAGTCGATAAACCTTATTTTTGTGTTTTGTCACCAACTAACTCCCTAATTTAATGGATATGGGATACTTACTGCTGACCTTACTTTAGACTCACCTTGTTCTACCATTAACCACAGTTTTGAGAAAAACTACAACCATAGAACAAGTATAATAAAATAGCTCTTTTACCAGGAGAAAGTTTCTGACAGCATCCTGTAAAAAGTAAAACAGACATGACACCAATTTGTTTTCCAATGTTGCAGGTACCATAGCAGATGAAATGCTCATCTTTCTCTGCCTCTACTACCTTTACTCCTCTCTCACTCGCTGTCCTACTTACTCACCACTCACTCCCTCACTCATTCATTCAATCGCTTTCTCAATCACACACTCACACATACACTGCTGTAGCGCCGAGATAAAACATTCTCGCCAAGTGTGAATGCGAAGAGAAGAAAAATGACAGTGGGTAATCACATTACCAGTCATTACTCTGTGCTGTCACTCGGAGATGAGAGACAAGGCTGCGAGTCGCACGAATCCATGACTGCCTGCAGCCGGCCCACGCTAGACTGATTCTCCTTCCTCCTCTCCTGTCAGTTCTTTTTTTTCTCCTGCTGAATTTGGAGCTCCAGTTAAGTAGTCAGTTTTGTTGAATCTTTTCTTTACTTCCTGGAAGGTGGACAGCTGAGTGAATCCATTACATCTGCAGGTTGACCTGGACTGGAATGAAGATTGCTTCACCAACAGAGGCCATGCTGCTGCTACAGATAAAGCTTGAGCGATAGGATTGCTTAGACGCAGAGCGTTTACCGCCTCCAAATAGTACTGCTCTGTTTGAATGTGCTTTGCTTTTTGATCCTAAAAGAAATGCTTTTTACAGATGTATCACTGTCATCATCAATTCCACAATATACGTCTTGGTTAAATGTGGTACTATGGCATATCATTTAAATCAAATCAACATTTTTAAAATAACAATGTATCAAATGATGATGTGCAATGTGAGAGGCGTTACATATAGTGATGAACCTAAAGAGAATGATCACCTGAATCTGCAGCTCCCCTCCCCTTTTTTGAGCTTTATAGTGAGCTCATTGTTTAGCTATCTGGGCCACAACTTTATTGTTTTTGTTCACTCTCAAAAAAAAGCCACTGTACTCTACCTGCTCAGCCGCAAACAGCAGAGAGACTAGCTGGTGAACATGGTGGAGCATTTAGTAGCTAAAGAGACAGATATTTCACTCACAGGTTGGTGGAGACCAAAAACAGAGCTAAAAGAGAAAGAAGAGAGAGAAATATTGGACTTACATTCATCAGGTGGACACAAACAGCGGTCCAAATAATTAATACTTTTGCACTGTAACTGCTGGATGTATAAATTAACAACTGTTGGCTAACAAGTTAACCATATCAACTTCAGAGGTGATGATATGTCATGTGGCCAAAACAATCGGTATCTGGTTTTGGTAGGTGTAGTATTGAACTTTGGACATTTTGCTAAGCTAGGCTAACCACATCCTGACTCCAGCTTTATACTTAACCCATAACATTACTTAAAGGTGCAGTGGGTAAGACTTATAAAAATTACTTTCTGTCATATTTGCTGAAACTGACCCTATGTTCCAGTAGAACTACATGAAGCAGGTCATTAAAAATAAATCCAGCTCCTCTGGCACCACCTACAGCCTGTAGTGCGATTTGCAAAAATCCACAGCTCCCTGTTAAGATGCACCAATCAGGGCCAGGGCCAGGGGGGGTGTCTAACTGCATGTCAATCACTGCTCATGCACACGCATTAATTCTCCCTTGTGGGGGGAGGGGCTTAGGAGACCATTTGGGGCTTTAGTAGAAAGGGGGGAGGGACTGAGAAGTTAAACATTTTTGGCTAAGTCCTGGATCTTCACAATCCTACCTACAGCACCTTTAACATTTCATATTGCAAGTAGTGTTCACATCAACATTCAAAATGACAAATTATGACTGGGAAACACTGAGATAAATTTGACTGAATGCTCAATATGATAATATACAGTATATGTGCCTGAAAGTCAAACAAACATATATACTTATGTCAGCCAAAGTATGTTGTTAAAGGTTAAACCAAACTTAATGTAGTATAGTACTGTCAATTCAAAGTATTCTTATCCCTCACATGACAACCAATCATACAACTATTGTGAGTTGTCTGGTCACAATCCCAAGTTTTAAACATGGGAATCTTTCCATGCACGCTCGGACTGGAAATCTCCATCATCACTTCTGGCTACCTCCTTATCTCATTAGTTGCGCTTTGAAAGGTCAAAGTCAAAATAATTTGAACTGTGAGCGCAGCGCTCGTTGGAAATTTTGAGCGATTCGCCATGCCAAGGGTAGCGCTTCCTCCTCTTAAGATCTCACGGTTTCCTTCTTAAACTATGTTGACATCACAAAAAATATGGTCTATTTGACAATCAGTCAGATGATAAGACGGGTTGTGATCAAGCTAACAGCCGACATCAAGCCAGATTATCTTAACCACTTTACTGGGAGGTGAAACTGAGATATTTCTCGTTGCACAGAAAAACTGTATGCGGCCATTCACGGTAAGTACAGTAGGTTTAAGTTTAAAGGGCAACTATTATATAGCATTTTCAGGATAATACTTTTTGTACTAGGACATGTTTACATGCTTTAATGTTAAAAAAACCCACTATTTTACTCATACTGCCCATGGCTGCTGCTCCTGTATGCACACTCTGTATGTGAGCGCATGTCTCTTTAAGCCCCCCTCCCAAAAAAGCCCAGTCTGCTCTGATTGGCCAGAGTGTTCCTGGAATCTGAGCTCCTCCGCCTCTGCTGTTTCACTAGTTGAAGCTGGGGCTACTGCAACGGAATAAATAGCAGGACTTTGTACCGTAAAAAAACACCAATAACGGCTTCCAAACCAAATACCACACAACCGGACATGCCACAGCAGTAATGTGACCCTGAAATTGTGGAGAAATGACAAGCATTGGCCGCCAAGATTACAGCTATCTCGCGTTAGCATGCAGCTACTTAATGCGTAGCACTAGGCTAACGTGACATTGTAATGGAACGAAGCAGCACTTTCTACCATCAAAAATCGCAGATAGGCTTCTGAACCAAACACTACCCAATCAGACATGTTTCAAGAGGAATGTGACCCGAAATTGGGGAGAATTTAACAAATTGACAGCCAAGATGACAACTTTTACTGCCGTTAGCATGTAGCTACTATAGTTAGCAGTGGACACCAATAGAATATAGCAGCACTTTCTACAGTCAAAAATCACCAATAAAGGCTTTTTAACCAAAATAACTGGAAATGTTTAGGAGTAATGTGACATGGAATTGGGGAGAATTTAACAACACTAGCAGCCAGGATGACACATTTTACTGCCGTTAGCATGTAGCTACATGCGACACAATGTTTTTATTTAAAAAAAAAAAAAAACACTCCAGTCCTGCCTGGCTGGAGCAGATGACCAATCATAGAAGGCCAGCTTAGAGTTGCGTTAACACTAAGAGAGTAGAGAAACTGTTGCAACTGGAGCGTTCAGAACAGTTGGAAATCTGAATGTTTTAGTTCACGGGGGTTTCTCTAAAATAGCTTTACCCCATTATTTGAAATTTGGCCACGTTTAACATGAAAATCCGACATTATAACATTGTAGATATGACAGAAATATGAAAAAGCATAATACGTCAACTTTAACCATCTTGCCCAATCAGGCTTCATTTAAAAAATGTCGCTATATTCCTAGATGTTAACATGGTGAGAACAATGTTATTATAAGTGATGTAAAACTGAATGAAAATAAGTCCTATTTAGTCCTATTATTCTTCAGGGATGTCAGTGTAAGTTTGCAGACCAACCGACGCTGCCATCTCATCGATTGTTGAATGGATTGCCATCCAATTTGTTGCACACATAGAATGGATTGTTATAACTTTAGCGATCCTTAGAGCTTGCATCTAGGGCAATCATCAGGTCAAAATTTCACCTAGTGCAATACTTTGGTTTAAAATACAAGCAAAACAGATCAGCCCATCAGCATCATGATAAAAGGTAATTTCTGTATTTTTCAACTTAGACCCTATTTTTTCACAAATTGGTGTCTAAGTGACTAATTTGTACAAAATCTTTGAAATTGGTCCAGTATTGAGCGAGAAGACTGTAACTGGCAGCTGTGAACCGGGCTGCAATGTAATCATATAGGGCAAATGCGCGTCATCCATTTGGTCCACTAAAAGTGCTGTTTTTGCCACTGTGAGGCTCAGATTAATATTCTAAGTGTCTGACAACAGTATGGAAAGATAAACATACCTACAAAGATAAACCTTTTTGTTATAGAGTAAAATCCTTTTTGTTTAACCAGAAACAGCCCCGAAATCGCCATCGCTAAACCCACCAGACTCAAATTAAATAATGATACTTTTAGTGTTTATAGAGCCATCTTATATTCAAATGTAAATGAGTGAATTAATGGTTTATTTTAACCAAAGCAGAGTGGTGGTTTTATTTTGTTTCTGTCGACTTCGAATGAAGTGTGTTTGACAACGATAAAATTACTGTTTATTTAAATGGAGCCTGGTGAGTTTGGCGATAGCGATTTTGGGGATGTTTCACAAAAAGGATCTTACTCTTTACAAAAACAAAAATGTCAATTTCTGTAGGGATCTTTTCCATAATGTTGTCAGACACTTAATAATCTGTGCATGTCAGTGGCAAAACAAGTACTTTTAGTTGACGTAAATTGAAGGTGCACAATTGCCCATTAACATTGCAGCTTGTCTTGCGTTATACTGGACCAATTTCAAAAATTGTTGTTCATATCAGTCATGTAGACAGAAAAACATGGGGAAATAGGGTCCAGGTTGAAAAAAATACCAACGTTACCCTTTAAGATATGAAGATTTTTTATCTTTTTCTTACAGTATGTTTTTCTGTCTGAGAATATCTTTGTAAAGTTTAGTATCTTCTCTTATTGGTTTGTTTCTCATATGCTTATTAACTGCTTTATGTTCTGGACACCGAACCGTACTTGTATGTTGTACAGAATTTCTGTCAACTAATTAAAAGCAATTTATTTTATCATACATGTTCATTTTTGTAAATAGCTCTTTTTTGCTTCATTTTTCTTGTCCCCATTGATTTCTTTTTAGCAACCTCACTTTGTTCCCAGATTTTAGCATTTAAGTAACCATGTTACCATAACCAACAAAAATAATGGGCAGAGCTAAGAAAATAAAAGACCATTTTTAATATGTTGCTATGTTCAAATCCTTTAAACTGAGAAAAGTAAGACAGACATTTATGTATGTACAACTGTCATGGATTCATTGTAAATTTTGGACCAGTTTAAAACAGAGGTAGTGGATGATAGTCAGAGCCAGAGATGGATGGGGACAGGCACCCAAAAAGTGAGGTTTCCCTGGAGATTGACTTCTCCTCTGTCACTTCTCCTCTGAGGAGAACACAGGCCTAATCCACTGAGAAGGCTCGATACAGCCCCTCTACATCGCACCCACTGCCGGGGCTATTGAAAGTGATATCTGAGATTACCTTTCATTCTGGCAGCCCGGCCTCCATTAACCAGGCCGCTGCAAAGTATGTGCCTGCTGCAGATTCGAGGCGACAGTCGCTCTCATTGAGCAGACAGCCTCCACTTCCCTGCTGCCATTTCCAGCCTGCACTCCCGCCCAAACACGAGCCAACATGTAGAACCAAGGACACTCTCACAGCTGATAGCCTATGGCTGTTCGCTGGGATTCTTTCTGCTGTGAATATGTAGTACAGTACATCATATAACATGGGAAAAGGTATTGCAAATGTTTCACCAGAGTTGTAACCTGTGAACTGACATACATACTTAAGTCAGATGTGTCCACTATTAATGGATATGATGCCATCTGTTTGATTACATATTTACCCAGAAACAGTGATTAGATTTCTTTCTCGATCACAGTCTTTACTTCATTTTTATAGTGCTTTATCTAAATAATGTATTTCATATGCTGACATTTTCGCTCTTTGGAAATATACTCCCTGTCTCTGCTAACCCTAATACTGATTTATGTCTAGTACCAAGGCAGGAGGTCATGTTTATGTAGCAAAGTGGTAAGTGTAGGTCAAAGGTTAGGGTGGTGACCCCCTAACTCCCAACAAACATACAGTACATCAATGTGTTAACATTAATATTTGTAAGGTGTCCTTGGGTGTCCTGAAAGGCACCAACAAATAAAATGTATTTTTGTTAATATTATTATCATTATTATTATTATTATTATTATTATTATTATTATTATTATATTTATTATTATTATCAACAATGCCAGCTGCAGCACTGGAAAGAGTGTACCACCAAAGTGATAGTGAGATATGTCAGGTTATAATGTCACGCTGTACACCTGCGTGAATATGACTGGAAGTTACTAGCCAAACAGCTGATAATTGAGCCAGCCTAAATGAAACTGATGACAATCAGCTAATGCTCCATTAGTGAAACTGGCACCTTGGACATACCAGAGCTTGTCCAAGAGAAATCACATGTCTGCAGTCTTCTTTCTGAGTTTGAGTCAGAGGCTTTTTGTATAATTGTGATATTGGTTTGCAGAAGAGAGAACTTTGAGGGAAAAAAAGTATACTTTTGCCATGTGGAAAACACTACCAACAGTGCAAAAGAAGACAAGTGTGTGAGAATTTTCAGAACACACTGGGACATTGTTCCCTTTTGAGTTCTACAGCTTAACTTTTAAAACACCTGAAAAAAAAACATTAATTCAAACTCATTGATTCTTTTAATAGTTTGACAACATATTCTTAACTCAAAGTCCACTTTCTAGCCTTTCCTGGAGCTCTCAACTGCACTTCACAGCCTTCATCAGCAAATAACAACAGAGCCAAGGCCATGACAACTGATCCAACAGGTGAATGTACTGATGAAGCTCTGTAAAAATGTAGTAAGGGGACCTTAAGTTTGTTTTGTCAAACTGTGTAAAAGCAAATCCTTGTTTTCAAATCCAACTTGAATTGAACTTAAATACATAAAATTACAGACAAAATAAAGTAAAATGCTCTAGCTTTGACTGAAAATTGTATTAATGTAGGACCATTTGGCTCACAGAAAATAATAGAGAAAGTACATTTTCAGGGACTTTAAGTGTTTACTGAGCACACATACTATATAAAATAGCTATTAAGTGTGTTTTTTGCCTAGCCAGGGAACCAGACCAATCTGCGAGGTCATAGTTTTTCATTTTGCTCCGGAAGATACGTCTGGCCACCCTTCCGTTCAGACAGATTTCCAGCCACCTAGACAACCGAATATACAACCGTTTATCTCATATGGGGCGTGTTAGATACAATGACTGAAAACCACAGCTGTACAGTAACGAAGTACAACTACTTCAATACTCTACTTAAGTACTAAAAAGCTGTATCTGTACTCTACTGGAGTATTATTTTTTTCTCCTACTTACACTTTTACTTGAGTACATATTTTCGATGAGTTTAATACTTTTACTCCGATAGATTTTTTATGTGCTGCATCGTTACTCGTTACTGTTGTGAATTCCTCACGCTACGGAGACTGTGGAGGTTACAGTTTGTGTACGTTAGTTACGTACGCTAATCATCATCATAATCAGCTAATTCATTACGGTTGCCCATTCAGAAGTCAGAGACGATGTAAGTTTGTACTCTTTATATTTAGTTATTGTTGCAGCAGCAGAAGCTATTCCTGAGTTGTTCCAGTCTGCAGTGAGTCCTGAATGTTAACCATTTGACCCTGTGATGTGAAGCTGATCTAGTTTATCTGGATGCTTGACCCTGTGATGTGAAGCTGATCTAGTTTATCTGGATGTTTGACCCTGTGATGTGAAGCTGATCTAGTTTATCTGGATGTTTGACCCTGTGATGTGAAGCTGATCTAGTTTATCTGGATGCTTGACCCTGTGATGTGAAGCTGATCTAGTTTATCTGGATGTTTGACCCTGTGATGTGAAGCTGATCTAGTTTATCTGGATGTTTGACCCTGTGATGTGAAGCTGATCTAGTTTATCTGGATGCTTGACCCTGTGATGTGAAGCTGATCTAGTTTATCTGGATGTTTGATTCTGTGATGTGAAGCTGATCTAGTTTATCTGGATGCTTGACCCTGTGATGTGAAGCTGATCTAGTTTATCTGGATGTTTGACCCTGTGATGTAAAGCTGATCTAGTTTATCTGGATGTTTGACCCTGTGATGTGAAGCTGATCTAGTTTATCTGGATGTTTGACCCTGTGATGTGAAGCTGATCTAGTTTATCTGGATGTTTGACCCTGTGATGTGAAGCTGATCTAGTTTATCTGGATGCTTGACCCTGTGATGTGAAGCTGATCTAGTTTATCTGGATGTTTGACCCTGTGATGTGAAGCTGATCTAGTTTATCTGGATGTTTGACCCTGTGATGTGAAGCTGATCTAGTTTATCTGGATGTTTGACCCTGTGATGTGAAGCTGATCTAGTCTATCTGGATGTTTGACCCTGTGATGTGAAGCTGATCTAGTCTATCTGGATGTTTGACCCTGTGATGTGAAGCTGATCTAGTTTATCTGGATGTTTGACTCTGTAATGTGAAGCTGATCTAGTTTATCTGGATGTTTGAAACTGTGATGTGAAGCTGATCTAGTTTATCTGGATGTTTGACCCTGTGATGTGAAGCTGATCTAGTTTATCTGGATGTTTGACCCTGTGATGTGAAGCTGATCTAGTTTATCTGGATGTTTGACCCTGTGATGTGAAGCTGATCTAGTTTATCTGTATTTTGCTAGCTGGCTAACTTTCCTGTTCATCACACGTTACTAGTTAGTGTGTAATACGTTTTTTGGGGGCTTTAATCGTTACTGTGCTGGAGAGGATGTTCATTTTACTTGCACAGTGTGATAATTGTAAATTTTATTTCAGTATTTATTAATATTTGTTATTTTTAATATAATATATTTAATATTTGTTAATTCCTTTGATTACAGCCTTAGCTAAACATTTGAAATAATATAAACAATATGATATTCAAACTTTTGACTCCTTTCTTTAATAACTAAATAACAAAATACTTGTACTTTTACTTTCAGTACTTGATTAGTACATTTTAAAATAAACTACTTGCAATACTTAAGTACAAAAAATGTTGAATACTTTAGTACTTCTACTTAAGTGTTGTGCTTAAAGAGAACTTCTACTTCTACTCAAGTCACTTTTTTGATAGAGCACTTGTACTTTTACTCAAGTCTGGGTCTCTAGTACTTTATACACGTCTGCTGAAAACTCGCACCCCGGCCTTCGCACTTCACGTAAAGTATGTGATGGCGTCAATTTTCAGTCAGTAAACACTAGAGCAAGCATAAACCTAGCTTAGTAAAGAGGAGCGCCGTTGATGCAATTTTGAAAACAACCAAGATGGCTGCAGCTGATGTGGAACTATTTTTAAATTTGGATGGCAAAAACAACAACACTCGTTCACAGACATGTTGATGCTACATCATCACAGCTCATCTCTGCATGCTGTAGTCTGTTTACATTCGTCTGTCGCTCAGTGTCACATGTTTCGATGCTCTGATTGGTTGTAGGCAGATCGACTTATGTCTAGAGGCAATTTGATAACGCCCTTTGGAAATCATAAAAAAAAATGAACTGAGGCCTGGCCACACTACCTGAGCCACGGAACCGCTTGCTTTTTATTTCGCTGTCAATGTTTACAGGTCAGAGCCACTCAGCGTGACTCGGCTGCGTGTCAGCTAGAGATTTCACCGTGACACGTGCGGTTGTCAGCAAAAATGAAAAAGTGAAAATTATCTTTTGACAGCCATATGATTGACATCATACCAGAATCATTCCACCTTTCACTCCAGTTTCAATGTTTATAAATGAACACATCACCCCTGATCTCAGAGCTTTGCAATGGCTTCCTATGAATCAAAATATTGTCATTGACTTACAAAGCCCTGAATGGTTTGGGACCAAAATACATGTATGACATGCTGCTCTGTTACGAGCCATCCAGAGCTCTAAGATCATCTGGGACAGGCCTGCTCAGCATCCCCAGGGTCAGAACCAAACAAGCAGAAGCAGCTTTTAGATTCTATGCACCAAAGATCTGGAATAAACTTCTGGAACAATAACGATGTGCCCCAACCCTGTGTTCTTTTAAATCAAGGCTTTAAACTTTTCTATTTGCCGTTGCTTACTTTGTGTCTGAATTGTGCTATATAAAAAAATGCCTTTCCTTATGTATGTAGAATAAGTCACAGACATGAAAACTTATAAATATTTATTTTTAACTTTTGTGTCTGTTTCAAATGAAAAATCCTTTCAGTGTTTCTGTGGACACAATCTTAACCTTTTCTGTCTAAATTAAATGACAGTGAAATGAAATGAGGTAGCCGTCACGCACAGGTAGAGGTAGGCGGTGTGGCCCTGGCCTGAGAGGTTCCAGGCTAATTCACATTTGCGATTTGGTCTGGCGATGTCAGGCTATCTCTCCTCGAGGCAGTTGTAGCCATGTTGTTTCTTTAGTTACTACAGTGTTTACAGAGACAGGCAGGGTTGGATCTGTGCCCACTGGCCGTGCACATCCATCCAGCCCGTCCAAACAGATCTGAGTGAGTGCAGGGTAATTCTTTTCCACTGTGTTTGAGGGGACTGGGTCCAGATGGTTAGTAGTGCTGCCAGATCAATTACCAGCGGCACACCAGCAGAGAGAGTGGAGCACAGCACGTAGCTTCCAGGGCCAATTGAACTGATCCCTATTTGAACTTTTACATATCGTCATAGCATGCTGTGACATAAAGGACTCACTATCTAAATGCCACATGTGCACCAGTGGAACATTTTGGGGAGATATTACTGTTTTACCTTCCAGCTACATTTTTGATTGCTCGTTTCCAAACTGCCATCATGGCAGTGGCATAAAGTAAACAGCTGTGCATGTTGAGTGGTGGACAATAAAGCATTTGCCAAAAGGAAAACCAATAGTGAAGGCATTTGCTTTTATAAAAAGTTGCAAATGTAACATGAAGTAGTTAAAAAATAAATACAGTTCGCCCTATCACTTACAGCGACAGCGATGTACAGACATGCTGATTGAAACTAGTCGTTCGTCCATGCCGTCAAGAGCACAGTCTGGATCCACAGAAGTACGTTTCCAGGATCATTTTCTGACATCCGGTACGGATGTCCCTCACCTGCTGCTCTGTGTGTTAACGTTCTTAACTCTGTTCGCTTCGGGAAACAACAACAACCCTCGAGCTAGCAAGCTACACGCTGAAAATGGAATTTTTTTGAATTAAGGCCTGATTGGTTCCTTCAGGGAAGCTTGGAAAGATTTGGAAAGAACATGTTCAGGACATTTCCTCTCTAACTGGGACGTTTTGGGACTGATTGGTGGGATTGCTGTGGACGAAGTACACAAGGAGATACACTGGTAAGAGCTAATAAGGTTTAACCATGTATCAGCTAATTTAAATAGCTCACATTACTGTATTGTGTCAACAGTTAACTTCATTTAATATTGGATGTGGCGTTTTCTTTTGCGGGGTGCAAATGTTCCACCAAAACAAGTTCCTTTCCGAGACAATTTTGCAGAGTCGCTGCGTCCGGACCTTAGCGACGAATGTGATTGGTTCAAAGAAATGCAAACAACCCAGAGCATTTTTTTCTCCTATCCAGGAGTGTGTTTGGAGGGGCCAGACCTTACTCCACAGCGCTGTGGAGATAGATAGGTTCTTTAATGATTCTCCTAGCGTTTTTCCTGCAGCGCCTGGTGTAAATATCCTTCAGGCAGGGTAGGGAAATGCCTTAGCTGAACAAACACTCTCTGCAGGGCCTTGTGTTGCTGTTCATTGCTGTTTTCGTACCAGGCAGTGATGTTCCCAGTCAAGGGACTCTATTCAGATCCTGGCTTTCAAAGCTCACTTTCCAGACTGCACTGTTTTTTTTAAACAAAACTAATCAGTTTGTGGAAGTTTGAACCACTTCCACTCACACTTTTTGCAATGTGGAACATTAAGCTAATGTATCTTAATAGAAACCCTAACTATATCCCTGCAGCCAATTTGAGTGCATCCAAGCTAATGTTTCACCAGCGAGTATTGGAGTGCAAATACAGCACTGCGCCCCTCTTTTGAGCATGGTGGTAAGTTAGCTTTGAGTATGTTTCCATCCTGTCTCGGTATGGCAAATAATGAAATCCTACCCTCACCAAATATTTTAGTTGCCTGGCCATAATCCAGTTTGTGTAGAATCTGAATGTCTGTTTCAAAGGTCCAGGCCTCTGACCCACAACTCACTCTCCTGTTCGAACCTTGTTCGTCTTGCTGCTTGGCTCACACCTCAAACTTTGATATTTTTTTATCATTTCAAATCAACCTCACTCCCCTGAGAGGAGTTCAAACCCCTATAATGCTTTGTACCTCAGCTTGAAGTATTTGATCTTCTATGCCCTTAGAAAGCTGCTACACGGAACATCCCCGATTTTCAAGTAGCTATCCCAAATGCAACAAAGCCAAATCTCAACAGTGACCTCTCCTTGGATTCCAAAAAAGCACACGTACACAGAAGGAGTCAGTATTTTTCAATAGTTTAACTTAGTCTTTCTCTTTCTAGGTTAACTTGTCTCACCCAAAAAAAAAAACATTGGAGGATTTTGCCTCAAGGAGTCTGACTATGGGGATGTTTTCTGTAATGTTTGCGTTCAAGGACTGGCAGTTAGTTAAAGGAATGGATCTCTAGAGATTTTTGAGAAGTTTTCCCCATAGTAGTGGCAGGGTTTTAGGATTAAGTACATGCGGTAATTATGGAGCTGGAGTCAGGGCCTGCTTAGCCTACCTTAGCATTAAGACAGGAAGCAGTTGTCAAAAGTTAAAAATACCAATACCTCTAAAGCTATCATATTTACAAGGTCTGTTTGTTCAATGCTTTGGACCAGAATAGGAACTACTAGCACTATATTATTTGTTACCACTAAAAAGATGTTGGGACTAAATTGAACCCAAATTGCGAGAAAGTCAAAAGAGCAATGCTAGTGGATGCAAAATAACAAAAATTTGCTCTAAGCGGGACAAATTGAAGCTAAATCAAGTTGAAAATGTCTGAAAAAAGGCACTTATTGCAACTCAGAATGGATAAACTTCATATACTGTACCTATCCTAGATAAAAAGAAAATGGAAACGGTCCTTTGGAAAAGAACTAAGAAAAAACCTGAACTGAAGTTCTCTATAAAAGAAACGTGCAGTTGGTGCAACAATACCCTAAATTAAACGACATGATGTGTATTTTCTCATGTTAAAACTGTACTAGTCAATAATTTGGGACTGTAATTTAAAAGGGGTCACAGATTAAACACCTTACCCTATAGTGCAGCAACATTAGCCTTGTATTTCACTCTCAGCGCTCTCATCAACCTCGTTTCCAGCCGAAGCAGACAGCTGTTTTTCTTGCAACATGTTAGCCACAACAACTTTATGAGGTGCTCCAAAGAGGCTAAACTCCACTAATACTGTTTTAAATGGCCCATATTCGCATTTTCAGAACTAACCCAGGAGGACATTCCAAAACCAAAACATGATTCATATGACTATAAATGTTGCATATGGCTAGGCAAAGATTGTGGTTTGGGTTAAAGGTAAGGAAACATT
The DNA here is from genome assembly GCF_010015445.1 of Perca fluviatilis. Taxonomy (NCBI): domain Eukaryota; kingdom Metazoa; phylum Chordata; class Actinopteri; order Perciformes; family Percidae; genus Perca; species Perca fluviatilis. The sequence goes on along the minus strand of NC_053124.1, from coordinate 1,502,714 downwards.
TGTCACCATGCTACTTCCACGACAGACTACGCTAAGAAAGTGGATCACATCTCTCCAGTTCTGAGGTCTTTACGCTGGATCTCTCAGAGAATTGACTTCAAAATATATTTCTGATCTGCTGCTACACTATGAACCATACAGACCTCTCAGGTCTTCTGGGACAGGTCTGCTTTTTCTCCCCAGAGTCACAACTAAACAGGGGGAAGCAGCGTTCACTTTTTATGCTCCACATATATGGAACAAGTCCCAGAAAAGTGCAGGTTCGCAGCAACTCTCTGTTCATTTAAATCAAGGCTGAAGACTTTTCTGTTTGATACTGCCTTTTTTTTTAAGTTATTGTTTCTTAGTGTTTTTCTTACACTGCACTGTAACTTGTATTCTTGTATTTCATAACTGTCCTGTTCTACTTTGGCTTTTTTTGTATTCTTTTTTATAATTTTTTTTATTGTTTTAACTGCTCTTTAATGTTTTATGTAAAGCACTTTAAATTGCCTTGTTGCTGAAATGTGTCATAGAAATAAAGTTTTTAAATATAAACTTGCCGTGTTAGAGGTCACAGTTAGTCATTTGAACAAAAATGTTTTTCTTGGAAAGATTCTTGCTGGTGAACACAACTTCATAACGTGAATACGTATTTTGGGTTCACATTGGGGTGTGATTAACTTGCTACAAGTGAATAAATAAGTAAAATAAGTTAAAAAAACAATCCAGGTGATAAACATTTCAGTTATAATATCTGTTAATTATCTTATTCAGCTCATGTAGATTTAACTAAATGAAGACAGCAGAGCTCTGCCCAGGAATCAATATGACGGGTGCAGACCAATATCTTTATTGCATAACTGTTTACTGTTTTTTTCTCCTGCATTGATTTGTAGTCAGTGTTTTGAATAAATACTGCAGTGGAGGAAGACTGAGATGGGGGGAGACAGCGATGCACTCTGCATTGTCTCGGCAAACAGCAGCGAGGTTCAGATAGGGATCAGAGACGAGGATTGGACGAGGTAGGTATGACTGAAGACAAAGTGCTTTAATCACTTCCCCCAGGCCACCGTATAGTGTCGACGATTATCATCACAGAACATCTGAAATATGTGTGTGCCCGCCCCGAGGCTTATCACACACGGGGAGAAATCTGTCTTTTTGAGCCTTCACACTGACCTTGAGTGACTGTGCGGTCACAGGGAGGGACTCAAATGGCTTGAATCGCTCATTCCTATCCAAACCTGTTTTCTTCGTCTCCACAACACCGCCGAGACATTTGTCTGCAGGAAGCAGATGGGCCAAAGGCATTCTGCTCCTTCACATTTAGGTCAGTGACATTTTGTTTTCAGGAGTTTTGTACTCACTGATATGTCGAAATTTGCTTATGGAACAAACCTCAAGTCCATGTTTTGTAGGTAGCACTATTACAACAGTGAACATTACTCTTTGAATTCATGTCCCATTAATGCATGTTACTAACTTCTTCTCTGGAGTCCTTGTGCTAGATTTCCTTGGATTGTGGTCGCACCTGGATCATGGTTGCAGCGGCTGCTGTGGTCCTGCTCGACGCCCTGCTACGCCCTCCTACACTCTGCTACTACTATTTTTTTCACTGTTCATCATGTCATTCCATTGTACCTCCTGCTATAATTATTATGAGTCCTATTTCTGTATATACAGTCTCTCTCTTGCTCTCTCTCTCTCTCTCTCTCTCTCGTTCTCTCTCTCTCTCTCTCTCTCTCTCTCTCTCTCTCTCTCTCTCTCTCTCTCTCCCAACCGGCAGAGGCAGATGGCTGCCCACCTAGAGCCAGGGTCTGCCTGAGGTTTATGTGTGTTAAAAGGAGTTTTTCCTTGCCGCTTTCACACCAAATGGTTTCTCTTGGGGGGAAGTGAGGTCTAGATTTTATCTGTAAAGTGTCCTTAAATAACATCTATTATTATTTGACACTATAAAAATGTAATTGAATTACTGTATGGCGTGGCACATCTTTTAAAGGGCATTTTTTACATTACGCTTCCATAAAGTTGAAGAACATGAACGAGAGAAAAAAAAAGAAGATCAGTATCGATGAAACAGAGGTCTCTCTGACTGGACCGCAAAATCAATGGAGGAAAAGATCTATTATTGGGGAAATATCGCTATACATTTTGTGAATTCTACTAAAAGTAGGTTTCAAGATTAGTAATGCTGTTTACGCCAAATTCCTACCCTACCTATGTTATGTAACCTAATATAAAAACAGTAGCTTTAGACAAATGTTGCCTCTTTTTAGGTGGCAGGAGTAAAAATGAGTAATCCTCAACATTTGTCGTGTTCTGGTTTTAGAAGGATGAAGACAGTTGGAAAATAATTAGATAAAAAAAACATACGTTTTCAAGTATTCTATCCTGACCATGTATATGTTTTTAGATTTATATGGATTTAGAAAAAAAAAACATAGCAAACATTTGTTACAGTGTCTTGTTGGAACATTCACTGACTCGACTTTGGGCTATAAAGCTCAGCGGGAGCAGCATGTAGGTACAGTATGTAGTGTGTTTAAGTACCTGGCTATTAAGCAGCCATTGTGTATGAGCTGCAGTAGTGTGTCTGAATATGACCAGTGGAACACCGCTGGAGCTGCGAGAGCACATTAGAGAGCATGGGTATTCTTAACTGTCCATAAAGTGAGGTGGTGCCATTTGAATAGCACTTGGGGTAATTATGGTAGGCAGCTCATCCCCCGTCAGCTTTGTGGCTGATTCTGTCTCCTTCTTTCAATTTCCTGCCTCGTTGAGGATGCCAGCAGATATGTGGAGAGGACAGGCCTGCAAAGCAGCGCAGCAAAGCACTTTATAATTAAAAGTGTTTGGAAACTGAGGTGAGGAAGAGACACTATTACCTTACCGTACCTCGCTTTGGGAAAGAAAAGGAACGATGAAATAATATCATGAAATAAAGGTTTATTTGCATTAGTATGTGCTATACTACAAATAGCTGTTAACTGCATGGTTATCCAAGCATGTTTTTTGATAAATCAGTTCATTCAAATTTCTATGGCGTAGTGCATTTTAGAATGTCATTAATCACAGGATAATTATCAAAGATAATTTGAATTACAGAGGGTTATTACACAGTCTATGCACCTGATTTGGAAGTTATCTAGTCCAATGGCATTCCAAGAATGTGATTCAAAAGTGGCAAAAGGTTTGCCAGTATCAGAGACACACAGTTAAAGGAATGATGTTTGGAACTTCAGACAAATGATAAAGGAAGCAAACTAAGGTTAGGGTTGCTTAGGGCTGCCATCGCTTGCTCTCAAAATCTAATTACAAATGAATTTACTTCTCGTAATTGAGGTATGTAATTATCTTTCCATGTGTAAACTTTCCATTAGTACAAAACTGCGAAAGTGTATTTTTTCCTTTCAGGGATTGTAATAGTTGTTCACTGCTGTTCTGTGCTTTCTCACTATGCAAATTTAATAATAATCATGCTGAAATTGGTTTGTTGTGTGTTTTTTTTAATCGCCCCATTTATGTAAGTAGTGTATATATCATTTAAAATTAGAGATATTTTTAAGATATTAAAGACATTCTTTTTTTTTCATCAACCTAGCACATTGTAGTAAGCTGGATCAATATTGAAATGTATCAATTAATTAATTTTTATCATTAAAGGTTATGTGGTTAGGCGACCAAATGAAACTCTCCACTCCTTGTCATTGAATAAAATGACTTCTCTGGGTTTGAACATTGTTGGGAACATTTGGGAAGTTCACAAACTAAATATATAACATAGGTATTGTTGTTTTAATGCAGAAATACCACCTATTACATCTTGATATATATATATTTATTTATTCATTTTTAAGATTATTTTTGGGTCTTTTTGCTTTTAATTCTGGGGGTCTTCAACGTTTTTTAAGCCAAGGATCCCTTAACTGAAAGAGAGACGGAGGAGGGCCTCCCTACTATATTGTACAATATGAAGTTGCATAATAAACTGGGCCTACAATAACATGTAGGGTGGCCTAAAGCCTTTATACATACCTTTTTTTGCATAGAAATATTAAGCTATTAAAATAGCCTAATACCATAATAGTTGGGATGATTTTATGAATCATGTTTTAATGTTAAACATACATGTAATGAATACAGTGAACCCTTAGGATGAACTGTGGATGTGGATGGCCTTAGTGACTACCTTACCTATGGGCCGGTTAGCAGTGGGGATTTATATTTGCTAATAATATGTTGGATTCATGTTAAGATTTTTAAATTTTTGAAAAAACTTTCAAAAATTAACAACATCTGGTAGCCCCCCTGCACTGACTCTGAGGACCGCCTAGGGGCCCCGGACCCCCTGTTGAAGATCCCTGCTTTAATTGATAGGACAGCTGTAGACAGTTAAGGGAGGAGAGAGGGGGGACATACAGAGGGCCCGCGGGTTAGAATTGAACCCGGGCTACTGCGCTAAGGACTGAGCCTTGGTACATGGGGCGCACGGTCAACCAAGTGAGCTACCAGGGCACCCACACATATATCTTTCCACATTTTATAACTTCTGTTCATTATCTGTTTATAACCACATATTTTTATTTGAATATTGTTTATTCCGTCTGGATGGTGAGGTTATTGGACCCCTGAAAAGACAGGGAACACCCCTGTGATAAATAATAATAACCTAACAAACTAGGTGAGACTTTGCCATTTTATTTAGATTTGCCCACGACTCTGAATTTATAATCTGTCTCATTGAAAAGTCATTACTTGTCTTGTCTGCTTGATTAGGTCTGCGTAGCTTTGATTCAGTGGTTGATTTCACTCGGAGAGGGAGTGGAGAGTGTGTGCTGTGGAGGGGCTGTACATGTGTTACAGTTCACGGATCCCTCGGTCTGCGCCGGAGAGACACCTCTCTGTACATGACATTTGTCTGGCGGAATCACATCAGTGATTTCCACTCAGGAACACCTCTGCATTCAACCAGCTACTCCAGCAGCTGCTGGAATCTAGTAGCCAAACAGGCTGTCAAACAGTCTGACATGTCGTGTAATAACTTGTCATAATGTAATACATGTACTAAATGGGTAAAGATAGGTAAAATGCAATCACAGCTTCCAAGTCGCCTTTTACTGACAGATTTTCAGAAATGGCATAGACAATGCATGAATGCATTCTGGGGGGGGTTCCATGTTAAAATATTAACTTACAATCGCGTCAATACAACACTTGAATACAATGTTAAAGTGTAAGGTGCAGGTTAACCACCACAACCAATTAATATGTAAATAAAGTGCTCAATATGTATATATTTAAACATTTCTGTCTTAAAATGCGTTAAAATAACATTTATTGGGGTTTCTTCAAAGGTAGCATGTTTTTTACAGTAACTGGGTGATGACGTCATAAGAGGGAGTAGCAACCCATAGCAGGTACATAGACAGACCAACAACGGGACAATTTTATCCATTTTCGCCATCTTATTCATCACTAAATTCACTTCTGACAACGTTTTAGGCGAGAAATTAACTTCGGAGTTGAGAAGCTCCATGAAGTAACGCGACAACCAGCAGCGCCTGCCCCGGCCGCTGGCTCGTCGCTCGGACAGTCTCGCTCGGACACACCGCTGTAAACCGGAGCTCTCTCAGACCGCTCACGTAAATAAGAGGCTTTTATTTGGCCGTTGACGGATCGTTTGTTTAAATATCACAACACATGTCCATCATAAGATTAACGGGAACCTGTGGTTAATTATCTTTTCGGAGTTAAAACTCAACAAGCACCTGACAACCTCGCTGGCCAGCCATCTCTCACACACACACGGCCACACCCGCACACACACACGGCCACACACACACACACACACACACAATACATACATACACACGGCCACACACACACACGGCCACACACACAGCGCTACAGCGCAGCAGGCAGAGGAGAGAGTGGGTCACAGAGGCAGCAGTAAAATCAGCCCACTTCGTAGCCACAAACCTCACCCAGGTACGAATCAGCTGTTTGTCCTGGTGGACCCTCTGCCCTGTTTCTGATGTACTCGTACATCCCGCAAAAACACAATAGTTTACCATTTTTGCTGGCTAGCTAGGTCTCCAATATAACTGCTAGCCTACTGCCTACTAGCCGTTAGACTACTGGAGTCCCTCTTATGACGTCACACCCCGCCTAGTGGAAGGGAGGGGGAGTACTTAAAACCACTGTAAAAAATACCAACTTTTCATATTATATTCAGCATTTTGTTATAAAAAGCCATACAAAAAAATGGTGGGCGGCTCTAATCTTTATGTTTAATAAGCACATTGCTTAACTTCATGAAAAATTTAACCTGCAATTTACACTTTAAGGAAGCACAACCATGTCATTTCCCTGCACTCCCTGCATGTAGTTAGTGTGTGTAGTGTTAAGCCGCTTAAGGACAAATGTGTCACAGCCATAATAATAGCAACCAAAGCAATGGCAATCACCGCAACAGCTACGGCCAAAGCTCGGTCATCCCATGGGCCATGGCTATAGTCTAAAGCCTATTACAATCAGTTAGCCAGACAGATAACTGGCCTGTGCCTGAGCCAGCCACAGAGAAGGGTGTACCAACTCGCCTTGTAGTTACAACTACTGCATAATACACAATGCTATATCATAATACAGCTCATCCTTTCTCTATGGATCAGAGGGAATGCAAAATGTATTGCCAGGTAACGCAACATATTTCAAAAGAACACAAAAATGATAGCGAGGTAATGCAAGAGACTTATAGGAAAACATTTCCACTGTGACCTTTCAGCTAGTCTGTCCAAAGTTAAAAAATACCCCTATGAACACATCTAAAGCTGACCAATAAACACATGGTTGTTGAATCCGATAACAAACAAATGTACAAACAGCAATTCTCAATTATACCTCATCTCATCTGAATTTTGGAATGTCTGTTAATAATCACATTTCCCAAATGTTTTCTCATCATTTGCTTAAACTCCTTTACAAAGTTCAAGCATTGTGCATGTTACTGAACCTCTTCAAAAAAGTCATCATTTTTTAATAACATCATCACATACCCTTCACCATACCTACACATTGGCAGAGTTTTATTTCAGTTATTTCAGGGTGTCGTGCGCTTGTGACTTACAATGACTTACAAAGATACATAACAGCTACAAGTGTATGCACTATACAGGATTTACCCTAATATACTTTATCGACAGGAATAGAGAGGTCAAACAGCAAACAGCCAGCCACAAATAGTCTATAAACAAAGCATCAGGCTGTCTTTGAGATTTCACATGACCAACGTTTAAAGTTACTCAGGCTACTGAAAAATACCATAATTCCTCCGTAGCGACGCACCCCAAGCTTCCATCCTTAACAAACAGCCATGTATATGGGCTCTTCCAGTCTCTCCACTGCTGGCTGTTCCAATTTAACTGGAGAGAGAGGAGCAAGAGGGGTTAGGATCATCTTCAGCCAGAGAGGACATTATTTCTTCAGCTTCTTCTTGCGTTGTCACCCCGGTGGGAGGTGTGCAAACAGGGCTTGCAGCAGGTGAATAAGTCGTGCTATTAACGTCATCGCTACACAATTTCTTAGTAAAACCAAAATTAATTAAACTGCCTTGTTTTCTTTTTGCCATGGCTAATGATGCTTACTGCCGAATGGATTTCAAGGACTTTGCGCGCCGATTTATGGCCTCCAACATTAATATTTTTTCTGCGAATCTTTGAGTTAACATGTAGCCTACTAAACATGAGTTGAATTTGCACCGCAGCGCCGCCACATTTGGTGTGGTGGTGAAGTGCAGTCAGGCTGCGTTCATGAGCGTAGGGTAGGCTCAGGTCTACGTCCGTAGTAGCCTATATTTTAATTTAACGTCTTTAATGGTAAGAGATCACACAGGGATGGATAATGAGCATTGATTAAGATTAAATTACAATGCCACATATGGCAGACACCTTCAGATATAACAGACCCCCTCAGATTTTTGACTTTGGTGCTTTCATGGGAGCCAGTCCTCACTCTATGGGGGCTTGGCTCCCTCTGGCTCCCACGTAATTCGAACACTGGCTTGTACTGTACCCGTTTTGCCCCATCTCATTGCTTGTGTGGGCCACGGAAGGTTCACATCCATAAATGATTATGTCAATGACTACGTTTACATGCACATATTCCGTTTTTTGCCCACTAAGCTGTTTCCATGGCTAATGAAAATTAATATTCAACTAATATTCCTGTTTACATGTAGCTGTGCAAAATAGGATTTTTTTCTAAGTTTACCAGCGGTGGAGGACTTGTTGGACCGTGCCAACACAGTGTCCCTCTTTCATAGAGATGTGGGCACATATCCAAAAACCTGTTGATATCCAAGTCTTTGATCATGTTTAAAATTAGCTGTGTTTCTCCTTCTTATCGGGTCTGCAGCCCTGCAAACTGTTGGTTGGTTTAACCATAGCAACGCACAGAGCTGACCATAAACCGTAAACAGGCAAGAGACTGTAAACTGGGCGTAAACTACAGTAAAAACCATGATTGAGTTGCATATTCTGAATGTGCTGTATACATGTCCAAAGAATGCCTCTAAAATCTGAATAATACAGGAATATCCCACATGTCTTAATCTGAAAATGCTATATTCGGAAAAAGGCCTTATTCGGAATATCCAACCAAAATATGCTGTTTACATGACCTGTATCAAATTCAGAATATTGTCATATTTGGAATAATAGTGGAATAGTGGTGTGCACACTCAATGTGAATACAACTACAAATTAAAAATGATGTGTTATTATTCAGTAAGCTGTTCCTTTAAAGGCAGGGTTGGTAACTACTCCAATATCCTTTTTAATTTATTGTTTGAAATGGTCTTTACACCCCGATAGTAATGAATAACATATGAGTTCTGAAAAAGGAGCGAAAAAGATCCGTCACCTGTAGCGGCTGTAATCTTGTAAAAACGCCCTCCAATCACTGCCTTGCGGTCCGCTTGGAAAGAACCAATGAAATGCCTCCTTGCACCGCTGCTCGTACTCTACCCCTCCAGCCTACGAGCCTGAGCTCAATGCACGTCTTCACCCCATTGCTAACAGCAGTCATGTTTGTTTTAAACATTTGCTATGATATTATTAGAGACTGTTCATTATTTATTTAAGGGGCCACCAGAGGAGTTTTGGGACCTTTAATCAAAATAGACCTGAGCCTACATTCATTAGCAATACATTTTGGATGACCCTCCAAAATGATTGGGAGAAAATTTATTGTACTGGTTTGCGCTTGGCAAAGATGTACAGATTCCCATTGTTTTTTTACAGCCATGACATATGTGACTAAACCTCTGCATTTTCATCTGACGCATCCCACTCCTCTGTTATGATGTGGGGACCATTTCAGTAGATTTACTCACTAATATTGTGGGAACACAATAAGCATGAAAACTAAATGCACACTTCCTGCATTACTTCAAATACTAAATTACTCCTCTAGTAAACTAGTATTCACATGAAATAAAACAATAAAATGTTGAGACCATTCAACAAAGCACACTGGGTAATCCAACACTGGTTGCTCTTCGTTCGTTATCTACAACCCATGTGGTAACTTGGCTGTCAGTTCTAGTTAAACTTTGTCCATGTGTTCTTGTGCACTTTTTCCAAAAAGTTGTCACCTGCAGAGAGACACTGGCGCTGGAGGAATGGAGGCATTGGCTGGATGAGACAGAGCAGCCTTTTCTGGTGTGGACCGACCACAAGAACCTGGCCTTCATCCAGTCTGCGAAGAGACTCAACTCCCGCCAAGCCAGATGGTCTATCTTCTTCAGCAGATTTAACTTTACTCTTACTTACCCTCCTGGTTCTCGCAATGTAAAACCCGATGCTTTGTCCCGCCAGTTCTCCATCTCTGAAGAGTCCAGTGAACCCGAGCCCATCCTGCCCTCTAAATGCGTAGTGGCTGCAGTTCGCTGGGAGATCAAATCTCTGGTCAAGTCGGCCCAAGAATCTGACCCTGGACCAGCAGATGGGCCACCTGGTCGGCTCTATGTTCCTGTGTCCATGCGGTCTGAAGTGTTGCAGTGGGTCCATTCTTTACGCTTTGCCTGCCATCCAGGAATGCAACGTACCCTTACGTTGCTGAAAAGACACTTCTGGTGGACATCAGCAGAAGCTAATGTCCGGGCTTACATGGCAGCTTGTACCACCTGTGCCCGAGGTAAAGCATCCCACCAGTCTCCCTCGGGTCTGCTTCAACCTCTGCCGGTCTCGAGTCGTCCCTGGTCCCCACATAGCACTGGACTTTGTCACTGGTCTCCCCGTATCCGACTACTATACTCACAAATGTGGACAGATTCTCTAAATCTGCTCACTATGTAGCATTACCAAAATTACCGACTGCCAGTGAGGCAGCGGACCTCTTACTCCTACATGTATTCCGTCCCCATGGAATTCCTGTGGACATTGTTTCTGACAGAGGCCCACAGTTTATTTCACAAGTCTGGAAAGACTTCTGTTCTGCTCTTGGTGCAACTGTGAGTCTCTCCTCAGGATTCCACGCAAACTAACGGCCAGACTGAAAGCGCAAACCAGGACCTGGAAGTGTCTCTTCGCTGCGTGGTGGCTCAGCATTCATCTTCATGGGCTAAACATCTTCCCTGGATCGAGTACGCCCACAATTCCCTTACCACCTCTGCTACCGGTCTGTCCCCTTTCGAGGCTTCTTTGGGATATCAACCACCTCTGTTCCCTGAGCAAGAAAGGGAATTGTCTGTCCCCTCGGTCCAGGAGAACTTACGTTGCCGTCGTCAAGTGTGGTGCGACACCCGGGAAGCATTGCTCCGGACTACAGAGCAGAACAAGAGCTTGGCGGATCGTCGCAGGACCCTGGCTCCCCAGTACCAGCCTGGACAGGAGGTGTGGCTGTCCTCCAGGAACATTCCCCTGCGGACTGAATCACGAAAATTGGCACCTCGGTTTCTGGGCCCATTCATCATTGAAACGGTTATCAATCCCTCAGCTGTGCGGTTGAAGTTGCCACGGACTATGAGGTGTCATCCCACCTTCCATGTGTCACAACTGAAACCGGTCTCATCCAGTCCTCTGTGCCCGCCTGCGGATCCTCCGCCTCCTGTTCGTATGATTGACGACCACCCGGCCTACACTGTCCGACGGCTTTTGGACATTCGGGGTAGGGGGCTCCAGTATCTGGTCGACTGGGAGGGTTATGGACCGGAGGAGCGCTCCTGGATACCCAGGAGTTTTATTTTGGATCCACAACTGGTGAAAGTCTTCCATCGAGCTCACCCTGACAAGCCGGGGCTTAGAGGGACGCCGGGAGGTGCCCGTTGAGGGGGGGTCCTGTTATGGTTTGCTCTCTCTCCCCCCTGAGTTGGGTGTTTTTTTTCCCTGTTTGTCTTTGTTCTGTGTTTTTCCACCTGGAGTGCTGGAGGCGTGTCCTGAGGAAAGTAAGTCAAGGGGCGTGTCCGATTCAACACTGCACAGCCGGTCTTCACAGCTGCAGCTCATCTACATGATTCACTCCAGCAATACTTAAACCCGGGCTGATCACCTCTTCGGCGCCAGTTTGTCATCTACAACCCTTGTGGTAACTTGGCTCTCAGTTCTAGTTAAACTCCAGTATTTTCCATGTGTTCTTGTGCACTCTAGTTTTGCCTTTGTTCTCTGAGCTCTTACTTACCATGTGTCTCTCTCCAGTTCCCGCTCTGACCCGCTGCTTCCTCCGCTGTGCCTGCATGCTTCCAGCCTCACCATCCAGCCTCCGTCTCCAACTTGGGATATCATCTATGTACTCGTCTCTGCCTGTTCACCTTGTGTCCCGTAACAACCTGGACTCTTCCCCATCGGCTCGCCTCAAGCCTCAGACCAGCCAGGAGTTTTCCCCACCCTGACACTACCTGCAGTGTTTCTCTGAGTACACTCTGCTCCATTAAACCTTTTGAAACTGCTTTACGTTGTATGTGTGATATCTCTGCGTTCTGGGTCAGACAAGCCCCTTACAGAACGAACTGGCCATGGACCCTGCAGAGAATTCACAGTTGACAGACGAAGACGGCATTTTTCGAGCTGTAAAAAATCAAGGAGCTCTGTTAGGCCAACGGTGTTTTGGATGTTTTTGAACGGCCACGGTGTTTTGGATGTTTTTGAACTAAACAGTACAGCAATCATTCTAATGAATACAATTATTTTTTTCAGCAGATGTCTTAGTTACAACACGATTGAACTAGCAAAGCAGTTTTGTGTTTATATGTGCGAGCGGGATTTATTCAGTTTGGGAAATCCCACAGTCTCTAGCTACAGGTCTGGCTGACTAAACAGGGAGGGACCCATCTGCTAGCGATAGGAGCCGAGACTGAGAGAGCTACATGGATAAATATGCACCAAACAAGCCACTTTGACATTTTGCTCTTCTCATGAATACAAAAGTTGGGTGACCCTCCCCCCTAGACAAAAAAAAACTGGATGACCTTTCCATCAACAAAGAATAAAAACACATGACCCTCCCCTATTTTCTTCCAGTGGTCCATTCCATAAATAGCAAATGGTCCCTTAGGTGTTTGCTTAACGGTGAATGAGACATGTAAAACTAGTAAAACCTTCCTCCGCTCTGCTCTGACGGGGGGTTACGTCAGAAATACAACGCATGCGGAAGCGCTGTGCAGCACACGCTGCAGTGATCGTTTCGGCGTCTCCTCTCTTTCTTCCGCGAGCAGTGTTGCCAACTCTTTTCCAATTAAAGTAACTAGCACCAGCTCCAAAAGTTGCTAAAAGTAGCTAGATGATGTCATGCACTCATTTGCATATTGATGACATCATTATGCAATCATTTGCATAAAGCTTAGTGATTGTGTCAGCAAGGTAGATAGAAATATCAATCTTTAGCCAAATAATTTACCCAAAGTCACTACGGGAATTTATATTACATTATAATTATTACTTAGGTAGCCTATATTTGAAGTAAAAAAAGAAATTCTACAAAGGGAGGGAGAAAGATCGATAAAGAATTTTCAAAGAAGGCTGGCTTGTCCAGGGCCAGGCCAGCTCAGTGGCGTCTTTCTCCCATCGCATCCCGCTGTCTCTCCTACCTACACCGGCCCCCGCACCCTGTCCCCCCTCCCCTTCTACCTGCCTGCTCAGTGCTGCTGCACATGAGGAGAGAGCAGAGAGGGGAGCACTGCATGAAAAGTGGGATTTTCGTCAGTAAGCAGCACTGTAGATTGTCGTAGAAGGTTTACGACTGCACGCGGCAATTTGCAGACAACACCGAAAACAGCCGTGAATTGTCAGAAATTGACGTGGGCCGTGCTTGGCAGTTGTCCCTTGAGGCTTTAACATGTAAATGAAAATGCTGTGAGCTGTACAAATGCAAATCAGGGTAGCAGGGGGAGTTTTACCACAGGTGACATTTTTCTAAAAGGTATTAACTTAATTTTAAGAAAATCTCTGGTATAAATAGATCAGGCTCAGTATAGCCTATAGACTCTTACATTTTTTAGCTTGAATTGCTAGATTAATTACTGTGTATTTCATTCGCAATGGCCAATGTTACGTAAAAAAGATACACAAAACAATTTATTTCAACAATTAGTTTGAATCAGGCTTTGCCAGAAAATGTGCATTCCATGCAAACAACATCACTGTCCTAGAGCTCAACCACATGCATAGTGGCATGACTACAGTGACCTTTCTTTGGTCTTGCTTAAATGCACAGTGGATGTGTTAACTATACATCTCCCAGCAATGCGCTCAACAGGCAGAAATGATGCTGGGTATGACATGACAAACTTCTATTGGCTTTCCAAAAAAATGTCTGTCCAGATGGGGATGAAGCCAGGAAACATGCGCAATAACATGTTTGAATGCAGGACCTTTTTACACAACATTAACAACTATAAACTGCTTTATAATGGCTGATTGTAGCACTTTATTAATTCTAATTTCTAATATTAAATTTAATTTGAATCATTTAATGATTTGTTGGGTATTTGTGAATTTTATCTTATTGAGTTTAATTTATTCATCATATTGCTATTGTTTCCTGCGGAGATGTTGTTGCTCACTGCGCCTCTATTGTCCCTCCTAAGTTGCCATACCTTCCGTCTCCCCCTCACAGCAACAACAACCATCTTGTTGCTGAGGTATGTCCCGTGTAAAATGCTGCTGCGCTATTTTATTGTTTTCTTTGAAAATTGTGTTGTGACCCTAAAATATTTATTGTCTCAAAGTTAATATGATATTAACTAGCTGCTTTGTGCCATTTTTACGGTTAAATATAACTTTTAACAGTGCTTTGTTTAACGCTTTTTCTTTTCACACCATTTCCGCACTGTTTCTGTGTAATGTAAATAACGGAGGTTCTGCAGTCCATTTTGATATTGTCTTCTGCAGAGCAAATACATTCTGGAAAACCGTCAGCTGAAGTCGTCTGGTTCCATACCCTGTCCACATCTGTTACACTTGTAACAGTAAGAACGTATTGGATTGACATACTCTTTACTGCTAGAAGCAAGGGTAAGATTTAAAGAATATGCTTTCATTCTGCTGTATAAGGAAATAAATACGTTAATAGATACTGATCTTAACCATGCATTTTGTTTTCACAGACTAATCTCGCCTCATAACGAGGCCGTGACCTCTTATTTGTATGTCTGCAAGTCCAGATTTACATGATGTTGATAATGACGCAATTGTGTGTAAGTAACTTTTACTGTTTTCTCCTTCTTGTTTAATTTTACTGTGAGTTATGTTTTTCATACCACTCTCAATTGTTTTCCAGCTGCATGTAAGACATATTACGAGACAGTAGGCAGTCGATAGAGAAGAAAGAGGGTAAGACTTATTAGATTAGAACCATCTTTGGTCAATGGGACTATTTTTCAGGTGCATTAATAGATCCATACAAGGTTGTGTCCATACGCAGTGAGGAAGACGGCATCGTTGGCGTGAGTGAGGAAATTCAAGCCAGGCCAGACATTCTCTGGCCAGGCGCGGTGTTGCTGCTATGCTAATTAGTCATTAGCACCTCCGCGGGAGCTCTCCACATAGGTCATGGTTCGTTTCTGTCAATATGTGGCACAGACGAACGCCACGTTCACAGGCTGTAAATTGTCTTTAACTGCCGAAAATTAGGGGGATTTCCGGGCGTTTACGAGGACGAAAATCCCACTTTTCATGCAGTGGAGGGGCTGCTCCTCAGTCACAGAACAGAAGAGAGAGGTGACTGTTTTGGCGGCCACAAGAGAGAAATACCTTGCATGCTCGCCGGACAATACTGGTGCCTTTTCAACAGAAAGTCGCCAGATTTGTCGCTAGTCACTTTCGTGAAAAAAAGTCGCTAAGGGGGCCACAGTTTAGCCAGATACTTTACAAAATAAAACAAATTTCAAAATAAAACACCCAAGTTTATTGTGATTTTGGCTGTCTGGACTTCTCAGCTGTGTCTAGAGTGAGACACGTGATCAGGCAAAGGGAGAGAGAGACAGACGGACGAACAGACTGACAGAGTGACACACACACACAGACAACACTAACACTCAGAGAGAGCGAGAGCCATTTTGTAGAGTGGAGAGGAGAAGGATTGCGCGGAGATATGCATGTCTAGTATGAACAGCCAGGCGCGCGATCAGGCACAAATCTTCGCTTCACGGCCATTCGCGGCACTTCCGAGGAGATGCTACTTTCAAATTTTGCTAGCTTTTCAACATTACCATCCCTGCCTTTAGTGTCAATGTCATGTTTACCTGATTTAGTGTTAAGAGTGTGACGTAAAAATATTAAATTAATGGTTTATACCCATGGTACCTAAGCTGTAAATATGTTAGAATAATACAGATTTGTAGACAGAAACTACCATAGTTGAAAAGATGGCATATGTTAATACTTTAAATGACAAATCATTTTCAGGAAACCATTACACACACTGTACCCAATTTGTGCTTTCTCAGGGCAGATAAAGCAATTGAGTTAGCACATGCACATTAATACTTTGCTTCAGGCATGTAAACAGCTCTTCCCTCACTGCAAATACTGATTAGAACATACTACAATCACAGATAAAATGGAGCAGAATTATTCCTGAGGGAATCACTGCTTATGTTGTAATTATACTGCATGATAGTCATTATGCACTCCTGCTGTCTCTTATAATGACCGTACAGTCCTTTCACTTTGATGACTTTTAGCTGATTCTAATATAGACTTCATTATGAAGTAATGCAGTATAAAAAAGGTGCAAAATGACAACAAAGAAAACAAAGTTATTCTAAAAGGTGACATTTGTGTACACCGCTGCCTCATTTGCTTTATGAGATACCTTTGGCAAATGAAAGCGAAAAGGGCAACTTTCACAGCTCCTTGAGATGAAAAAGTGCCTTTTTTTCCAAACTCTGCACAGAAAACAAACAATTACATTCTTGACTGCCTTTATTTACTCCATGATTGAGCAGTGCAGGCAGACAAGAGCGGGCAGATTAATTAACTAGTGCCTGAAAACCTTTATTCCTGGAGCGTTGTCACATTGATGGATGGCTGATTAAAGTCAATGAGATGGCTATCAGTACACAAGAGCAAACCAGTCAAAAAAGAAGAAAAAAAAGAAGGAAAGAAAAAAAGCATCTCACCTCAAGGGGAGGGGAAAAAAGAAAGGAAACACACAAATACAGGTGTACTGCTGGTGACCAAGAGAGCTCTTTGTGGACATGGACACTGTGCTGTGCATCAAGATGAAAAGCAAGTAATTGGGGCTGGAGGAAGAGGCTGAAAGTGCAGCGTATCATGCCAGCCGCAGCTCAAATTGCTTGGCTTGTGCGTCTTTTGATGAGGTTTCTCATTAGGGGTCTATACAGCCCAGACTTTGGAAATATCACAGAATTAATTAAAATGATAGGAATGGAGAAAGTGGGCTGCCAATGACAAGACAGCAGAGGGCCCACATAATCATTGTTCTGATCAGAGCCCTATTGTCTGCCGATGAATGTGCCTGTTGACGACGGCCAGTGCCTCTTATATGTTTTTCTGGATTCCTGGGCCAGTAGCTTGTTTCTAGCATGCTGCCGTTGATAGAGCATTCAGCTCCCATCACTGTGAAGAGGTTCAAAGGCTTCATTTAGTTGCCCGAGCACACAGAGAGAGAGAGAGAGAGAGAGAGAGAGAGAGAGAGAGATAGAGAGAGCTGTTTTCAGCCGGTTTTATCAGCTATAGTTTCAGATTTAGATTGTGTGATTCTGACTGTGTTCATATCTGTCCTTTCTCTCACACAGGCTGGCTTACTCATTTCACGCGGAGAAAAACACAAAATCCACAAATCCTTCTTTGTCGATTTCACAGATTCTACACTACGGGATAATCCAGCGTTATTACCCCACCCACCATGCATTTATCGTACATCTATCCTGCATTAGTTCTGCAGTATAGCCTGCACTCACGTCTTTGTAATGCACAGTTAGAGCTACAGGGACTTCAACCATGTTTGGAGGAAATTCAAACTGTATACTAATCAATGATTTCATATTAACAATGGGTCAAATAACTATGAGAAATGTGAAGAAGGGCACCTCAAATGTACTGTTTTGGTTCAGTCTAACCATCGACCTTGTATCCAGCAGCAGCAGCTGCTGTTTTCGGTGAAAGCTCTAAAAAATCTATCACTGTACACGACCTGCTCAGCACCAAACAGACTGACAGACACAGTTGGACATAAACAAGCCAGATATTCTTAGTTGATTTATTTTTTTCATCAGTTTATTTGTCAGGGACAATACATATAGGCAATGTTACATCTAAAGTTCAACCGATGCAATGTATGAGGGACTTCTAGCCGTAGGCTAATTTGTAGTCCTTGTCCATGGTTAGGCTTTTAGAAATGACACACGTGGTAAAACACTATAACACAGACATACATACTAACAATTGAAGCAGACAAACACAAGTCACAGATGCATAAAAACTAACAGTAAGGCACACATGGACTAGCAGCCACATACAGTACATGCAGAACCGTCGCATGGGTTGAGCACAGGGCCTTGCGCCTCTGGGGGCCTCGCACCTCTGGGGGCCTCGCACCTCTGGGGGCCTCGCGCCTGCCTGGTTTGCAATCATGCATTTTTTTTTCTTTCTATTTTGTTCCTTTTTTTTACATTCTATATTTTATGTGATGTTCTTGACTCAAGGGTGATCAGAGTTTTTTTTTTTTTCATTTAAGATGTTACGACATTACCATGGTTACGGTAGCATGCGCTGCGAAAGTGCGAGCGAGGATGAAGGAGATGGGAGAAACAATGTTAGTTACATGAAAGTGTGGCGAATTTCACAAACACTGGACTTTTTAGTCCAGTGTTTGTGAAATTCGCCACACTTTATTGCTGAGATTGGGGGCAAGAAGTGACTTTCACTTTATCCAGCATGGTGAGTCAGACGCTATATGAAGCTTTAGAAAGAATATAAAGTGACATGCAGCTGAGCTGCCATGCCGTAGGTCAGACGGCCTGTTATTCTAACAGCTAAATAGTCCGTTAGCTCTCTTAATATCAAAATACAAATACAACTATCTCTGTGACAGTGCCTTTCATCATCTATTTTGGCACGTATTTCAGCAACATGGACAGCGGGCATACATCCACATTTAAGACATACACATACAGCAAGGCACACGAGAACACACACACGCAGGATATGACTATATAACTGTCTGAATAACAGCAGTCCCCACGCGTTGACAGTGATTCTTGCATCACGCTGTATGTCAATGAGCAGGGCCTTGAGCGTTAAGTTCGCACAGGGCCTCACACCCCCCCCCTGCGATGGCTCTGAGTATATGCATAAAGACGAACGATACAACAGACTGAGGCAGCAACCTAGATGGTTAAAGCAAACAGTAAAACAAACAGACAAGCAGACTTACTATGTAACTGAGGATAACCAGTAAAGACATTTACTAAAATAACAACTAAGAATAAAGAAAAGAGGAGCGTAAATTATACTTTCGATTAAAAGCATATTTAGGACGGATGCTCTGGGTACACAAACAATGTTGTCAATGCTTTCGTTAAGGTGTAGAGCCCCTGGTGATACGTGGAGCAAAGTCTCATGTTATGTCGAGCCTTCTTAGTGGTTTAAAAATAGCTATTTTGAGGCTAGCATAAAAATGCCCCTAGCACTCCCATTCAAAAGGCCATTTGACGTAAAAACGAAAATATGGTAAATCTTAAAAGTGGCGATTCCATCCTAAATATGCTTTTAAATGAAAGTTTGACTTGGGTACATTCACAAAAAGACCCTAGGTTACGCTTTAAGCCATAGTTTTACCTTAGTATTAAAAACTTTGTGATCAGTTAATGTTTTTATATCAGATGATAAGGTATTCCACATGTGCAGACCTTTAACTGAAAAAGAGGACTGGCCGAATGCTGTCTTGCACTGTGCAGGTTTACAGTCTTCACGGACTGCACCTCTTGTAGTGGCTCCTTTACTGGAGTAGTTTTGAATTATTTGAGATACCAGTTCTGGAGCAAGACCATTCACACACTTAAAAATAAGCTTCATAAACGAGAAATTTATAAAAGTAGGACTATGTTCAGAAGATTGTGGCGTCCGGTGACTTTCACTCACAGAAACTCGAGTGAAGATAATGTCCTCTTCTGAAGAGTCCATCATGTTTTTTTAATCCCCCGGCTCCTCCTTGGCTACTGGCAACCAGTGTTGGGAGTAACGCGTTACAAAGGTAACGCAATTACAGTAATGTATTCCTTTTTGCTGTAACGCAGTAATATAACGCATTACTAATTAAATTTCGGTAATATTATACACATTACAATCTTAGTAACGCGAGATACAACGCATTTTAACGCAACATTTAATGGTGTTTTGTTTTTTTAAGAATTCACCAACACCGCAAAACATGTCTTCACAGAACAAAAAAGCCGTGAGTATTATTTCTTGTTGCTGGATTTGATGGTTGAGATGACTGCAGAGACAGATACATTTGATACATTATTTTCAGGAGTTATTACGCTGCGTTGAAGTAAGCCAGAACACCTGTAGCCTACTTAACGTGTTCATTCGATTAGATTTAATTTTCACTCCATTAGCCATACCTTTTCAGTGGTTGAAAGTACCCATACTCTGACGTCCGAATTCCCCAAAGTTATCTGCGCAGACTGAACAGTAGGCTGAGGCGCCCAGGTTCAGGGAATCACAGACAGGCTGTTGACTTTAGGCTACAACTGAGCTGAGCCTGTCGTCATTTATCCTGTTCCATCGCTAAAATCAGGTTTGCAAAAGTAATAAGGTTTGAGCACTAAACGATTTCACAAAACCACAATGATAAGGACTTTATTTTTCAGAGGTGCTGAGATGATTTTTAGGGGTTCTTCAGCACCCCTAAAAATAGCCTAGCGCCGCCTATGTCTACCTGACAGAGAAACGTTACTGGTTACGTTGGAGATTCGGATTTTACTTACAAAATATCACAATTAAATATGATGCATTATTACCGGTATTCATGAAACTATCCAGAATTATTTTAGAACTCCACCATGAACAGAAGTTAAGTCAATTTAAGAGCATCATGTGCAGAATGCAACTAACAATAGTTAATAGTTTTGCTTCAGAAAAAAAATTCTTCTACCACTGCCTATACCAACATTAACGGTTAGAGAAAACCAACCTTCCCATTTAGAGATAAGCTGAAAAGTAAAGCAGGACAGTGTTTGCCTGAAGAGTCTCAATCACTAAATCCACCCCTGAAAAACAAGCCTATCTCGTGGTCAGAAACACAAACCGTGAAATACTCAGCGGAGGTATTCATTTATATTTATATATTTGTATTTATATATGCTGTGGGGGGTTGCATTTTTCAATTGGTTCGATTTGCTATCACACTATGTTTTGTCAAACGCACCAAACACTGTAAACACATGTCACGCGATCGAGACGGTCACTTCTTTATTGGACAGAATATCCCAAAGTCACCGACACGTCCTGGTCTCAGAAATGATGGAGCAACACCAAATTTATAACGTCTTGGGTTTTCTGGTTCTGCTTTAGTGTTTCTAATAATTTAGAAGAAGGCGAACAATGACCAGCTGACATACAGCGAGTGAAAGAGAGAGAGAGATGATGATGTCACACAGACTGATGATGTCACACAGACAACCAGCAATGTGTGCTCAGAACAGCTTATGGATCTGAAAGTTATCATCCCTTAAATCATCATAAGTCTTTAAATTGTGTGGTTTAAAGGTTAAATTGCAGGCTAGTAAATGCTCTCATGTATCACATTCTCACCTGAAGTGAACTGAACTCTAGTTCACTTGGAAGCGAACCGAGACCCCCGTTTTCAAGCGGACCAGAGTTTGTTTGTTTGATCTGCACCAGAGTTGGGATGAGCCTTCACACCGGCCCAAACCAACCGGACCATCCGACCAAACGCTCCAGGGTTGGTTTTAAACAGACCAAACGAGGCAGGTGTGAAAGAAACCTTAGCCCCCCTCTTTCGGAAAGCCCAGTCTGCTCTGATTGGACAGCATTTCCGGATCTCTGCATCTGTGCTCCGCTCTTGCTGTCTCTGTACCGTCCGTTGTCCTTTGATGACTGTAACAGAGTATAGCAGCATTTTCTACTGTGAAAACAATCACCAAGAAAGGCTTCTAAACCACGTGTGCACATGTTCCAGCAGGAATATGATACGAAATTGCGATAAATTAACAACATCTGAAACCAAGATTACAGGTTTCCCTGACATTAGCATGTAGCTGTGTGTAGATGTGTATGTAATGTAACGCTGCAGTAACATGCCTGGAGCAGATGACCAATTCAAATTTTTTTTTAAAGAAATCTGGCAAAAATTGACGTCCCCTCGAGCTGACAGAGGAAAAAACTGTTGGAAGCGGAGCATTCAGAACAGTTTTGAAATCTGAGGTTTTTTGCTCACAGGGTTTACTTTTACATACATTTACCTCATTATGTGAAGCTTTGTGCATATTTAAAATGAACATCTGACATTTTAACATTATAGATATGACCGAAAATAACGGAAAGCATAATAGGTCTCCTTCAAGATTTTCTTTTATGTCCAACTATTATTCCGCAGCGTCAGTCAGCCTGGTCCATCAGAGGGTCAAGAGAGTGGAATTCATTCCCAAACCACATCAGACAGTCAAACACATATACGTCTTTTACTAAGCAGCTTAAACGGTCATACATATACAGTACATGTCAGCACTAAAATGATTTATTATGCATGCATTCTGTTAGTTTGCAATGTCAACATATATGAATTTTACTTATTGTTTCCTTGTAGTTTACTACTGCTTTTATTGTTCTTAACAGCTGTGTCTGGTCTAATCTTTTTAGCCTATACTCTGTTGCTGTGTTGTGCTTTGTTTTGTTGCTAATCTTTCTGCTTCTGTGATATTTTGTGCTGAGTTTTGTTTTGCTTGTGTTGTCTTCCTTTTTGTTTCTGTGTATTTTAAAAAGCCTTTTTTAACATCGAGGGCAGGGGACTACAGATGAAAAATAGCCTTTTGGCTAATTCTGGTATTTCTAACCCATGTAAAATCATGCGTTTTATTAATTTGCACTGTCCCCCTTTCATGAATAAACTGAATTGAACTACATCCTCAACAACCCACAGACATCAGAAGACAGAAATACTTGGTGGGAATAAAAATAGACAGGATACAGATAAAAATAGACACTTTGGCTGTTAAACTAAGCAGCTGGATATCAACAAAGCTGTCAATATCTTTGCTCATCTCCAGTGGTTCTCGTGTGACAGATACAATAGAAGTATAGGGCCTTGTACAGTGCTAACATTTTCTCATCTCATCTTTTACCTATGAATTATCAAGCCTCTTAGAGAAGTCGATCAGTCCTAACTGGGTTGGATAAAGACACATATATTGGTTATGCTTGGTCACTGACATTGCATGACACACATGCAAGCCTGGACATTAAGAGTGGACAAACTGCAGTGTCAAAGTATCATCTGGATTATTACACTAGCTAAGAAAAGTGAACATTTAATAGGACTAGATCATAAACAGTCCAAATATATAAACACACACAAGAGGTGGGACAAAGTCATCGTCACAAGTAACCCCTATTTTCCCCCGGGTGCGTCTGCACAGTGTTCCGGGCGTATCGTGACCCCCACGAGCAATCACGGATATTCAAGTCAATGCTTGATAATCCACCAGCCTTGGCTAAAGATATGCGCCAGGTCTATTTTCTCGTGAGCAGCGGGCGTTCAGACAGCCGGGCAGGAAGTGAAACAGCGAGAGCAATCCAGTCAATTATCCAAAAGACACCCCCCCAGGATCGTATACAGTATGTCTCCCCTAAAACACAAGAGACTCATCTTGGATGTTGAAAAACATAATACAACATCACAGATAATTTTTTGTAATTTGTTGTGTAATTTGTGTAATTTTGTGTAATTGTGTAATTTTTTTAGTTGATTCTTAGCAAAAACCCCTTTGTTCTTTCACAAATATGTGCTCATTCAAGTGTAATTACTTATACCGGCTAATCAAAGTATTCTCGAAAAGCGTAGAATCTGCCATTCAGAATCATTCAGAATACATAGGAGCGAGTCGCTCGAATGTATTCTACCATGTTGCGCCTCCATCTTTAAAATACATTAGACAAAGAGGGACATACCTCCGCGTTTCGCGCTTTTACACTCAGTGGCACCCTGTACCGTGACAAATGCCAGGGAGGGGGAGAATATTACTCAGTGACTGCCGGCAGATTTGAAAGCCGGTTGAAGATGGAGCGCCTATCTAGGACATGTAATGGAGTTGCCAAGGCAGTTAAAAAGAGAATTTAAACGACAACGCAGCAGGCAAAGCAACAAGACCAAAGTTAATATTGGAGTGGCTTTTCCAAGATGGAAAGAGCTCATAAGGAGCAAGGATTTTAAAAAGGGATGCCAAAGTTGCCTGCTTTCTTCTCAATAGGTAATTCTGACTATTTGTGTAAAATCAAAGTTTTATACTGCTTGGCTAGTTGCTTTATAGTGCATAAGGCTAGAACGACGCCTAGGATACTTTTCCTCGCGTCAATGATGAAAAAGGATTGTCTACCTTGTAACATACAGTGCCTTGCGAAAGTATTCGGCCCCCTTGAACGTTTCGACCTTTTGCCACATTTCAGGCCTCAAACATAAAGATATAAAACTGTAATTTTTTGTGAAGAATCAACAATAAGTGGGTCCCAATTATGAAGTGGAACGAAATTCATTGGCTATTTCAAACTTTTTTAACAAATAAAAAACTGAAAAAGTGGGCGTGCAAAATTATTCAGCCCCTTTACTTTCAGTGCAGCAAACTCTCTCCAGAAGTTCAGTGAGGATCTCTGAATGATCCAATGTTGACCTAAATGACTAATGATGATAAATAGAATCCAGCTGTGTGTAATCAAGTCTCCGTATAAATGCACCTGCTCTGTGATAGTCTCAGAGGTCCGTGTAAAGCGCAGAGAGCATCATGAAGAACAAGGAACACACCAGGCAGGTCCGAGATACTGTTGTGGAGAAGTTTAAAGCTGGATTTGGATACAAAAAGATTTCCCAAGCTTTAAACATCCCAAGGAGCACTGTGCAAGCGATAATATTGAAATGGAAGGAGTATCAGACCACTACAAATCTACGAAGACCCGGCCGTCCCTCTAAACTTTCAGCTCATACAATGAGAAGACTGATCAGAGATGCAGCCAAGAGGCCCATGATCACTCTGGATGAACTGCAGAGATCTACAGCTGAGGTGGGAGACTCTGTCCATAGGACAACAATCAGTCGTATACTGCACAAATCTGGCCTTTATAGAAGAGTGGCAAGAAGAAAGCCATTTCTTAAAGATATCCATAAAAAGTGTCGTTTAAAGTTTGCCAAAAGCCACCTGGGAGACACACCAAACATGTGGAAGAAGGTGCTGTGGTCAGATGAAACCAAAATCAAACTTTTTGGCAACAATGCAAAACGTTATGTTTGGCGTAAAAGCAACACAGCTCATCACCCTGAACACACCATCCCCACTGTCAAACATGGTGGTGGCAGCATCATGGTTTGGGCCTGCTTTTCTTCAGCAGGGACAGGGAAGATGGTTAAAATTGATGGGAAGATGGATGGAGCCAAATACAGGACCATTCTGGAAGAAAACCTGATGGAGTCTGCAAAAGACCTGAGACTGGGACGGAGATTTGTCTTCCAACAAGACAATGATCCAAAACATAAAGCAAAATCTACAATGGAATGGTTCACAAATAAACATATCCAGGTGTTATAATGGCCAAGTCAAAGTCCAGACCTGAATCCAATCGAGAATCTGTGGAAAGAACTGAAAACTGCTGTTCACAAACGCTCTCCATTCAACCTCACTGAGCTCGAGCTGTTTTGCAAGGAGGAATGGGCAAAAATGTCAGTCTCTCGATGTGCAAAACTGATAGAGACATACCCCAAGCGACTTACAGCTGTAATCGCAGCAAAAGGTGGCGCTACAAAGTATTAACTTAAGGGGGCTGAATAATTTTGCACGCCCAATATTTCAGTTTTTTATTTGTTTAAAAGGTTTGAAATATCCAATAAATTCCGTTCCACTTCATGATTGTGTCCCACTTGTTGTTGATTCTTCACAAAAAATTACAGTTTTATATCTTTATGTTTGAGGCCTGAAATGTGGCAAAAGGTCGAAAAGTTCAAGGGGGCCGAATACTTTCGCAAGGCACTGTAAATGTGATCATATGTGCCATGATTTCCCTGGCAGACAGCTCAGGTCATGTGCAGTTGTACCACAGACTAGCTACAGCTAGAACAGCTGTGTGTAAACGATAGAGATACTAAGAGCTAATTTCAGTTTCATTGACATTGTTCATACTGCTCAGAGAAATATATTAAAAACACAAACCTCTGTTGCTTCTCTCCTACGCTGTAAACATTGCCTTACACTATTAATCTCGTACAATATACAGAATAACGATAGCACTGATACTTTTCTAACATTAGCTTGCATATGTTTGGGAACCTGATAGCTGATGTTAGCAATGAAATGGTACCAAAATAACATAAAACTATTATTACACTGGAAGGAACTCTCACAGACAAAGTCATACTTCTTGGAATAATACGGCCACCGTAGGAGTTAAAACGCACTCGGAATGGGAGTAATAGTAATATTCATTTGGTTGTCATATACAATTTCACTTCTAGATGGAAGAAATTCTTACACAATGTAGCTTTAAGGACAACACCAGAAAAGAGAAGGTATGGAAATTATAGAAATAAAGTTTGATGGAGTTTAACTGCAGGAGTTCTTGGAGTGGAAGGTAGATACCAGCTTAATAAACACGTGATTGCTCTGTGAAGTACTTGTCGGGCAGCAAGATGAGAAGCTCTCGGTGTGGTATGGCACATGGCGGAGGATGGAACAAAACCGGAACACAGCAAAACGCAGCAAAGACGTGGCCAGTGGAAAATCGGGTTAGTCTTAAATCTTGGCTACGATTTCAGAGTCCATAGTCAGGACCAAAGTTAAAGCTATAGTGGATAGTTTCCCTCTCCCCCATGAGGAATTCTAAGTAATGACAACAACACTGTCGGTGCGTACTCATGATACAAGACTTCCGTGATCGCGCACCACCCCCACCCAGTTACTAGTACCTACAGAGGACATGGAGGATTAAAAAAAACATGATGAACTCTTCAGAAGAGGTAATTATATTATTAACATAGTCATACTGAGAAATCCAGAGAGAGTTGTGTGGAGCCGATAGTCTTAATAAGCTTTGTAGCAAATCATTCGGCAATGGCTTGAATTTTAACGGGCGTTCATTAATATCAAAAAGTTATGCACTAAAGCTTTGCTGCTGTAGGTATGTCCTATGTCAAGTAGTAAACTTCGTTCACAACAAGTCATTATGTGCCTTTCACACATTTGAATTCAGATTTAAATAGAGTAACATGTAACGTCAGTGGAGCCTAGTAAGTGTGTTATATCAGATTTTGCACGAGTAACACATTTTAATCAAACTTGAATCAGCTGTTGTTGCCATGCACTAAACACAATATTGATCTGTCTTGTGTTATCATATTAACATTCACTATAAAAAATAATATTGCTACAATTTAAGTTAAAAAAATAATAAAAGTAACACATAAAAGTAGTCAGAAGCTTCATCCAACTTCCGAGTCCTATCTCATGAATGCTTGAGTCTGATTTCATAATTCCTCAAATCCGACTCCAAGTCCAATTCAGCAGCGTGCAAGTCCAAGTCGAGTCACGAGTCCAGAGAATAGCAACTTGAGTCGGACTCAAATCCGAGTCCAGCACTCAAGTACTCCTTCACTGCTGCATGTACATCAACCTTTTTTTAAACATCTTTGGTCAGTCCTTATCATGTATTGATCAGTCTGATTGATTATGGTGCAAGTTTTGACATCATGAAGGCACATTGAGGGGAAAGCTGTATTACTGTTCAGACTACCACATGTGTCTGAATACAGAACTACTTGGTTTACATCAGGGGTCATCAACTAAATTTTTCCAAGGGCCAGAATTATTCTAAGCAGACACGCCGGGGACCAGACTTTCAAATAAAGAAAATAAAATAAATATATACCTACTATGCCTATCCTTGTTTGATATTTTCACTTTCTTACTAAATGAATGCTTGTTTAAAATGTGTTTAAATGTATTAAGGTGTACAGACTCCTAATAAACATGAAGCATCCATAATGATAACTAGGCTACTTAACTAGACAATGATTTCAGATTAGGAGGCAGTTTACTGAGGAGTGATGGTTAAAATCTGTGATTACGGAAACGTCGTTGTAGTAGGCAGTGTCCTGATTGGTGGAAAACGCTTGCAGAAAGAAAGGCCTGTTGCTGGGTAAAAATGTCACTGTCAAAGAGCCTGAAGTGAAAATTCATAATGAAGAATGGACTGATAAGTAGGCTATGCATTCGTTTTGCTGACTTTCAATAATGCTAAACCTGTATGCCTCATTTGCAATGAAACGATCGCTGTTGCAAAATGAAGAATGCCGAACATGACGATGAGGTCATTCAAGTGCATATCAAGTAGCCACATGGATTTGTTTTGGCCTTATAAATACATCCATGGATTTACCACTCCAGCGGAGAGGATGATTTCTTTAGTCAGCAGCTAAATTTACAAGAATTTGTCCAAATTTCAAGATTCATGGCAAACTAAGATAAACAGTTAGACTACAAACCGACAGCTTTCGTTTTAGCTTGTTTGTAAAAATTCTCTATTTGCAGAGTAGCTCGCTATGTTTGTGTAAAACAGCGTGGTGGATGAGAGTGGACTGCATGCAGACAGAGCAATTTTAAATTTCGCTTTCAACATGTTTATACCTGTAGAGCGTTAAGTGGGTATTGATAAGTATTTACTTTTTACTCATGAAGGTTTTATTGTACCTACAGTCATCTGAAGTTTGTCTGCTGGGCTAAACTAGTATCAGGAATATTACGACTTTTTTATGATATCAAATTTAATCTTTGACTTGGGGAGACTATCAAGTCTATAGACTATCAAGAGACTATAGCCAAGTAAAAAGACTATAGAAAAGAAGAAAATAAAGAAAATAAAATAATTTTTTTTTTTTTTACTTTTTATATGATTAATTTCATTTTAATCATGTCAGTCTTGTGGGTGTGTTGATTGCACATTGGAACCACTGATGAAAAACTAAAACATCATTAAATACATGTTTCATCATTACATTCATGTTGCTGCACTGAGTGTTGTAAAGTGGTTACATCATCCACTCTTAAAGGAGTAAACCTCTTCTTAACGTGTGAAGCTTTGTAAGTAACACAGTGCTTGTTTAATTTCCAGCGTGATTGCCAGAGGTGATTCTCAATGATGCTTGATAAACGCAGCCCCTGGTCTCAAGTCTTTAACCCGCCCTCACACAGTGGGCAGCTTGATTGATTGGTTGCTCTGTTCGCTGTGGGCAGTTTGAGAGGCTTCAGTTGCATCTACAGAAGAAAAGTCATATCCTTTCAAAATGTAAGAGAAATAAACCTGTAAAAAAATAGTGAGCCCTGGTGTTTAGGTGCTGACCATGAACCACATTGTTAGAATCCAGCTGGGGACCTTTGTTGCATGTCATTACCCATCTATCATTATCATCTCTTTACTACCCACTGTCTAATAAAAACATACATGGCCACAAAAAGGAATTATGATAAAATTGGAAAACTGTACTTTCTTCAGTAAATGTAGTTTAGTGATCCTTATTATAGGGTATTGTTTAGATTTTTGTTCTCCTCAATTGAATTTTGATTTATTAGAAAACTATTAACCAACTTTAAAGTCATAGTTCTATTATGTTTATTGTTACTATAATTGCCACTGTTCATCATCCCAACTGCTATAATTATTATGAATGATATTTCTGTAGTTCTGTTTATCTGTATCAGTGTCCCAACCTGCAGTGGCAGAAGGCTGGCCATCAATAGCCTGATTCTGTCTGAGGTTTCTGACTGTTAAAAGGAAGTTTTTCCCCGCCACTGTCACACCAAATGCTTGCCCTAGGTTGGGAATTGTTGGGCCTCTGTAAATTATCTGTGAAGTGTCCTGAGAACTTCTGGCAAATTTGAAACTATAAATAAAATTTAATTTAGCCTGGACTGTGCTAACAAAATAATGAAAGACTAATTAAAACAGTTTAATTGTAATTGATAAAGAAAATCTTAAATGGATTGATTCAATTTGCATTTAAATTATGCATACAAATCAATAATAGAAAAGAAAGCCGTGCGGGTGTGGGGATACTCACAAGCCCCCGGGTGAGCGCCGCTAACTTGGAGTTTACCCCAGTGGACGAGAGGGTCGCCTCCCTATGCCTGCGGGTTGTGGGGGGGAAAACTCTGACTGTCGTTTGTGCATATGCACCAAACAAAAGTTCGGAGTATTCGGCCTTCTTGGAGAGCTTGAATTGAGTCCTATATGCGGCTCCAGTGGGGGACTCCATAGTTCTGCTGGGGGACTTCAACGTGGGCAATGACGGAGATATATGGAGAGGTTTGACTGGGAGGAACGGCCTCCCTGATCTAATCTAAACCAGAGTGGTTGTCTGTTGTTGGACTTCTGTGCTAGTCATGGATTGTCTATAACAAACACCATGTTCGAACATAGGGATGCTCATAAGTGTACTTGGTACCAGGGCACCCTAAGCCAAAGGTCAATGATTGATTTTATAATCGTTTCATCTGATCTGAGGCCGTATGTTTTGGACACTCGGGTGAAAATAGGGGCGGAGCTGTCACCCGATCACCATCTGGTGGAGAGTTGGGTCAGGGGGTGGGCGAAGATTCTGGACAGACCTGGTAATCCCAAACGGGTAGTGCGGGTAAATTGGGAACGTCTGGAGGAGGCCCCTGTCCACAGACTTTCAACTCACACTTTCGGCGGAGCTTTTCGTGCATCCCTGTGGATGCTGGGGGCATTGAACCCGAGTGGACAATGTTCAAAGTTTCCAATGCTGAAGCTGTGGCGAGGAGCAGTGGTCTTAGGGTCTTAGGTGCCTCAAGGGGCGGTAACCCACGAACACCGTGGTGGACAGTGGTTGTCAGTGAAGCCGTCCGACTGAAGGAGTCTTTCCGGGATATGTTATCCCAGAGGACTCTGGAGGCAGTTGCAAGGTACCGAAGGGCCCGAAGGGCTGCAGCCTCTGCCGTGAAAGAGGCAAAGCAGCGGGTGTGAGAGAAGTTTGGAGAAGACATGAGAACGACTTTCGGTCGGCACCAAGGTGCTTTTGGAAAACCGTTTGCCACCTCAGGAGAGGGAAGCATCCAAGCTGTGTACAGTAAGGATGGGATACTGTTGACCTCAACTGAGGAGGTAATAAGGCGGTGGAAGGAGCACTTTGAGGAACTCTTAAATCCAGCTAATATATGCCCTCTATGGTAGAGGCAGAGCTGGAGGATGATGTGGGATTGTTTTCAATTTCCCTGGTGGAAGTCACGGAGGGAGTTAAATAACTCCACAGTGGCAAAACCCCGGGGATTGATGAGGTCTGTCCAGAAATGCTGAAAGCCCTGGGTGTGGAGGGGTTGTCTCTTCAACATTGCGTGGAAGTCTGGGACGGTGCCTAAGGAGTGGCAGACTGGGGTGATGGTTCCCCTGTTCAAAAAGGGGGACCAGAGGGTGTGTGCCAATTACAGGGGTATCACACTTCTCAGCCTCCCTGGTAAAGTCTACTCCAAGGTGCTGGAAAGGAGGGTTCGGCCGATAGTCGATCCTCGGGTTGAAGAGGAACAATGTGGAAAAACAGATCAGATCCTCACTCTCGCGAGGATCCTGGAGGGATCCTGGGAGTATGCCCACCCAGTCTACATGTGTTTTGTGGATCTGGAGAAGGCGTATGACCGGGTGCCCCGGGATATACTGTGGGAGATGCTGTGGGATTATGGGGTGAGGGGGGTCCCGTCTCAGGGAATCCAATCTTTGTAAGACCAGGGCGAGAGCTGTGTCCGGGTTCTTGGCAGTAAATCGGACTTGTTTCAGGTGAGGGTTGGCCACCCCCAGGGCTGCGCTTTGTCACCAATCCTGTTTGTAGTATTTATGGACAGGATATCGAGACGTAGTCGGGGTGGGGAGGGGTTGCAGTTCGGTGGGCTGTGGATCTCATCGCTGCTCTTTGCAGATGATGTGGTCCTGATGGCATCACTGGCCTGTGACCTTCAGCACTCACTGGATCGGTTCGCAGCCGAGTGTGAAGCGGCTGGGATGAGGATCAGCACCTCTAAATCTGAGGCCATTAGCCTAGAAATCTAGACGCACCCTAGCGGCAGCAAATTTAATTTGACTTGCGAGCTGGATAAACTAAACTCTAGTCAGGCCAATCACATCGTGTATAGTCGGTGGGCGGGTTTATGGTTGCTGTGAACAGCGGTCTTCTGGAAGACTTGCGGAGTTAAGCTTTTCTTTGAGAGGGAATGTACAGAGGGAATTTGAAAGACAGATGTTTATCACGCCCCTTGGATTGAGCCCTAACAATGGTGAGTTCCCAGTCTGGCTTGTCAAGCTATGAGGCCGAAAGTTTTCGAAAGTATGAGTTTATCACTTGTTTACAATCAAATCTATAATTATTTGGGTGGCATCATTGAGCCTCCGTAGGATACTGGTTTATAGTTTTTCCGTTCAGTACTGTTCACTCCCTGCAGTAGTGTACAGTGTAGAAGTATCACTTATATTATTGTCAAAGAACACTGAAAAGCAATAATTTACTTTATCCTATGTGACTTGGCCAATTCTGTGTATAGTGTGCACACTATTTGTTTTCGGAGACAATAGTGGTTTGGAGTGGTGGCCACACTGTGTGTGGGCCCCTAAAAAGGCTTGGGCCAGCCCTGATAACAGCACTGCTTCTGTTGGGTTGAATTATTACACGTGGGGCTTACACTTTACTGCACATTTCTTTGCAGCTGAGTCAGAGTTCACTTAGATACTGTGCAAGGACATCACCTGTGAATTTCTCTATTTGGGTTAGTTCAAAGGTTTTCACCTGGGCTTCAGGTTAGGGCTCTTCCACGACATATTCTCTTGTTCAGCCTTTCCACTGCAGATTTGGCTGTCATTATTGGCTCTAAAGGTGAAAGTGTTCCTGAGCTTGCTTTTTTGCAGAGAACAGCAGTTCTTTTGAGAATCTATTTTATTCTTTTTCTTTTATATTCATTGTCCTACTTTCCTACTCTTCACCTTCTAAAGAGAAAGAGCTGCATAGCAGCACCATGGCTAACAGTAGAGACTGTGCTTACATTCAAGATGAAAAGATCTTTTTTATATAAGTAATTTAGGGTACAAAATGTAAATTATTGTTAGAAGTGACTTCCTTTTTGTCACTTTGGCCTTTGCCTTGCAGCAATTAATTATGGGTAACACAATTGATGCATCTCTTAGAGCAGTTTCAACACGATGGAAATTAAACACTCTTAACTCTTAACAGTTTGATTCATCAGTACAAATTGAAGCAAAAAAGCAATTCTGATTAAAGAAATGAACTGTGTACATATCAACTGTAGGGGAGATCAACTATAAATCCCAGAAGGCATTATAGTAAGAAATGTGCAATTGGGGAGTTTAATAGGCTGCTGTCAAAAAAAAAGCCAGGGCCAATTTTTTGTCTGAGTCCACCCCAGGGTTGAACTAAAAGTGAGTTGTAACATCCCAAGTCTCGCTTTGCCAGACCTTCCTTCACAGCACTGCGGAGGAGGGTATGGCTAGTCCACACAGCATTCGGGGATGCGAGAAACAGTGCTCTGGTTTATTGGCATCTCTTGGCAATTGGCACGGAGCCGCTGTAAAATAGAGAAGACTCAGATTGGACAGATAGTCTAGCTAGCTGTCTGGATTTACCCTACGGAGATCTGAGGAGAAGTTAACCATAGTCCTGTCAATTTTTTTTTTTTCCCGTTTTAGAGCTGTCCCATAACTGGATATGCATGGGGCACTTTAAATGGTGTTACTTTGGCTACAGAAACTGCTGTCATTTTCTTTTTTTTAAAGGTTATTTTTTGGGCATTTTAACCGGCAATTTCCACTGGATGCGGAACGTCTCCGGAACGTCGACGGAGTCATTAGGTTTCCATTAAAGTCAATCTGTGTATTTCCACAGACTGCGGAACGTCTGCGTCCCTACTCCGTCCCAGTTCCGTCAGTCCGCAGCCCTCCGCAGCAGATACGCAGAGCTTCTATTTTTGACGGACGACGGAGAGCTCCGCAGCAATTCAGGAAGTCGAGCACAGAAACAAAATAAATATCCGGTTAATTTTCAAAATAAAATACACCGTGCTCACGGCGGATCATATTTACCTGAACTACACCTTGAAAACACAGCACAGAGTCGTTTCCCCTCTACTCCTCTGGATGGAAACAAACTGTTGTTGGTTTTGTGGTTCTATTCTACCTGAATTCGCGATAACTTGTGGGTCCTCGTGACTACAGCTGTAAGTTACGGCCGCAGCCGTTCCGCAACAGATCCGGACCCGGTGGGTATTGAAGGACGGCGGAGCACGCAGCAGACACGCAGCGGAGCCGGTCCGCAGCTGTTACGCATCCAGTGGAAATCCCCGGTTAGGCCTTTATTGACAGGACAGCTGAAGAAATGACAGGGGAGAGAGAGGGGGGATGACATGTAGCAAAGGGCCGCAGGTCGTAGTCAAACCCGAGCCTGCTGCGTCGAGGAGTGAACCTTTGTATATGGGCGCCTGCTCTACCAACTGAGCTATCCGGGTGCCCAACTGCTGTCATTTTCAAACACAACCAAGAAAAGAGTAGTCTGTGGTAGCAGTTACCATGGTCCAGACCTCTGGGACCTCCGGCATATGCAGATGCAGAAAATATAATTTGAGCTATACACTTTGAATCAAATATTTCCAAGTAGCCCAGTAAGTAAACACAGAAACTAAAAATCCCTTTGTGCATTTGTTTACACTGCATCTGAAGAGCTGTGAAAATTTTGAAAATTTGACTGATTACAGTTTAAGGAAATTTTCACACACAGAGAAACAGCAACGGGGGAAGATGTGCAGGAAACCGTCACAGGTTGGACTCCAACCCTGGACCTTCTGCGTCGAGGAATAAACCTCTACATATGTGCACACCCTCTACCAACTGAGCTAACCAGGCCACAAAGCAATGATGTTTAAGTCCGTGGAAATAATTATGATGATAATGATTTTATTTTTAAATCATATTATAAATATAGTACAAACTCTTTTCTTCAGATCTGTCACAGATCTGTTGTGGCATTAGCAGGTCTGAGGCCTGTACTACGAATCCAGATCAACATGTCCTGGATTTCTTTTAGTTCCCCGGCTTCACCTAACCCAACAACCGCGGTCCTACATCAGCTGTGTCACGACGCTGGTTAACAACTAGTTCAGTCAACCATCAGGGTTTCCTAATCCAGAGGCGGGGTTTGCACAGCATGACCAATCACAAACATCTACCAGAGCCGGATATTTTAAATAAGAAGAGCAAACTATAATTCTGCATAAATATGAAGAACACAGACACAGTTTTACAGGCAAAACACAATACAGTCGCTGCTTCCTAAAACAGGAAGGAAAGCTGGCAACAAAATAGCCGACGCTGTAAATGTATAAATCACAACGCATATTAATATCACTTCCAAATCAGTCAGGACCAAGATCTGACCATAATTACACTTGAGCTTTCCATAAACTGTCGTTGCTTTAGCCTATTATTGCAGTTGCAACCATGGCAGTGGGAAGCAATCGTGAGAGAAAATAACAAATATAAAAACATAATTCAAACTAATGTGCGCATTGTCAACACACAGCCATTGTGATACACCTCAGGAACGCCAAATCTTGCTTCGTAGTACAGGCCTCAGGATGAGATTGTGTTATTATTTTTGTGGGCTACACAGCGTTCTGTGTAATGTCAATTAAAGGCGAATGTATTCTTAATTTTACACTATGAGTGATGGATAATGTTCTTTTTATTTACATTTGAGCATCATCTCCCTGTTAATGATTGTTTGATTTAATCCTGACTGGTGAAGCACTTTGTGAGTCAGTTTCAAAATATACTGAATCACTGTAAATAAATGTCTCATTGATCATCCTTCTGATGATGATTACTCCATACACAACCTGCCATCTGATCATACACATCCAAATGTTAAGTGTTTTTTTCAAATGAGTCACATAAATAACACTCCTAATATTATTATAGCGTACACAAGGGACTCCCATGTTGGGGTTTTTGCCCTTATTCCAAAAAAGACGATATTCTGACTAAGCTGTTTACATGGCTAATGAAAGTGAATATTCAACTAATATTCCCGTTTACATGTAGCCGTGCATAATACAATTTTTTCTAAGTTTACCAGCGGTGGCGGACTTGTTGGACCGTGCCAACACAGCGTCTCTCTTTCATTCCTTCAACCAGCTTCTAGAAAAGGTTGATGTAGTGATGTGTGCGCATATCCAAAAACTTTGATAATGTTTAAAAGTTGCTGTGTTTCTCCTTCTTATCGGGTCTTCAGCCTTGAAAACTGTTGGCTGGTTGGTTTGAGTACAGTAACCATAGCAACGCACAGAGCTGACCATAAACCGTAAACAAGCAAGAGGCTGTAAACTGCGGTAAAAACTCAGACTGAGATGCATATTCTGAATGCGCTGTAAACATGTCCAAAGAATGCCTCTAAAACCTGAATAATACAGGAATATCCCCCGTGTCTTAATCTGAAAATGCTAAATTTGGAAAAGGGCCTTATTTGGAATATCCAACCAGAATATGCTGTTTACATGCCCTGTATCAAATTTGGATTAATGTCATATTTGGATTATAGTGGAATATTGGTGTGCATGTAAATGTACTCAATTTATATAGTTAGACAGAAAGTGTGATTAGTTTCGCTTTGATTTCTGATATTTTACACATATGAATGCAGTGGACCTACATAACTTAGTGTGATTACAGGTGATTATAAGTGTGAGTAAATATTGGTGTGCAAATGAGTTTCTATGCCCCATTTATGGTCTCAATGTGCTGTTCGGCCATCAAGCAAATGGGTCATTTCACTGCGGAGTAGAGTAGCAATGTTAATCGGCACTGCTCCTGGTGACTGAAGGGGGGTGATTTGTCAAAAACAACGCCAAAAACTTCCTTATTTGATTTTCTAAAAGTTTTTTTTTTTATCATTATGACGATAGGCATGTGCAGAATAGGTATTTAGGAAAGTCCAGGAAAGAGGGAAACATAACATACATACAAAGATAACCAAATAGCATTTAACTTCTGGTGAATGTTATGGTGCATGGAGTGTGGATCGGAAAATGTGCATGTGAGGAACGCCAGACCGATGCAGACATTTAATTGTAGTATGAATTGAACTATGTGTGCGCCCGTGCGGCCATAAGTAGTCCACAGCTGCATCAGACCTAGGATTTCAATGCAATATTATTTATTGTTAATGGAACTTTCAACCTCAGTGCATCAATGTTTTTTTTACACTCCTACTTTATATACAATTATTTTAACTTAGTTATTATATACGTAGTCTATATTGACGATGGTTAATTTATGGGACAGTTCTGGTGCTGCTGGAACTTCTGCCAGATGTCCCTCACTTTCTGAACCTCTGAGCAAAATTACAGGCTGAAAGTGGCTAGTTTGAAAAATATTGTGCAACAAGGCAGGCTTGCTTGGTTCTTTTGGGGAATGACTGTAAAGATTTACAAAGAATATGTTTAGGGCATTTGCTCTCTTACTAGGACGTTTTGGGACCAATTGGCGGGGATTTGCTACGGACAAATTACACATGGAGATACACTGGTAAGAGCAAATGAGGTTTAACCATGTGTCAGCTAATTTAAATACCTCACGTTACTGTATTGTTAGTCTATATCCACGACGTTCCAGTTCCGGGATTGCTCCGGTTCCGCAGGAAATTCCACTTGATGCATGTCTTTTCGCCGATGTCCACTTACTTCCGCTTTCTTTGTGATGGTGTTATAACCTCTGGTGGATTTGTGAGGACTATAGTTAACTGCTCCTCAGATCTCTGCAGGGTAAATCCAGACAGCTAGCTAGACTATCTGTTCAATCTGAGTTTTCTGTCGCATGACTAAAACTACTTTTGAACGTACACATGTTCCACAAAAACAAGTTCCTTACTGAGACTATTTAGCAGAGCCACTGGGCGGCGCCCATGACGATTGTGATTGGTTTAAAGAAATGCCAATAAACCAGAGCACGTTTTTCTCCCATCCCAGATTGCTGTGTGGACTAGCCAGACCCTCCTCCACAGCGCAGTGGAGGAAGGTCTATCAATGCAAGACTATTAAATAAGTGAATGTCTCTCATACTGCCAAAAGGAAAAACAAGACATTCTATGTCTATGTAATGCTATGTTTGGTAGGAAGGAGCAGTTTACAGGTCATGATGCAGAGTCTTCCTCTGATCTCACAGCAGTCCTCCTCCTTAGTGGCTCTCATTGCTTCTTTATGCACATCTCTGTCTGTGGCTTGGGGGAACTTAAGGCTTATTTGAGGCGAGCAGTAAAGACCTCATTCCATCTGTTTAATTACAGTGGAGATTAGCAGATTATTTTTGCATTACGGGCACTCCTCATCACATGGGCAACCCAGAGGGAGGGCTGCTTAGCTCCGACAGAGAATAACCAACTGACTGCAGAACTGGAAAAATACAATCAAAATTAACAGGAGCAGGTAATGCATTACATATCCACATCTAGAAAAAGTTGACTCAGCTCCATCTTCTTCCCCAGTAACACTCTGCTTCACACTGATGCATTTGTAGAAACTCAAACTGAAAGATGGTCAGTGTAACAGAGGAAGACTGTGCTTATAGCATATAAGTGACAAGACTAAACATAGAAAGAATCTCATTAGCTCTGTTTAGAGGGTGGGTGTGAATATTTAGGTTTTATTTTTGTAGCTCTGTGGAAATTGCTTTGTCTCGCTGACTTTTTAAAGGAATAGTTCAACATTTTGGAAAAATATGCTTGTGGATGTCAATCTCATGTCTGTGTGTTAGTACAGAGCTGGAGTCAAGATTTGGTTAGCCTAGCATAGCATAAAGTTCGGTGGAAGCAGCTAGCCTGGCTTTGTAAACTTTTAAAAGTTAAATACACATATAAAGCTTACGTATTAAAGCAATGTATCTTGGTTCCACTTTGATGTACCCATTGAAATGAAACATTATGGGTGTGTGTCGTGTAGCGTAGCAAGAGCGTCTCAAAGATAGGCAGGCAGACTTCTTGAATTCCTACACAGTGCAGATTTGCAGGGTGCCAACACACAGAAAAACTTGAAACTATCAAATGAAAACTCGAGCCAAAACAACACAAATCTACTTGGACAAAATGAGTCATAGCATGCGTTTGAGCAGCATGGCTACTTCAATAGTCTGTACCAAAAATTCAATAAAGCTATATATGATAATGTGTTTATATCAGCACTGCTCTTACCTCTTTGTACAACTAACACTCCTTCCTAAGCACATTTATATCAGTATTGCTTCCCTCTCTCTAAGCAGAGGGAATGCCACTGCGTTTATAGGGGTCTCAATCAGCCCCGGACTGCACCACTATCTTCCAGTGGGGAGTCTACCAAACATTTCTAACTTTACCAAAGTCTGGATAAAGCTAGACACAGTTTGCACTCATTTACACAATAAAGAAAACTTTATGAGGGACGTAACTCATATCAATTACCCCTCAAATGCCTTACCCAAACACATGAAAATGAATAACACACAGAAAACCCCCATGACTTGGTTCTGTCTCATGATGTCAGTGATGGCATCATCATCACCATAAATACACCATGCTGCTGGGTGGCTCTTCCCAAACAGTTCTAACCACACAAAGGAACAAACAAAGGGTGAGAATGTAGAAAAAATTAACTGATCAAACCTGCAACTTAAGCAATGTGTAAAATAAATAAGGAAAAATGTCAGTGATGGAAAGTTGAAGCCTCATGAAGCATTGGAGCTTTTCAGCAAATTGGTTCGCAAAAGGGTTCACTTCTCGACGATTCATTTGCTCACAACACCACCGGTTGGTCAAAGAG
Source organism: Perca fluviatilis (assembly GCF_010015445.1). Taxonomy (NCBI): domain Eukaryota; kingdom Metazoa; phylum Chordata; class Actinopteri; order Perciformes; family Percidae; genus Perca; species Perca fluviatilis. Next base: position 1,463,143 of record NC_053124.1, on the reverse strand, counting down.
AGTAAAAAAGGCAGATATATGTATTACAGATGATCTATGTGATCTGTGATACACTGTATCAGAGACGCGTTTTATGACTGTATTTTGCACCAGTATAGACTTAGAAATAACGAAGAAAAAATGTCCACCTCATCCATTTATATCAATATAATGTGTTTTTTCTTTTGGTATAATATATACAACATAACTGTATAATAAAATGGTTTCCTTGAGAGGAATGCCCTTTGCACCATGACCTCAAGCCAAATCCCCCCCCCCCCGAAGCTTTTTTCCCTTCGTCTAACATTGGTCGAGTTAGCACTATCAGCCGAATAGCTTAGTGCAGGCGCTAATGGAACCAAAGGTGTATCTCGTAAATGACCCCACTAATAATGCCCGGAATGGTAACAAACTTCTACAGTAGTACACAGGCATTGGAAAGTTTGTAAGTACACCAGGAGTTTATTTAAATAACACAGGCCTGATGGCTTCTACTCTCTGCTGCTACTGCTGCATCGACGTCACTTCCGTGATTTGGGAAAAGCCTGTAAAAGTCCTGGCAGAAAGCGATGCATAAGGATGTAGTCTTATGACGCCCAATTCCAGGAATGCACTAATATTTTGTTGGTAGTACCAGTTTGCAACAATTATTAGTTAACACTAAGTTGTAAACACTTTGGAAAAAATTATTAAAAATTTTGGATATACCAAAAAACTTTTTCAGCAACACTGGGTGATCCCGCACAGAGCAGGACGTCTATTGCCGGAAGAGACTACCGGGAAAGTAGTGAAGAAGGCGCAAGAAGCAAGTGAACAGCAGAAGAGATCAACGAAATGGCAGAGTTTGAGGTTAGTGTCGAACGTGTCGATGATTGGCCCAATTTCGAAGGTCGCTCGTACCTTTTCGAGTTTGAATACACAGACGAGGAGCTACAACTAACCCAAATCACGGAAGTGACGTCGACGCAGCGGTAGCGGTAGCAGCAGAGAGTAGAAGTTTGATGAGACTGGAGTGACGCTGCTTTTCATTCCACAGACCACAGGAAACTTTAATCAGCTTACCGCTGCTGCTCATTTGAAGCAGCCACTGTTCTCTGCAGGGCAGAGAGAAAGCAGAGGAGACCCTGAACCCCAACACTACCTCCCCGATTCACAACTGTTAGACTGGTATGTGGTCCAGATACAGCCCACTACCATTCACCTCGCATATATAGCATACTGGTGCACAATCTCTACCTCCAACATTGCCAAAAGACACAATATTGAATAAATATTTGAAATAGCACAAATCCTTCATCACACAAATGTGAAAACACACTAAAGAGAATGTAATTATTACACTATAGCACTAAGAACAGAAAACCCAAACTATAACTAAAACCTGACCTTTCTGGCCTTCCTTGATGCAAAATCATCAATGATGTCATCATCTGTAATCTGCTCCCCTATTGAGTGATTGATATTGATGACGGCAAGGCCAGTGATCTGTTCCTGGGACATGGTGACCTCAGGTATGACTTGATCAACTTTAGTTTGGAAAAGCTCCTCTCTGCTTGAGCCACAATGACTGACAGGGACGGACAGGGACCAAAAATCAGCCCTGGCATTTTGGCCCAGACCGGCCCACCACATAAGATCACAAATAAATAAATAATTAAATAGATAGATAGATAGATAGATAGATAGATCCTGTGTTGCAGCAGCACAATATCAGACACACAACAGACACAGATATATATATATATATATATATATATATATATATATATAGCTTGTTTTATGATTATCATTTCAAGAGGCCCTGTGCTATAATTTGAAGAGGTCTATCATGAGTTTTTGTCTGCCAATGCAGATAGAAAAGCTACAATTTTCGTGAAGAAAGTTTGCATGATGTGCAACGTTTATATAGGCTACTAATGCAATCATACAGTAAAGCATGCCTACTTTTTATTGTTGTAGTGTTATCATCAACAGTTTGTCCACCACTCAGTTTTATCAAGGGCCAAAGGGTTTTAAGGAGAGTTGTGCTTACCGCAGGTTCTACTCTCACTCCCTCATCTCTGTCCCTCTCCTCCTGAGTCTCCTCCTCACTGTGCATATGCCATTGCTGTCGACACCACTATCATCAGCCATGGGAGCTGATGGAGGTCCTGCTACTGCCGAAATAATGTCTTTTCGCTTTTTTCTTTTATTTGAGCCGCTTGGGTATCTTTGTTTCTTTTTGGCGTTTAGACCATTGACATAAAAGAAAGTTTTAGACACGTCTTGGTCTTGCTCCGTCTCTGTGTACTTCCCATTTCTCCTGTCACTTTGTGTTTATCTTTCGCGCTGCGGCGCACTTTACAAATTTGTGAAAGTGGGGGTGTTGACCTCTCTCAGCAAGCAGGGCGCCTGCAGCTGCTGGGGGCGCTGATTTACCAATTCCACACACAGTGAAATGATAGAAAACAGAAAACCGCTTTGCGGCGCAGAGGATTTATTTTTTATATTTTTTTAAGTTCTCGTGCCGCCCCCCATGTGTCATGAAAAAATGCCGCCCGTGCCAAAAAACGCCACTGCTGCTTGACACATTCATTATAAATTGAAGGACAGCCAATTGCATTTTAGTTTCAGTTTAGAGTTTTAGTGTCTTGTTATTGTATAATTATTGTTTCAGAAGCTTCTTCTTTCTTTGAAATTGGAAATATTTCGAAATGTATTAAGTATGTAATAAAAAAAAACATGAAAATCCAGATGTCGAGGAAGGAAAGTGACATGCATGTTTCATCCAGGAACTTTCTAAAAAATGACTACTAGGTAACTTCTTGAAATTTAAAATCTAGACTTTTGCAAAACTTGAAAAAATATTAAACCCAAAAGGGACAAATTCAAGAAACAGCCAGTTGAAAAATAATACCTTTAGTGTAATTTCAAAAGGACCCAACCAGTATGAGTTACAAGTAGACTACACAAGGAGTTTGCACACAGTCAACATGTTTGAGTTAGATACAATTTTTATGAGGTTTAATCTATTTCTAAAACATGTTTCTAGCAAAAATGATGGGCTTTGTGATGGCCTTGAAGAAATATTCTTAATCACATTCTCTCCAAGAATGCAATGAGGTGATCGATACCAGTCTCATGTCTCTGCTTTAAATACAGAGCTAAAGTTGAGGCATGGTTAGCCTAGCTTAGCATAAAGACTGGAAGCAGGGGGAAACAGCTAGCCTGGCTCTGCACTAAAGAAAGCACATGTACAATTTCTGCTTTGGGGTTAATTCTTAACGGCAACATTAATATTTTAATAATGCACTGGGTTAGGGGGTTCCTTGTACAATTTACAGCATTAGTTCTCTGAGAATCTCTTTCATATCCAAGCACAATTGTAATTGAAATATCCCATATCGAATGGATATTGAACCGAATCGGAAATCAAATTAAATCAGGTCCTTGTGATTAGGAATCAAATAAATTCAGGAATCAGTGCCCTATTTCAGAGTTTGGATAGCTTTTTGCGATTGTTTAAATTTAAAATCTTGTAGTAGGTTCCACTTCGCGCAGCACCTCTAGATTCTCTTCCAGGACCAATGGAGCTGCCTTTTTGTCCACTGGAGACTTTCTGAATTATGAGCCACTGCTCTAGGTAGGGCATATTTTAATTTATTTTTTGGATACTTTTTGGGCTTTTTGACCTTTAATGGATGGGACAGTTAAAGACAGGAAAGGGGAGAGACGGGGGATGACATGCAGCAAAGGGGCCGCGGGTTTGATATGAACCCAGGCCGCTTCGGCAATGACTGAGTCTTCGTACATGGGGCGAAGGCTCAAGCGGGTGAGCTAGCAGGGCGCCCCAGCAACAAATTTTAAACACAATGCTGAAAAGTGAAATGATGACATTGAGTGACCTAGTGTCAGTAGGAGAAAGTGGTTAGTCCACTTGTGAGAGCTGTATTGTGCGTCGCCGGGCGTATTTGTGGACGCGTATCCGTCTGAATGCGAGTCTTGGCATCAGCCGCTCAAGTGCAATTGCTCATGGCGGGACAGATAGGAAGCAGCTGTGAGTAATTGTTTTGCACAGTTGCTGAGGCTCATCCTGGCCCTTTATAGATAAGCTGGAGTAAATCTCCCTTTATGTCCTGGGAGAGCAGGGGAGAAGATGGAGATGGAGGAGAGCAAACACCAGGCCATGGCCAGCCTCTGTTTGAACTGCCTCTTCAAGAACCACAGCTTCAAATGACTTTTTCTATCAAGTAAAAGGAAAGGAAAGGGACTATTATTTTGCTCCTCCTGGTTGATGTTGCCAAGGAATTGTCTTATATTCATATGCGTCAAAAAGGGGGAGACAAGGAGAGTGTCAGGAGTGGAGAGATGCACTGTGAGCTGACTTTTGTTAGATAGACAAAATAAAGGAAAATTTACAGTAGGCAAAATGCAACAGTGACACCACTGTGCATTTGAATGACTCTATCCAGTTTCGCCAAAGGACTTTGAATCAACTGACAGCAAATATTTTGATTTTGAATAGATGATACAGTGATTTTCACCAACATCAAATACCCTTCGAAACAAAGAGACATGAACTTTGTTTGTTTGAAATTCTCTAAAGCTGCTACCTGAAGCACTATGTTGTACTTACCCGAGACCATAGACTGTAAAAGAAAATAGACGTAGCATCAGTGATGTCACCCATTGGTTTGCGGACTGCTGTTTTGAAGCCGGGAGTTTGCATTTTGGCTGGTACCATCATGGTATTTTGGAGCCAGAAATGATCATATTTGGACCAAAGGGCGGAGCCGGGGAGGATGATGCGTCTAAATCGGCTAAAGAGGGAACGTCGCCAATTTTCAACCCTTCTGATGGGAGTCATCCGGCGGAGATTTGCTGCCAGAGCTGGTTGAAAATCAGCAGACATTCTCTTAAGCCTTGTGTTGTCTTACCATTGACCATACAACTTTTAGTTTTTCTGGGTCCAAATTTAAAATGAAAACTTTTTTTCCAACGCTTTTGTCGCTTATTCCGATGTCTTTTCTGTGCTTTTTTTTGGACGTTTTTGTTGTTGTTTCCCCACGTTTTGAAGCATTTTCCAAGCGTTTTTTTTCTGCCAATGCTACAAAATTGAATAAAACACCCAAATGAAAGTAGTGAATTAAATTCAATTTTATTTATAGTATCAATTCATAACAAGAGTTATCTCAAGACACTTACAGATAGAGTAGGTCTAGACCACACTCTGTAATTTACAAAGACCCAACAATTCCAGTAATTCAATAAGAGCAATTGTGAGGAACTCATCTTATATTTTACTTGTGAAGAGCATTGTATGGAACCATCCACGTTACAATTTGGTTGAAAGAAACCCAAATTTCTGATATAGAAACGTTTTGAAAATGGGTCAAATTTGACACGAGAAAAACAGGAGGGTTAAGTTATCAACTAATGCTAGCGCTAGCTTGGTTGTCAGAACACTGAACAAGACATTAGCTAAGTTTCCATCCACTTGTCAATCGAATTATCTGAAGTTCGGTAAAAAAACTCATGCGAATAAAGCTGGTGAAAGTGTGTTTCCATCCAACAGCTTTAAAGCGAATAAAAACCTGTGCGTAATGACGTCACATGCTGTTTTGCGATTAAATTGGTATATCGAATTGATTTGAGACATTTCATGGTGTTTCCATTCATTTTTGCAATGAATCGCACAACATTCAAGCGAACTTTTGTGAACAAAGTTTTGCTATACAAAAGTAGTTGTTGTTAATATTAGTAGCCAAGTTAAGCTACGATGGGCCTTTGACCGAGGATCTGATCCAGCTCATCAAAAAGGTGGAACTTCCCTTTTATTTTCCCTCCGGCACCGCTGCGAGACAACTCTCTTTTTTGAGCCGTGTATCGCTGTTTGAGCGCCTTCCATTTACTCCGCAGGACGTCCCACGGCTTGTCGTAAGGGACATTCTAAAACGCTTAATGTGAAAAAGCTTAACGTGGTTTAATGTATCTAAACAACGATCAATCATCACCAGATGTATCATGGTCATATCTTGTCATGAACACTGACACACAGCAGTGTCAAAAAAACATCCAATGATTATAGAAGTTATCTCACGTTAATGTTTTCTTCATCATAGTGTCAGATAACGTCCATAATATTTGGACATTGGGTTAGATTTGACCGTTTTAAGTGGTTATGATGAGCAATAAAGGAGAGGATTGTTTTTGGTGATGACTGATCGTTATTTAGATAAATTAAACTTTTTCACATTAGGACTTATAAAGCCAATGAGAACCGTAGAGAGTCAACCCCCAGCCGCTCCGCTGCCCTGCTGTGAAGCAGAAACGCTTTATGTCAGATAACGTCCATAATAATTGGACTTTGGGTTCGAGTTTTTGACAGTTTTCAGTGGTTATGAGGAGCAATATGAGAGAGAAATTAGGTAATCATTTATCATTGTTTAGGTACATTAAACCAAAAAGCTTTTTCCTCGCTATAGGGCGCAATGATGAAGAAAACATTAACGTGAGATAACTTCTATAATCGTTGGATTTCGATTTAGTTTTTTTGACAGGCTTAAGTGTTTATGACAAGATATGACAATGATAAATCTGGTGATGATTGATCGTTGTTTAGATACATTAAACCACGTTAAGCTTTTTCACGTTAAGCATTTTAGAATGTCCCTGTCGTAACCTTTGTTGGTCATTTCCTTCGCGAGCTCCTGATAAATGATGGCGTTTCTTAGATTTTTGCTATCTAAAATAGCCGGTATATTTTTCTGGTAAATTAAATTTAAAAAGTATCTTGTCTCCTTGTTTGTCCGCTTACATCTGTTTTTGTTGACACCTGTCATGTGTGCAAACAGAGCGGAAATACTGGGCGGAAATGAACTGAAACTTCTTCTTCTTCGTTTTATTGCGGGTTGCATCCATAAAATGACCTAAAACTTAATCGCAATTCATTATTTATTTGGCAAATAATGTTTCCATCAGCGTTTATCACATAAGCCGTATATCGGTCAAGAGAAAATCTGATGAGACCGAACGTATTTTCTTTGAGTCGATATTCATGAAATTCAGTCGGATTTTACTGTTTCCATAAGGCATTTTTCATTCGATATCACTTAATTCGGATAAAAATGTGTGGATGGAAACATAGCTATTGTTAGGCAACCAAAATGTTCCAATCAACTTTGATGAAGTGAAAACACAGTGAGAGGGTCAAAGGGCAGAGACACGGGGGGTGGGGGGGGGGGTGCCCCCCCAGCCCCTGTTAGTAGCACAGATGATTCTAACCATCATAAAGCTGGACAACACAAATCAGTCAACACAATGCAGAAGTACGCTGAACGGAGAGCCATGCAGAAAGCTTCCCATGTGTTTATCTAGCAGCCGAAGCGCTGTAATAAAACAGATAACATCAGCAGGAAATATTACAAGCTTCCGCTGCTGCAAAAGGATGAGCCAGGAAGAGAGAGTGTGATGAGGACAAGAACAAAAGAGGATGTGTTGACTATTTATTCCATTTCAGTTGGCCTTAAAGGCAAGCAAAAAAAGACGTCTTTTCACCTTGAGGCCAGCCACACACTGAACGACAGAATGAAGACTTTCAGTTAGAGGAAATTAATTAGCTGTGCAACAGGCACCAACTAAGATTTTGTCTTGGTGGCTTTGGGGCATTTATCTTTATTCTCTGGGTACTTGAAAATAAACAACACAAATTATGTGATGTAATGATTTGATGATCTGAAAAGTTGCATCTTCATTTTCACACATATGGTCCGCTGTTTATGTAGCCCAAAACCCAACAAAAGCTCAAATGAGTCAAAATAGAATTTAACACATCAAAAAAAATAATAGCGTTGATTCAATAATGGGTGGAGTGTAAAAAGTGTGGTTGATGAGGGTTGGTAACTATTTCCAATATACACTTTTTTATATATTGTTTGAAATAATCTTTACATCCCGACAGCAATAAATAACTTATGGACTCTGAAAAAGGAGCAAAAAAGATCCGTCATCTGTAGCTGATGTAATCCTGTAAAAACGCCCACCAATGACTACCTGGCGGTCCGCTTGGAAAGAACCAATGACATGCCTCCGAAAAAGTGTTATAAGTGTTACTTTTTTTTTTCAACAATCCCCACATTCAGTTGGTTGGAATTTACAAATAATATTATGTTTTATACTTTAAGTATATTATAGTCAGTTATATTTTTGACTCATTTGAATTAGTTTTTCTTGTTTATAATCGAGTGGAACTATTTGTTGTTTTTTTTCGAATTTAGTGTGTCAGCAGTATTGCTGGTCGTCAAGGAAGGTCCTCAAGAATATGTAATGCACAGGGATTATATTTTTTGTAAAATGTGCATGTTCAGCTAAGTTTATTGAGTGTTGCCGTGGACAGTATTTCCTGCGTATCTGAAAGATCCTGACTCCACAGCCATAAATATTTCATTGTGATTCAGAGCATAAAAAGCAATACCCTGCCCCTCTCTGTAGATGCAGAGAGCGAAAGCCATCTGTGTTCTCTGCAGACATCCAAAATGCACTCACGTGACTTTTGCTTCATTATCACTTTAGGAGAGTTGCAGGGTGAGAAACATGAGAACCGTGGGAAATGTTGGTGTTTTATGTAAAAACAAAACATTAATTTCAAAAGGTTTGTCTAGCAGCTTGATTCAGAAGTCATGGGAAAGCAATAATAACTCACTGACACTGACACAAAGAAGAAATTGAAAAATGGACGGTATGAAGAATAAAAAAGAGAACAAATTGGAATTGCTTGGTTGCACAGTAAAGTGAATAAATCTGTACAATGTGTACGCGTCCTGTCACCTCAGAGTTCCCTTTAAAGGTACAATATGTACGATTTCTGCATTAAAATACCTAAAAACGACTACACCTATGTTATATATATATATATATATATACAGTGCCTTGCGAAAGTATTCGGCCCCCTTGAACTTTTCGACCTTTTGCCACATTTCAGGCTTCAAACATAAAGATATAAAACTGTAATTTTTTGTTAAGAATCAACAACAAGTGGGACACAATCATGAAGTGGAACGAAATTTATTGGATATTTCAAACTTTTTTAACAAATAAAAAACTGAAAAATTGGACGTGCAAAATTATTCAGCCCCTTTACTTTCAGTGCAGCAAACTCTCTCCAGAAGTTCAGTGAGGATCTCTGAATGATCCAATGTTGACCTAAATGACTAATGATGATAAATAGAATCCAGCTGTGTGTAATCAAGTCTCCGTATAAATGCACCTGCTCTGAAAAAAAAAAAAAAAAAAAAAAAACAATTTTTGGAGAAGAAGTGGATTTTAAAAAATTTTGATACAAAAAATATTTCCCAAGCTTTAAACATGCCTAGGAGCACTGTGCAAGCGATAATATTGAAATGGAAGGAGTATCAGACCACTACAAATCTACGAAGACCCGGCCGTCCCTCTAAACTTTCAGCTCATACAATGAGAAGACTGATCAGAGATGCAGCCAAGAGGCCCATGATCACTCTGGATGAACTGCAGAGATCTACAGCTGAGGTGGGAGACTCTGTCCATAGGACAACAATCAGTCGTATACTGCACAAATCTGGCCTTTATGGAAGAGTGGCAAGAAGAAAGCCATTTCTTAAAGATATCCATAAAAAGTGTCGTTTAAAGTTTGCCAAAAGCCACCTGGGAGACACACCAAACATGTGGAAGAAGGTGCTGTGGTCAGATGAAACCAAAATCGAACTTTTTGGCAACAATGCAAAACGTTATGTTTGGCGTAAAAGCAACACAGCTCATCACCCTGAACACACCATCCCCACTGTCAAACATGGTGGTGGCAGCATCATGGTTTGGGCCTGCTTTTCTTCAGCAGGGACAGGGAAGATGGTTAAAATTGATGGGAAGATGGATGGAGCCAAATACAGGACCATTCTGGAAGAAAACCTGATGGAGTCTGCAAAAGACCTGAGACTGGGATGGAGATTTGTCTTCCAACAAGACAATGATCCAAAACATAAAGCAAAATCTACAATGGAATGGTTCACAAATAAACATATCCAGGTGTTAGAATGGCCAAGTCAAAGTCCAGACCTGAATCCAATCGAGAATCTGTGGAAAGAACTGAAAACTGCTGTTCACAAACGCTCTCCATCCAACCTCACTGAGCTCGAGCTGTTTTGCAAGGAGGAATGGGCAAAAATGTCAGTCTCTCGATGTGCAAAACTGATAGAGACATACCCCAAGCGACTTACAGCTGTAATCGCAGCAAAAGGTGGCGCTACAAAGTATTAACTGAAGGGGGCTGAATAATTTTGCACGCCCAATATTTCAGTTTTTTATTTGTTAAAAAAGTTTGAAATAGCCAATGAATTTCGTTCCACTTCATAATTGGGACCCACTTGTTGTTGATTCTTCACAAAAAATTACAGTTTTATATCTTTATGTTTGAGGCTTGAAATGTGGCAAAAGGTCGAAACGTTCAAGGGGGCCGAATACTTTCGCAAGGCACTGTATATATATATATATATATATATATATATATATATATATATATATATATATATATATATATATATAGTGTACTTACACTATCCCAAATGTTTCCATCAAATTTTAAACCCTGAGAAATTATTTTATTGTTAATTATTATTATTTTATTTTCAGACACGGGACGTTTCCTTTAGTCGCCTGTCAGTGGCGTCATATAACCTCTCACCCTCTAGTTACTCGTAACTTCTGTCAAAACACAGCACCCAGATGATACCTTTGAAAGTAATTGTAAATCATACAATGTCACAAAAAAAAATACTCATAACTGTAATACTGCTTTTTTGCCACATGGCATGAGTTTGTGATTAATTACATGCCACTTTGCAACACAGTAATACAGCAGAGACCTTATTTCCAGGGTGGGAAATTAACTTTTTTTCAAAAAAGTTAATTGCCCAATTTTACCAGCCACTTAAATTTTTTACCAGCCACTTTTTCCGGAATTCAAATTTATAAAAGAAAGTGCACTAGCATACTTTTAATTGCTTTATTAAATTACTTATTATTAATACATATTTTATTAATATAAATTTATTTATTATGTGTGAGTAGCTTGTTGATCTTTACATTGTTAGTTAATTTCCTATACTGGCCTGAGACACACATTCATACGGTTTGATAAAGGACTTATTGGACTTAAACTTATCATTGATCTTACAATAACAAGTGTAGCTGTCCTCAATTTAGGTCATCCTGTACGTCTCATCTCCGGTTTTTCCTGCATCCTGTGTGTGTGTGTGTGTGTGTGTGTGTGTCTCGTCAGTCGCGGGGTAGAACTGAGCAGCAGAGAGCCGACAGGATTAAAACGGCAGCAGCTCCTTAAACATCGTTAGTCTACATTGACGTTAAAATGTATACAGGTTGGCAGGACGGTCTGAAATGTTTTGCATGGTCTTTCGCTGTACGTTTGTCAATGCGCCACTTGTTCGAGAAGTACCTTCTCTTTTTCTTTACTTCGCTCTCAACAGTTTGTACATCCATAGCTACTGCTGACTCCGCGGCGGGCCTCTTAACACCGGGGATATGTCGCCACATTTTTTAACAGATAATTTTCCTTTCATCTGTACCTCAGCTCAGCTAACTAGCTACATGTGTCACGGACTCACAGACTAGCGCTGAAAACTAGCTACTCGACTATGCGTGGTCAAAGCCCCGGCTGTGAACGGTTTCATTTCCTGTAAGTTCTTCACAATAAAGGTCCTCCGTTATGTTGGTATTTGAATGTTTTTATTATGAAGCAGCAAAATCTGGACATTTTGGGGATTCATTAGCAGTAACGTAACGTGACTCCTATAAGCATTGTGCATTGTTACTTAACAACAGCATTCTTTGACAAAAACTGTCCAATCCGTTACAAGGAATGTTTTACAATCCACCTGCCACTGTGGCTGGTAAACAAGGCAAAGTCACGCTGCTTATTTATTGATACATATCAATATCGATCCAGCTTAATGTTACTACAATGTGTTGGTTGACAAGTAGCTAACGTTAATGCTAATGCTTGGTGGTTAACTTTATAAGGTTACAACATCATTCAACACGCTCATAAAGTTATTTTTATTTTTTTAAGATAATTTTTTGGGCATTTTAGGCCTTTAGTTATATAGGACAGCTGAAGACATGAAAGGGGAGAGAAAGGGTAAATGACATGACATGCAACCTGTGGCTGCTGCATCGAGGAGTAAACCTCTATATATTGGCGCCTGCTCTACCAGGTGAGCTACCCAGGCACCCATAAAGTTATTTTTAGAATGACTGTTTTGACCACAGATAACAGTGCTGGGCTAACCCACGAATAAGTTCACCAGTAACGTTAACGTCTGTCTGCCTCACTACCCTGGTGCGGAGAGACTTCAGTCGGGATGACAGCTGATAACAGCCCCGGGACATGTAGTTACCGTTAGCCCCCAGCCATCTAGCTAGCAGCAAGCCACTATCATTACAGCAATCTGAACCGGCCAGCATTTAACTCCAGTGCCGTGTGCTAACGACGCTAACGGCAGTTTAATGAAGCGTCAGGAAACAGACCATATCAGACCCAGGAACCCAAGTCAGAACAGCGGCCATCCATAACGTTAGCTACGTCTCCATTAGCGCTACTGGTGTTCGTGCCGAAAATGTCCTCCCTGCCGAATTTCTCCCCGTTATTTAAGATTACAACAACGTGAAGGGGAGATAATTCTGGGTAGCTGGGAGATGTTCTGCTGCTCCACACCTGTCTCTCGGCCTCCTTGAGTAACGTTGCAACAAACCCCGTCCGCCCCGGTGTTGAAAAAATCCAATATGTGAAATATATTGTGACAGTGTGGTTTTAGCTACTGGCTAATGTTAGCTTGCTGGCTCACTAGCTAATTGGTCAGCTACCAATACAAATTATGTTAGGGAAACTGCAGCTATTTTATTAGAATGACATTAATAAACGTTACTACACGTAACGCCAATGAACTTGAATGGATAAACTCTGCATTGTAATCGGCGATGGTGTTTAACAGTAAAAACTACAACTCCCATAATTCCACGCAACTTCCCAACGTCATTAAAAGTCTGTGTTTACCATCTATTGTTTTGATTGAGAGACCCCTAGCGGCAGAAATATAAATTATATATATATATATGTTTAAGTCCTGTACAAGCAGTACTAATTAAATAAATATTTACTTCCAATACTTCAAATAATTTCAAGGTAATCAAATTAATGATAACCAATTGACATGCATTCTATTTAAGTTATTCAAGTTGACTATTGATCAATGTGATGTACTTAATATGAAATACAAAAAAAGTGGAATTATAATTCCTCTCTCTGAACCCATGGACAAGCACCCTGATCAGGTGGAACACAATGAATAAGTAGAGGCGATGGGTCACCTGCGGGCAGGAGAGAAAAGTGTGGTTTTAGTGATACCCTCGGTTGCTGAATGTTCAATTCATTATTATTTTACAATTTAATGTCAGTAGCTGGATAGAATAGTTTTAAAATTGTGTTTTAAATGTGCTTGGCTCAAGAGGCCGCTATGTGGGGATAACCCGGCCGCACTCGCAATGTCAAGTTCCCCAAGAGTGGGCATATGCATGCCCAAACCTTTGGCAATGAAAGTGGATGGCACAAATTTGATGTCAAGTGGGGCTGATTGTCTGTTGCCCCACTGAACAGGTATGTGCTCAGTCAGATTGTCTCCAGTGTTAAACTGTGCAGGAAATTTGAAATAGCACATTATGTAAAATTGTATAATTTTAGTATTTTGGTTTAGTCTCATAGCGAAAGCTGCTTTTTCCAGAGAAAAGGCTTTAGAAAGCCACTGTACACAAGCCAGACAAAGTTAGCTACTAGCTGGTAAACATAACAGAGCATTTAGCAGCTAAAGAGACAGATATTTTTCTCAGGAGCCAGTGGAGACTTAGTCTGAATTAACAGAAGTACTGCACACAGGGCTGTAGGACTAGTCTGGATTCAAGCCGCTTTTCTGTTGTCTCGGACTGGTCTTGGTTGGTATTTGGACTCGGACTTGTCTCGGACTCGGGCATTGGACTCGCCTAATATATAATATAATAATATTCTAGTTGGTCTCGACCGAGTCCAGCACTATATGCTTCTGTTCTAAGGTAACTTTCTCCTTCAAAATAAAACCATTGATGAAGCGAGCTCGTTCAGAAAACAGGTATTAGTTTAATTCAAAATCTAGAACAGGCATCGAGATTGGTCGCCTGGTATACACCTGGCTGCATCAAATACCTCAATCATCAGGTATCAGTCATTTTCATTTTGGCCACAGACACAATGTCAGCGAGCACTTTGTACTATAAATTCTTCAGGACAGGTAATAAGTTCAAGAATGGGAACATTTCCATTTTATATTTTAAGTAGATAATATGGCCTAATTTGATCCTATACTGTGTTACTCTGCACTTGCTTTTTGATTATTACAAATAATAAAGCAAAATTATCATCTTAAAATGGAATATACACTGTCTCTGACATCACATACATTATGAACAGGTAAGTAAGTGATCTCAGTATTGACTGTCTCCCATTTGGACTCGGCCTTTGACTTGGACTCAAACTTTTTGGGACTCTGTCTTGACTTGGAGTTGAACCTCTTTGGACTCTGTCTTGACTTGGTCTCAACTAGTCCTGGTCTTGGACTCGAAAAATGACTACAGCCCTGACTGCACATTTCCAGGATAATTGCCTGGATGTCCCTCACCTTCCGGTCTCTGGGTGTTGCCGTTCTCTGCTTCAGGAAACATCAAATCAAAATCAAAGAGCTGGTGGTGGACTACTGGAAGAACAGGAGGCCCCCTGTCCTGGTTATCCAGGGAGAGGAAGTGAAGAGGGTGGACTCATACAACTACATTGGGGCCCAAATCAATAACTAAACTGGACTGGACTCAGCTCCTTCACTGTATACTACAGGCTTATGCAGATCTTCTACCAGTCTGCAGTAGCTAGTGCTCTGTTCTTCACCTGTGGTGTGCTGGGGTTGTAGCATCAAGGCTTAGAGGTCAGCAGTCTCAACAAGCTGTTAAGGAAGGCCAAGCTAGGTGATCAGGTTGGAACTGGACAGTGTGGACACAGTGGTGTACAGGAGGATGAGGGACAAAATCAAAGCCATCTTTGATAACCTTTCTCAGCGTCTTTACAACGAGCTGTGGCAGATTAGCAGCTTGTTGCAGAGAGAATGAAGGACAAGCTCAAAGCCTCTGGAGCTGTTCCTTATCTGAGTCAAGGGTCTACTCCAATCATTTACGTAAGTTGCTAAGAGCAACCAAGGACGCATTCGGCTGAAAGTCACAAGTTAACACGGACAGCACGCACACAAGCGGGGGTAAAGAGGTGACCGATTGCATGATCTCTCCAGACAGAAATAATGATAATGTTGCACCTTAACTGCTGGATGTGTAAATAGTTAACTGTTTTCCAACACATTTGCCATCTTAAAAGGTGTCAGTATTGTGTTTACAGCTTGTTTCCGCTGCCCCCAACTGGCCAAAACATCAGTTATTGGTTTAATTTGACTGTAACATTTTGATTTCTGGTGTCTTTTTACGGTTCAAAAATATAAAAAACAAGGTGGCAAGATCATCATAAACATCTAGCCTTATCTGGTTGCATCATGTTAGTTTCTGTAGTTAAATGAATGACAGCTGGCGAATATTGGACAGTAGACAGAACTTATATCATGGTTTTAATCTAATTAAGTGGAATGAGCTGAATTGAGACCCTATGTGTTTAGGGTTAAGTTGCTCATCATGTCAGTAAAGCTAATGGTAGCTCCAGCAGCTACAGCGCAGAGCTGTGAATGGTATCAATGTCAAAAATGGGTTGTCCTTCAGACTTTAAAACACTTTTCTTTAATTTGACTTCTTTTTTGGTGTGGATTTTGAGTATTCCACTTATTAAATGTTTTATTAGATACAGACTTAAGTTGGCTATGACTACATTTCTAATTGATTTTATTGTATTTCAATCACAATTAGATATTTTACTTTAATTATTCAGCATATTTGCACCATCACTATCTTAGCATCGCTATCAGGCTTTACACGCTTTGATAATTGCCTGAGCTAAAACCACAGACTGTAACAGTGTTCAAACTATACCGTGACCTTTGGGGGAGCCCACTTTTTTTTTCTTCTTCTTTTTCACTGGGGTGGTGGTCTTGCGACTTACAATAACTTATAAAGATTCATAACAGCTACAGGTGTATGCGCTATTCAGGATTTACCCTATTATACTTTGTCGACAGGAATTGATAGGTCAAACAGCCACCCACAAATAATCTATAAACAAAGCATCAGGCTGTCTTTGAGATTTCACATGAACAACGGTTAAAGTTACTCAGGCTACCGAAGGATATCATAATTCCTCCGTTCAATTAGACCTTAGAGATGCACCCCAAGCTTCCATCCTTAACAAACAGCCATGTATATGGGCTCTTCCAGTCTCTCCACTGCTGGCTGTTCCATTTTAACGGGAGAGAGAGGAGCGGGAGGGGTTAGGATCGTGACCGGCCTCTGACGAGCTGTTACAACCTCCATCTTCAGCCAGAGAGGACATTATTTCTTCAGCTTCTTCCTGCGTTGTCACCCCGGTGGGAGGTGTGCCAAAAGGCCTTGCAGCAGTTGAATCGGCCGTGCTATTAACGTCATCGCTACACAATTTCTTAGTAAAACCAAAATTAATTAAACTGCCTTGTTTTCTTTTTGCCATGGCTAATGATGCTTACTGCAGAATGGATTTCAAGGACTTTGCGCGCTGATTAATGGCCTCCAACGTTTATATTTTTCCTACGAATCTTTGAGTTAACATGTACTAAACATGAGTTGAATTTTGATCTCAATGCCTTAATTGAAAAAATTAAGAAAAATCCAACCTTTGAGAACACCATAATGTATTGTAAATAAATAAATGTTCTTCCTTAAAATACAGTGGGCATAAGTATACACACCCCTATGTTAAATTCCCATAGAGGCAGGCAGATTTTTATTTTTAAAGGCCAGTTATTTCATGGATCCAGGATACTATGTATCCTGATAAAATTCCCTTGGCTATGGAATTAAAATAGCCCCACATCATCACATACCCTTCACCATACCTACAGATTGGCATGGTTTTATTTCAGTTATCCCTAGCTGGTTTGATTTGCATTGAGAGATGATCTTATGGAAAGTACCCCATGCCAATCTGTAGGTATGGTGAAGGGTATGTGATGATGTGGGGCGCGTATTTTAATTCCAAAGGCCAAGGGAACTTTCTCAGGATGCATAGTATCCTGGATCCATGAAATAACTGGCCTTTAAAATAAAAAATCTGCCTGCCTCTATGGGAATTCAACATAGGGGTGTCTATACTTATGCCCCTGTATTTTAAGGAAGAACATTTATTTATTTAGAAAATTGGTGTTCTCAAAGGTTGGAATTTTCCAAATCTTTTTAATTAAGGCATTAAGATCAATTTCCAAAAGATGATTTTTCTATTCCTCTTTTTAGTCAACTGTAGCAGGGGTTCCTATACTCATGAGCAGCACTGTGTAGTTATCTTTATTGAAGTGAATTAGGTTTAAATTGCCATCATGCATGAATGAATGATATTTTTGCAATTTTACACATAATCCACGATGATCACATTACACAAAACTGAAACTGCACGTCAAAGTGACACATTGTCAATATTTTTAGAGACCGCCCAAAATTTCACAAATCACATTTTCAGGGGAGCCCATGTATTATTAACGGGAGCCGAGCTCCCCCTAGCTCCCCCATAGTTCGCACCCTGCTGTATAATAAAAATGGACAGACCATCGGGGCCTGAAAAGTGAAGCCAATGTGGAAGGACCTTAAACCTGCATTCTATCCAATTTCCAGCAGGGGGTGACTTACCCGATTGTAAAAAGTAATCCGTTTCAACAAGTCAATGGAGAAACTACCCCACTTCTGACTTGCTTAATTACCTCATTAAACATTTTTTTGTTTTTAAAGATAATTTTTTGGGCCATTTATTTCCACAGGACAGCTGAATACATGAAAAGGGAGGGGGAATGACATGCAGTAAAGGGCCGCAGGACGGAGTCTAACCTGCTGCCGCTGCGTCAAGGAGTAAACCTCTATATATGTGCGCCTGCTCTATCAACTGAGCTAAGCCGGCCAGCTCATTAAATATTTTCATAATAAGTTCATGGTCTCAATCGCTACTTTCAAGTATTCTTCAATACAGCATGATGTAAAAAAAAAAGAAAATTATGGTCCCATTTATTTTAAAATAGATGATAAATCTTTAGATGCTTTAGGGCATGACTACGACCAAGTTGTTCTGCCAACCAAGCTAGCTAGCTTGCTAGCGCTAGCTGGTATTATAAGGGAAGGTTTGCCAATCTTCTATTTTGCCGTACACGCAGATGAATGGCGCCAGCACCATTGTAACCATAAACAACACTGGCTTAGCCGCGTCATCCTCCCTAGCTTACCCTCTCGTTGAAAAATCGTCACAACCAGTTGCAAAAAAATAAGACGTATCGCCAAACTCGAAGCTTCAAAACTGCAGTTTACAAACCAATGGGTGACGTCGTGGATGGTAAGTCCACTATGTGGCTAAATCACCAAAGATTAATTTGCAGGAAACCACAACTCGTAAGTCAATTTCTGTTATTTCTGCACATTAGGCTCAGATTGATCAAGAACTGTGTAATGTTAACAGATCATTCTCTCTTTCAGCTGAAAACAAGCAACAGACAGAGTGGGACATCCGTCCGAGAGAGTTTGTCAGGTGTATTTTGGTATCATTTCTGTGGACAGCAGGAGTCATAAAGGACCAGGAGAGGCCAGGGCCGCTGAGAGAGCCAGCCAGCCGTGCTGAAATGTTTTATGACAACACACCATGTTGCACAGTAGAGATACAAGCGCAGGAACTGCAGTGAGAATATGAGTTTTAACTTGGACGCAGTCTGTATCCTGCTGTAAATAACTCCAGTGAGCTCTCTCTCCCTACACTGTAAAAAAGTCTATGTGTTTATGGCAGTTTTTTATTTTATTTGCTGTGCAGCTTTCAGGGCTTTAGAAGCAGAAAGGATGAGCTACAGAAATGCAGGCCAACAAAAAAGGTTGAGCTGTGGAAAAAAATGGCTTCAGTTCCAGAAAATACCACACAATGAAAGCTGCATAACATTTGTTATGCAGTCGGCCAGATGAGGCGAGAGCTACAGGTGAATCCTAATAAGGTTTTCCATTTTCACCATGGTGGGTGTTCCCAGAGTGGCTTGACATGTTAATCCAAGATCATTATTTTTAATTGGCTGTATCATAAAATACCATCACACTTCATGTCATATTGTCCTCTGTGGATAGCAGTGGCATTCTGTGACCCACTGTAAAAACTTTATCAAGAGCCTCTTGATAAGGAACCAGAAACTGATGGATTAAAACTGAAAGATTAAATGTTTTTTGTAGGTTTCTAAAAAAACAACAGTAAAACCAAAACTGGGCAATATACCCGCAAAGTGTTCAATGTTAAATAATTATAAAAAGGCATTATGAAATAAATGATCATATGAATAAATTGTGTAAAATATATAATTGAACCACAAACGTTGTGGCATTTAAATAAAAAATGGTTATAAGTTATTATTATCAATGTTATTTTATCATTTCTTTCCATAATAGCATTTATTGGATATCATGTCAGAAGTCGGTTTTTATTTCATAATATTTTTATTATTATCTTTATACTATGTAGCTGCTGCTGTGTGTGTGACAGTGATGCAAAAAATTACTTTTATTTATTTGGTTTACCGCACTAAACTAAATAAATAAAAGTAGATGTTTTTAGCCAAGCTGCACATGCTACCTACTTAGCTGGCTAACTAGCTCAGCTGGGTTGTAAGATTGGATTATTTGCATCAAAGTGTTAACGTTTGGAGTTACCTTTTCTGCATTTTTATTTTTTATTTATTTGTTTATTTAAAAAGGGACAATGCAAATCAATTGACATTTTTTTTGTTTACACTCAAAATGTAAATGTGCCTGAGTTAGCAAAAAAGCTAATTTTCATCCGTAGTCCCTTGATTCTTAAGATGGTCCTCAGAAAAGCACACAACTCTGAAGAGCAAAAAGAAGCTAGCTTAAATATACTCACACTGGCCTTTGATGCTGACCAAGCTCACAAGCCGGCCTAGCTAGTTAGCCAGCTAGGTAGGTAGGCATCATGTATATTAATTGTTAAGATGAATAAATTATATTAACATGAATGAATAAAAGGAGATGTTTGTTTCATTGTCTGTATAATTTCTTTATAAACAGCAACAGTTTGACACGTGTTACTGCTCTAGCTAAAGATGCTAACTGGATAAATCTGGTAGCAGTGTGTGTGAAGCAATGGATGTAATGTGTACAACATAACCAACATAATACAATTACAATGTAGACAATCCAAATGACAAAATTATAAGTGACATTATGAAATGTGACAATATGAAATACAAGTGGTATGAAAGAAAAGTGTTATTGGGAAATTAAAACATGTTTGAAAATGGGCATTTTGGAAAAAAGTATTTATTATGAAATAAAAATCAAGTCCTATATCAAAAATGAAAATAAGAGTGCTGACATGTTCCATTTATATATTTTACACCAGTGGATTCAAGTGATTATTTCATAATTATGTATCTATTAATTTAATATTGAACACTTTGAAGCGCCCTACTGTGAACACACTGTTTTCATGGGCTGGACATTTGAGCAACCAAATAGAACCCTAATGACCAAAAGGGACCCAAATGGCAGCCCATGTAAGTCCCCCATGGATATGTTGGCTGCAAGATAACACAAAGCCATACACCCTGCAGATTAGTCACAGTGCACACACACACGGAGTGGCAGCAAGGCACTACTAGTTACTGCTAGAAATTTTTACTGTCCATATTTTTTATTGTGTGACAATCTGTCAATATCGATATAAGTCTGATGGAGTGTGAGGTCCAGTACAGTAAGTGTAAAGAAAATGAGGGAGTAAATTGTAAACAGAAGACATAAATGTGTGTAATAGAATATTTATTTTTGTAGCCTCTAAATACGAACAATTAAACCATAAAAATAATTATCACTTGAGAATAAAAAGCAAAAAGATTAAAAAAAAAAACGATAACAAATCCAGGTAGTATTCAGTATTTGGTGTTTAACATCATTTGTAAAAACAGTATTATATAACAATAGTGACTTTATCATCAAAGAGATTGTGTAGGTCTCTGAAGGACGATTTCATGATTGGAGACGGTGATCTGAGGTGTGTTATAAGAAACTTATCGGAGATGTCCAGGTCAAAATTGCCTCTGATTTGTCAGCATTCAGTTCATATAGGAAGTCCAGTTCCTGGGAGATTAGGCGGATACATGTTATATGTCACAGAGGCCACAAAAAAATGGGATTGCTCAGCTTGGGCTGCTTGTGTTTCCTCCTCCTTGTGGAGATTGTTGACAGACAACACTGAGCAGGCTAGGTGTAGTAGCTTAGTAATCTTAATTTCAGCAATATCAGACATACAGTAGTTTATAATCAAGCCATAGACCATGTATTGCAAACAGTTGTACAGGCAGAAAAGGCTCTGCTATTTGAGGGAGCTGTCAACGAATCAGAGCTGTGACTGCTGAGAGAGCAAATCCCCCTGAATAAACATGAATATAAATCTTAGTTAAATCAACAATACAAAATACCACATTAAGAAGGGTTGGGGGAGTGGAGGGAGCTACAGAAACGTTGGCATGAGCGTAATAAGCAGAGTAACAGTGCCAGCCACCTACCGTATAGCCACACAGCTGCGAACGAGCCAATCACTGTGAAGAATGACAACAGCTGATGTTAATCATGAAAAGTATGAATTCAGTGCTCTGGCTGAACTGGCACTATCTTTAATTTATTTAGTAATAGTTTTGTATTCAGTAGAGTTAGACTACTGTTTCTGTGACTGTTACTGTTATATACTGTATATCATCAGTGGTCTGGGCACAGCACTGCAGTGCACTCACAAGTGTTTGACATTGACACAGCCTGATTCATAGTCACTGCAGTTACAATCAATCAATTTATTTGTCACATGACATCATATGAAATATGATTTCAGTGAAATGAAATCCTGTCAGTTCCTGGAATTTATTCATTAAAATTAGTAATAATAACAAATATATGTCTTGTGGCGTGTTCACACCAAGGTGTTTTTGTGGGCGATGCGAATGGCGCAACGCGCAGAATTTGCTGCATTTATGTGAGTTGAAATATTACAACTCGATGAGGGAGAAATTCGCGTGACGCTGTGTCGCGAAAGCCTATCAGTGTTTAGAGCCTCCTGATGTCATGACTTGTTGAATCAGAAATGGAGGAACTTATTGTAGCTGTCTGTGGACATCCAGAGATCTACAGTACTATACAGTCTATAGTTATTGCAATTAAAATCACAGCAAATCTGTATTTCATTAGCGCTGGAAGCGGCAGTCATCCAGATGTAACTACTACCTGGTAGTCATCCAGATGTAACTACTTCCTGGTAGTCATCCAGATGTAACTACTTCCTGGTAGTCATCCAGATGTAATTACTTCCTGGTAGTCATCCAGATGTAACTGCTTCCTGGTAGTCATCCAGATGTAACTACCTCCTGGTAGTCATCCAGATGTAATTACTTCCTGGTAGTCATCCAGATGTAACTACTTCCTGGTAGTCATCCAGATGTAACTACTTCCTGGTAGTCATCCAGATGTAACTACTTCCTGGTAGTCATCCAGATGTAATTACTTCCTGGAGAAGGCAGTGAAATTTACCACGCTTTTTGCTCTACCGGATGATTTTATCAATCCAGACATGACGCTGTTTGATATTGACAAATCGCAAATGTTACGCAAATATTAGTTTTGCTTAGGTGTGGATCCTAGCGGCCTGAGGGTAGAAGCTCCTCCTGAGCCTCTCAGTGCTGACCTGGTGTTGTGAACAAGAATAGGGGAGAAGAAAATGTACTTTATCAGTAAAGCATTTAAAGTGTGTGTTGTTGTGTGGCTGGTGAAAGCATCTGTATTTAGTAAAACTAGCTGTGAGCTTAGTTTAGATTCCAGACACATTCAACAGACTGCACATCATATAAATATATAAATTCCAACGCCAGAGGCAATTATGGTGGGATCACTTAACATTGAGATGCACAAATACAATTTGCCTGCAACAATAAGTTAGTGTACTGGTTGTTGTTGTTGTTGTTGTTGTTGTTGTTGTTGGACGTCTAGGGCTTTGGACCTTTCCTATTCATCACTGCCCATGAAAATATATGTAATCTACATTTTAGACACATGGTTTTACATACTGTCTCTAGGAAAGAAATATGGAAAAGGAAGACAAGAGCACAAAAAGACCAGCATGTGAGTCACAGAAAAAGGATTCAGTGCATTCAGAAGCACAGCTTTCATTCTCTATATGAAAAGCTAATCAGTCGGCATGATTGCAGTGAGTGGCCTTTTGTAACATCTTTAATCCGGTGAGTGTTTTAAGAAGTGCATAATTGAAATTCTGTTCAGGATGGCTGCAATTTTCAGCTGCAGGATAATAAGCCATCAGTTGGCCTTGGCTGGCAGCGTGAGGGACTGTTTTAAATGTGCCATGTGATGAACCTTTGATTGGTTCGCCAATGACTGCTCTATATTGACAATACCAGAGAGGGACAGGGGACTCTTTATTTAGTCCTCACCCTTATCCTCTGCTGGCCCTAATTAAGCAGTCTGCCAGATTGAGGATCCATTAATGATGTCATTGTCATGCTAATTGGTGCTCTATGCTCTCAAAGTACATCCAGAGCCCTGGTGTGCCACCAGAATATTATCAGAGATCTGTGGAATTGCATTGCTTCATTTATCAAAGGTAGTTTGTTTGGCTTTGAACAAGGCGGAAACACACCTTTTCTCTCTGTCCATCTTCAGACTTTCATGTCTAAAGGCAGACTAATGGAACCTACTGAAGCAATGAATAACAAGATTAAGGGCCAGCTTATGCAAGAAGTGGTCCGTACAACATGTTCCAAACACGTCAGAAGGCATTCGTATTTCTATGAACAGACATACTGAAAGGTGAAGTGAAAAGCGGGCCATCGTGTTACCGTTTCCATCTAGCGCTATGATCAGGACAAATGATGTCCAATACTTTGATTTATGACTAAATACCTGTAAAACTAATGTCTCCAGCTGTAACTTGCTTTGTGCTAATTATCATGGTAACACGTTAAATGGTGATCATGCTAAACATTATTCCTGCTCAACTTCAGCATGTTGGCATTTTGTCACTGCCCGATGTGAGTCGAGTGCAGATGTGAGTTGCGCATGTGTCACTTTGCGACAAGTAGTTTGCTACAAGAACCTGCTAACGAGAGACTTCTGTAATGTCAATACAATAAAAATGGACCTTCATAACGAAGTCCGTTCACTGCTGGCTACAAGTTAGCATTCAAACACAACAAAGGCTGTCCCTTGAATGGCGTTTTGAGCTAACGTTAGCAATCAAACAATCATAGATAGCTAAAACGTTTTTGAAATGATTTCCATCTTCTGTTATTGTTTATAATGAGAAAAGTTTATTATTTTATGGATTTCACAAATTTCAGTATGACACGTCATGCCGTAAACCGTTTAAATCTGAGAATGCAGAACTCACATCTGCACTTACATCGGGCAGTGACACATTGTAACTGGGAGCATGGTAACATGCTGACATTAGCATATAGCACAAAGCACCACTGTGCCTAAAGGTGTTTCTCAGTTCGGATACTTCCGTGAGTACACTTACATCTAGTACACTGTCTACACAATGTACTCACTTGTGTAGCGCGTACATTTTTATAGTGTAGTGTAGTGCACGGCAGTGATGCACTGACCAGAAATGATTCTTCCTTTTAATGGTAAATTTCAAACGCAACCACTGCAGCTTACTTGCCCATCACATATTCACAAGTTTGAATATACGTTGGTGGTCCCGTAGCTTTCACCTCCGTAGTAAAGATGGCTACCGTTGAGGGCGAGTAGTGTCCAGGCTTCCACACTTAAAGCTTTAGTGCGTAACTGTTTTATATTGATGAACATCTGTTACTTTCAAGACATTGCCAAATTAGTTGCTACAAAGCTAATTAAGACTATCGGCTCTCTGTATTTCTCAGTATGACTATGTTCAGAAACTGGTGTCGTCATGCAAATTTCGCACGTAGAAATTTGAGTGAAGATAATGACCTCTTCTGAAGAGTCCATCATGTTTTTTTAATCCTCCGTGTCCTCCTTGGCTACTAGCAACTGTGTCATTACTTAGAATTCAGACAGAAACTACGCACTATAGCTTTAATGTTTGACCGTTTTAAGTATTAAGTACCTTGTAAGTACAGAAGTGTGCGACTTGAGACACAGCACAAGACAAGGCTCACAGAGCCGCTAGCATGGCTGTAGACTCTGAGACCCTCTTCAGACCTGGCATTAATTACAGGTATGAATGCACGAAGGACGCATTGAGGATGCAATGATATTTGGGGCCCTATCTTGCACTCAGTGCCTTTGTACACCGACGCATGTATCGTTCCTATTTTGCACCCAACACACAGCGGACTTTTCCCTCCACAGACGCACGTCGGTAAATTAGGGAATGTATTTGCGCTCCTGGGGGCGGTTCAGCGAAAAGAGAAGGCGTGTTCCGGCGCAAACGTTACTTGGTGCTATTCTGCAGTTTCAGAAAACAATTCCACCACTGACCAGGAAAAACCTGGTCTAAAGTCAGTGGCGCTAGTCTAAAGTCAGTAGCGCGTTCAGATGCTATTTTAGGGCCATAATGTAGCGTGTGCACAACGCGCATACACTTCTCTCATCTAAACGGACACAGCAGTTCCCATTTTTGCAAACCATACATAATTACAAAGGAAAATATTACTGAAAATGCACTTCAGGTGTTTGGATAGATCAGGAGGCACTTTACAGTACAGTCCTCAAAACGTTGCAGCATTCTTTGGGGCTTGTTTGTTTTGCACAACATTTCCATGTTGACATAAATGTCATGATGACATAAATGAGGAAATATTAGAGGACTTAAGGAGACGTGATGTTGAACTACGGCGGGATCTGGTCCGGGAGTAATGCGCGATGCGCTCCTGGTGGAGCGGATGGACGGAGATGGAGTGGGGGGAGGAGGAAGGTGCAGGTGGTGCGTTTGGAGGCCCACGCTCCATGGCTGCAGCAATCCTCTCCAGACTTGAGGAGATGCACCCGAGAGGCCGCAGCAACATCGCCACCCAAGACGGGCATTTATTACTTTGCCGCATCTCGCATCGGCAGCTCCCGTTGGCGTCCGCCAGGCAAATCCGCCGTCATAATAGCAATCCGCCATGGAACAAGCGCGCCTGCTCTTAAAGGGAATGTGAGATGATGCTCTGATTGGTTTATTGCACGTTACGCCCAAACCACACCTAGCTACTTCAGACCAACCCATTTTAGATTTGCGTCGGGCGCAAGACTCACAGCACTCGAGATCCGCCCACAAAGCTACTTGCGTTTTGTGTTTCAGATCGTTAAAATAGGGCCCTTGATCACTCAGACCACATTCAGAGGTCTGGGCTAACTAAAGCCTTATTCGCCCGGGATAAGTATTATCTAGGGACCTCGTGTGAATTATAAATTACCCACGTCTGATTTTCATCTGGCGCATTCTAACGGGATAATCGAAGCCTGTGATTTTACTCGAATTTGCTGACATTAAGCAACAGTAGAAACCTGGGTGTGGGTAGCTCTGCTACGTGTGTTTGTGTGTGGTAAGATCTCGAGGACACACACGCACACAATCTCAACCGGGTAGTCAGTCATCGTCCGAACTGTGACCTCTCCTTTTTCTTTCTCTCACTTTTTTCTCCGGGTGGTGTCAAGCAGGGTCCGGTTAGATGGATAAAACAAAACATTTCACCAGGTTAAAATATATTAGCTCAAGCTTTACGCTTGATTTATTTGTAACATTAACCTCTAATTATGAAGTGAGCCCCTCTCGCTTGATTGTGCATTATTTTTGATAAGCTATTGCTTGGAGCATAGGCGCCGATACTGTGGGTGCACCCACGGAAAATACTGAGCACCCACGTGTGCTAGACTGCCAGTAGGCTACATTCATTTAAAATTAAACATTGGAGTTGGTGCTAAGTGGAGCGGTGGCATTGATTCTTAATTTCCCACGAAACTGATCGCGGTTACGTGTCAGTTACATTTTTTATCTCCAATCCTATCTGCATTTGTGAGAAGTGGCGCTGTCCTTTATTATCGAGTTAATAGGCGTGTGTGTTTGTGTCGGCCGCTGTCCATTTCCTAAGGTTCTGAAATGCAAACATTTTTTGACTACTTTTTTTTTTTAAAGGCCGTGTGCCCGTGAGCACCCACGGAGGAAAACATAAATCGGCGCCTATGGCTTGGAGATGTCTTGTCGTTATCTCTAGATGTATGATACAAACATAAAAAATATACTTACCGCATGATGCTATACATGTCATCCATCGCCATCTAATCATTCTTTTTGTCATCGGTTTTCATCTTTCTCTTTCTGCAAATTGTATATGATGTATAGCGACATGACCCAGCACCCAAAACACTGTCAAAATACTCCAACGCACCCTCCAACGCACCCACTCCAAAGCCCCGCCAAATCCTGGACAAATCAGAGATGCCGATTCGCACGGGACTATTATCACAGGACCTCCGTTTTCGGCGAAATATGGTAGGTCATTTGCGGGGGAATTATTACTTTACAAATTACAGACATGACCAATTCGCACAGGATTAAGATCACAGACAACCTCTGCAATTATTACAAATGACTGGAGGTCACCAGGTAATACTTATCCCATGCTAATAGGGCATTAAAATATGTATTTTTGTTTGCAAACAGAAATAATTTCTGTCTTTATTTGCATTTGTAGCTGGGAACTGAGATCCGGTCACAAGTCAAGACGCATGTGGAGATGATTCTAATGCCAGGTCTGAACAGACGCACTCAGAGCTGGGCACTTGTGATTGGATCACTAAAGATGCATGCTGATACCAGGTCTGAGCAGGGTCTTAGTCGTGTTACTAATATGACCAGATGACAACACGAGCTTTGCTGTTGTATCAAAACAGTGCCAGCCAATTCTGATAAAAATGAACATGACATCATAGTTGCACGTCTCCAGCTAGACATTGCCTTCTGCCTACTGTAAGTAACAGTGCCGTAATGGTAGATGTTGCCGTGTTTCCTGTTGGACACCACAAAACTTAGTAAATGAATGATTGTGTTCTTAATGAATTCATGATTAGATATATTACTTAGAACTTTCTGGATCCATGTGGTGCTCTGCAAATACAAAGTGAAAATATTTCCATTAAACGCTGATAATAGCTGTGTAAAGTCATGGTAGGAAAAATTACCATTGTGGTCTCATTTAAAATGATGCATTACTGTAGTCAATGCAGTGGTTTGTCTCTACAAGCAGTTTTTAATGGAGTTTTGCAAACAGTGGGAGCTGTTTTGCAGGAGGTAAAGCTAATCTGCAGCAGGAGCGACAGGAGCTCCTGACTGTGGCAAATCCATTAGTGGGTGTAGACTCTTCATCAGCATTCAATGATACAAGGGAATAGGCATAGGTTTGATTAGTATATTCACTAAATGTCCAATCTTTTGTTCATTTACAGGTATATTCACATATATCGATGAAAACTTCTCGGTGTTTCTCAAGTGATCATAATTGTCTTGTGGACTTTATTACAAAGTGAGATTAGTTCTCATTCGTTCTCGTTCTCACGATCTGTTGGCTTAATTCAGGCTTCACATTCAGATACCACAAAGATGGCTGACTTACAGTATAACCAGTGTAGATCTCCATGGTAACTGATGCAGCACAACATGCTCCAGAGCAGATTCAGCATTTCACAGAGTACTGTCTCTCAAATCATCAGCCAAACAAAGCCCAATATGGCTATAAGAAAATTAGTAAAATTGTTATTAAAGGGTGCGTAGGTAGCCCAAAACAATACACAACTGTCACTTGATATACGTAACCCATACTCATTTGGAAATAAAAGTTCAGTAAATGTAAATGGACTGTATTGATATAGTGCTTTTCTAGTCTTAACGACTACTCAAAGCGCTTTAACATAGTACAGGAACCATTCACCATTCACACACATTCATACACTGTGGCCGAGGCTGCCGTACAAGGTGCCACCTGCGCATCAGATAAACATTCACACACATTAACACACCAGTATCAGCCTTAACAACCCTTAATCCATTACCATACTCATTTTGCCACATTGATCTGTGATAGCCTATCGATTATAATTCAATTTAATTCAATTGTATTAATAGTATCGAATCAGAACAAGAGTTATCTCAAGACACTTTACAGATAGAGTAGGTCTAGACCACACTCTATGATTTACAAAGACCCAACAATTCCAGTAATTCACACAAGAGCGACCATTTAGTGCGACAAAGAAAAACTCCCTTTTAGGGAGAAATCTGGGACAGACCCAGGCTCTTGGTAGGCAGTGTCTGTCACAATATAGTCAATTATAGTCACAATAAAGACAATGGAACTATGACTAGAAATAGTAGTTGTAGTAGTTCATGGTGTAGCAGGGC
The DNA here is from genome assembly GCF_010015445.1 of Perca fluviatilis. Classification (NCBI taxonomy): domain Eukaryota; kingdom Metazoa; phylum Chordata; class Actinopteri; order Perciformes; family Percidae; genus Perca; species Perca fluviatilis. Next base: position 1,433,490 of record NC_053124.1, on the reverse strand, counting down.
ACTGCAGGGCATAGCAGGGTGTTACAGCAGCTCCATCCCATCAGTGCATTATTATTTGCAATTACTTATGTTTTTGCAGGTAGCATTACATTAATTTGGTAACATTATAAATGTTACACTCTTAATAATGCTGGGTTAAAAAATAACCCAACCATAAGCCAACTGCTGATCATCTATGGGACAGAACACGGTTGGAGTGACCCAAGTGCTGGGTTAACCCAGTTTTGCCCAAATCAGGGCTCAAGAGTGCGACCAATTTGGTCGCAAATGCGACCAAAATTTGTAAGGGTGCGACTAAGATTTTTCCTAGGTCGCACCGGTGCACCTAACGTCCTCGCATCCGCTGCCTCTCCACTAACGGAGCGATGTTGTTTATATCGATATGGTTTAATGTTGCGTTACATGACCCATTCCTTCTGGAAAGCCGTGCCTGTGTTTGGATTTGGATCTCTCCTCCGCGCAGCCCCGCCCCCATTCACTCACACACCGGCCGGCTCACCTGCAACATGGAGAGACACAGCGCCGCTGGTCCAAACTCCCGACATTTGTCTACAGTTTTAATTGTTATTAACACAGCTGTATATTGTTAAGTATGAGAGGGAAACCTGTATTGGTACCAGTGTTTCCGCTGGTAACTCTGTTACTGCGGCCGCCACGGCGAAAAACACATTATTAAACTAACTTCAGTTCGTTGAGTAATAGCATGTAAGACGGAGCATGCTGGATCATAGTTCATAAAAATGCAGCGCAGTGACGATACAGACATTTCATAGCCTACACAAGACTGGTGTAACGCCGCTAATGAGTCAGCCGTCACTCTCTGAGTAGCCTAGCATACGCTTCAGTCCATCGCACTCCCCTGTCTTTCGGTCGTTCTTTTTTTTTTTTTTTTAGATTTCGGCCTTTATTTTGATAGGAAAGCTGAAGACATGAAAGGGGAGAGAGAGTGGGGGGATGACATGTACAGACATGAAAATCACTCACCTTTCGGCGAAATTCGCCGTTTTGAAACCAAAATAGGTGACCTACGTGAATTGTGTAGATTTGATGAGAAAATGTTTAAGGGGGAGAGGGGTGGTGTAAGTACTCGGGCCTGGTGCCGTATGACTATTTTAGAAAAATAAATAAATTAAAAAGTCCACATGGGATTTGTTTTAATGAGCTGGATTTAACCATACTGTCTATAGCTTTGACCAATCATCGAACTTCCACCAACCTTCTGCAGCGCATGTTCAAGGAAGACGCCGGCAGCGGTAAGACGGTGCTTGCTAGTCATTATATGCTAGTCACAAAGCTTCGGTCCGTGCACTCTGTAATACGAGTACGTTACCGGCAACGACCGCTACCGTTAAGACTGCGACTGTTCCTTCACTGACCGACCGTGATACAAACAATACGTGTGTGCACGTTCATAGCGGATCATGATTTGTAAAAGCTATGTGAAGCCCAAACTGCCTTGATAAAGCTGTCTGTTTGGACTCAGCATGGCAGGTATTTAAACATAACGGCCTTGTCCCAGAGTTTAGACTTCTAGCTATATGAAAAGATAAACAATGCAACCCTTTTAATAAATGTAAATAAAGCCGCTAATATCAGCATGGACAAAATCATGAATGTATTGATGATTCTTTTGTGTCTGGCCAAAGTAGTAAAATTTTAGTTTTCACAATGATTCATTGTAGGACTATGATATTATTGCAATATGTAAATCCACATTGACTCTTTATTTAACATATGGTTGGAAGAAGTACAAATGTATCCAAAACTTTTTAGTCTTTAAAAATTATGACTTTTATTATTGTGTAATGTCAGAAGGACTTTAACTGTTTTGCCAGTCAAATTTACTTTAATGAGTGCATATTGAAATATTACACTGTTGGTTGGCAAAAAATGCATCTCAAAATGCATCAGATTGATGCTTTAAAATATGGAATATTTAAAATTTTCTTCTGGGGGGGCATGCCCCCGGACCCCCCTAGAGGGGTAATATCCTTCTCACCTTTTTCACCCCTGACCCGTTTTCATGCCTGTCATATAGGAAAGGGCTGCAGGTCGGAGTCAAACCTCTATATTTACCAACTGAGCTATGAGTTATTGTTGTTGAAAGCTTATGAAGGAGCTTTCTCAGGCTATTTATTTTAGATAACTTTCATTTATATGTGTTGCAGCTGTATATTTTCAAACTGGTAAAGAAAACCCTGTCTTTGCATTTTATTTTAATCACAATCTGTTTTAATAAAAGAGCTTGTGAAAAGTGGCTTTGACTTAAAACTGAACATTTAGCCCACTTTGTAAAAAAATACAGAGCTATATATCTTGTATCGCCATTCAGCGTTACTGCGATGCGAGGAAAAATTTGGGTGCACCTAAATTTTGTGCTGGTGCACCTAAATAAAAAAAGTTAGGCGCACCAGTGCAACCAAGGCAAAAAGTTAGTCTGGAGCCCTGCAAATGCTGGGTTATTTCATTTGACCCAACCTAGTGATTGAAATTAACTCAATCGGTTATTGTCTCATTTGCCTTGATTTTGTATTTAATATTAACGGTATATTATAAAACTTTAAGTTAACGTTAGCTCACAGAATAAAAACCACTAACCCCTGATACCGGATTGTATTTATACAGTCAAATGAGCTTAAGATCATGCTGTTACTACAATTTAGAAAACAATATACGTTATTCATATAACCTACCATGAAGTCCTGTCCACCTTGCTTGTGCGAGCCTCTGTCGGACAGAAGAGAAGGATCCAGAACGTTGAACAATGAATGAACCAACAGCTGGGTCAAAATAACCCAACCAGCTGTTCAGCTGAAAAAAAACAAAAAAAACTTAGCATTCCTTTGACCCAGCATGAACAACCCAACAGTGTGTTTACAGTACCCCAAACAAACCAAAATTATGACCCAGCATAATCAACTCAGCGATGTGTTTACCAAAACAACCCAGCATTTTTTTTTGTGTTCGACTGTTACAAATAGCAAATTATAGTACCGGCAAAATACTTCTGCGCTTTTATATTTGCTCAAACTGTCAGTATATCTTGTCAGTACTAAATGTAACACATCATCTGTGAAAAAAATCCTGTTCCTCTGTCCCCTCCTAGTGCTCCATGAGAAAAACAACCAATCAGAGCCGTGGAGTCTGTGACCAAGTGTCAGTGACTCATGAACTGTGGTCAGCGCTGATCAAATATGAATCAAGAGTCTGTTTCTGCATTGCTGCATTTGTTCGCCTCAAATGTTTTCAGAAACATAGTTTAGTGTTTAGCTGTAAATTGGCAGCTTTTTCTCTTTTGTAAACCCTGTTCTCTCTTCTGAAAAGCTGTGGCTAATCAGAGACTTCATCAGGAACAGCGGTGGAAGAAGTATTACCATATTTTACTTAAGTAAAAGTACTCACACCACACTGTAAAAATACTCTGTTACAAGTACAAGTCCTGCATTGGATGTTGGATGCATGTTATTTAAGTAAAAGTATGTAAGGATCATCAGGAAAAGTACTAAATGCAAAAAAAATCCTCACGTTTTAGACATGATCCAAACAGTTCTGTCAATCAACTAAGTGTTTAAACGGCCAATCATTTCAGCTGTACTTGAAGGCCTTTATATTGTTGGGTAGTTTAATTTATAATAAAACATTGGATTTTACAAACTACATGTGTTTTGTGGACAAACATCTTAATTTACCAAGTAACTATAGTCAGACCCGTCGCCAGACCTCAGTCTTAAGGGGGGCATATGAAATACATGGGAGGGCACAATTATTAATTAGCGTACAGTACGTATATTTATAATAATCATATACTCTTGTTATACTATTCGCACGTAATCATCACGTTAAACATAACCAACAGCAATATGACCAGGTAGCCTATATAGCCTACAACACATTACATAGAAGCAATGTTATGAATATCCATAAAACACTTGACTATACAACATATTAGATGTAACACCAGAAGCATCTCTCAAACATTGCATTTTAAAGCAGTCAACAGAAGGATATGCATTGCTATGCATGTGCTATGAGACACACACGCACGCACGCGCACACACACACACACACACGCACAGAGACTTTGAACCTACCGGTACTTTGGTACTTTGAGTGGAGGCAGCCTGTCCTCTCTTCAGTCCCTCCTGTCATTTGAAGCTGCATGCTTATTTAAGCCCTTGTCTGTAAATCTTAAACCCCTTAATGAAGAAGGTCGCGTCCGATGATACAGATGTGAATTTCCTGTCCTTTTCCACCGAGTAGCCTACGCAAGCCAGTCCCTGTTCAAATACCAGCTAGAGGAACTTTTTTTTTTTAACCAAACATTTTGACTGGATATTTCCTAAACACAACCTGTTTGGGTTTCTCCGTCACACCCCCTGATTCACCCCCTGAACAGTTAGTTGTGGCCCAAATGCTGCCCCAGTCGCAGTTGCACTTGACCTGCAGGTCCTGCCAGGCCCAGGGTCGGGCTCCACGGAGCTACTAGCATCAGGCTCAGACTGTCGTCCAGGGGCTCCTTCTCCAACGACAACATCAGGAGGCGTCGGTGTCGTATCCAGTTTGGCAGAGGAGAATGTTGGTGGGCTTTTCAACCACTTACGGATATCCATGACGAACTGAAGCGAAGTAAGCCGGCAAAAACTCATCCAGCTTTCAAAAATGTGCGGTAACTGTTGAGCGGCTACTACCCGATGTAGGCTACGTCACGTCGTAGCCTAACTTTCTTTTAGTAAGGCCGTGATAGGCTGTTGCAGTGTAGATTCCCATCAATCAAACAAAAATCACACCATTGTTTATTTATATTTTTAATGTTTTAATGATAAAGAATGCAACATTAATGCAACACAAAATTAGCAACTATGATAATATAAAATTAAAGTAATTTTTTTAAGAAGTCTGTGCCTCAAGTGAGGGGGCACAAGCATTTTTGGGGGCGGGCCCGGCCCCCTATGGCCCGCCCATAGCGACGGGTGTGACTATAGTAACTAAAGCTGTCAGATGAATGTAGCGGAGTAAAAAGTACAATATTTCTCTCTGAAATGTAGCAGAGAAGAAGTAGAAAGTAGCATGAAAAGAAAAGACTCTTAGTACCTTAAGTACAGTACTTGAGTAAATGTACTTAGTTACATTCCACCACTGATCAGGACCAGGACAACACTTTAAGCCAACTTGAAATGAAAATAGCCAGAGAAGTGGACCAAACCATTGTATGAAATCTTTATTGTATAAAGCTCTCAGCCTGTTTATTCAACATTAGTATTTCAGTGGTTCCCAAACTTATTTACAATATATTTAAAAGACCGCATCTTATTTTTATACAAGGTCAGAGGACCCCAACGATTGGCCATAACAAAATAGCATTTATTCTTAACTTTGAAGCAACATACATTCAACACTCAGTTTTCCTGGTCAACTTTTTGTACCAATACCAGTACTGGTACCTGGAATTTGGTACTGGTACCCAAAGGTACCTGTTTTCGGTAGCCTATACTTTCTCTCACTATTCACTTCACATTGTTTTTATTCCGCTCATGGACACAGACAAATTTCATAATCAATCCACAAATTATTTGCTATATCATATTACATATCTATGATTGGCAAGGAGCTGGATGAAGACAGAATCCTATTTTACCAGCCTCTTTCTCAGATAATACAAGAAACAGAAATAAATAGACTGTCGCTCAGTTAACAGTTGATTTTACATAGAAAAGAGAGAGAGAGAGAGAAGACCAAAAAAGAAGAAAATAATAATAATAATAATTATTATTATTGTTATAATAATAAACGTGGCAATTTCATATTCAGATATTTATATTACCCTTTAAATCATTATCCAGGGAGTTCCACAGTTTGACACCACATACTGAATTACACATTTTGCTTTAATGTTGTTTGGGCATACTTATGTTTAAAATTGAATTTCCTTCTATGAGCCTTATTTTCTGAACTAAAAACAAAAAAAATGTTCATAGACAAAAAAAAAGGCTAACTTAAAGAGGCACAATACAGTACCCCCTGCAAGGCAAGGAAAGGCTGCTTTATTAGTATAGCATATTTCAGCAACAGGGCAATTCAAAGTGCTTTACATAAAACATTAGAGAGAGCAGTTAAAAATCCTAAAAAATATAAAAGCAGATAAGATTTTAGGCTGCTAGTATGGGACAATGTATAATCCACCCACAATCCTTGCCGTTCCCAGAACGGGCCAGTCCCACCGGTCTTACTTTTGAATTCTCTTTATATGCTTATAAAGATTTTCATACAGTTTCAACAATGCATCTTCAGTATAAGAAATGAACAATTATTTAAAGAAAGGCAACATCAAAGAGATAGGTCTTCGGCCTTGATTTAAAAAAACAGAGTTGCGGCGGACCTGCAGTTTTCTGGGAGTTTGTTCCAGATATGTCGAGCATAAAAACTAAACGCTGCTTCCCCCTGTAGGTCTGACTCTGGGGACAGAAAGCAGACCTGTCCCAGAACACCTGAGAGGTCTGGGGTAGCAGCAGATCAGAAATGTATTTTGGCCCTAAACCGTTTAGTGATTTATAAACCAGCAAAAGTATTTTGAAATCAATTCTTTGAGGGACAGGAAGCCAGTGTAGAGACTTCAGTACTGGAGTGATGTGATCCACTTTCTTGGTCTTAGTGAGGACTTGAGCAGCAGCGTTCTGAATCAGCTGCAGCTGTCTGATTGATTTTTTTAGGGAGACCTGTAAAGACACCATTGCAGTAGTCAAGTCTACTGAAGATAAAAGCATGGACAAGTTTTTCCAGATCCTGCTGAGACATAAGTCCATTAACCCTTGATATATTCTTAAGGTGATAATAGGCTAACTTTGTAATTGTCTTAATGTGGCTGTTAAAATTCAGGTCCGAGTCCATGACTACACCAAGATTTCTGGCTTTGTCTGTTGTTTTTAACATTGTAGTACCTTAGGGATACGGCAATTTGAAAAAGTTATAATACAGTTATAATTTATATTGTTTCAACATAAGTAACATTTTGAGTATTTTATTTATGAATGAAGGCATTCACATCGTCAGTCTATTGGCGTTCACACACACACACACACACACACACACACACACACACACACACACACACACACACACACACACACACACACACACACGCACAAAAAAACGGAAACAAAATCAGAAACTAGGACTAGAAGGTCTCTCTTGGAAAAAACATTTTTAGAACCCATTTACGTTTACGTTGAACCAAAGAGCGAGAGCGATGTTGTGCTCTACATTTTTTTGCTTGAACAATACTTTGGGCCTATTTCACCTTAATGCTCCTCCCACCACATTTCAACCCCCCTTCTGGAAGAGGAGGCATATAAGGTGAATCCTGAAAATAAAGTCAGGGGCCTCTCTCACTTTGAAAAGTTTAAAAGAGGCTGCCCATTCTGTGAAATCACTCTTGGTAGCAGAAAAGGAGAGCTGGAGGTGTTAATTTCATGGGTTAGGTCTTAAATTGAGCTCTGCAATTTTCTCCCTGAGTAGATTAGAGGAAGGTCTCACTGTCCACAGGTAAGACAGCCCTCTCCTCCCTCTGACTCATCACATATTGATTCCTTCCACTCCTGCTTGACCCCCGCTAACCCCCTCCAACACTTGTGCCCCCACTGCTTTGCACGCCAAAGAGATGCAGTGCACGTGGCCGGCAGGGAGGGGGATCAGCCCATGGGGGGCAACAACAACAAGCCTGCGCTGTGGCCAGATGGGTTCAGCCCGCGGCTCATATGTTGATGACGTACAGCTACAATCACACAGTGAGAGCATTATCTTTATCCTCAGGCTGAAATGAATTTAATTTACTTACATCTGCTGGGTGTGAGTGCGTGATGCTGTCAAAAATATAAAAAAAATTACAGCAGAAATAGAGTACTGAAGCAGGGCTGCATGACTGTAGTACTTGAGTCTGTACTTGGACTTGAGCCGCTTTTCTGTTTTCTCGGACTGGTCTTGGACTCTTTGGTATTTGGACTCGGTCTTGCCTCGGACTCGGGCATTGGACTCACCAAATATTCTAGTTGGTCTTGACCGAGTCCAGCATTAAATGTTTTTTTTCTAAAGTAACTTCCTACTTTAAATTAAAACCATTGATGAAGCAAGCTCAGAAAACAGGTATTATTTTAATTCAAAATCCATCTAGAACAGGCATTGATTGGTCACCTGGTATACGCCTGATGCATCATATACCTCAATCATCAGGTACAGTGCCTTGCGAAAGTATTCGGACCCCTTGAACTTTTCGACCTTTTGCCACATTTCAGGCTACAAACATAAAGATATAAATCTGTAATTTTTTGTGAAGAATTAACAACAAGTGGGACACAATCATGAAGTGGAACGAAATTTATTGGATATTTCAAACCTTTTTAACAAATAAAAAACTGAAAAATTGGGCGTGCAAAATTATTCAGCCCCCTTAAGTTAATACTTTGTAGCGCCACCTTTTGCTGCGATTACAGCTGTAAGTCGCTTGGGGTATATCTCTATCAGTTTTGCACATTGAGAGACTGACATTTTTGCCCATTCCTCCTTGCAAAACAGCTCGAGCTCAGTGAGGTTGGATGGAGAGCGTTTGTGAACAGCAGTTTTCAGTTCTTGCCACAGATTCTCAATTGAATTCAGGTCTGGACTTTGACTTGGCCATTCTAACACCTGGATATGTTTATTTGTGAACCATTCCATTGTAGATTTTGCTTTATGTTTTGGATCATTGTCTTGTTGGAAGACAAATCTCCATCCCAGTCTCAGGTCTTTTGCAGACTCCATCAGGTTTTCTTCCAGAATGGTCCTGTATTTGGCTCCATCCATCTTCCCATCAATTTTAACCATCTTCCCTGTCCCTGCTGAAGAAAAGCAGACCCAAACCATGATGCTGCCACCACCATGTTTGACAGTGCGGATGGTGTGTTCAGGGTGATGAGCTGTGTTGCTTTTACGCCAATCATAACGTTTTGCATTGTTGCCAAAAAGTTCGATTTTGGTTTCATCTGACCAGAGCACCTTCTTCCACGTTTGGTGGGTCTCCCAGGTGGCTTGTGGCAAACTTTAAACAACACTTTTTTTGGATATCTTTAAGAAATGGCTTTCTTCTGGCCATTCTTCCATAAAGGCCAGATTTGTGCAGTATACGACTGATTGTTGTCCTATGGACAGAGTCTCTCACCTCAGCTGTAGCTCAGTTCATCCAGAGTGATCATGGGCCTCTTGGCTGCATCTCTGATCAGTCTTCTCCTTGTATGAGCTGAAAGTTTAGAGGGACGGCCGGGTCTTCGTAGATTTGCAGTGGTCTGATACTCCTTCCATTTCAATATTATCGCTTGCACAGTGCTCCTTGGGATGTTTAAAGCTTGGGAAATCTTTTTGTATCCAAATCTGGCTTTAAACTTCTCCACAACAGTATCTCGGACCTGCCTGGTGTGTTCCTTGTTCTTCATGATGCTCTCTGCGCTTTAAACGGACCTCTGAGACTATCACAGAGCAGGTGCATTTATATGGAGACTTGATTACACACAGGTGGATTCTATTTATCATCATTAGTCATTTAGGTCAACATTGGATCATTCAGAGATCCTCACTGAAGTTCTGGAGAGAGTTTGCTGCACTGAAAGTAAAGGGGCTGAATAATTTTGCACGCCCAATTTTTCTGTTTTTTATTTGTTATAAAGGTTTGAAATATCCAATAAATTTCGTTCCACTTCATGATTGTGTCCCACTTGTTGTTGATTCTTCGCAAAAAATTACAGTTTTATATCTTTATATTTAAAGCCTGAAATGTGGCAAAAGGTCGTAAAGTTCAAGGGGGCCGAATACTTTCGCAAGGCACTGTATCAGTCATGTCCATTTTGGCCACAGACACAATTCAGAGAGCACTTTGTACTATGAATTCTTCAGGACAGTTAATAAGTTCAAGAATGGGAACATTTCCATTGTATATTTTAAGTAAATAATATGAACCTATAGTGTGTTGCTCTGCACTTGCTTTTTGATTATACATTTACAAATAATAAAGCAAAATGTACTGTCTTTCACATCACATTACGAACAGGTAAGTAGGTGGTCTTGAAGAGAATTCTTTTTTTTCTGTCTCGGTATTGACTCTCTCATGAGCACTTAGCTGTATGCCGGGTACTGGCATTCCAAGTATGCACGCCCCTCAGGAGAGATTTCATAAAACAAAACCACTCGTGTGTTTCTAACTAAATACAAACTTGCATGGAAAAGTTGCAAAGTGAAAATGAGAAGCTTTGTTTTTGATCGGCGTCCTCGCCGGGCTATAATTCCTAATTAAATTTTCTCATTGAAACCTCATTTTCAGAAAGGTAGAGAACGGCGCTCTCTCTGCATCGTAATTGAGTCAGAAACGAGCAGCCAGCGCACTGAGCCGGCCTGCCTTTTAAAGAATAATGGCGTCATTTGTTTTGTGTCCATTAACAAGGAACGCAGTTTTATTAATTCCTCAACTTGGTGTCCTGCATCTTCCTAATTAATTCCATTTTGTTTTTCCCGCTAAGGAAGCTTCTGCAGATTAATGACGTGGAACAGAAATGTTGTCGAGATGCTGATGTGCTTCATCTACATGGGGTGAAATTTATGTCATTAGATACAAATGCCTGATGACAACTTTTTCTTTTTTATTCTTTTTTCTTTTTCATGCTGCCAGTGTCGGGGTCCTTAGCCCGAAGGCTTCATTCCGTCTGTGTAATTGATAAGACCTGCGACGAAATCAAATTACTTATGTGTTGGAAAAGAAATAATTTAAAAACTGCTGTTGTGACATGTATCTTACCACCTATGGTGCCTAACTATGCACATCGTTATGTTGGTCTGTGAGGAGAAATGGATTTCCAAACCTTGTAAAAACCCTTTCTTTGACAACATAAGAGAGAATTGTTGTGATATGTTTTAAATATGAAAACATTATTAAGATATGAACAAATAGATACAAACATGATTCACATATTTGTAGTAATGTGGTTTTCTTATTACGATTAACACAATTTGCCACAAACGTTCAGAGTCATAATAATTTAAAATCAAAATCCATTATACACATTCAGCTGTCCAATCGAAGATAAACAGCCCTGAGATCTGTTTAGAAATCATAGAAAAAGGTTCTCCTTATAACTCCTGATCTTCAAAGTCCGACTTTTCCTACAGTATCAAAGTTTTTCGGATGATTGTTGTTTCGGGTGATTGTTGGAACTGCTAGGTGCCAAAGCAGTAAGAGATGTTGTTCATGATGCAGATTATCAAGTGTCAGAATGTAAAGAAATAGGCAAAAAATACAGAGGTGTACTGTAGATAGTTTTAAGGTCGATATTCAATACTTGGTGAGGGTTATTCTTAAAGCAACACTAGACCACTTTTCCCGCTTCGGTCCCCCTACAGGTTGGAAGCGGAATTGTCCATTACATTACATTATGCAAGTTTGCCAGATCGGGTAGCGGATGTGTAGTTCAAATGAGACATAATGAGACATTATAACAGCGGTAATGGAAATATCCGCTTCCAACCTGTAGGGGGACCGAAGCAGGAAAAGTGCTCTAGTGTTGCTTCAATAACCTTTCACCAGATTAGTTGGTCAGAGACGGGTACAGCTGGCTCCTGTGCCACACGTGTAATTCTCACAAACTGCTTTGTATATCGTACGAAAAGTTATGGGCATCTTTGGCCCTATTTTAACGATCTAAGCGCACGGCGTGAAGCGCCTGGCGCGGATGCGTTCAGGGCGTGTACGAATCCACTTTTGCTAGTTTAATGGCAGGAAAAAAGGGTACGTGCGCCGGGCGCATTGTTCTAAAGGGTTGTACTTAGTGTCTTCATTAATCAGAGGTGTGTTTTGGGCGTAACATGCAATAAACCAATCAGAGATCATCTCCCATTCCTTTTAAAAGCCAGGCGCTTTTGGACCTTGGAGCATTGCTATTATGATGGCGGATTTGCCGGATTATATTATAATTTTTAATCTTCTGCATGTGTGTGTGCTGCTGTGTGTCCCTGTGTGTGTAACAAGCATAGTGTGCGCGCGCTGTGCACGAGCCTAGGAGCATTTCACTAATTCACTGTTAAAATAACAATGAAATGCTGCGTTATTGACTTTAGACCAGGTTTTTGTTGGTCAATGGCACCAAACTGATCTCATAAAGTGGCGTATCTATGACACGCCAATTTGTATGCCATTTTGGCGTGTTATCAAGACGCATAATCGCTTTTTAGCGTGTTTATCAACGCAATTCGCCCGCCATTGACCTACATTACGAGTGAATGTAAGGCATAAACCTCTCAGTATATAAACCAATCTATGTTTTCTCTTGCACGACTTAAACAACTTTTGAACGAACCAAAACAAGTTCCTTCCCGAGACTATTTTGCAGAGGCACCGCGGCTCTGTCCTGGGCTCAGGAACATCATCCTGGGTGTAAATTAAACATATAATGCCACAGTTCAACACTTCAGAAGTGCAGTAGTTGTTCTGGGTTATTCTATATTTGCATTTTCAAAGGGAGCTCCACTTGAAGGCCTATATGAAAGCCCTCACAGCGTGATAATAGCACACAGTCTTTTCACACAGCCGCGGCTCTCTCCTGCACACGATGGGATGAAAGGAGCATTTCATCACCTTATAATTTGCTTGGATAGTTTTATTTCAGGTGTCAATCCTTCACGTTCTCCACGCTGCATTTTACATCCTTCTGCATCTGCAAGCACTGTGATATATCTCCTCAGCTAATCAATGCTCACATTTTATTGTTTCCTTTGTCGTGATGAATTCACTTTCACACTGTGTTCACTGCTGAGGAAAGGTTACAGGCATCAGGGAAATCTTTTTTAAACCATGTCAAAGCTGTGACTGTGTTTACACACAAAAAATGTGACTGCCCAAAGGTATTTGTATCATAGCCTAGAAAAATGAATAGCCCTATATTTTGTCTATCATTAGTAAAAACTTAAATACATCTATGTTTAGGAGACTAAAGTAAGGTCAAATTATTTTAGTAGCTGCACTACTTATTTTTTTTAAATTAACAAGGAACCAAGGGTTATGTGAAAACACAGGGACTAAATACAACAGGTAACGAGGACTAACAAGGGACAGGTGATACAACAGGTGGAACACATAAGACAATCAGAAAAGGCGGGCCTTAAAACAAAACCAAAAACGTCCAAAACAGGGCACGACAGTCCAGGGAGGGTGGAGGGGTCCGGAGGAGGGACGAACACAAAACAACCCAAAAAGGGCGCAGGAAGGACAAAAGGACAACGGGGCTAGAGAACTGAAGAAGGTGGGCAGCATGGAACTGGAGACAGCGGAGCTTGGGGACAGAAAGGCTGTGGTCAGCTAAGCCCAGGGTCCAGGACCGTGAACCACAGTGAACGTGGAAACCCTCAGACAGCCGAACAGGACGACAAGGATTCTCAGACGGCCGGCAGCAAAGGTGAAACCCCTCTGGTGGCGGAACAGGTTGGCAAAGGCGGATCCCCTCAGAAGACTGAGCAGGACGGTGAAGACTGAGTCCCTCGGGAGGACGAACAGGAAGATTCTCTGGAGGTCTGCGGCGAAGATGAAAACCTTCTGGGGACCGTTGGCGATGAAGGTGATGCCCCTCAGGCGGCCAAGCACGAAGTCAGACTGCCTCTGGCGACCAAACAGGACATCGAACACTCTCAGGCGACCGTTTACGAAGGCAGAACCCCTCTGGAGGCTGGCGGCAAAGGCAGAATCCCCTCTGAAGGCCGGCGCCAAAGGCGAATCCCCTCTGGAGGTCGACAGCAAGGGTGATATCCCTCTGGACGTTGACGGCGAAGGCGATACCCTTCTGAAGGACGTCGGAGAAGGCGAAATCCTTCTGAAGGCCGGCAGCGAAGGCGAATCCCTTCTGGAGGCCATTGGTGAAGGCGAAACCCTTCTGGCAGTCGTCGGCGAAGGCGAATCCCCTCTGAAGACCGACGGCGAAGGTGAATCCCCTCTGAAGGCCGGCGGCGACGGTTGACTCCCTCTGGAAACCAGGCAGGCTGAGCAGGTGAAGGGGCAGCTGGGCTTGAGCCAGGCGACGAGTCAGCTGGGCTGGAGACAGGCGACGGGTCAGCTGGGCTGGAGACAGCTGGGCCAGGGTCTGCCAACAAGGCAACAGGATCAGTAACAGGCAACAAGGCAACAGGGTCAGGAGTCGGCAAATCTGCCGACAGGGTAACCGGAACAGAAGTCGGCCGGACCACCGACAAAACACGAGGAGCAGGAGTCGGTCGGACCACCGATAAAACACGGGGAACAGGAATCTCTGTGCCAAACAAAAGTACAGTCTCAGGGGTGCCTAACCACAAAAAAGTCTCTGGGACGCCAGAGACAGGCAAAGTCTCTGGAGCGCTGAACAATGGCAAAGTCTCTGAAGTGTCGGGCAACGGCACAGTCTGTGAGGTGTCGGGCCACGACACAGTCTCTGGGGCTGCGGTCAATGAAGGCACTGGGAGACTTCTCAGCTGAGGCTCTAGAAGACTGGTCAGCGCAGACTCTGGGAGAACAGTCAGCGATGCAGACTCTGGGAGAACAGTCAGCGATGCAGACTCTGGGAGGTCGGTCGACGTAGACTCTGGGCAGCTGCACGTCAGCAGAGGTTGTTATGGTTTTAGTGTTTCGTTCTGTATTTGTGCCCCATTTCTGTTTCCTGTTTGTTCCTTTTTGTTGCCTTATTGGTTTCTGTATGTTTTATGTGTACTTTGGTCTGTGTTTGTCATGTTCCCTGTTTGTGTTCTGTTTCCTGTTTTATTTTGATAGCCTGGTCTTCTGTCTTGTCATGTCTAGCTTTGCTTTCTGTTTCCCGCCTTGTTGATTGTCCTGCCCCGCCCTGATGTGTCCCTGCTTTGTCTCACCTGTTTCTGATCTACCCATCACCTCATGTATTTAGCCTCTGTGTTCCCCTTTGTCTTGTGTCGGATCGTTTTGTCCCGTGCGCCTATGGTGTTTGTGTTCGTGTGTTTTGTCTTTTGTCAGTCCTCGTCTATGCTCCTGGTTTCTCCTGTTTTCTTGGATTCCCTTGGTTTTGTTTGTACCCTTTTGTCTTCATTTATGGACTCAGTTTTTGCCTGCTGCTGCTACAGGACTCCCTTGGTTTGTTTTTGTGTTTCATCAATAAATCCTCCACTTCACACGTTCTCCTGCCTGCCTGCCTGCTCTCTGCATTTTGGGTCCGCCATTCCCTACTCCTCCCTGCCACACCTAACATAACGATCCGAACAACATGGACCCAGCAGAGAAGCTCGTGTGCACCAAGAAGGTGTTGGAATACGGCTGGACTGTGCGGTGTTTGCTCTTGTCTGAGCCGGACCGGCACCCTCCTTTTCTGGAGAAGCTTGCCATTCAGCAGCAGTGGTTATCGGAGAGGCCTTGGGTGAGTCACTTTGTTCCCCAGCTGGAGGGCTTCAAGCACCAGCTGGAGTGTTTCCTGCAAGCCACCTCCAGTGACTCACCCACCACCATCCTGCCTCCTCCCCAGTCGGCCAACACCGTAGCCGTCGGTGTGTGCTTTGTCAACCAGCCTGCCACTTTGCCAGCTTCCCCAGAACTCTCGGGAGACTGCTCGGACGCTACCCGGTCAGCGCATGCCCCCAACCACCAGCAGCCTTATGACGGCACCCGGCCGCGCGTCACGGGGACCCGTGGAGGCCGTGGACGGAGGAAAGGACGTCGTGGCTCTCAGCACCATGTCCCCAATCAGCCTCACAGTGGACCTGAGCCTGAGCCGACCTGTGTGCCCGCTCCCACGCCTGCAGCCACGCCTGCAGCCACGCCTGCAGCCCAGTCGCCCGACGCCACGCCTGCAGCCCAGTCGCCCGACGCCACGCCTGCAGCCCAGTCGCCCGACGCCACGCCTGCAGCCCAGACGCCGCTGACGTGCAGCCGCCCTGCTTCGCCGCTGACGTGCAGCCGCCCTGCTTCGCCGCTGACGTGCAGCCGCCCTGATTCGCCGCTGACGTGCAGCCGCCCTGATTCGCCGCTGACGTGCAGCCGCCTGATTCGCGCTGACGTAGCCGCGGGGATCCGCCGCGGTGCAGCCGCTTGATCCGCCGCTGGCGTGCAGCCGCTTGATCCACCGCTGGCGTAGCCGCCCGGATCCGCGCTGACGTGCAGCCGCCCGGATCCGCGACGTGCAGCCGCCCGGATCCGCCGCTGACGTGCGCCACCCTGCTTTGCCGCTGACGCAGCTGCCCGGGGTCGCCGCTGACGCGCGCACTCTGACTCTGAGCTGACGGTAGCCCCTCTTAGTGACGTGCAGCTCCGACTCTGAGCTGACGTGGCAGATCCCTGACTCTGAGCTGACGTGCAGCTCACCTGTCCCTGGGCTGGCATGCAGCCCCTCCTGCCTCTGGGCTGACGTACAGCCCCTTCCCAGCCTCTTGGCCTGCTAGCAGCATCTCCCCTGAGACCAGGCCAGCTAGCATCTCTCCTGAGTCCAGGCCAGCTAGCATCTCCCCTGAGTCCAGGCCAGCTAGCATCTCCCCTGAGTCCAGGCCAGCTAGCATCTCCCCTGAGTCCAGGCCAGCTAGCATCTCCCCTGAGTCCAGGCCAGCTAGCATCTCCCCTGAGTCCAGGCCAGCTAGCATCTCCCCTGAGTCCAGGCCAGCTAGCAGCTCCCCTGAGTCCAGGCCAGCTAGCAGCTCCCCTGAGTCCAGGCCAGCTAGCAGCTCCCCTGAGTCCAGGCCAGCTAGCAGCTCCCCTGAGTCCAGGCCAGCTAGCAGCTCCCCTGAGTCCAGGCCAGCTAGCATCTCCCCTGATTCCAGGCCAGCTAGCATCTCCCCTGATTCGCAGCCAGCTAGCAGCTCCCCCGATTCGCAGCCAGCTAGCAGCTCCCCCGATTCGCAGCCAGCTAGCAGCTCCCCCGACTCGCAGCCAGCTAGCAGCTCCCCCGACTCGCAGCCAGCTAGCAGCTCCCCCGACTCGCAGCCAGCTAGCAGCTCCCCCTAGCAGCTCCCCCGACTCGCAGCCAGCTAGCAGCTCCCCCGACTCGCAGCTAGCTAGCAGCTCCCCTGACTCGCAGCTAGCTAGCAGCTCCCCTGCTTCGCAGCCAGTTAGCAGCTCCTCTGCCTCCCAGCTAGCTAGCAGCTCCCCAGGATCCCAGCTAGCTTGCAGCCCCCCTGACTCGCAGCTAGTTAGCAGCTCCCCAGGATCCCAGCTAGCTGGCAGCTCCCTTGACTCCCAGCTAGCTGGCAGCCCCTTAGTGTCCCCGAGCCCTCTCGCGTCTCTAGTGTCCCCGAGCTCCCTGGTGTCCCCGAGCTCTCTAGTGTCTCTGATCGCTCTAGTGTCCCAGAGCCACCCAGTGTGCCAGCGCTGTCCAGCGCCCCGGATCCCCGGCTGGCTGGCTGCCCCCCTGTATCCCCCGGCACGGGACCACCCCTTGGGACTTTGCCGGTCTCTGGCGCCCCTGGGACTGCCGGGGAGACCCCCTTCTGAGACTTTGCGGCCTCCGGTGCTCCGGAGACCGCCTCTGGGACCGCACCTGAGACCATCCCTGTCCCTGTCACTGTCCCTGTCTTCATCCCTGTCACTGTCCCTGTCTTCATCCCTGTCACTGTCCCTGTCTTCATCCCTGTCACTGTCCCTGTCTTCATCCCTATCACTGTCCCTGTCTCCTTCCCTGTCACTGTCCCAGTCCCCATTCCTGTCACTGCGGCTCCATCCTTGTCCCCGTCACCGTGCCCATCCTTGTCCCGTCACCGTGCCCGTCTCTGTCCCTGTCACCATCCGTGTCCCCATTACAGTCCCTGCCCATAAGTCCCCGTGCCGTCTGGAGTCCCCCGTCTGTGTCTGAGTCCGCCCGTCTGTGTCTGAGTCCGTCCCGTCTGTGTCTGGAGTCCGTCCCGTCTGTGTCTGATTCCGTCCCGTCTGTGTCTGGGTCCGTCCTGTCTGAGTCTGTCCTGTCCGAGTCTGAGTATGTCCTGTCTGAGTCTGTCCTGTCTGTGTCTGTGTCTGAGTCTGTCCTGTCCGAGCCTGTTCTGTCCGTGTCTGTTTTGTCTGAGTCATGTCTGTCATAGTCTGCCCGGTTCTGCGTTTCCCCAGTCCCAAGGCCCCCTGTCCCTAGTGGTCTCTCTGTCTCCTCCTGTCTCTAGTGGTCTCTCTCTGTCTCCCCCTGTCCCTAGTGACCCTCTGTTTCCCCCAGGCCTCTCCGGTGCCCAGTGTTCTCTGTGTTCCATGTGCCCCTAGTGTTCTCTGTGTTCCCTGTGCCCCAGCGCCCCTCTGTGCCCCAGGGCCCCTCTGTTCCCTCTGTGCCCCAGGGCCCCTCTGTTCCCCCTGTGCCCCAGGGTCCCTTTGTTTCCTCTGTGCCCCTTTGTTCCCTCTGTGCCCCCGGGGTCCCTCTGTCCCCTCTGTGTCCCCGGGGCCCTCTGTGTTCCCCGGGGCCCTCTGTGTTCCCGGTGCCCCCAGGACTCTCTGTTCCCTGTGCCCCCGGGGCCCTCTGTGTTCCCGGGTCCCCCTGGACTCTCTGTGCCCCTGGACATTGCTTCCCCCGGACTCTCTCGCCCTCCTTGGGTTGTTTTTTGTTCTGTCTACTTTATTTTTGGTCCCTTGTCTTTGTTTTTCTGTTTGTGTTTTATGTTTTGGGTCGTCTGGGATCCGACCCTTGAGGGGGGGGTTCTGTTATGGTTTTAGTGTTTCGTTCTGTATTTGTGCCCCGTTTCTGTTTCCTGTTTGTTCCTTTTTGTTGCCTTATTGGTTTCTGTATGTTTTATGTGTACTTTGGTCTGTGTTTGTCATGTTCCCTGTTTGTGTTCTGTTTCCTGTTTTATTTTGATAGCCTGGTCTTCTGTCTTGTCATGTCTAGCTTTGCTTTCTGTTTCCCGCCTTGTTGATTGTCCTGCCCCGCCCTGATGTGCTTCACCTGTTGTCTCACCTGTTTCTGATCTACCCATCACCTCATGTATTTAGCCTCTGTGTTCCCCTTGTCTTGTGTCGGATCGTTTTGTCCCGTGCCTATGGTGTTTGTGTTCGTGTGTTTTGTCTTTTTGTCAGTCCTCGTCTATGCTCCTGGTTTCTCCTGTTTTCTTGGATTCCCTTGGTTTTGTTTGTACCCTTTTTGTCTTCATTTATGGACTCAGTTTTTGCCTGCTGCTGCTACAGGACTCCCTTGGTTTGTTTTTGTGTTTCATCAATAAATCCTCCACTTCACACGTTCTCCTGCCTGCCTGCCTGCTCTCTGCATTTTGGGTCCGCCATTCCCTACTCCTCCCTGCCACACCTAACAGAGGTTCTGGGTGGCTGCACCTCAGCGGAGGTTCTGGAGGGCTTCACGTCAACGGAGGTTCTGGAGGGCTGCACGTCAGCGGAGGTTCTGGAAAGCTGCACGTCAGCAGAGGTTCTGAAAGGCTGCACGTCAGTGGAGGTTCTGAAAGGCTGCACGTCAGTGGAGGTTCTGAAAGGCTGCACGTCAGCTCAGGAACAGTGGTCAACTCTGGCTCGGGAACACTGGTATCTCAAAGACTGAACAACTTGAACATTTACTGACTGATTCAAACATTGATTACTTATGCCTCATAGAGACTTGGTTAACCCCAACAACCCCTTTATATGTTTTTAATATCCCATAATGTGTACAGACGGGACAGAAGGAAAGGGAAAGGGGGTGGAGTCCTGATATATGTGAAAAACAGCATTCAAAGTCAGCAAATAGTCTTTCCGGAAAATAACTTTCGGGGTGAAACTTCCACTATCTCCCCAAATGAATTTAGCCGTCTTTGCAGTCTACCGCCCCCCTACTGCCACAAATGAATTTTATGATTGTCTAAATGTCATACTTAAACAACATGGAAAAATGGAAGTCATTCTTATGGGTGATTTTAACTTAAACTGGCAAGACAAAACACGTAGATAGAAGATATTGCCAAATCTTTTCAGATGACGCAGATGATCCATAAACCCACAAGAATAACAAACTCTTCCCAAATGCTTTTAGATTTAATTTTCACAAATAAACCAGATAGAATTAGAAAGGTTTATAACCTCATTATTTTTTTTTATTTTTTTTAATAAACTAATTTTTTTTTTTTTTTTTTTTTTTTTTTTTTTTTTTTTTAACAGAAATAAAAAAAAAAAAAAAAATAAAAAAAACTCCAATAAAGGGAAATCCATGCCTTTTATTGCACCAAAGGACATGGCCTTCATTGAAAATGAAATAAAGCAAGTAAATTGGCATAACACCATTGGTAGCACGCCCTGTGAGCCAGCCTGTGCTGATTTAATTAGATTATTGGGGAATGTTTTAATGAGTATTTCATAAATTCAGTACAAAAATTGAGTCGAAGTTTTCCATAAACTCAACTCACACAAGCTTTTACCTGTGATGATTCTGCTTTTAAGTTTTCCCTTATTAACACAGAGAAAGTGGAAAATGTAATCTCACTTTTATCTAATAGCAAAGCTAAAGATATATATGGTTGTGATACAGCTTTTTTAAAACACAAGACATTATGATACCTCTAGCCATGATTATAAATAGGTCTTTTAATGAAAACATCTTTCCCAGTGTGCTCAAGCCTGCCATCGTCACCCCTGTGCATAAATCTGGAGATACTCAAGTGGTCTCTAATTACCGACCCATCAGTATTCTCCCAGCTGCATCAAAGGTTATTGAAAAAGTTGTGGCAGAACAACTAATAGCACATCTGGACTCAAAGTCCTTTTTTCATTCTATGCAGTTTCAGAAAAAAACATTCCTCTGAAACTGCATGCTGCTACTTCCTTGAAAAAATTAAAACTAGCTTAGATCAAGGAGGAGTGGTGGGAGCAGTCTTCTTAGATTTACGCAAAGCATTTGATACAGTTAACCATGAGGTTCTGATACACAAACTGGCCAAATATGATATCTCCATAAATGTCCAAAATTGGATAAAATCGTACTTGATAAATCGAAAACAATGTGTGCAAGTAAATGGAACATTGTCTACATTTCTTGCATCCACTGTGGGAGTTCCACAGGGGTCAATTTTAGGGCCACTGCTCTTTTGTTTATATATTAATGACCTGCCTTCGGTCTGCAAGGGCATAAATATTGTTATGTATGCTGATGACACCGTTTTATATACCCATGGGAGAAGTGCAACAGACGTAGCCAAGAAATTATCAAGTGTCATGAGCAAGGTTAGTGACTGTTTACATAATTCATGTCTCACATTAAATGTTGAAAAAACTGTAACCATGTTCTTCAAAAATCGATCTAAACTTAAAACTTATCCTGAAATTTTAGTAAACGGCCAATATATAAAACATGTAGAGAGATTTAAATATCTAGGGGTAACTCTAGATTCAACACTTAGTTTTAAAGGTCATGTTAAAAATTTGTGCAACAAACTGAAATTAAATTTAGTAAATTTTAGATACATAAGAAACTCTTACCACTGAAGCACATACTTAAATGCAATGATCATCCCCCACTTTTTATACTGCATTACATCCTGGTCTCAGGCATGTAAAACCCTTGGAATCTTTGTATAAAAACTGCCTCAAGATTCATGACAACAAAACACATCATTATCATCACTAAATGAATAAACACTAAAATGTGTCTTTGTTACATAGAATAATATACAGTGCTATTGCTCCCCCTCTGAAAAAGTTTGTAACACTCTGCTCCGAAATAACAGTGCAAATAAGTGTTACAAGGGGGGAGTGTAGCATCCCACAACGTAAAATCCAATTTGGGAGTTCCTCTTTCTCATGTGTTGCCATGAGGCAGTGGAATGCCCTTCCCACGGAACATATTTTATGTACAAATTCTCACACCTTCTCATGCCTAACAAAGAGTTGGTTGTTGAGTAAACAAGTTTGCTCACATCTATAAGATATTGTATTTATGTGTGTGTGTGTGTGTGTGTGTGTGTGTGTGTGTGTGTGTGTGTGTGTGTATGTATCCTTGTATTAATGAATATCTGGAGTTGCATGTACTCTAATGTGCCTAAGCTGCTGCTGAACTCTTTCAGTGTGTGTGCTGGGAGGGGGGATAAAGAGAGAGTGAGTGGGCTGATGGCACCCCTGTTTTTACTAAACTGTTTGTTCTTAATTACTATGCACATGTCATTTATATATAGTTTTGTGATATTTCTATTCAAAATTGTAAATTGTTTTTTTAAATTTGTCATACCTGTCCCTGTTTCAAATAAATCAATTTCCATTCCATTCCATGGTAGACTCAGGAACAGTAACACTGGTCAGCACAGACTCGGGGTCGCTGGAGACCTCGGGCTAAGAACCGCTGGACAGCACAGGATCAGGTCTGCTGGACAGCACGGGCTCGGGGCCGCTGAACAGCACGGGCTCGGGGCCACTGAACAGCACGGGCTTGGGGCCGCTGAACAGCACGGGCTCTGGTCCACTGCACAGCATAGGCGCTGGTCCACTGTACAGCACGGGCTCTGGTCCACGGCACAGCTCGGGCTCTGATCCGCTGAACTGCTCGGGCTCTGGTCCGCTGAACAGCTCGGGCTCTGGTCCGCTGAACAGCTCGGAATCAGGCTCGCTGCACAGCACGGGCTCTGAGCCGCTGCACAGCACAGGCTCTGGGTCTCTGCACAGCACCGAGCACTAAGGTAGACTGACAGACTTGGAGACAGGAAGGCCAACTTCCTGCTCCGTAGCCTGCCAGCGAACCTCCATGAGGTGCCTGGCAAAAGCAGTTCCTCTTCATGGATCTCACGAAAAAAAATTCAAAAGAGTCTTACTGACCGAGTCCAGAGGGTGAAAAAGTGGCACAAACTCCATAACTGCTGGGTCCATTTTTGGTTGGTGGACACTGTCAGGGTTGTAGGCTTGGACCCAAATGCAGGAAGGCGAGGAGAGTGCAGCAGTTTGAAATAATAGAAATTTAATCATAACACAAAGAGAGCTTACAAAAACACGCAAGCTGGTAATGTCCAAATGCAGGAAAAACCAAGGAACACAGAAGGAACAGGGAAATAAGAGAACACAAGAAATAGGGTCCAGGTACGGTCCAGGTACCGTTCGTTCATTTGTTTTTGCTTTCACATATGAAATCGAAAAAACGAGAAAACAACTCCTTTTTCCGTTTTTCCGTATTGTTCCCAGTCAAAAATAGATAGATAGATAGATAGATAGATAAGATAGATAGGTAGATAGATAGATACTTTATCGATCCCCAAGGGGAAATTCAAGGTTCCAGTAGCTTAAAGACATCACACACAACATACACATACATCACAAACAGGATCATAAAAAAAGCAACTCCACATGAATAGCATGGACAATGAAATAAAAAATACTAAATAAATTAAAAAAATAATAATACTAAATAAATTAAAAAATCCAATGAAAAATCCACGACTGTACTAAGGGATGTATAAGCATGAGACGCTTGCAGTGATAGGGCAGGGACTGACCCTGTGATTCATTATGAGAGTGTGTGTCATGGTGGTAGTGCAAATAGGTCCAATAGTGCAAGGATAAAGTCTAGAGACCAGCATTAAATATGGACAATATAAGAGATCAAAAGTCAATATTAGAGGTTTGAAGTAATAGGGTTACAGCCATTGTTCATGTATTAAGTTATGTTAGACCTCAGTCCAAGCTGGCGGGAGGAGGGAGGGAGGGATTGTGCATATATGGGCTAATATAGCCAGTAAACAGTGGACAGTCAGTACATAACTGTTGTTATAGGAGGTAGTGGAAGTGGTGGAGAGGGAGGAGAGGCAGACAGACTATGCAGAGAAGTCTCTCTCGCCTCTTCTCTTTAGTGAAGCATTGTAGAGTTGTATGGCCCTGGGGACAAATTACTTTCTCAGTCTGTCATGACTGACAAAATGACCGCTCCATTAATACTCATCATACAAATTTAAATAATACATCTATTCTTTGTTTTAGATGTTTTTATTAACTTAAATTCGTATGAATAATACATTGTCTATTTGTTATTTATGGCCCACATGCCTCATTGATCTGAGCTTATACATCTTAAATTTGATCGAGTACTAAAAAACATAATTGCTGGATTATTTTGACGATAATAAATAATCAGATGAAACATAATATACTGTTTATCACAGATTACTTTGGGCCAAAGTTACCAAGGACATTTGTTAAGAAACCATTTAAAAATGTATACATTCACATAAAGTAACACCTGTTTGGGTCAAAAGTAAGAGATTTTATCTGTCACTTTGGAAAAAGAGAGAGACTCTGAGAAAAGGTTAGCGTAGATAGGCGTGAAAAAAGTAGGGAAATATTTAAAACATATTAAAAATAATAAAATGATCTATGGAAAGGAGTGCCATGTGTTTTTGGTACATGATAAAGTATCTGCATTCAGGAATTTCATTATTTATTATCGTCAAAATAATCCAGCAATTATGTTTTTTACTACTCGATCGAATTTAAGATGTAATTGTGTAACTGTACACAATGTTATTGACTTTGGATCTTGCTAGCATAGCGTTAGCTTTCTGGCTCGTAGCTAAACTGAAGGGTTCTATCAGCTGAGCGGACTATATAAATATCTCCGGTTGCTAAGGGAGGCAAGTCGTATCTAAGGTTTTTCCTAATTCCTGGTGGAGAGAACAACGTTTGCATTGCATAAGAACCTGATGGATGGGAATGATTGTTCCAGGTATTAGTCAAACCGTCAGGCGTAACCAGGGAAACGGAGTTATTGTTTGGATAAACTTTAGATTTTGATTGTAAAACTAATTAAAATATGAACTAATGTTTTAAAAATATGTTATTTGGCAAGTGACCATGGTATAAGCGGACTTCGCTGCGCGCCGGACGGTTCACGCCTCGCCGTCGTCCATTAATACCTGACAATGGACACCTCGTCGGGCATTAACCCTTACTTAATGGACACCCTGCAGCCAATCAGAATCGAGTATTCACCCAGACCATGGTATAATATAATATAAGCAAGCCATGTAATAAATAATATATAATCAGTGGTTTTGTCACCAGCAACAACACGTTGCTCAGTTTTGTTCTAGTAAGTTATGCACCGTAATAAAAAAATCAGCTGAAGACTCCGGAAGTGACGTAGTAATTACCGCTCCGCGTCTGTGAAAGATTGCTGCACGTAAAAAAATAAAACAAATTGCTGCACGTAGTACGTGAGAATTTATACAATAAAAATACCAATAATGAAAAAAATTGTATTTTATGCCAAGCACTTTGATTTGCCTTGTCACAGAAAAATACTAGGCCTATATGAACAACCTCCAGTTGAGTGTTTAGAACTACAGCCTAATGGCTCGTTTGACTAATGTGCATTTGTTTTGACTTGTAGGCTACTGTTGTGAAAAACAAAAGATAAACTATATACAAAGAGAGGCATTTTTCATTTTATTTTCCATGCATAGTTATTTAAAAACGCAATTTTCAAATTTTGCGGTTGATGAATGTTAATAGCAAAGACTGAAGGGAAAAAAAAACATGAGTATATTTATGTGTGGAACTTAGTTTGATTTAACATCACACTGCATTATTAGTTGTTTTAAATAACTGACTTTTTTGAAATATCAATTTATGGTAGGCCTAACATATTAATTATTATATTCAGAAGATGATCCTCATATCAATCACCGTGGTTACAGCTTGTAGCCATCCTAACCTTTGTAGCCTTTACTGAGACTACCTTTTCAAAATTAAGAAGGGACCAGTTTAGGAAGCATTTTCAGGAAATTAAAAGGATAAGCTGATTTTTGCTGAGGTTTTTGTTCACAGATATGTATATAGCTTTGTTTGGGTATGTGTACACAACATGTGTTTTGGCATTTTTGGCACACTTCTACCTCAGCCTATACAGACACAAGTACTTTTGCATATTCTGCTAAAATAGAGACCTGTGGTGCCATGCCAACAATCTCATTCAACCATTTCACAAACTGAGGAAAGGATGACATGGGTCAGAGGGTATCAGAGGTCATAAATGATGAACCAATCAATTGGCTCTGCTCCTACAGGCACCTTGGTGTTCATATGGACAACACCTTTGGCTGGAAGGCCCGTGTTGAAAGTGTGTGTTATCATTTAGAGCAGACACTCACGGTGAATCAGAGGGTTTATGTTATACAAGGCTGCATTACAGAGAATTTGAATATGTTAGCAATATCTAAAAACATCTAATTTAAAGCTTGCTTGTCAGGGGAGCACAGATAATATGGTCTGATCTATCTTTAATCTCAATGCCAAGTAGCTTTTATCCTCTGGCAGAAGAAATAGCCCTAATTTGGACCTACCTCAATTAAAACTTTAAATAATGTTGCTTGAGGCTGCAGGGGAATAGCTTCATGATATGATGCATGTAGGGTTGTGAGCTGCTCTTGTCACTGTTTGTGAAAGATGAGCTTCAATTTGGCTACATATCACTTTGTTCATGTTATTTTTTTATTGTAAGTATATGTCATCTGTATGATAAGACAATATGTCAAGTGTTATTTGTGAAGCATTTGAACTCAAAGCAGATATCCCTCTGGGGACAATAAAGTATCGCTTGCAAAATGGTCCCTATGATATGTGAAAATTAAAACCTTGTCGTAGGACTATAGCAAACACATCGTTGGAAAGGTCTCAACCTGGAGAGTAACATATGTCAGTCTGAAGAGGATACATCACTCCTGCTTTGAAATATTGACCTCTGAACCTTGAACCCAGTCTAAGGTGGAAGGCTTGTCATTTAGCAAACAGGAGGTGCTACACACATAGGACCAGCTGTTATAGAAAGCTCTGGACCTCAGCTGTCATGTAGATATGGTCTCCAAAGTTTACCCACTGTAAGTGTCACGGGCGGAAGTTTATTTTATTTTGAGCATGCTTTTATTGGATTGCTGTGGTTTTGTTTGCATGCTTTTATTCTGAAATGTGTGGTGTTTTTGATGTTGACTTCCACCAGTGAACAGTGGTAATCAGGCTAAGGACTTGCACCTGAGAATCAGAAGGGGTTGATTGGTTTTTAAAGAGCAGAACAGCAACAGGAAAGAGGCACATGGGAGAAGGAGAAGGCCACAGGCACATGGGAGGAGGAGGCCATGGAGAACATGAGGGAGGCCTGAGAGTATGAGAAGAGACACATAGAAGATGGAGGAGAGCACACCAGGGAAGACGCTGAAAGCACGACAGAGCGTACGGAACAGGTGGAGAAGCAGCCAGGAGATCGGACGAAGAGACACGGAAAAAGAACCTTAGAGCCCTGAAGCTACAACGAAGAACACACAAACACGGACTGGTAGCGGAAAAAGTAAGAGTGTAAAACCTCTCCCTCCCGCGTAAGTCCCTTTTGAGGCCGGTGTTGGTGGTGGTGAAGTGTAAGAAGCGGTAGCAGTTTCTAAGGACGTTTTATTGGCCAGAGTTTCTGTTGCAGGTTATAACCCAAGGAAGGTGACTGATGAAAAGGAGGCTGCTTCCTGGTTGAGCCCTGTGGACATTTTAAAGCCGAGACTCCTGTTCCTTTGGACTGTTTTTAACTTTATTTTTAGTTGTGTTTTAGTGTTTTTTTTTTAATTTATTTTCTTTTTTTTTTTTAAAGGAGGAATTTTTGTTTTATCCTTTTTAAAATAAATGTTATTCCTCATTTGTTTTTACTCATTGTTTTAAAATACACTGATTTACTGCTCTCCCCCGGCACAAAGAACCTGTTTTTAATCTTTTACCTTAGTTTTTAATTGTTGTAGTTTTAAAGAGGTCCTAGGCCTCAAGCAAAACCTAGGTGGCATTGTCGGCCCTCTTTTACACCATTTTTATATATTGGATTTTTTTATTTTTTTTTAATATTCTGATTACACCAGTGTGTTCCCCATCCTAAAACACCCCGGGGTGTATCCAAAATTCTACACTGCGAACTTCTATTTATGAGAAATATACCAATATATTTAAAAACTACAACTCCCAGTATAGACGGGCCCCAGAACCTGTTACAAAGCTTGAGAACTTGTAGTTCTTCCAGGGTGGGTGGGGGACTTGTTCGGCTCCTGTGTTTCTGCTGTCGGCCGTGAGTGGGCTTCATTCCATTTCCGATTGCTGGCTGACCGAGCAAACAGTACATGAGACATACATGAAACTGTATTTTATTGTTCTTGCTATATTTATTGTTTAACTCCTCAAATACAACATTAGATAAAAACATCAATATTATGTATTTGTTATTGTACTTTCCTATCCGCTGAGCGGTAATTGCTACGTCATTTCCGGAGTCTTCAGCTGATTTTTTTATTTATTTTTTTAAACGTTATTACGGTGCACAACTTGCTGGAACAAAACTGAGCAACGTGTTGTTGCTGGTGACAAAACCACTGATTATATATATTTATGAAATGGATTGCTTATATTCTAATGTAGAATGCGGTCTGTTATTTTCTTGATAACAGACTGTTGCTAAGTATAACACACCGTTGCCATGCATAGCAGAGCGTTGCCATGGACGCAGTTCTGTTCCCTCTGGAGGAGAGCTATCAATCAATCCGCTGAAAGAAGATTGGCGTCGGGGTCCTGATCACCCTGCCGTTGTTGTATTCGCTATAACAACCGCCTCGCTCTACATGATCCCTGACGTACATTGAAGCGATGCAGGCGATAAAGACCCGCTGATCGCTGTCTGATTCTGTGAATGAATGCCCGCATTGCATTGTGGGACATCGGCTTTGAATGCGCTCGGCTCATATCGTAGCCTACTGTTCGGTCTTATTTACTGTAATATTTCACCGGTAATAAGACCGAAATATTATTAAAATAAAGAAATGCATACCATGATAACAGCTAAATAAATGTTGATAGATGTAGCGTTATAGTTTTAAAAATATCAATAAACAATCCAGCTTCCATGGCCGGAATAGACCGAAATAATAACATTAAAAGAAATACATATAAACTGTGATAAGATCTGGTGAGTAGATGTTGATTAAAACAGCTGTTATTGGGCTAAAAATGCCAATAATATCAAAGCTGTATCCAGCTTCTCTGCTGCAGCCCGACTGGCAGAAAGATTGGTGCTGTGATTTTGTAAGATGCTTCCCACTGAAATACATTAGTTTAAAAAACGTGACCCCAACCCGTAAATCTTCACAATAACGTGATGGTATCACGTTCTAATAGATTTATTTTCGTGATGCCATCACAAACTGACGTGAGACTGGGTTGTGACCATAGGTGAGGGTAGGAACGAAAACTGACCGGTCAATCGAGAGCTTTGCCTTCTGGCTCAGCTCTCTTTTCGTCACAACGGTGCGATAAATTGAATGTAATACCGCCCGCTGCACCGATTCTCCGACCAATCTCCCGCTCCATTGTCCTCTCACTCCTGAACAAGATCCCAAGGTATTTTAACTCCTCTATTGGAATTTTGCCTCTGAATTTTACTCTTCAAATTTTCAAAAACAAAATTTCACCTTTATTTTTCTAAGTTCGTAAATTCAGAATCAAACATTTCACATAAAAAAATTCCATTTACCAAATCCAGATGCAAAATACAATGTATGAAACTCAACTAATATATTTTCAACTTGCTCAAATTCAACAGGTTCAAATTCAGCAGCAAAATGTAATGTTTAAAATTCAGTGTTAACATCCGGGAACCCAAAGAAAAGCAGTTGATTCTAGAATCTAGATCAGGAGTTTGCAATAGTAGCTGCAGCCAACAGCTGAAATTCTTTTACAATTTTGTCTTTGTAAATTCACTTTTTTTTATGCAAAAAATCAACTGTTTAGAATTTGAATATGGGCAGTTTTATGAAAATGTATGGCCAATTTGCTCCAACGTTGTCGGACTTGAGAAACTCCAGTCTGACGTGACAGCCAGCTGGTGGCTGCCGGGATTGCTCAAAATCCGATGAAACAGATTTACTTCCATAATGAATACAGCTACTGTACAGCTGTTGTTAGTGCCATAACTCCCATACATGATGGAGCGTAATGGAGTATGAGGTGGCATTTATCAGCAGTCATTTCATCTTGGCAGCAGGCCTGACGTGGACCTGACTGGGCATAAGTAATTTTTTGACATTAAACAAGCCGTACTCTGGTTTTAATGGGAAGGCAGTACGGCCTTTAGTTCAAACTGGGATGTGGTCCAGTGTGTGTGCTCCACCTCTGTTTGACTGATTACTTATTTATTGTGTAATTGATCAATTCTGGAGTGGTTGTCTGTGGGCGGGACATAGTCTGAGTTGACTGAATGAATGAGTGAAAGCATAGATGTAAAGATTTATGCCTTTATGAGTATTAACTTTCAAAACATTATCCCCACAGGAAGTTTTGATGAATTATTGCTGAATGTTACACTCTAATGTTTAACTCTTTTTTATGACATTGGAGAGTTGGGGTAATAGAGTCAACAATTACTAGATAGTAAAAGCATAGTGACCTTGTTATTTGTACACCCTATGACTATACAAATCACAACATGTAAATAGGAACATGTTGGCGTTATTTTGTCACTTATTGGGAGCAGTAGGTTAGATGGAGGCGGTTACCTCCAGGATCTGGGCTAGGCTAGGCTAGCGCTGGAGGCATCAGACAGAGTTACAACATGCACGGAGATGAGAAGGGTATGTATGGACTTATCTAACTCTGGGGGATACGGGAAATAAGACAAAGTCCCAATTAGTCGGCGTGTTCCTTTAAGGTGCGCGGGGTACGAGGGGTTAACAGAAACACATTTCAAACTAGAAATTAGTTATTGGTTGCACTGAAGCAGGACGTTTTACATCCAATCACAGTAATGATATAAACACATAAATCAGACTATACAGAGGCAGTTTAGTGATATCCCTGCAGTTGTGGTCTTGACTGGTCTTCAAATAAAATCCTGAGTCCTCTTCATCTGAGACCGAGACAAGACCGAGTAAAATTGTACTTCAAAAAGTGGTCTTGAGACCAAGACCGATCTTAATTACTACAACGCTGTCAGAGGGAATTAAATTCATTCAGTATTTTGCTAAAAGGAAACTCAATAAAATAGCTAACAGTAGCTTCTCAATGAAGGTCAGTAAACCGCAGGATTCAAGCTCAAGAATGGATCCATACCAACTGGATGCTGTAAAGTGCTGCAAGTTTAAGTTTTGCCGTTTTTATGTTGTTTTAGCCTACTTTTTACTGCATGTTGCGTGGCTTATGTGGCTTGCTTCGATTGCAGGCCCTCAGGCTGGAGCGATGTCGGGGGTTTGTAATACTGAGGGAAACTGTGAACGTTAAACCTCAATTGAAACCAGTTATATAACAAGAGTAGTAGGTTGGATGTGGGTAACTGTTTTCTCACATTGCCTGTTAATACTGGAACACAAGTTCAGCTGGCTTCGTTTTTACATGAAGCCTCACCGTTAACATTATGTTGGTGTGTGTTGTTGCTTTATTGTGTGTATGTACATCTACTTGATAGACGTGCCCTGAAGGTACACATCAAAAACTGTAAGGACTTTCAGAAACTGATTCCTTTGACCCAGAGTGCAATTTGTGAAGAAAGCAGTGGGGTGTTGTGCTATTTCACCACGTTGTGAATACGGTATGAATGGCCAGGCATGTATCTAAGCTTCGCGACACTTAACGGGTGCGGTTTGTTCCAGCTGTTAGCCTGATGCCAATGTGACCCCCACCCAGAGAATGGATGGATGCTTGACATTGTTTTACTGGTTTCACTAAAAGCTTACAACTTACCCTTTCTTTTTTCCCATTCACCACTTTACCTACTTACCTCTTGCTGTTTTGTGTTTTTTTTTGCACACTTGTTTTATATGGGTCTTAGGGATGTACAGTCAAATCTGATAGTTCGTAGAAACTGCACACATTAGATAAAAACTGAGGGAGAAAATGCTTATTCTCAAAGGTCTTTGATGTTGCTAACTATGCTGTGCAAGGCAGCATGAAAAGGCCCCAGCACAGAGAGCCAGGGCATCAATGGCAATTAATGCAAGTGGTGCCTCAGACAAGGAGGCTAATGAGTTTTAATATATATGCAGGTGAGGGAAAGCTGAGTTGCTGAAGCCCTTAATGAACCCATGACAGCCTAATTAGCCACAATTTACAATTCCAGGATTCTAATCAGAGGCACTGAAATGCTACCCCACATCTTTGTATGAATGAGTCTTTTTAAATGCTCCAATCTGCTGCATAGATTGATAGTCGTCGTTTTTTTTCTGCTTCTCTCTGTCTATGTCTAGCTTGTAGCTCGGCCAATCTAGTCTATGATAATGCGGAAGATGTTTTAATCATGAATCTGATATTAACACATACAGTATATATAGTTTAACCCTAAATCAGTGGTTGTACTCCTCTCCAGGTAGTGTTCATTTTGGCACCTGGCTTTAATTTAGTTTTGGCCTGTCGTCCACAGACGAATGCCGCTTTATGTCACAATAAACTGAGCTTTTGAAAAACTCCGGCCAGGGTAAAGACTTTAGAAACGCTGTTTGTGTGTTGTCGTGTAGACAGGGGGAAACAGCGCTTTTGGCTTGATATGTTAGAGTGTGCGCCGTTATTGTCTTTGTGAGGTGTCACAATTGAGGCAACATATTTTGCGATGGCAGACGTGGCCAAAGTAGTGCTGATAACAGGCTTGCTAGCAGGACTTTTTACATGTTCACACATAAATGTACGGTTACTCTTACATTGTATTGCAGAACGGAAGCGTCAGAATGCACTGTGGAGGAAGGTCTGCCAATGCAAGACTATCTGTGATAAAGTGGATTAACTAATCCAGGATTAACACAGCTAAATTTTGTAGCAATGACATTGTTCCTACCATGTCGGAGCCCTTTTTTCATCCCGGTGCAATGCCAGAAGTACACCAAACGCAGTTCCACTGCTATTTCTGTGGTAGTCCTTACTGTACAGTAGAAATATACTGGATTTAAAGCCCTCACTCACCATTGTGAACTGTGTGCACGTGGTGGATGGTCTTCTCTGTCAACACGGAGACTTAAACACGGGCATATCTTCATATACAAGGCTATTTAAGGGCTCCTTCCATCCTACCTTCTGACCTATATCAGTGTAAATAGTATCAGGACTTAAAATCTTCGTTCCCAGGATCTTTTCCTTCTGTCTGTTCCGAAGGTAAGAACTGAACTGCTGCTCCCTCTACCTGGAACAAATAACAGGAACCCATTAAACTTAATGAGCTGGTCTCATTGGTCGCTTTTAAGAGGATGTTGATTGACTTGGAGCCAGCCACATATGGCTGTAGATGTTTTGCCTGATGTGTTTAGGATTGTGGTTGACTTTGAAGGACTTGCTGATTCAGTTGTTTTATGTTTCTAGTGTTTTTGTACATTTTTGTATGTACTGTAATGTGTGGTTGTGCTGCTGCCTGTTGTGGCCAGGACACTCTTGAAAAAGAGATTTTTAATCTCAATGAGTCTTTCCCTGGTTAAATAAAGTGGCACTCAGAGGGTGCCTGAAATTCAATGAACGCAATTTGTCCTGTAAATGGGTCAAATAATGACAGAGTTCTCACACTGCTGTTGGACCCACAGCCTTTAAATTGTCCTAATAAGACTGAGTGTCGGGCCAAAGCATGCATATAATTACTCTTGGGCTTATCAGAAATTTCTATTTTGTGTGTTTGTCTGCATCCAGGATTTGGTGTACGGAATTGTTGATGTACAATTTTCAAACTTCTGTTCTACTTCCAATAGACTCCTCAGTGCAACGGCTGCAGCCTAAGCTGAATTTTAACAGCATTGTTGTGCAATCTGTCAAAACAATGACTAAGCCGATTTGTATACAAAGGAACAGAATGTAATTCCGAATGAGAATTTGGGCTATTCATCCCCTTTTCACAGGCTGTGACAGGTAATTCTCCAGGGTTCAAATATTTCTGGATAACATAATTATATTTTCCAAGTTTTTCATCATTGACCTGCACTTCTTCGAGTTAAATCACATCCTGGGGATTAAAGGCAGCTATTAAAACCAAATCCACTCATGTTTACCCGAGGATGATATCAAACTTCAATTGGAATTTGGGCTTTAGCAGTTTCATTTTGATCTCGATGAGCTTTTCTGATCGTTCAAATAAAGCCGCAAGAAGAGGCCTCCATCTGGTACGAAGCTAAATTAATATGAATGTTTTATTTCATAAGGATTGGAGGAGTCAATCATTTCCTGACAGAAGGTATGAATAGCAAAGAGCAGAGATTACTGCTGGTACAGTCACCCACACACACACACACACACACACACACACACACACACACACACACACACACACCAGGTCAGCCTTAAAAAGGAGACTTTCTTTCAGCAATGATTCATTTGACCAAAAAGTATAATATGTCAACAGATATTATGGTTCATAATATGTATAAGTATTTATGTTTATTAAAGCTTTTTTTATTTTGCAAAAAAAATGGCAGAATTTGAAGTAGAGTAGCTCTTCCTCTTCCCTCTCTGTCCAGCCCCTCCCATCAGACACCACGGCCATGCACCGGCTTCATACAGTAACCTTTACGAGTACTAACCATTCATTTCATCCTGATGGTATGCCGGTATGCAGCAGCAAATCTATAACAATGACCGTTCCTCTTCTCTGTTAAGCCCTTTGAGATGACATAGGCTACTGTGATCTGAGGCTCTGGATAGCTACAGAAACACAAACTTGAATTAGCCACAGCCGTGAGCTAGTGTTGGCAGAAGGCTAAACTACTGGTCTGATGCGTTTATGTTTCCTCTCACACTCTCGTTTGGATGGCAGCAGCAGACGGTGCCGTGGCTTCGGCCTCTGGCTTCGGACTCTGCCCTCTGCCTGGATTCTCTCTTTCCTTCTTATTTTGGTGAACTGACATAGACACAGAAACAGAAAGGATGAAGCTCTGCATTCACTCATAAAACTGGTTGGGTATCGTTTGAGTTTTTTCCAATACCGGTGCTAAACGGTGCCTGAACTGATACTTTTTTTTAAAGTAAAAAAAGAAAAGAAAAGAAGAGCAGTCGGCGAAATTAAAGAACGGCTTGTTTATTGCTAAGGCCAAAAGTAAATTATTTATTAATAATGTAATAACAATAACTTATTTCACCAGCAAGTTGTTTATATACGACAAAACCAACCACCAGATGAGAACATTGTGTTTTACAATAACTTTGAATGCACCTTGAGGCTTACCAGTTTCAAGTGAAAGTCTGTGTTGTTTTTCCGACAACAGCAGCAGTAGACTGTTGTAAGTCTTTGTGATGGAATCCTCTACACTGGAATACAGTCACACATTTAATGTTAGCTGTCAACACTTAAACCGTGTTTAATCCAGCTAGCTAACGGTAGGCTAACGTTACCTGCTGTCATGTGTAGTTTTAACTAGTGTGACATGCAGTGATGCTTCTGTTGCCTCCTAACGTCTTTTTTGGAGAATCAGAGAGAAGCGCGGGCATTTAAGTGGCGTTGAAATTCGCGTTGCTATTAACTCCGGTAGATACCGGTCGTTTAGGCACCTGTCCAGTGTTAGCACCGGGTTTCAGTACTCAACCCTACTCATAATACGAGCATGTGGCACCTTTTCTGCAGTGGTGTGGGTATGTTTATTTGTGCTTTAGAACATAACCACCGTGAAACAATCATAAAACGTTTCATATTCTCCCTCTCTTCATTTACTCTCTAGCTCGCTCAACCACCACTGCTCATTTTCTCTCTCTCAGCCAGGGAGGCCGGGCCAACTTTGAACGCTGTGTGTTTACAAACAGCGATACTCACTTGCCTTTAATAAAGTAACATTAATTCCACAAGCCCACTTTATATGAGTAATCCAGAAAAACAAATATATGAAAATAGCATTATTATATTGTTGAATTCATTAAATTAAAGCAATCCTCATGTAGCAATCCTGTATTTGTTTAGCAGTTAAGTTCCAATATCAACAGTCATTGCGTAGTATTGCTTTCTACACCTTTTAAGATCTAGGAATTTGAGTTATAGACACCACCGCTGACTGTGTGTAACAGTGGGTGTAACAATTGGATCACATTTAAGCGCATTGACTGAACACGGTCCAAACAAGTCTTGTAGTTTTCAAAAATCCCAATATGATCTAATGTCTTCCATGTTTTAACACAAATGGCCTTATCTACAGGGGACCTCAACACATTCCACCTTTCCTTTATTTAAATGAAGGGACTGAATGGTTCCTAAAAATGAAGCAACCAACCAACCAACCAAACAAACATACTATCTGAATACATGTCATCATTACACACAAACCCCAAATCAGACATCCTAGTTCTAATCCCACCCTTACAACCCACACTTCAAGCTGGGGGCATTAATTGTGTTGCTATGGCAGCAGCAGGGGCCATAAACTAGCATTGTGTCCAAACGGCTGGTTAAAACCACACAGCTGCTTATGGAGGGATGACAGCTCTCACCCCTGCTGAACACTTTGTTTGTTGTAGCTCAGGCTACTTAATATATATAGGATGTTGAAATTCTTTTGGATAAGCAGGGATTAGCACAAGGTAAACTCACACACTGTAGGCTCAGTTTACTTTGGCTATCTATGAGGAAGTCACCCTTTCTGTTCAAGGGAATATACATATTGGGTAAATTGGTTGTTTGAGGTACTCTTACAGTATTACAGCATTATATATAAGTGCTATAGTGCCACCATACTTCAGGCACTTGTGTTGCAGCCATGGAGCACAGTAAGCAACACTCTAAAGTGTGGCTTTATTTAAATTTAAAAATTTAATTTAAAAAAGTTTTTAGCATTTTTAGGCCTTTATTTGACAGGACAGCTTAGACTTGAAAGGGGAGCGAGAGGGGGAATGACATGCAGCAAAGGGTCGCAGGTCGGAATTGAACCCACGACCGCTGCGGCGAGGACCAAGCCTCTGTACATGGGGCGTACACTCCACCAGGTGAGCCACCCAGGCGCCCCAGTGTGGCTTTATATGACGTTGAAAAAGCCCGGTAAAACTGTAAATCACCATTGAATAAAGACATTTTCCTCTTATCTGTGAAATAAGCATGTGACCAACAAGAATCGGTATTGAGAATCGATAAGAACCTCAATCAAAAGGAAGACTCGGAATTGGAATCAGAATTGCTAAAATCAAATTGATTCCCAACCCTACTTGGATGTATAGGTTGAGATAAATGGAGTTCAACAATGGAGAACCAAGGTCACGTGACCGTCAACCGCAATGGTCGCTCAGTGCTAGAGCTCCTCACCTACCCCTGTATTTTCATTGAAAAACCAGGTCTATTCCCCAATTTTAAAATGTATCACAAGGCCTTTCAGCTACAGGCCCCCAGAGTGTGGGTGGACCCCTCATCTACAGTTCCATGGAGAGGAATAAAGCAAAACCTCACTGGAAGTAATGGGGTTTTTACAGTAGACGTATCCAAGGTGGCACGCGACATTGTGACGTCAAAGTGATGTAATATCCGGCCGGCGCGTCCGATTTATGGCGCGCGAGCCGAGGTCGCGCACGGCTCTTTTTTTTTTTCAGAGTCGCTCGACAAAGCGGAAACAGGAGGCCTGAATAAGTTCGCCGACATCGGATGCCAGGACTCTCAGAGTGACTGCAAGTCTCTCTGGTAAACTTACCGGGTTAAGATGAGTTCTTTTATGGTGAATGAAAGGCTTGATCCGACGAAGTAGGTCATTGAATCAAATCGAAGCATTGACGGCAATGCTGCTGCCAGTTCTGCTGTTGTTTATCTTTTTCTTCTTCTTCTAGTCCGTAAAAAGAGCAGCGTCGGTAGCCTTTGCTCATTAGCGCCACCGCTGTTCAGGAGAAGACTGCAACTAGTGTCACGACCACCAGCGCAGGTATAAATAGTCACGGAGATTTCATGACGTCACATATGCACGCGCCAGCTAAACGCGCTTAAGACTGCAAGACCTGGCCTTTGCAGGTGTAAAAAAATAGAGTATGCTAGCTTATGGCCCCATTATCACCAACACACTGACCAACTTTAAAACAGGTGGAGCAGCCCCTGCGCTACACCAATAAATGGCACGTGTATACCCCAATATGGCACAATACACACCTAATGTCTGGTAACAAACCTTTTGCTTGTAAGCAGTGGAGGGACAGAGGTATTTATATTTGAGACCAGCAATGAGAAAAGTATGTTGAGTTTTGAAAACCTGAGAGCTAGTTTTGAGGTCCCCAGGACACCCTTTTACGTTTATGTTCGCTTAAGATCAGCCCTAAAATGTTAAGGAGTGCCATGTGGAAACAGTCTTGAGGTGCACCCAGTCATTAAATGTGTTTTTGATTTCCCTGTGAGTTGATTAGTGTCCACGATTTATGCTAAGCTGTTGCAAGTATCCATTAGCCTAGAAATCTAGACGCACCCTAGTGGCAGCAAATGTAATTTGCAGCCAGGGTCAGCAACTCTCCCTTGGCTTGCAAGCTGGAAAAAACTAATTCTGGTCAGGCCAATCACATTGTCTATAGAGTCGGTAGGTGGGCTTAACATAAGGACGGCAGAGTTGCGAGGGACGGTTCTGCGTGAATTCCCTGCTACTTGAAAACAAAGAAGATGGCTGCTGCTGCTGGTGAACAGCGGTCTTTGGAATCGGCTTTGGCCGCGACTCTGGAAGACTTGGAGTTCAACTTTTCTTTGAGAAAAGAACAAAGAACAGCACTGAAGTCATTCTTAAAAAAGGAAGATGTGTTCGGAGTTTTGCAGACCGGATACGGCAAAGGTTTAATTTATAAACTAGCTTTGCTCTGGTTGGTTGTAGCGCTATCCTATTGCATGCAGAGGGAATTTGAAAGACAACCGTTTATCCCGCCCCTCGGATTGAGCCCTGCCAATGGTGAGTTCCCATAGCTTGTCAGGCTAAGTATCCATAGGAGAACTCCCAATAGTAAAGAAATGAGGAATGAGAGCTGAGCCCTGAGGGGAACACAATTAATTGGGAGGCAGTTTGGGACAACATTTTCCACTTTTCCAAGAACCCAAAACACCAGTATATCCACATCAACATATGCCATAGGACATGTTGGACTCCTCAGAAGAGATACGTCTCTTAAGTCAATCCTACTCCCTATTGTGCATTCTGTCAACCTGAACAAACTGGAACTTTGAACAGGTGCAAGAGTTTTGGAATAAATCAATATCAATAATATCTGATGTGATAGGATGTCGAATTCCTACTGACCCGATTGTTTTGTTACTTAATGATGACTCTAAATTACACCTGCTAAAGAAACGTAAGATTTGGCTAGCTGGCTCAACTGCAACCAAGAAAATGATAGCGCAATGCTGCTCCCCCCGCCCTCCCCACCTCCCCCACACGCTTTGTATAAAACAGTGGTTGCCGTATTTTCTAGACATAGTTCTGCTTTAGCTCTCTACAGCAAGGATTAACAAAGCCAGATCAACTATCAGCCTATGGGAACAGCAGCACAAATATCAGACCTAATGACCTCAGCCCCACAAGAACTTGAGGAGAGGGATTAGGCAGGGTGGGGTTTCTGTTTGTTTGTTTTGTTTTCCTCGAGACTGCAGAGGGTCGGGGGGTGGGCGAGGGTTTTTGTTTTTGTGCAGTTTGTGTTTTTCTGTTGTATGCATCATTTGACACTGACTGTCATACATTGTGGAGTTTTTTCTGTATGTCTGAATGATAAATGGTGCGAATGAAAAATGTATCTAAAAAAACTAAAACAATGGAGAACCGAAACAACATTTGATTTTATTAAATGATGATTTTACAGTTTCCTCTTTAGGATTACAAAATTCAGTCCATATTTTTTTTCAGGTTTCATCCCATTTTAGCCTAAAATCAGACTAACATGATGTTGATAAGTGTGGTGATTTATCCTGGTTTGGTTGATGAGGTATCCTGGTGTCGACGCTGACTGATTATGGAAATCAACAGTAAATTGTTTTTGAACGTGGGCCACTTCTCCTCAGTACTCCATGAAGGGCACAGGGAGGTGTGCGCCGTAACTCACCACCGTGATGTCAGACTTGTAATGTAATTACAAACCCATCTGTCTCTCATTGTATGACAAGCGCAAAATGTCCAATTATGGTTTCGTTTAAATTGTAATTAGTTCAGCCCAATTTGCCGTCCTCCAGCGTGCTGCATGTGCCTAATGAAAGGGAGATGCATGATTCTGTGCTAAAGAACCTGAGAGATTTCTGCTCACTGCACACTGGCTTCTACATGGCACACTCTACTTTTAAAGAAAAGCATTAATTAATAGGGTTACAGTCACATTCTTAAGCCATGTTTCCCTCTTATGAGTACATTTCCTTTAGGCTCTTGGAGGCAGGGACAATTCTATTTCCCCAGGGCAGACATCCACTGGTGCCCTGAGGGGGATTCACTTTTTCATAGTCAATAACTTAATATTTTAGTATCATTTTAGGTTTATTTAATTGTTCAACTTCTGGTTTACATGCACAGTAGTGTCCCTAAGTCTTATCCTGATTTTATCATATTTGGGATTCGATATGAAACCTAAGAATCCTGCCTGACTCGAACATTAGCCAGGGCCGGTATGTGTGACGGCCACAGCCGTGGGCCCCACTGCTAAGGTTTTCTTAGGATTGGTTCATATAATTTCTCAGACACATTAGACATACATACTTTTGTTGCGAACATTTATTAATTACAAATCATTTACAAGATACATGGGTTTTGTTTCATATGCATGTTCTGTGTTTAGTTGACAGTACCAAGGTGTTGTCTTGTAGCGCGCACATTTTGTTACTTTTGTGTTGTCTGTTTCTTTCTTATAACCATTTTTTCTTTTGAGCTCACCAGTTGGAGGTCCACAGTCAGAGAGGGTTCCAAGCAGTCTGCTGGGCCGAAGTATGGTGCTTGGAAAAGGGCTGTTTTATAGGGGAGGTGGCCTGGGGGAGCTTAAAGGTGCAATATGTAATATTGTATGTAATACTGGCAGCTAGCGGTTAAAATAGTTACTCCACTACCAATTCAAAATACTGGAGAGTCGTTTCCCCCGCCCCCTCCTGCCCAGACTCGAAGTTCACGGGGGTTGCCAGGCTGAGACCGCAGCATTCACAACAATGTTGCTAGACGCTTTTCTCACATAGCCAGACATTACTTCACAGCACAGCAGAGTAGCTAACGTTAGATGCTAGTCTCACATAGCCAGACATTACTTCACAGCACAGCAGAGTAGCTAACGTTAGATGCTAGTCTCACATAGCCAGACATTACTCCACAGCATAGCGGAGTCTTTTATATATGTCAATGAGCGGAGTAGCTAACGTTAGATGCTAGCTATATTGACAGTCATAAAAGCCCGTGCTCACGCGGAGCTCTGTAACCAACTGACAGACACACTTTTTCGGCTTAAAATTACAGTATGAACCGCTAAAAACACAACAACCTCACCGTCCTCTCCACACGCCAGTCAGGCACACTTCCTCGGCTTAGAATTACAATACGAAACGCAAAAAATACCACTACCTTGCCGACGGAACACACTTCATTGGCTTAGAATTACGGCAACAATCGCTAAACACACTGCAAACTCACAGTCCTCTCTTCCCGATTTACAGCCCCCCTCTCGTGGCTTAAAATAACTCACCGTTGTCGGCTCCAGCCACTGAACTACACGTTGTAAACAGCCATGGGCTGCTTGCCTGGTCCTCCCGGTAACGTTAGCAGTTAACAGGTTTAGCATGGCGGCGTTAGCCAGGACCAGTCGGGATCACTTTACTGGCTATGTCTCAATTGTTTTTGCGAGTAACCAACTCGGGTACTCTAGCTATATAATTCAATGTGAGTACACAAATGTTGAAATGACATAAAATGCCCGTCCCTAGTGGCTGTGATAAATTAGCCTGAAGCTATGCTTACCTGTTCAGGAGGAAATAAGCCAATTCTGCGTCCTTTTGGGATCTAAGCTGTCTCCATCTTTCAAATACATCTCCAATATTTACCAGGGGGTTGTTACGTCTCTGGTCACGCAACTGTTAGAAACATGCTGTTTTCTTTTTTTTAGGTCGGGTAGAATCTATCTCCGTTGATCCTGTTCGTTTGTGTGCTGCTTTCATGGCTGTACTACCGATACAGCTGTAGCGCGCTGGGTTTACGTTTTTAAGTATATCTGGCAACCCGGCCTGGCTGTCAAACTGGGCCGTTGATAACAACACACAGGCCAAAACATAAACAGAAATTCCGTCACGGAATGTAAATTTAAAAAAGAAAAAATACTGACATTAGCATTGTTGTCAGAAAAGATAGTATTTCAGTTTAACATGTTTCCTTAATATCTGATGAGGCATTGGTGTCATTTTTGGATTTATTACAGTACAAATATTACATATTGGACCTTTAAGGCTATGTTCACATTTGGCGTCTTTTTTGACAAGAAAAAGTTGACTAGGGCGCTTTTGTGAACGTTTGCTATAACAACAGCTACTGTTACAGTATCCTAGAGTGCTATGTGGAGCAGTGCTAACGTTAGATAAAACAAAGCGGTGGAGTGAGCTAGAGAAAGAACAGAGAGAGAGAGAGAGAGAGAGAGAGAGAGAGAGAGTGGTGCTACTAACGTTACATAAAACAAAGCGAGTTCCCTGTACAGGGAGGTGTTTGGTGTTTTGAGCCCCCAACGTCGCCTTCCAGGCAGCGCTGCACCCGGTCATATCATATAACTCGCTGTGCTCCGACTCCATTTTTTTCTTGTTGTTATGGAAACGACAGGTCTTGCTACTCCTCTTGTCATTGGTCCGCTGTCAAACAAGCACTTGACGTAGGGCGTTTTTTTTTTTTAAAGTTGAACTTGGGCGCCTGGGCAGCTCACCTGGTAGACCAGTTGCCCATATGTAGAGATTTACTCCTCGACACAGGTGCCGCAGGTTCAAATCCACCCTTCGCTCCTTTGCTGCATGTCATTCCCCCTCTATCTCCCCTTTCATGTCTTCAGCTGTCCTATATGAATAAAGGCCTTAAATGCCCAAAAACATTATCTTAAAAAAATTACTTTTTTAAAAAACTTTTTTCAACTTTAAAAAGACGCTCCAAGCTGCAGAAATGCGGTGGCATTTACAAGAAGTGATAACGACTTTTGTGAAAACACGGTTTACTCCACAGGATTATAATGGAAAACAGACGCTGGCAGCTTAAAAAAAGATGCAGAGTGTGAACATAGCTTAATTGTTTCTTTAGATTTTTTTTTGTTTGATTTACATATTAAGTAATTCTGTTTTGGTGCATGTTAAGTAAGGTTTATATTTCCTGCAAT
The DNA here is from genome assembly GCF_010015445.1 of Perca fluviatilis. Lineage (NCBI taxonomy): Eukaryota > Metazoa > Chordata > Actinopteri > Perciformes > Percidae > Perca > Perca fluviatilis. The sequence continues at coordinate 1,390,334 of NC_053124.1, read as the reverse complement.
AAGTGTTTTATTTTGTTATTAATTAGTACTGCTTTATTGTTAGTTTCCCATTTTGTGTCAAACCTGGTAGCCAGTATATACTGTATGTCCCCTTTGTTCTGTGTTTCTTAGGTCAGGTCAGTTGTATGTTCAGTTTATGCTGTTGAGTACTTAAGTTCTGTTTAGTTCACCTCTTTTATGAGCCCAGAACTTATTTAATAATTTTGCCCTTTTTGGGTGAATAAAACCCCCCTCAACTGTGACTCAATGTGCCTTACTGCTTGGTCCCTCACATTATGTAAAAACCTTCTAATTGTCCGAAATTTAGACTTCTGGGTCAAAACATTTTTAGTCAAGAGTAGCACTTAGAAGTGTTGTATACAGAAGATGAAGTAACTTTGATCAAAGTGGGCCCTATCTTGCACCCGGCGCGGCGCAAAGCCCAATGCGAGCGTCTTTGCTATTTTAAGACCGTCCAGTGCCCACGTCGTTTAAATAGCAAATACACATGTGCCCATCTGTGGCCCATGGGCGTGCTGGTCTTACAGGGAGGTGTGTTCAGGTGCATTCTGGGAGTATTGCTATCTTGAGGCAGCAGAAAGTGATCGCGCCATTAACCAACAAAAACCTGGTCTAAAGTCAATAACGCAGCATTTCATTATTTTAACAACGCATTAGTGAAATGCGCCTAGGCTCGTGCACAGCGCACACACACTATGCTTGTTACACACACAGGTACGCACAGCAGCACACAAACATGCAAAAGATTACAAAAAAAAAATATTACGGTGCAAATCCGCCATCTTAATAGCAATGGGAGATGACACTCTGATTGGTTTATTGCATGTTATGCCCAAAACACACCTATGAATTAATGAAGACACTAAACCGTTTTTTCTGCCATTAAACTAGCAAAAGTGGATTCGTACACGCCCTAAACGCACCTGCACCAGGCTCTTCACGCCGTGTGCTTAGATAGTTTAAATAGGCTCTAAGTGTGATTTTTCTGCAGCGACTCCTCACTGTTGGAAAGTAAGGAGTAGGATCATGTCTACAATGCCCTCCCTAGAATCACTGAATCAACCAACAGCAGACATGTAAAAGTGTCTGGACTGCACATCAGTCATCACAACTTCACGCACACCTTGGATGTGTCTGAAATCACTCCCTTGTTCACTCACTCGGAGAAGATCTGGGCGAGTCCTATCTAGGTTATTTATCCTCATAGACTAAGCAAGTTGCGCACACAACCTATTACAGGAATGAGTGTATATGTGAAGGTGTTGCACATTCAGCCGGAGCGCCCTAAATCCCATCCAATCCCTGTAAAGTTTTGAGGCCAGGTGTTCGTTGCCTTTCTGGCTCCACAGTTCTGTTGCTAGCAACATGGAAAATATCTATTTGCATTGCAGTCGTAGCCTTTAGTTCATTTTATTGTAGAAAAGGCATCACAAGCTACTAAGTGGCCGCACTATTTTAATCATGGAATGAAAATAATGAATATATAAAATGAATTAATATAAATGCCCTGGCACCCTCTATTGGCCGGCCGTCAGTGTCTGGGGATGAATGCCATTGAACTATGAGCCATTGAGCTACAGTCCACTAGTAAAATTCCATAGACCTGTATCACACTCTGCATGGATTCCGCTTGCCTTTTTCTGGTTCTTCTCATTGTTGACCGAATCAAAGAACCACCTGCGTTGAGATCATCCACTCCACCACAAACATCACATTTATGTTTTTCTGGTCCGTCACGTTTGCGGTCACAAAAGCGCCAGAAAACGGGTGTTAACTTTTCCTGCTACAGCTTACAGTGCACAAAACTGCTAAATCTGCTGTACGTTCTATTATACATCCATGTGCTGTATATTCACTTGATACTACTACTAAACTTAAACTCTCCCCTGCCATGACCGCTCGCTCTGCAAGAAACCAAATGGGATTCATAATAACGCGTCTGCTCCTGAATTTCAAAACATACAATAATGGCGGCTTATAGGGAATCTGATCTCTTATTTTACGAAAATAGTTCACCGAAATGTGTTTCTGAGAACATTTTATGTGAGAAATAGGCTATGCAGTCGACAGCGAGTGACAATGGTCGGAAGCCCCGCTTCTCCAAAGTCCCTGTTACGCTACCAGAATGCATTGCATGGCTGCTCCCATAGAAATAAATGGGAACTGTGGAAATAACAAGTGGACACACACCCTAGACGGGCGGCCACAGGATGCTCTTAAGTGAACAGTTAAGAATAGGCACCAAAACGACTAGTTATCGTTGCTTGTGTTACTATCTGCCGTTTGGGTAGGATCATAAGCATCGAGAACTGATTCCTACATGGAATCGTTTCCAAAATTACGAGTCTAGTGGAATCGTTTCTTTATTGGAATCGTTTGGAAGATTTGGTTCTTAAATCCGATCATCAGTTCCAAATTTAACAGGCGCAAGTTTGGGTTCCCGTATGGGCCAGGTGCTTGTTGTGTTGCAGCCATGGAGCACAGTAAGCGTCGCTTTAAAGTCTGGCTTTTTTTTACATTGAAAAAGCCCTGTAAAACTGCAAACCACCACTGAATCAGCACAAAACTTTCCTCTTATTTGTGAAATAAGTGCGTGACCCGTTTCAACTCCACCCCTCAAAAAAATCTGAATCGAGAATTGATAAGAATGGGAATCAAAAGGAAGAACCAGAATTGTTAAAATCCAAATGATGATCTGTTTGGAGTCGCCTGAGCAACCGCGTGCAGCTCCTGGCCAATAAGGTGGGTGGGAGGCAGCCGCGGGAGGACTTCACTAAACATGAACAGGCAATTAGGCACAGGCATGCAATGTGGTTGTTACTCTTGGCCGAGTGTTTAACTATATGTGTGTAGTAGTTTATCAGCAGCTAGAAAGATCATTGCTGAGCACCCGATTACGCATTTTTAGTAAATATCAAGCGATAATGATCAGTGGTCAATCAATCGCGGTATCCCTACCAGCCACCCATACATACACAAGCACTGACGGTGATCAGATGAGCAAGTCGGTAATCTTGGAGTTGTACAATATCTTTGCTGCACCAAAGTAAAGTATTTCTTGACTTTTATTATATACACCTCAAAACAAATACCCAGGTCAGGACCTCATAATACCCTAGCACACCCAAATTTCCAACCAAACTGTCAAGAGTGGAGTTGCATTGTGGGTCATGTAGGCACAGAATAATTTGTGGAATAAAAAAGATGGTATCTCTGCTTCTACTTCTTCGAGTTTGATCCGTTTTTCAACTGTCCATTGTGAGTCTAACAATGTTGCTAAATCAGAGGAATACTGTGAACTGTTATGCATCACACTTACTGTGAATACAAATGTTTAAACAAATGTTCGTTTTTACTGTTGGCTAAAGTTAAAAAAGTTAAGCATTTCCTTGTCTTTTCCCTAATTTTTCAATCTCATGTTTACAAATGCTTTGGTGTGTGTACATTTGGATGCAAATGAGGAGCTTGAAGTGCATACTGTAAATTTTAGCCTCAGAACTCGGCGAAGCTTCTTAATAGATAATAGGCATTGATTTCATTCTCCTCTTTCTGCAGATTGCTCGTCACGAGGCACAGGAGAGGAGAGATTGCTCCTGTGTTCAGGCCATGATTAGCCTGTAATCAACAAAGTACAAACTGATTATTGTCTCTCGCAGGTGTCTTCAGGGAATCTGCTTTCAAACCGTCTCTTTCTTCTCTGTATTTCTGCCGTTGATTACAACATGCACCTCTTAATTCCATAGCAGGGACGGGCACACTTTTTCTCTGCGAGGCATCTCAGAAACATCCATACCTCTCTCTGACCTCCTCTGATTCCCTGAGGACACATGATTGCCTGTATGGATGTGCTATTTGACTGAGGTTCATGGGTTTGTCAATATCAGTCTTTTATTGGGTCAGTCAGTCATGCTCATGTGGTAGAGTTAAGGTTTCACCCTATTTTACTCTTAAGGATGTCAGCCTTTAAAACTTTCACTGCAACCTGTAACTGCAGGCCCTACAAAGGCTGCTAATTCACCTGAAGATATGACATCACTACAGGGTGCAATTTTCGGGGGGAGATGCGTGGGATTTCCCCCTTTCTGGTCTACATATCCCTGCCTCTGCTGGATTATTTTTATACCCGGTGGGGACAGAAAGTATCCCCCCCCACCTCAAAGTGATCAATGCTACTTCACCAATAGACCATTAACAACTTAAATAGAAGTATTTGAAACTTTGTAAAGCGCTGTAAAGTGAACACACAGTACCATAGAAGGATGCAATCCCAGCAGCAGTTGCTACAGAGCTCCAGGACGCCGGCTACAAGCGGCAGGTGTTCAGCCGCCAACAGGTGACTGTGAGCCGGCTACAGGCACCGCCAGATGACGGTCCTCTCAGGGACCGTGGTAGTGGAGTTTAGACAGAAAAAGTGAGCGTCATTCGGTGATGACAGTTACGTTTAGGCACCAAAACCACTATTTAAGTTTAGGAAAAAGATGGTGGTTTGGATTAAAACACTCCCGAGGAACAAACAAGCGTTTCCTGGGTGAAAGTCTTATGTTTTTGCCACAAAGTAACCTCTGCTCTCCGGCTTGAAAGTGCTGTGTTTTATGTTGACACCACGTTGCGCTATTTAATTTGGAGATGATTTTCCATTCAATATTGAAGTGCATATTTAAGTGTTTTGGCATGGCTGGCCAAGTGGCTCTATATCCATAGTATTGAAAGGGGGAATTTAATTCTTACATGTTTTGTTTTGTTGTCAATGATCAAAAAACATCCCCCCCCCCCAACATAAGAAAATCTGCAGTTTCTATGAAATTCCTGAGAAATGTTTCAGGTTTTAGGAGTAAAAATTATCAAATTAAAGGTGAACTGAGAGCCAACAGCAGCTTCAGTCCTTACAAATCAGAATGTCTGTAGCCTGACATTGGCTGAACCTCATGTTTACACCACATGAAAAGCTTGATTGCAGCCGAACAGAGAAGTGCCGTAAATCATTATGTAAAAGTACAGCCCCCTGGTCTGATGCACTGCTTTAAAAATCAAGCCTGTATCAGACATCTGCCATATGTGTTTTTTTAACAAGCAATCAATACATATATTATTAACTATTCATACTTGTGTAAAATGACTTGGGGACATTGAGTGTATGTGGTTCAAGTGATGCATTTCTGCAGGATGAAGAAAGTTGTGTGTGTTGTATTCAGGTTTGCTGTTAATTTGAGGATTTCACTGAAATAAAGACTCCACTGAAACTCAAAATGTTGTGAGCTCCAATTTATAATTGAATATGTTGTTTCCGTAATGCTTAACCTGGAAACAGGAGAAGAAAAGGGAACTTGATAAGTAAATATTATTTAGTCAGATGATTCTTTTGGTGAAATACTTGTCATTTTTAATTATAGACATGGCAGATTCACACTAAATGAAGAACACAGATGATGTCTTAAATGATTAGAAATCACTGGAGGACCCGAGCCAGATAATCAGACTGAATTGTCGTTTTGTTACACTTCATTCCTTCAGCCTAACATTGTGTTCCTGTTAACTGATTTCATGTTTGATTGGGGCTGTTTTGGCAACAAATGTTGCTGCCATGAGCACGTAATGTAACACTTTCACAATAATCAAAGGAATATCCAAATTTGAGAGTTGTTATTTCTGTAAGTTGACTTACAACAACTGTACAGCTGCATCTGTTCCATGCTTGCTGGCATTTTTCTGTCACCATTTTCATGGATGCAGCTAAGTAGCTACGTATGTAGGAAGATGATATAATTATTCTTTATGGCATCTACAAGCTCTGATTCCTATATTGTTTATCTAACCAGGGGAAACATCTGTCAGTGGGCACAACACCAGACCTAATTATATCACTTAACAAAGCCATAATAATGGTGATGATTCAGAGGTCTTGTAATGCTGCACAAGTTTGGCCATCCATCATTCATACTTGGACCCTACATTTTACATTCCACTATTCATGTATACTAGCTCTTTAAGGGCAAAATGACAACATGCAGTACAACCAGCAATTTAATATTTTAGAGCCTGCAGGGTTATTTTTTTTTTTTTCTTTTTTTTTTTTTTTTTTTTTTTTTTTTTTTAATACTTGCTTGTTTGGGATTACTAAATGCGTTCCCTATACGGGCGCCCCAAATCTTGACTTGGATTGTTTTGTGCTCACTCCATAGTAAGGCTGAACGATTTGGGGAAAACAATCTAATTGTGATTTTTCTGTCAGATATTGCGATTGAATTTGCGATTATTATTATTTTTCTAGTTCAATATTCACTGTGTAACAGATAAAACATGTCAGGGAGCATTATAACATGAGGGGCCCTATTTTAACGATCTAAGCGCACGGTGTGAACCGCCTGGCGCAGATGTGTTTAGGGCGTGTACGAATCCACTTTTACTAGTTTAATGGCAGGAAAAAAGGGTCCGTGCATCTGGCGCATGGTTCAAAAGGGTTGTACTTAGTGTCTTCATTAATCATAGGTGTGTTTTGGGCGTAACATGCAATAAACCAATCAGAGATCATCTCCCATTCCCCTTAAAAGCCAGGCGCGTTTGGACCTTGGAGCCTTGCTTTTATGATGGAGGATTTGCACCATAATATTTGTATTTTTAATCTTCTGCATGTGTGTGCTGCTGCGTGTCCCTGTGTGTGTGTAACAAGCATAGTGTGTGCACGCTGTGCATAAGCTTAGGCGCATTTCACTAATTTGCTGTTAAAATAAAAATGAAATGACTTTAGACCAGATTTTTGTTGGTCAATGGCTGCCTCAAGATAGCAATACGCAAATAATGCCCTGAACACATCTCCCTGTAAGACCAGCACGCCCATGGGCGCCCAGATGGGCGCAGGTGCATTTGCTATTTAATCGACGTGGGAGCTGGACGGTCTTAAAATAGCAAAGACACTTGCGTCTGGCTTTGGGCCGCGCCGCGCTGGGTGCAAGATAGGGCCCGAGACACAATCAAAACTGCTCTACATTCTTATGCAAGGATGTAATTATGATTTGCCAGCAATATGTGTTTCTTTTAATTAGCATGGGACATTGAACAGTCAAACACAGATCATCTAACTCAAAAGCTAAAGTTATAATAACAAACAGCAATTCCAATTTAAAAATATCAGTACTTTACTGTAAACTGAAATTTCTGATAATCCTCATTTCAACAGCAGCATTTACATATTACACCTTCTACAATCATGTTAAATAAAGTAATAAAAAATAAATGAAAACTCCACTGAAAATAGGAAATTTTCTGGAAACAAGCTGATATGTAACATCATTCCAGCATTTATCTTGTGGAAAAAACAGTAAATTAACATTCATTGAAGACAGCTGAAGGACAGCTGAAGACACGAAAGGGGAGAGAGAGGGGGGAACGACACGCAGCAAAGGGCCGCAGGCCAGAGTCGAACCCGGGCTGCGTCGAGGAGTAAACCTCTATATATGGGCGCCCACTCTACCAATTGAGCTATCCGGGCGCCCTCAAATTGCGTTATTTTAAATTTGAAAACGACTAATTGTTCAGCCCTACTCCGTAATATTGTCACTAATAAATGTCCAGCTGTGAAGAGACATCCTGTCAGAGCAACATCAGGCTGCCTTCACTGTGCTCTGCTGTCTTTTTTATTAGTCAATGGACTGTAGCTGTAAAAAACAAAAAACAAAAAAAAAGATATCACCCCAACAATCAGATGTGGGTAAATCCTTTTAGAGCCTGTTCTGGACCCTCTCATGATCTTAAAGTGCTCAGAATCAGCCCAGTCAGAAGTGAGCAGGCTTCTTCTTCTTTGCCTTATGAATCTGTCACTGTGTGCTCTCAAATCTTGACTTCCAGATTGATTACAGCACAAATTTGTTTTGTGCCAGCTCAATAGTTTTGTCATTAATAAAGTGCCACAGCTGAAGGAGCACATTCCGCGACTCATCAGTGTGTGTGAAAAACCGAAAGCCAGTTTTGTCTTTTCAGAGAAAGTAGTCACATCAAGTGCAGAATAATTACACTTAGTCACTGGCTTTTTCTCTGCGAGCCTCCACGATTGTATAAGCTGAACCTGGAGCTGCGAGAGAGTGGGTCAAGAGCCTCATTGATCTCAGTCTCATAGGTGGCTGTATTTTGTTCAAAGCCCTTAGGCGCAGAGTGTACTTCGATCTATGGGTGATTTATCAAGTCTGCATTGCCGCGCCTCGCTACAAGTCACAACGCACTACCGCGGTGATTCATTATGTGCTTGAATGGCAATACAGAGTGTAAGCTTGTACATGATGTGACAAGAAGGGTCAATAACCAGCAGTCATAATGGACCCGCAGAGAGGCAGGACCTCCTGGTGTGATTACATTTTACAGCACGGGTGGCTGGAGGTACATGCCAAAACATGACATAACCCAAATATGTATACTTAAAGGTCCAATGTGTAGGAATTTCTCCCATCTAGCTTTAAGATCGTATATTGCAATCAACTCTCTCGAAACACGAAGTTCAAATTACGTATTACAGCTACGGTAGCCTTCACGCTTCAAAAAGCCAGTCTCTTGCTTTTTTCAATATCCTTTTTATTTTTCTGGGCGAAGAAGAAGAAGACTCCTCTTGCTGAAACTTGGATTTTGAATATGACGCCGAGTGGAGAGTCGGGAATTTTCCTGGTGGGCCGGTAGTGTTTCAAGGCGCTCCGGCCGGTCTGATTGCCCACTGCGGCCGCCGCTGCCCGCTGGTCGAACTAACCTGTATGGCGGGTCGCAGCAGCCTCTTATGTCCGAACATTCATCTCTCCCCCACCCCGCTGAGGGCTGGTGGTCTATGAAATTTCCCAGTAGATTTTTTTTTTGTCCCACTCCGCCGCAGAATGTATTAAGATAACGTGTGCTCCTCCATGTTTCCTTCTTCTAACTTGCCGGGTCCGGGAAGCTACGATACCCATTAGCAGCATTAGCAGCACCTGTGAGTTTATCATGTGACAGCAAAAACGCAAAAGGCAGAGCAGTATGTCCTGTATGTCCCTTATCGGCTACCGTATTTCAAGATGGAGCATGAATATGAAGCGTCTACCCCAGTTCATGCAAATGTAAAATTTCAAGCCAATAGGAATACTTGGAATTGATGGTGGAGGTAAATATTCATGAAAAAGGACAAGTTTGTGAACGGGCAACACAGATTTTGATAATGAACAACTAAACACGTTATACACTGGACCTTTAATATCGTGTATCATACACAACAGTAACAGCAGCAGAGATAACAGTTAAGGAGGTCCTGGGGCAGGGTGGTCATTTCATATTTTCTTTTATCAACTTTCAGTGGAATGGTATTGCGATAATGATATTTACCTTTATTTACGTTTATTTCACACTTCATCGTTGTATCAGTAAACACAATTTCAGAAGGTACAATGACCACATGTGAAATGGGGAACCCCAAATAAGCTACTAAAAGCTTTTTCGGTGAGGGCCCGATAACAATAACAGATAATTTACAGACACCAAAAACTCAATTTACCATAGATACAACATAGACTAATACAACAGAATACAGACACTTAAAAATAAAAACTAAATAGAAACAAATCAAGTCACAATAGACTCAACATAGACAAATACCACAAACAGACAGATAAAAATAATGATCATAGCATATTATCTTTTTTATTCATTCAGTTGACTACATTTTGGATTTCAAGTAAAAAGGTTCAAAGAGTTCAAATCTCGATGTTAGATTTTGTTTAAATCCCATTCTGTCTCTCTGTCCCTCCCTCCAGCCACATTCCCACTCCTCAAACCCATTAAATGTAATTTGTTTTCCACCTTCCCCCAACTGTCCTGCAGTGTCCTGACCCAGTGGAGGCGGCAGGATTTTGGGCGGCGTTAAGCTCTGCACGGTGCCCCTGCAAAATAATTGTGCGAGAGAAAACTCAGATTGGACAGATAGTCTAGCTAGCAGTCTGGATTTACCCTGCAGAGATCTGAGGAGCAGTTAACCATAGTCCTCACAAATCCACCAAAATTAAAATTCCAACACAAAAAAACTTCCTGCGGCACCGGAGCAATCCCAGAAGTGTAATGTCAAGGATATAGACTATATCTGTAATGATTTTCAACAAAACTCATATATTTAAGTAAGCCACGGCAGAGCGAACAGGTAAACTTCTTTCGGACACATTTTCTGGGCTAACAATGAACCAACGTCTGGTGCGCTGTGTAACTTTGGATTTGGCGATCCAGTTTGTTTAACAGTTCTGTAGACACATGTAAGCACTCAGAACAGTGCCGAGAAAACTTACAGATGTGTCGTAATGTCTCACAGGAAACAGCGCTTTCACTCAGCAGCCCCGGTAATAACAATGACAACAGAGATTTACGTCATCAACCAGACCTGCTTCCCCCCTCTACTACACCAAAAATACCAGCATGCACACGGATCATGCAAGTACCATGCATTCCCATGATTGGCACAGAGATGGTAAATGATATACTTGCTCCGCTAATCCAGAACTCCCAAATGTACAATATATTATTTTATTTTTAAATGTACACATGTATAGGATTATTGCTGCCAGTGCCACTGTCCTGACCTAACCCACCCACCCACCTGCTCACCTGTTTCCACTTATATCAACCCTGCGGTATTTAACAGGCCCATTTCCACTCATTCCCTGTGAGATCGGTGACATTACCAAGTTGGCATGTTGCTTCATGCCTCTGCTTTTCAGCCATCTAGCCCTGCACCTGTCTGCTTGCCTTCCGGTCTACCAGTACACGCTTGTAAGCTTATTTTATCAATAAATCACTGTGATAATCCTGTCTGCCTTACACTCACACCATCATTAGACGTAGTCTTAAGCTTTCCACTCTCTTGACACCCCATGTATAATATTCAAAAACTGGGTTTGCATCCTCTGAATTAAAATAGCTGAGGCTGTTGTCAGCCAATAATAAGAATAATGTTCTATGTGTGAAAATTGTATTAAACATTTTTACAAAATCAACTTTAATTTCTTCCGACCTTATTGAAACCCAGTAAATTTCAACATCAATCACGTATTCAAAGCATATAAAAGCTTACCTTGCACGGCAGTTGGATTCACGTGATATAACATATCCCACGAAATCCATCTTGTCAGGCTTCAAGTAATGCGTTTATATCCGAACAGCAGTTGATCGAACCGATCAACAATACACTGCAGTAATTTGGAATCTTAGTTCACGTTAACCTCATATATATCTTACAGCAATTCTGAAACGTAACATTTAAAGGAATGGTAAATGTCAGATGATGTCAGCAGCCACTTCATAGCTAGTGTTATACTGTAAGAGGAAGCTTTGAGGGAATTTTTCCAATGAAACTGGATGGACCTCCTGAGAACTTTTGAGAGACCCCAGTGACCTTAAAGATAATAATGAAGAAATTCAGTTTCATTATGCAGTTATAATTCATTTAATTCGTTCTGCTGTTTAACCCAGTAGTCTACTGCTCCTACTTATAATTATTAACATTAATGAAAAAGCACTGTAATTGAGTCTCCAGATCTATGGCGTCCTCTGCCTCTAGTTACTCCGCCTCCCCACACAGGCATCGCTTTGAAACAATGTCCATCCTGTACAGACGACGAGTAATTTGTAAATTAAACCAGAAAACCCATTAAGCCAGCACACAAATGAAAAAAAAAAAAACTCGTTAAAAGTTGCATACAAATTTCTTGCAGACACCGAAAAAGTTTAGCTTCCATAGTAAATGAATTCTCTGCTGTGCCCGCTTGACTATACAGTATGTGTGTTCACGTTGAATTTCAGCTGTGAGTCAAACACAAAACACAAAAAACATTCCTGTACGATTCATACATCATCATGTATGATGCTCGCTTCCGGTTGGACACTATATTTTCTGAAGTCAATTATTAATTTGTTAGTTTTCGCCACATTTAGGTCTAGAAAATTTTCATCGCACCATTTCACAAATGCAGGTAGGGCAGCACCATGATCAGATTGGTGGCCATGAAGCATAGACTGAAGGGCAGTGTCATCCAACAACTTGACAAGATAGCCACCTTCCTGAGGACCTGCAGCCATCTACATGATAAAAATAACCACAAACCAAAAAAAAAAACCTCTAGACTTCACAACACTAGAAAAATCCATAACAAAAAAAAAAAAAACGGAAGGGGCAGAATCCGTGAAAAACTGCATTGAGTTGGAGGAATGCACCAGCTCATCATAAAAGAAGGAAATACCATTCCAGTGATAAAGGTGAGACCAGAAGCGCAGATCGGAGCGGCAGCCCTCATCTAGGGATATGAGATCATGCAGATTAGGAACGGAGGACACCATATCCAGTAACCGGGAAATGAAGGAACACCCTTGAGGAATGACGCGTTCAGTTCATATGACCATTTAGTTTGCAAGTTCAGATGCTCGAATAGGGAGAGCAACTGGCGTTTAGTTATGTTAACTGCAGATGAAAACGATGCAGCGGTTTCGCAAATGCGCTGCAATTTGTCCAGCAGGAGAGACACTTTCATGCCGACGGAATCGAAGGTGATGCCGAGAAATTCCAGGTGTGTGTCAGGACCAATCGTTTTCTCCTCCGACAGAGGAACGCAGAGGGACCGAAAACAACTTCTCAGTTTGGCCAGGGACAAGCCAGTTCTATCGTGAGGGGGGTCTATGAGAAGAAAATCGTCGAGCAGATGAAGAACTGAAGGCACCCCTACCCTGTTAAGCAGGATCTAGCAGAGAGCTTCGGAAACGTGATTGAAAATATACAGGCTGCTCCTGCAGCCACAAGTCAGCCGCACCATGACGCTCGATGTCCAGGATGGACCAGTTCAGGTGGACGTTGGACCAGGCAAGAAAAAGCTCAGATTTGCTGGAGAAGGCTTTATGGTACTGAAAGAAAAAGTTCCTACCGTACTTAAGATTGAGGTCGCCGATCAGAGCTAAATAAGAGTCAAATTCTTGTCTCCAGTTCGGGTAGACTGAACAAATCACGTCCCGGTAAATGCTGAAAGCCACCAAAAATGCCCGATGGATAGCTCCTTGCAGAGCCTGGGGTCAGCGGATTTAAATACCGCGGAGAAACTATCCCCGGAAATGAGTGATTTATTGCACTCAGGAGAAGGCAGAATGAGGCAGCGGTGCTGACAGTCGCTGAAGTGGCGGATGCAGAATTGCTTTCTATAGCTTGCAGCGTATTCATGGACTGAATTGAACTGGCCAGAGACTGCAGAGAGGCGATGATGAGATTTGTGTCGGTTGAGAGAACCCGGACCTCGTCTTTTCGGCAGGGGACCGGGAGGGGGATCAGCCTTCCTGGTCTGCTTCCACTGGCGAGCAGGCGCGGGGTTGGGAGGCTAAGGCACCGATGAGACGCACCCGGCCTGGTCAGCCAGCTCGCGGAGCTCGGGAGAAGGGAGGCCCGGAGCCGGTATGATGCCACGATCCTGGAGTTGCGAAAGGATCAACTCCGTCTCATCCAAATGGGGGCCGGGCTGCTTGGCCCGGCGAGAGCTTCTGCGTAGGCCGCCCGGAGAGACTGTAGTTGCCTCCAGTGGTAAATAGCTTTGTTGTTGTTTTAATTTCAGTTAAAGGTTTCTAAAAACAATATGTATAATATAATTGGCACACACAGGCTGCCAATTTGTTTGCGGGGGAAGGGATTTTTTCACTGCTTTCCGTTAGAAGGTTCTTGAAGAGGCCTACTGTTTATCCAAGGCTCTGCATTTTTGGTAAGTAAGAAATGAATAACCACTTTTTTGCTTAAAGCAAAACATAGTTTTGCTTTAAGCATGAGTCTCTTTACGCTTTTAAACATTTTTGATACAAAATGTAGTTAGGTTATACTATTAGCTGTGTGTTTTGATACTTTTAGTACTTTTATCATGGCTGTAAACTTAGCTACTAAATGTTATGTCAGGCACAACCCACGCTGTCTGATGTTTGTCTCACTGCACTAAGCAGATGTTAGAAATTCCAAGAAAATTAGTGGATGGGCAGATGCAGACAGGTCTGGCGCACCAAAGCATCGGGAAGCGCTGCCTGGAAAGACGTGGCACGATGCAGAGCTCCCCGGCCAGCTCATGATTTGCAGTGATATTTCAGTGACTATTTTAGCGAATATTAAAAGAAAACACACTGATAATCTATAACAATAATGGATATGTTTTATAGGATATAAATGTTCTGGTTCTGATGGGCCACTCAGAAGTTTTAAAAAATTGACCATGGCAAAAAAAAAAAAAATAAATAAAAGAATATTCAATAACCCCCTCAGAATTATATTCTTCTCAGCATTGTAAAGAACTGTTTAAAATACAAAGTACAGTTTTTTCCATTACCGGGATATCTGAAAGGAATGGTAATGCAATGTAATTGTTGTATGTATAACAGCATGATGGCAGCTAACAGGGATTCACACAAAGAAATATAGCCACAGAAACAACACCACCATGTTAACCACTGTACTGAACCCCAGATGAATTAGATTGGCCGAGTTTTCTTTTTAAGGAAGGGTTATCGAACACAAATTCAAAGAAGAAACTCTGGTCCACATGCACTAACTCTATCCTCCTCTATGAATATTCCAGAGGCTTTTCACCCTCTTTGTTAGGTCGCTTCTCATTTTAATGACCCTGGTTTCATGCCAATTCTGTTAATTTCCTCAATATGTAAATTTTGTTAATGGGAACCCCCTTTGACTAGCAAAAACTGTTGTGAGTTAATGAAGCTTTTGTAATTACAATTGCTATAGCAACAGCGGTACCTGGGCCTGGATGATATTACATGCAGTCTGTTTTCGCAGACACAGACGACCAAAGCCGATTAAAAACGTCTCATAATGCAGAGACATTGCCTTGGAGCACAAATAGGTAGGAGCACAATGCATCGTTAGCCTCTGAAAAACTAAACACTAATGCCATTAAACCTGGCATTACAACCAGCCTGGTATTTTCACTTTAGCTTTTCATTAGATCTTGTTGTTGCCTAATGAAACCAACAATGGGCCAAATCAAGACTTGACAATTTGTTTCTGCATAGTACAAGAATCGCATAACACCTCGTAATTACTGAATTGAATGTGAGACATGAAAATGAGAAACAGAGAAATGACGGCCTGATTAACCCCCAAAGAGATGAAATGAAATCAGGAAATCAGAGGGTTTAATGAGTGGAGATGCTCCATATGTCCACGCAGCTCACAGTATACACAGTGTATTGACTATTTATAACAATTCTGTATTTTCTTTCTTGGTCACAGTATACAAAGCCACTTTAATTTCATATTTTGATATTAGATCTTTTTAAATTATTTTTGAAAAGTTTAACCTCCAAATAAAGTGCTGATGGTTTACAACCTGTTGAATTGTCTGACTGCTGGTGTTTATTGTCCCATCGGACTTTCTTGTGGCGATCACCATGTTCCAAAATTATCAAATTAAGAACCTATTAATAATAAACCAGCAGTACTCCGGTGTCTCTGCATTATCTGTTGTACGAGTATCATTTTTTTTATTACTTTTATATTAAAATGTTGACCCTTTTTTCCCTGAGTAGATGTAATTTAGGGTGACTAGCTGACCTCCCCCATAATGTGAAGCCACATGTGGCCATTAGCTTGTGGGTGGTAGTAACTAGCAGAGCAATATCATGGATCAGAGATAAAGTATGGCAAAAACCTTTCACAGTTCTTGTGATCTACTTTATTCATATTACCCTTGTTCTCTGCCTCATAATCTAATGAGTCAGGTGCATTCCTCTAATCAGTCGACCAGGGTACATTTTTTATCAAAGTGTGGTGCTTCTGCTGCTTGTGCTCTGGTGAGTAAAGAATAGTTCATGAAAGTTCAGCACTAGAACTGCCATAGCCCACGCCATTCAACGTTGTTATTCAAAAATGATTCTGTCATTTTGTATGCTGTTTCCCTCCTGCCCTGACTTTTCATAAATACCTATTCTGCACAGGCTTATATTGTCATAATGATAGAATAACGTTGAAAAAACTAAATAGAAGGGTTTTGGTACTTTTCTTTCTTTTTGCACAAATCATCCCCCTTTTGCCAGGAGTAGCGCTGATTAAACGTTGGTACTGTCCTCCGCGGCCGAATTGACGCATTTGCATGATGGTCGTACAGCGCATTGATGCAATGAACGGGACATAGAAACTAATTTGCACATCAATATTCACTCACATGCACGTTCTTTCCTTAGACACAATGTGATAGTGTAATCATCTGCGCTGTGATTATATTGACCATTTAGTTTGCTTGCCAAAATAAAAATGCTGAAATTGATTCCAATGCATCAGACTTGGAGGAAACAGTGTCCCTAAAGAGCCTGGTGGTTCAGTCAATGGACATTTTTTCTTTTTTAGATTTTCTTTTTTTTTTTGCATCATAGGCCTTTATTTGACAGGACAGCTTATATTTTATAGGGGACAGAGAGGGGGAACGACTTGCAGCAAAGGGCTGCAGATCAGAACCAAAACCACGGTTGCTGTGGCAAGGACCAAGCCTCTGCATATGGACGCGCGCTCTACCAGGTGAGCTACCAAGGCACCCCAGTCAATGGAAGTTTAATTTGAATATAGTTTAAGTATCATTGAATCAATTGAACTTAGTCAGTAATTAAAAATATATATCAGAAGTTCAGAGATAAAAACTAACATCAATTAAGTTAACTGAAAGTATATTTTATAACATTGTTACTTAAATATTCTTAGGTAATCAGTTACATCAAACAGGGAGTATTATGAACTTATTCGGTTTAACAGTGTTTCACTTTTTTATGATCAATTTTTTTATTGTTTTTTTTAAATATATTTTTAAACATACATAACATACAAACACAATTGAACAAGAATAACAATGCTCATAACTATGTCTAGAAAATACGCCAACCACTGTTTTACACAAAGCGAGTGGGGGGGGGGAGCCAGCGCTGAGCTATCATTTTCTTGGTTGAGCCAGCTAGCCAAATTTTCTTCTGCCTCCCAAGCAGATGTAATTTAGAGTTGTAATTAAGTAACAAAACAATCTGGTCAGTAGGGATTAGACGTCCTATCACATCAGATATTATTGATGTTGTTTTATTCCCAAACTCATGCACCTGTTCACACTCCCAGGCCATATGCAGGAAAGTTCCAGTTTGTTCAGGTTGGCAGAACGTACACATGTTCAATTTGTGTAAATAGAGGATGCATGGCGACTTCCTGAATAATTTGGTAATCTTACATCAATGACTAAACCAAAGCATGTCAGTTGTTAGTTAAACTCTCACCATATAATGTAGCTTTTCCAGTCCTCCTCAACACATATTACATTTCATTTGATAGAAGACACAGATTTCAGTGTGCCTCCTTTCAGACTCCCCTTTGTGAACCGCAGGGGGAGGTAAAGTGATGGAGAAAGCCCAGCGGCTGACAGCCTGTCAGAGAGTTCAACTTGGTGGCAGGCGGGTTACACTTTCCAATTGACATTAATTGCAGGTGACAGGGCTAAGTACAAGGCTCCACACAATGACAATGATGACTCTGGAGGAAATTCTTCATGGTCTCCCCTTCATCTGCTGTGACAGGAGTGATTATGCTGACTTAGGAGACCTAATATGGGACAAATGACAAAATCCAAAAAGAATCAGAAGCCTCTCCCTTTTCACTCTAGTGACTGAATTTAGAAAGTGTGGTTTGTGTTTTGGGATTTTTAATTGTTCTCGTTTTAGATAAACTGTAGTTCTTGATACACACACACACACACACACACACACACACACACACACACACACGCACACACCCTTGACTGTTAAATTTGTTGACAGTTGCTGATCTCTGTTTTTAGAACAGTTAAATATATCACTTTAATCCTTAAACTGTACATTAGATAGATAGATAGATAGATAGATAGATAGATAGATAGATAGATAGATAGATAGATAGCTTATTGTCATTGCATATCACTACACACTTAGCAGCATAAAGAGAGATAAAAAGTGACAGTGGCAGCAACAATAAATAGATAAAGATACAATAAATAGATAAATATCATTAAAACCAGAATATTATAGATAGCTAAGTAAGGGAGAGTGGCAAGCCGCTGCGTCTACACGCGCCGCCATGTTACATTACTGTGTGTGTATTATATTCACCACATTATATTTACTGTATTTCTATATAACCACAGATTATCATAAACACATACAAAATTAGCAAAAGCATCAGAACATCTCAATCAATTAATGGAATAAAGTCAAAAACATACATTTATATAGCCTATAGTATTACTAAGATGTTGAATGGATCAAATATGGAAACAGGAGGTAGTAAACCGCCTGCGGCTTTATTTAGAATTCTCAATCTAATCCTTTTTTATAATTTGGTTTAATAAATAATGTTTAGACAGCCACAATTTTTGTTCTGTATTGGATTACTTTGTTATATTTGATGGTTTCCTTAGTGCTGTTGTGTTACTACGGATGGTAGGGTTGGTTGGTCGGTCCACTAGTTTGGTCTAGACTGAAATACCGCAACAAATACATTGGAAACGGAACTGATTGCCATAAAATTAGGTACAGACATTCATGTTGCCTTCAGGATGAATTGTAAAGTGATCCTCTGACTTTTCATCAGGTCAAAAGTTCAGTTCGTTCAATATTTTCTTGACAAAATGACCTGCAAAACCAATTACATTTTAGTCAGCCTCAGCTTTACTGTGTATTTATACTGCATATTTAGCAAATGTTAGCATGCTAACACACTAAGCTAAAATAGTGAACATGGTAAACATACCTTCATCGTCAGCATAGGCATGTTTAAATTATCATTGTGAGCATGTTAGCATGCTGCCATTAGCATTTTGCTCAAAGTACCACTACCTTGCAGAGCTGCTAAAAACATGTGTGACAGTCATTAGTCATGCAAACAGTTTGAGGTTATGTTCTGCCAAAGAAGAACATCAGGAGGATTCATAAACTGTAGGACTAACATTGGAATTTTTTGTTGACATAGGCCTACTTGTAGAACTACACAACTGTTTTTTGCTGACGTCACTGCAGTGTGTTTTGGAACAAAAGCCTTTAAAAATTCACTTATGGCCATTTGGGACAGTTAACAAGCAAAGTAATTTAATACATCTTTAAAGCTATAGTGGGTAGTTTCTGTCTCCCCCATGAGGAATTGTAAGTAATGACAACAACACTGTCGGCGTGTCCTCATGATACAAGCCTTCTGTGATCGCTCACAGCTCCCACCCCTCCCTCACGCAGTTGCTAGTAGCCAAGGAGAACACGGAGGATTAAAACAATATAATGGACTCTTCAGAAGAGGTCATTATCTTCACTCAAGTGCGCGGGAAAGTCACCGAACGCCACAATCTTCTGAGCATAGTCATACTGAGAAATCCAGAGAGAGTTGTGTGGAGCTGATAGTCTTAATTAGCTTTGTAGCAACTCATTTGGCAATGGCTTGAATGTAACGGACGTTCATTAATATCAAAAAGTTACTACAGCTTTAAAAATGTTGTTCAGTGCCTTCTCTGATCCACCACCCACCTCCCACCATGCTCCACAGTACATGCACTCACACAAATACTCCTCCACACACTTTCCCCCATTCTCCAGTCTTTTCCTCTTGTGCTTTTTTCAACACCTTAAGGTGTCATTTGCGGAGCTGTAATGGCTGTTTTAATGGTTGTGAGATAAGTGCTTTGAACTCGTTGAGTGTAATCACCTTAGAAATTTCCCACTGAATCATTTCACATATTTGCAGCATTCCAATTACTCTATGATTTATGCCCCTAGTTAGCTCCACACTTAGACTATGGGACACTAACACTCTTCACTGAAACCCAGGGTAATAACAATAAATGTACTGTGGTGATGAAAACTTAGATAGAATTCAAATTTTCCATTAAAATAAGTTCAGGTCAAGCCTTCCAATAGGAAAACAGTGAAGTAAAATTCTAAAAATAGATTTGAAAGCAGGTATACTGGTGGTCTAAGCACGCAATTTTGAATGTTTCACATATTTAGCAAAATTGCAAAAAGTTTTGGAAATGGTGTGGCCTTTACCATAAAATGTAGCTGCATGTGAACACATAGATTTAACCGTTAGTGATGATCAAAGTCATAGATCACACAGATGCTTCAGTGAGACTTAAACTTTCTGAGGATATCAGTATTTCTGATGCCCACTTAGAAATCATACAAAAAATATGCTCATGACCTCAGATCTTACCTCACGCACAAGGTTACAAGGTTTATTTGCCATTCTACAACACAGGGTTGCACAACAAAATGTGACTTGTAGTCCCTTTATGCTACTCAAGAAGAAACAACAATTGTGGTCAATTATTTATGATTGATTGATTTTATAAATTTCATTTTTTTTTAAAGACCCCCGCTCAGCCAGGGAAGAAAGTGCTTACATAAAAGGAAAAGTCAGGATAACACAAAAAAGCCCTAAGGCTCCATTTGAACTGGGCCGTCGAAATGTCAACTGGAACGCCCCTTGAAGTCAGATTTCCAACTCGGAAAGTCGAACAACCTCACCAACTCCGACCACAGCCAACCTCAAAATCCAACATGGCTGCTCCGTGCATCAACAGTAGTGAAAGCTGTAGTAATATACAGTTTATAAGGGCTTCTGTCTTATTTGGGTCTCATTAAACAACTGTCCCACGTAAAAACAAAAAACAAACAAAATACAGCCTAATGTGTTGTTATCAACTGGTATTGCTAACAATGGCTGGCTAGAACAAACTCCATTGTGAAACAATTTTTAATTCCGACTTTTTAGTTTAGTTTAGTTTATTAGTTTATAAGGTCGTGGACAGCCCCCCTTAATTAACTGTACAGTTAAAGGAGCAGCTTTAGCCTCTACGGCTAATTTCCAGCTGTAGTCCTCGGCCAGTTGACAATAGGCATCCTAAAATACAATGGTTAAATTAAAATAAATTACATAACATCTATAATGACAGCAGGCCTAAGCAAAAAGGATTAAGACATACAAACAAGCAAGCACATATGATGGCAAAGGCATTAAAGCAGTCCATGCAAAAAAAAAAAAAAAAAAAAAAAAAAAAAAAACAACAAGGGGGGGGAGGAGGAAAGGGGGGGGGGGGAAAGGCCCCCCCCCTTTTTTTTTTTTTTTTTTTTTTTTTTATTTTAATTTTTTTTTTTGTAAAGACATCATATTTTTGTTGTACTGCACATTGCTGCAGCTCCTCTTTTCACCCTGTGTGTTGAGCTCTCTGTTTTAGCTATAGAGTGAGACATCTCACTTCCGTTCCATCTTTGTTGGGAGTCGCACATGCTCAGTACCTAGGTAAGGACTACTAGTCAGTCAGAAGCAGAGTATGAGGGCCATCTACCATCTGATCAGATTTTTGGACTTCCTCTTGCCTGTTGTTTTTGGACATTGTTGCTTGTGTTTATAAATACCTAATAATAATAATAAAATAAGGAGGGGTATTGTCTTCACCGCCGGTCGCCCTAGGGGTTCTACCTTTGTCGCCGGCCGTCAGAGGGGTTCTGCCTTTGCTGTCGACCTCGAGAGAGTCTTCGCCATCGTGCTGGGCTGCCGGAGGGGTTGCACCTTCGCCACCGCCCGAGGGGTATTGTCTTCCCCACTGGCCGCCCGAGGGGTTCTGCCTTTGCGGCTGCACGTCAGAGGGGTTCTGCCTTCACTGGCAGCCGCCCGAGGCGTTCTGTCTTCGCCGCCGGCCACCCGAGGGGTTCTGCCTTTGCGGCTGCACCCGGTCCCCTGTCCCCGCCCTTCCACGGTTGACTTTTGTAATACAAAATCCAAGCAAAAACACCCTTAGTGCTTGGACCCCTAATACATACTGTATCTACTCTATCAAAGACTGTCCAGATTGGATTCTTTAAGAAGTCATTATAGTCAAATGTTTTAAGTGTGTGTTGTGTTAGTGTGTGTTGGAGCTGCATGGAGGAGAGCCCTCTGACAGATCCATATGACTCAGATGCCTGGTGTGTGATGAGCCTGTCACAGGAGGAGAGAGCAGGGTGGATATCAATTCTCCTTTGATACATATCTCTCTGCTCTCATGGAGAGTCACAGAAACCCTTGGCTCACCAAAGCATTTCATCTGATTGATGAAGATCCTATTTAAGATTGGCTTCCATGCTGGAACTATTCCACCCTCCTGTCCTGCACATACTACAGTGGCTGAAAATTGCTCATCCAGCAAGCAGTTTTCTTACACCTGGCTCTTCCTTCAGGCAGCTCACTGTGCGACCTCAGCTCTGCTTACTTTGTTTCTCTTCACTTTCCTTCTATGGCAGGGTTGTACTTATGGTTTTAACTTTAAATTATGGAAATGAGACGGCATGTCACACAGCTCTGCTCTTCAAGCTCAGCAGGAGGGGAGAAGTCAGAGAGAAACGGTTCACATGTTACTTTAGTAACTGACCCAGAATTAAGATATAATATTAACACTTTATTGCCTCCTTGGGGAAACATTTCTATCTGCATTGCTGCATTGTAGCAACATTCATCTCCAGACATACTTAGCCATCACAACCATTCATATATTAACATACAATTTAAAAAGGCAATGTTTAAAAAGTCAAACCAATGAAACCAATTAAAAAAAGCAATAAAAGCAGTCAAACCCTCATATATATATATATATATATATATATATATATATATATATATATATATATATATATATATAATGGAAGTATTACACATTGCAGCAGAAGATTACACGTTCAACAGTAAAACCATCAGGGTTTCCCAATCCAGCGGTGCACATGTTCACATAAAAGAGGCGGGGTTTGCACAGCACGACCAATCACAAACATCTACCAGAGCCGCATATTTTACATAAGAAGAGCAAACTATAATTCTACATAAATATGAAGAACACAGACATAGTTTTACAGGCAAAACGCAATACAGTCGCTCACAATCAATCAATATCACTTCCCCATCAGTCAGGACCAAGATCTGACCGTAATTACAGTTGTGCTTTCCATAAAATGTTGTTGCTTTATTTCATTTGCAACCCTGGCAGTGGAAGCGATCCTGAGAGCAAATAACAAATATAAAAACATATTTAAAACTAATGTGTGGCATTGGCAACACACATCTCAACAAGCCGACAAATAACCTTTACATAATTCCCTCCGCTGAAAATCTATATCTTTCATAAAAATACCAATCAGGGAATGTTATCGAGGTTGTCTGTCTCTAAATGTTTGAACTTTTATGAGCGCACCTCTCTCTCTCTCTCTCTGTCTCGTTCTCTCTCTCTCTCTGCCGTTATCAGCCGAGTATTGATTGGTCAGTAGGCGGTGCTTTAACACCGGTTGATCTCTAATCTCCAACATAACCTGCTCCCAACCAGGTTAGGTGTTCAGCATAAGTTACCACGGCGATTTAACCCGGGAACAAGTGATCCACCGTCGTGATACACCAAACCGTGGGTTGAACCTGACATTACCTCGGTTACGCCAAATCTTCCTTCATAGTACAGGCCTCAGATAACAAGCAGGGCACGACGGCATAGATATACATTTTGATGGACATGCAACATAGCTGAAGCATTAACAAGCAATGTAAGATTTGCCTACAATAATGTAACAGACACACAGGCAGGGCACAAAATCTCAGACAGACAGAGCAGTAGAGACAAGATGGCAGGAGGTTTTAGTGCCTAAACCATGAAACCAAATATGTTTAGCTGCTGCCCTCTGTCCACAGGAGTACATTGCTTAGCTTTTGTCTTAGTACTCTTGTCTGCGTGTCCAAACTGAGGGCGTGCCAACCGCCATCTACAACTACACCTGATACAACCCCACTTCAAAAAATCTGAAGGATTTCCTTAAATGGGGCCCTTTGGTGAGTGTGGGCCGTGGGGAATGTTTTCTTTTTGCTGTGACTAGGTAACACCCCCCTACAACTAATTTATAATCACATTTATTGGGATCTACTCTATCATGCTTATTATCCTGTTCTTTCAGTTTGTTTTATAATACCATGAGCATCCACACAATATCTGGGTATAAAAACTGAACAGAACCTTCAGCACAGTCCTTGCTGCTGAACAGCCTAATAGTTTTGTTTTGGATGTTCAAGCATGATTGCATTTTGAAAGGATGAATAATGTGCTCAAGCAAAAACATGCGGCCCATTGAAATGATGTTTCTGCACACAAACAGGCTGCTGTGCACAGAGAGGCTGGGGGATTTTGTGACACAATGTCAGGGTATACTCAATTACATATTATTATCATTTATTCTTTGTTTAATCATGTAGCCTCATTGAAATGGAGCTGTGTTTTTATAGAGAAACCAGACAACAACAATAACAAAACATTGATATTAATGACAGAAAACAAACAATAAATGCATTAGTCCATGAGCCAGCAAGGTTCAAGGACTGACATTATCAAACATGTTGAACAATTTTCCAAAAAATAATGAGTTTGCCATCTGCTGATAAAGACTGCAAGATGCCCTTGAAAGCATAAAAAAGCTAATAAGTAGTCCTTGAGATTTGTTTTCTGTCAAACTATTTCCAAGGTCAAGAATACATTTTCAAGCTCAATCTTAAACAATTCTATAAAATACACAGTAAAACCTTGTTTATGTAGCAGGATTAAACCATAACTTATAGTAATGCTTCAATAGCTGTGAAGCAAAGTATAAATGAGGCAAAAACACTATTACAACGGAACATAGCAAAACAACACGATGTAGTAATCATTCTAAAACCAGAAAATAAAAAAATATGTATACAGATTTACACTGCTCCTCTGTTGTTTACTAATCACAGGTCCTGTGCATAGGGCTGAGGGCGCCATCCACAACAACATCACTATTTAGCCTGTATTGGGCTCTGTGTTCTGGGTAAGTCCCAGGCGCAGCATCACCCGGGTCCAACACGCCCCCCGCTCCAGACTTCCCTGATAGTGGGGGATGGGCGAGGTATCTGAAGTAGTGAGAGACACCCTGACCGTCAACGTGACACCTAGTCTCTCTTTTCCAGACGTTCCTCCACCGTGGCGCTGGGAAGGAGAGTCTGGCTAGTCCACACAACATTCCTGGATGAAGAAGGATGAATAATGTGCTCCGGAAGAAGAAGAGGAAAAACAGGAAAACGGCAGAGGTAATATGTGATGAATTAATATTGTTAGTTTATCTATTGCATAGTTACTGTTGACGCAAACAGTGTTGTTAGCTTACTTGGGACAATAACATTCACTAATTTAACAAAATGTCAGTTACTCCCACCTCACAGTCATTATGGAAAGTTGGAAAAACCTATAGCTAGTTTTTAAGAAATGTTTTCTTCACTTTTTATTCATTCATATTTATTGACATCTAAGTCTATTCAGCTAATATTAGCCCTGCTTGTAATAGTCTGTTAAAGTACTATTAGTTTCCATCCTGTTTTAATAGTTGTAGGCCGTTGCATTTTCATTATAGATTAGTCTTATATAGCGAACAGCATCATGCATCATGTGAGACATGTTTTGTGCATGAATGCTAGGTGTAATCACTGTCGCTGTTTGTGTTTAGAATGTTATAGGCCAGGGCTCTTTAACATTTTTTAAGCCAAGGACCCTTTAACTAAAAGAGAGATGGAGCAGGGACCCCCCACTACTAATATTGTATAAAATTAAGTTGCATAGTAAACTGGGCCTACAATAAAGTATAGGGCGGCCTAAAGTTACTTAAATTTTTAGTGCATAGAATACAAGCTATTAAAATAATAATAAGTTTATGAATGATCTTTTAATGCAGTGAATGCTTAGGAATAACTGTATCTGTGGATGGCTACCTTAGTGACTACCTTACCTAAAGGCCAATAAAACTATCATCAATTTAAAAAAATAAAAAAAATCACAAATAGGCAGATTTATATTTGCTAATAATATTTTGGATTCATATTAGGACATTTTATTTTTTGAAAAAACTTAATAACTTGGGGCCCCCCTGCAGTAACTCTGAGGACCCACTAGGGGTCCCAATGCCCCTGTTAGCTTAGGTGATATTATTGGCTGGGGTTCACCATCAGCAGTTTTTTTTATTAAAGGTGACATGTTATGCTTTTCCATACTTTGTTTGTCATATCTACAATGTTATAATGTCGGATTTTCATGTCAAACATGGCCAAAACGTCAAATAATGAGGTAAACATTTCCGGTTATGTAGTATGTGGTTTAAAGCCTTTATCTGTGATTTTTGACTGTATATGTAGGTGCTATTCTTTTATAGCCCACTGCTAGTTATAGTAGCTGCATGCTAACACCAGGGAAACCTGTAATCTTGGCGGCCAATGTTGTTTATTTCTCCCCACTTATGGGTTGCATTACTGCTGGGTCCTGTCTAATTGCGTAGTATTTGGTTCAGAAGCCTATCTGCAATTTGTGATGGTAGAAAGTGCTGCTTCGTTCCATTACAATCTAATGTTAGCCTAATGCTAAATATTAAGTAGCTGCATGCAAGGCGTCCGGATAGCTCAGTTGGTAGAGCAGGCACCTATATACAGAGGTTTTACTCCTCAATGCAGCGGGCCCGGGTTTGACTCCGACCTGTGGCACTTTGCTGCATGTCATTCCCCCCTCTCTCTCCCCTTTCATGTCTTTACCGGTCTTGTCAAAAATAAAGACCGAAAATTACCCAAAAAAATGCTAATAAAATAAAATTTAAGTTGCTGCATGTTAACGCCAGAAAGCTGTAATCTTGGCATTCAGTGTTGGTAATTTCTCCCCAATTTCGGGTCACATTACTACTGAAACACGTCCGGTTTTGTGGTATTTGGTTTAGAAGTCTTTATTGGTGATTTTTCATGGTACAAAGTCCTGCTATATACTCCGATACAGTCCGTCTCCAGCTGCAAACAGTGAAACAGTGTCTCATACAGAGTGTGAATACAGGAGCAGCAGCCATGGGCAGTATGAGAAAGATAGTGTTTTTTGAACATTAAAGTCCTAGTACAAACACAAAATACAAGTATGAACCTAAAACTGGTATAGAATAGTTCACCTTAAACATAATGTAACACTCAATGGTCACATATATTTCTCTCTTCAGATGCACTTTTGAAATATTTTAATAACACCCCTGCAAATCCTGACCCACCTGCAGCATCATGTTCTCCACCTCAGAAAAGCCCTGTGATGCAGCATCAAGTGCACCTGTCCCCTCCACCTCACCACTTACCAGCAACGTATCACAAAAGGCTGCACCAATAGACTGCTGACTGGCCATCTGATTTTACTGATAAGGTAAGAACACAGTTTGTTCTCAGACGACAATCCTTGTGGGAATTCAGTACAGCTACATTGTGCATATTGTGCCTTCTTTATATTGTATTTTAATTTGTGATGTCACTTGTTTAATAGTTTGTGTGTGTTTTTTGTCTTTGATTTTTCTAGCGTGAAGACAGTGGCTTAACGAGCCAACACCGGGCCCCTATGCAGGATTATCAAGGTGGGCCCCCCTACTACAGCACGTGATGACGGCGCAATGTCCATGAGTAGGCTACCATGAATAGGACAGGATAGGATCATAGAGACACAGGCCCAAAATGCCTGATTTCAGGGGAGCTTTTGTAAAAAATTGCGATAAAAGTTGCGATGTCTTGTTTGTTGCCATGAAGTTGCAGAAGACTGTGAAAGTTGCAAAAAAAGTTGAAATTTTTTTGTATAGTTCTTTAAAAATAAAAAGGAAACTTGTTTTGGGGAGAATAATAATTATTACTGTTAATTAATTACTCTGGGCTGAGATTTCCTAGGAACCTTACCAAAAAGGCTCAGGATGCTGCAAATGTGTAATATGAAAATGGCTGGTGGATTTAAGACAAACAATAATAATTTATTGAATGAATCAAATATGAACATATGTCACTGTCAGTGGCTTGTTGATCTTTATATTGTTAGTTAATTTCCTATCCTGGCCACACACACACTTTCCTATGGTTTGATAAAGTACTTATTGGACTTTAACTTATCATTGCACTTACAAAAACGAGTGTAGCTGTCCTCAATTTAGGTCATCATGTCGTCTCATCTCTGGTTTTTCCTGCATCCACCGTGTGTGTGTGTGTGTGCGCGTGCGTCAGTCGCGGGGGAAATGGAGCAGCAGCCCCGCCCTCTGCAGAGAGCCGACAGTATCGAAACGGCAGCCACTTCATTGACTTTATGGTGAAAAAACGTTACAGCATACATTGATGTTAAAATGTATACAGGTTGGCAGGACGGTCTGAAATGTCTCTCGCTGTACGTTTTGTTGGTAAATGTTTGAGTCACACACGTCTCGTCTTCATAACAGAAACAAGGAAATGAATTTGACCTGTTCTCACTCCCGCTTGGTCAGTGGCTGCACGTGGGACTGCTGGGATTGTTGCGAGTAATGAAAATGCGATAGGGGGCCCCGGCTGTCAATCAATATCTTCCAGTGATGCGGGCCCCTGATTGGTCCGGGCCCGTAAGCATTGATTACCCTGCTTACTGATAGTTACGCGTCTGCGTGAAGATACCACACTCTGCTCTTGTTCAGCATCACAATTGATTGATATTACTAATGTTTTGGTTCCTCTGGACCTTCGGCAAGACTGTTTTGTTACATTTTTTAAATAAAAACGACCTCAAAGACATGAAGCTATGTAGTTTCTGTGTTAGTGTATGAACACAATGATTATTGGTGGAATTTGCAGCAATGCCCCAGCTAAAATGTTGCTTAGGGTACCAAATTGGTTAGGGCCGCCCTGGTTAGTGTGTGTGTGTGTGTGTGTGTGTGTGTGTGTGTGTGTACCTGCTTGTCTCTGCCGCTCTCTCTGTAAAGAGTAAAGAGATTAAGTTGTAAAATAAAGGAGCCTAGGCCTACATAATTCAGAAAAAAACAATCACAAACAGCAGTGAAACAAGGCAATAATAAATAAATATAGTGGATGGGAAGGTTTTGATATTTTATGATGTAAAAATGGTTTTCTTATAATATTCGCTCGCAGAAAAAATAGACGACAAACTGTAACCAGTGGAGCTTCGTGGCGCAGCTTGTGCTGTGTGAACATCCATCCATCCATCTTCGTCCGCTTATCCGGTGTCGGGTCGCGGGGGGAGCAGCTCCAGCAGGGGACCCCAAACTTCCCTTTCCCGAGCCACATTAACCAGCTCCGACTGGGGGATCCCGAGGCGTTCCCAGGCCAGGTTGGAGATATAATCCCTCCACCTAGTCCTGGGTCTTCCCCGAGGCCTCCTCCCAGCTGGACGTGCCTGGAACACCTCCCTAGGGAAGCGCCCAGGGGGCATCCTTACCAGATGCCCGAACCTCCTTTCGACGCGAAGGAGCAGCGGCTCTACTCCGAGCTCCTCGCGGATGACTGAGCTTCTCACCCTATCTCTAAGGGAGACGCCAGCCACCCTCCTGAGGAAACCCATGTTGGCTGCTTGTACCCTGGATCTCGTTCTTTCGGTCAAGACCCAGCCTTCATGACCACAGGTGAGGGTAGGAACGAAAACTGACCGGTAGATCGAGAGCTTTGCCTTCTGGCTGAGCTCTCTTTTCGTCACAACGGTGTGATAAATTGAATGTAATACCGCACCTGCTGCGCCAATTCTCCAACCAATCTCCTGCTCCATTGTCCCCTCACTCGAGAACAAAACCCCAAGGTACTTGAACTCCTTCACTTGGGGTAAGGACTCATTCCCTACCTGGAGTAGGCACTCCATCGGTTTCCTGCTGAGAACCATGGCCTCAGATTTAGAGGTGCTAATCCTCATCCCAGCTGCTTCACACTCGGCTGCGAACCGATCCAGTGAGTGCTGAAGGTCACAGGCTGATGATGCCATCAGGAACATATCATCTGCAAAGAGCAGCGATGAGATCCCCAGCCCACCGAACTGCAACCCCTCCCCACCCCGACTACGCCTTGATATCCTGTCCATAAATATTACAAACAGGATTGGTGACAGAGCGCAGCCCTGGCGGAAGCCAACCCTCACCTGAAACGAGTCTGACTTACTGCCGAGAACCCGGACACAGCTCTCACTTTGGTCGTACAGAGATTGGTGGCCCTGAAAGAACCCCACCCATACCCAACTAGTCCCACTCCTTTGGACTTCCCATTGTTTGGGTGTCAACAACCCAGCTTGGTTTGGTTTGCATGGGTGTTATTTTCCAGTTCCTCTAGCAGTTCAGTTGAGGTCAACAGTGTCCCATCCTTACTGTACACAGCTTGGATGGTTCCCCACTTCCCCCTCCTGAAGTGGCGAACAGTTTTCCAGAAGCACCTTGGTGCCGACCGAAAGTCCTTCTCCATGTCTTCTCCAAACTTCTCCCACACCCGCTGCTTTGCCTCTTTCACGGCAGAGGCTGCAGCCCTTCGGGCCCTTCGGTACCCTGCAACTGCCTCCGGAGTCCTCTGGGATAACATATTCACAGTTCGCAGTTCTGTATACACATGCTCACTGTAATGTTCCAGGGATACACTTGGTCGGTGACTCATCATAGCTGGGGGCGTGGCTTGGGGCGGAGTTGCCATGGGGGAAAACAATCCTTTCCCCCTGAACAGATAACATAGCGTTAACCCAGTATTGCCTACTCAAAAGCACTTCTGCCGGTTGACAGAGAAAGATACAATAAAAAACTGAGCCGTACTGGGTCGGATTGTCTGTACAGCATAATTGACTGGACAAACAACCCAACGGAATGGTCGTTTCCAGACATTTTTTGTTACCTGATTGAGTCTCCAGGTAAGAGACAGCTAATGTTATCTTAGATTTTTTCAATCTGACTGTATGATCAGTAACGTTATCCCATGGTCATCAAGCAGTCTATGGTTATGCCAGGTTCGTAAAAGCTATGATATTAAAGACTAGTATGTCTTAGCATGTTAATAAATGAATTATTCATACATTTCACATGCTAATTCATTATGTATTCCATGTAACTGTTACAGTTTTGACTGTAGCAGCGACGTTGCTCAGTGGTATTAATGCCTATATTTGTCAATGTGTTATATCACACAGGAATCTGCTCGCAGAGCAACATGAAGAATTACAGGTCCCTGGAGGCTCACAGTTTCTTCACCAGTGGCTTTGTGGGAGTGGGGTTACATCACAAAATCCCAGTGAGTGACATTTTTTTATTTAGTTGTGATGTGAAGCCATCTTGAAGGGTTATTGAAAAGCCCCATCAGACCTGGGAACGGGACTGTAATAAGCAACTGCATGACAGGGTAAGTGTTGTAGCCTATCTCGAGTGCCTATGATATTAAGCTTGATATGTTTCCTATGTTGTATTTCCATAACTACTGTTTATGTTTGTTTTTTCAGTCTGGGTGAGTCCTGTTCCCATGTGGCTGCTGTTCTTTTTAAGTTGGAGGCTTGTGTTAGGATGGGGTTTAATAAGGTCCCATGAAGATTTGTGTAAAAAACATTCTGCCTGCAACTTTTTACATCAGCATGGGTAAAAAGGAAAAGAAAAGCCCCAATCCCAATAGCCTCTACTTCACAGCAGCTGCAATTTATGAACATGCTAGCTGACAGATCACCACATGCAGTGGTTCTGAACAGTTTCAGCACTTTTGCTACAACTTCCACAAAGCCATGGTGTTTCAGCCTGCATGAAGGGACTGAAGAGGAGGTGGACAAGGCGGAAAGAGCAACCATCAGCCAGGCATCTTCTGTCAAGTGGCCGATTTACAGCCCCCCTCTCTTGGCTTAAAATTACTCACTGTTTGTTGGCTACGGCCGCTCAACAGGGCTACACGTTGTAAAAAGCCGTGGCCCGCTTGCCTGGTCCTCCGGTACCATTAGCAGTGTTAGCATGGTGGCGTTAGCCAGAACCAGTCACTTTTACTTTACTTTTACTGTCTCTCAATTGTTTCTGTGAGTAACTAACTTGAGTACTCTATATAATTCAATGTGAGTACACAAATGTTAATTAATTTATACTTTATTAATCCCACGAGGGAAATTACAATGTTTTCACTCTGTTGTTATTATTATAATACATATTATACACATGCGTAGTACCTATACGTGCACTAATGGAGAGATGTCAGAGTGAGGGAGAGATGCCAGAGTGGGGGGGCTGCCCATGGAAAGGTGCCTCGAGCAGTTGGGCAGCCTAAAGCCTTTATACATATCATCAATGGGAGGGTTTCACAAATTGTGAAGCTGATTTATATTTGCTAATAATGTTGCAAATAATATGTTGGATTCATATTAAGATATTTTCATTTTTTTGGAAACTTTCAAAAAGTTAACAATAATTTAGGACCCCCTAGGGGTGCCGGACCCCCTGTTGAAGATCTCTGCTGTATCAAGGTCTGAAAATTGCAGTAGTCTAGTCGATAACAGACAAATACATTTTTCACCCTCTATATTACTGAAGGGCCGATAGATATAATTAAAGACATAGATTTTTATGAAAAGCAGACATCATTACTGTATTTAATTTTTTTTGTTATATAACAAAAAGCAATCATGTAAAGTGCAAAAAAAGTCTAAACACTAAGTTCTATATTCTGAATATAACTTTTTATTTTTCGGTAGAAATAGAAATAATCTATCATGATGGAAATGAAACAGCCTAACTGATATTTGCATTTATAGGGTTTGCTCAACACCTGCCTCTATTAAGCCACTTACTCGCTCTCCTTCTTTTGTTTTTGTTTGCGTATGATGGAAAAATTAGTTCCTGTCTGTCAAATCCCGCACAGCTGTCACAACCAATGAAGGAGTCCATTTGTTTCTAGACATTCCCACACTGTGCATTTGCACCAATACTAGGACACAGGGCAGCGTGGGCCAAAAATCAATAGAGATTGGACACAGTCCAGTTCCTGCCTCAATTTTCCTTTCAGCCAGAAAGGCATGCTGGGAGAACAAACCTATAGAGGCAAGAGGAAAACCTGCTTCACCTCCAGATCTTAATAATGTCTGAGTTACAAATGCTGGTGTATTTACAGGTGTTCAGACTTTGTATCAAAGGGGTATAGGCATGTGCTGTGCAGCTGTATGGAGTCCTGCAGCACATCTTCAACCTGAGCCTGAGACTGGAAAAGGCCCCCACACTGTAGACGATGTGATGCCTGGGGGGTGTCAATGAAACAGCCCATTTGTGTGGCGTCCTTTGGTGTTCTTAAACCCCCCTAACAAAGCACAAGAAGACTTTATATTTCACAATTACTGTCTTCCGCCAGATCGTTTATAGATTTCGACGTTTCCGACCGCACTTGAAGGCAGCTTTATTTCACAGGAGAGAGAGAAACGAAACGAAAAGAAACGAATAACACAGCAAGTGCTTTGTTGTTGCAGGAAACATTCAGCTATTGCACAAACTCCTGGGCAGTTTAGAGCTTGTGTTGTTTTTTTTTTTACCCTCATAGAGTTTTAAAACTTTGTTGTGGCAGCGATAGAGGCAGTGATGTTTCCTGTTTCATGTACGGTACTCTCACACTGCCTCAACCCATTGCTCAAAACACACCGACCAGTCTGATAGTCGGAGACATGTTTGGCCACCACAGCGTAACTTGGGGTTGCGTTTCTCCAAAAGTTGACCCATTCTCAACTTATCGCTGCATTTTTTTGGAGTGTCCCCCCTGCGGCAAAACGCATTACCCCCATTCAAAATGAATGGAAAGACCTATGAATGTAAAGACCTATGTTCATATATATATATATATATATATATATATATATATGAACATAGGTCTTTACATATATATATACACTACCGGTCAAAAGTTTTAGAACACCCCAATTTCTTTTGTTTTTTATTGAAATTTTAGCAGTTCAAGTCCAATGAATAGTTTGAAATGGTACAAAGGTAAGTGATGAACTGCCTGAGGTTAAAAAAAAAGTAAGGTTACCCAAAACTGAAAAATAATGTACATTTCAGTATTTTACAAAAAGGCCTTTTTAAAGGGAATAAGAATGTAACAATGTAAAGCTGTTCTGCAGCAATGGAGGTTGATCAAGCTTTGTAAGTTGGTGCTACCAATTCCCACAGGTGTTCCAACTTGTCTGGATTACTCTGTTTGTATAAAAGTATTGTTGGAACACACTGTGGTACCATACCCTCGTGAGCATTATTTGAACAGTATTGTACTGCAGAAAGTAGTGTGTTGCTATAAAAATGGCGGGGAAAAGGCAATTAACAATGGAAGAGAGACAGACCATCATAACACTTAAGACTGTTGGTCTTTCCTACAGAGAAATTGCAAAGAAAGTCAAGGTGTCAGTGAGTACAGTATTCTTCACCATCAAAAGGCGCTTAGAAACTAGGGGAAACTCTGACAGGAAGAGGTCTGGCAAACCCAAAGCCACAACAGAATCAGAAGACAAGTTTCTGAGAGTCAACAGCTTGCGTGATAGGCGGCTCACATGACAACAGCTTCAAGCTCAGCTTAATAGTGGTCGTAATAAGCAAGTCTCAGTTTCACCTGGAAAGAGAAGACTTGGAGCTGCAGGTTTGATAGGCCGAGTTGCAGCAAGAAAGCCATTGCTAAGAAAAAGAGGCTTGCCTGGGCCAAGAAACATCGTCAATGGACTACTGAAGACTGGAAGAAGGTGTTATGGACTGATGAATCAAAATTTGAAATCTTCGGTTCATCACGCAGGATTTTTGCACGCCGTCGAATAGGCGAAAGGATAGTTCCTCAGTGACATTAACTGTCAAACATGGAGGAGGAAGCATGATGGTGTGGGGCTGTTTTGCTGGATCCAGGGTCGGTGATTTGTACAGAGTGAAAGGCACCCTGAACAAAAATGGCTACCACAGCATTTTGCA
Source organism: Perca fluviatilis (assembly GCF_010015445.1). Lineage (NCBI taxonomy): Eukaryota > Metazoa > Chordata > Actinopteri > Perciformes > Percidae > Perca > Perca fluviatilis. Next base: position 1,355,576 of record NC_053124.1, on the reverse strand, counting down.
GCGCCATGCAGTACCCTCTGGTATGCGCCTAGTTGGTCAGGGGTTCATCCTACAGCAAGATAATGACCCAAAACATAAGTCCAAGCTATGCCAGAACTACCATAGGAAAAGAGAACAAGGTGGTAAGCTTAAAAACATGGAGTGGCCAGCACAGTCACCAGACTTAAACCCCATTGAGCTGGTTTGAGATGAACTGGACAGAAAAGTGAAAGCAAAGCAACCTGCAAGTGCCACACATTTATGGGAACTTCTGCAACAGAGTTGGGAAGAACTTTCTGAAGAATATTTGTAGAAAGAATGACATGAGTGTGTTCAGCTGTTATATCTGCCAAAGGGGGCTACTTTGATGAGTCAAAAATTTTGAATACATTTTGGTCTATAAATTGATTCCATGATTTTAACTTTAAAAAATTTAACTTAAATTGTTCATTTGTTCTATTCTTTCATTTCATAGTACAATAAGACATTGAACTGCATGAATTTCAATAAAAACCTGGAATAATTGGGGTGTTCTAAAACTTTTGACCGGTAGTGGAAAGTACTGTGCAAAAGTCTTAGACAGGTGTGAAAAAAATGCTGTAAACTAAGAATGCTTTCAAAAATATAAATAATGATTGTTTTTTTTTATCAATTTACAAAATGCAAAGTGAGCAACCAAAAAAACATCAGTATCACATCAAGATTTTGTGTTACTACCCTTTGCCTTCAAACCAGCATCAATTCTTAGAGGTACACAGTCAGGGAACATTGAGGATCGTAGACGCAGTGTTCGGCCAAGGAAACTTAGTGCAGCAGATGAGAAACACATCAAGCTTATTTCCCTCCGAAATCTGAAGATGTCCAGCAGTGCCATCAGCTCAGAACTGGCAGAAACCAGTGGGACCCAGGTACACCCATCTACAGTCTGGAGAAGTCTGGCCAGAAGTGGTCTTCATGGAAGAGTTGCAGCCAAAAAGCCATACCTCCGACATTGAAACAAGGCCAAGCGACTCAACTATGCACGAAAACATAGGAACTGCAGTGCAGAAAAATGGCAGCAGGTGCTCTGGACTGATGAGTCAAAATTTGAAATATTTGGCTGTAGCAGAAGGCAAGTTGTTGGCCGAAGAGCTGGAGACAATGAGTGTCTGCAGGCAACAGTGAAGCATGGTGGAGGTTCCTTGCAAGTTTGGGGCTGCATTTCTGCAAATGGAGTTGGAGATTTGGTCAGGATTAATGGTGTCCTCCATGCTGAGAAATACAGGGAGATACTTATCCATCATGTAATACCATCAGGGAGGCATATGATTGGCCCCAAATTTATTCTGCAGCAGGACAACAACCCCAAACATACAGCCAAGGTCATTAAGAACTATCTTCAGCGTCAAGAAGAACAAGAAGTCCTGGAAGTGATGGCATGGTCCCCATAGAGCCCTGATCTCAGCATCATCCAGTCTGGGAGAACATGAAGAGACAGAAGGATTTGAGAAAGCCTACATCCACAGAAGATCTGTGGTTAGTTCTCCACGATGTCTCGAACAACCTACCAGCCCAGTTCCTTCAAACACTGTGTGCAAGTGTACCTAGAAGAACTGATGCTGTCTTCAAGGCAAAGGGTGGTCACACCAAATATTGATTTAATTTAGATTTCTCTTCTGTTCATTCACTGCATTTTGTTAATTGATGAAAATAAACTATTAACACTTCCATTTTTGAAAGCAATCTTAGTTTACAGCATTTTTTCATACCTGCCTAAAACTTTTGCACAGTGCTGTATATATATATATATATATATATATATATATATATATATATATATATATATATATATATATATATGAATCTTGATAAAGCAACATTTTAAGTAGTAACAGCAGACTCCATGAATTTTATTATTTTGCTGGCCTTTCACCTTTCTGCTGCCAGATAAAGTCCTCAGACTCAGCTCTATAGTAAATAAATGGCTTATTATGCTATTTTATGATGCAAGGTTAGAAGTAATGTGGAAAAGGTACCAGTGAAGAAGCATTTCATCAAGTGTGGAAATGAACAGATCAGACTGACTGGTTTCTATTGAGGTATTACATTGTTGAAGGAAACACTACTTCATTATACTGTGCAATATAAAATGAAATGCATGATGAAAACTTTAAAGATGCCATGATATGCTAAAGCATGTTTAGAAATGTGTACTTTGATTCATAAGTGAAGATAGAGCGCGCTGGACAATGACTCCGAGTGGTGTTTAATGTTAAACTGCTGAGGGGTTTCATTGGAGCTGGCTAAGCACCGGTCTGCCATCTGGTCAGAGCAGAACTACCTGGCAGAGAGTTTAGGGAGATAGAAAGTAAAGGGAAGGGATGAAACACACACACACACACACACACACACACACACACACACACACACACACACACACACACACACATTTTAGACCAAAAAAAGCACATGACAAAGCACAATTACTATATTAGCCTTAGCACAGCGATGTATAACCTCTTCCCCAGACAGTTGTGTTGGATGTCAGCTCTGCAGGAGAAAAGCAGCTTTCTGAACATTTTGGGGCCTTAAGCCAGGAGTACTTATGCTGTTGCCAGGTGGTACATGGAGAGATTGTGGAGAAGCCCATCAAATAAAAAAAAAAAATATATATATATATATATAAATTTTTTTTTTTTTACACACAGTACAGGCCAAAAGTTTGGACACACCTTCTCATTCAATGCGTTTTCTTTATTTTCATGACTACTTACATTGTAGATTCTCACTGAAGGCATCAAAACTATGAATGAACACATATGGAATTATGTATTTAACAAAAAAGTGTGAAATAACTCAAAACATGTCTTATATTTTAGATTCCTCAAAGTAGCCATCCTTTGCTTTTTTGATAGCGCTGCAAACCCTTGGTGTTCTCTCAATGAGCTTCATGAGGTAGTCACCTGAAATGGTTTTCACTTCACAGGTGTGCCTTGTCAGGGTTAATTAGTGAAATTTTTCCCCTTATTAATGGGGTTGGGACCATCAGTTGTGTTGTGCAGAAGTCAGGTTGATACACAGCCGACAGCCCTATTGGACAACTGTTAGAATTCATTTTATGGCAAGAACCAATCAGCTAAGTAAAGAGAAACGAGTGGCCATCATTACTTTAACAAATGAAGGTCAGTCAGTCCGGAAAATTGCGAAAACTTTGAATGTGTCCCCAAATGCAGTCGCAAAAAACATCAAGCGCTACAACGAAACATGAGGACCGCCCCAGGAAAGGAAGACCAAGAGTCACCTCTGCTGCTGAGGATAAGTTCATCCGAGTCACTAGCCTCAGAAATCGCAAGTTAACAGCAGCTCAGATTAGAGACCAGATGAATGCCACACAGAGTTCTAGCAGCAGACACATCTCTAGAACAACTGTTAAGAGGAGACTGCGCGAATCAGGCCTTCATGGTCAAGTAGCTGCTAGGAAACCACTGCTAAGGAGAGGCAACAAGCAGAAGAGATTTATTTGGGCCAAGAAACACAAGGAATGGACATTAGAGCAGTGGAAATCTGTGCTTTGGTCTGATGAGTCCAAATTTGAGATCTTTGGTTCCAACTGCGGTGTCTTTGTGCGACGCAGAAAAGGTGAACGGATGGATTCTACATGTCTGGTTCCCACCGTGAAGCATGGAGGAGGAAGTGTGATGGTGTGGGGGTGCTTTGCTGGTGACACTGTTGGGGATTTATTCAAAATTGAAGGCATACTGAACCAGCATGGCTACCACAGCATCCTGCAGCAACATGCCATCCCATCCTGTTTGTGTTTAGTTGGACCATCATTTATTTTTCAACAGGACAATGACCCCAAAAACACCTCCAGGCTGTGTAAGGGTTATTTGACCAAGAAGGAGAGTGATGGAGTGCTGCGCCAGATGACCTGGCCTGCACAGTCACCGGACCTGAACCCAATCGAGATGGTTTGGGGTGAGCTGGACCGCAGAGTGAAGGCAAAAGGGCCAACAAGTGCTAAGCATCTCTGGGAACTCCTTCAAGACTGTTGGAAAACCATTTCAGGTGACTACCTCTTGAAGCTCATCAAGAGAATGCCAAGAGTGTGCAAAGCAGTAATCAGAGCAAAGGGTGGCTACTTTGAAGAAACTAGAATTTAAGACATGTTTTCTGTTATTTCACACTTTTTTGTTAAGTACATAATTCCATATGTTCCATATGTCCAATTCATAGTTTTGATGCCTTCAGTGAGAATCTACAATGCAAATAGTCATGAAAATAATGTAAACGCATTGAATAAGGTGTGTCCAAACTTTATATATGTGTGCCTGTACTGTATATATATATATATATATATATATATATATATATATATATATATATATATATATACAGTCCCTTGCAAAAGTATTCACCCCCCTTGGCTTTTTTCATATTTTGTTGCCTCACAACCTGGAATCAACATAGATTGTTTGAGGATTTGCATCATTTAATTTACAGAACATGCTCACAACTTTGAAGATGTTTTATTTATTTATTTTTATTGTGAAGCAAACAACAAATAGGACAAAATAACAGAAAAGGTCAATGTGCATAACTATTCACCCCTCTAAAGTCAATTAGAGTTTTATAATAATAAAGTTTATTATATATATACATTTTTAAGTGACCCCAAACTTTTGACCGGTAATGTGTGATATATACTGTGTCACTTAGAAATTTTCATTCCACTCCATTATAGACAGACTGAGATCAGTTGTATTGTTTTTTAAACCAGGGCAGCAGTTTTCAGATTACATTATGTGCTTACATAATTGCAAAAAGGTTCTCCAATGTTTTCTCATTTAGCCTTTTAAAATGATATCAGATTAGTAAACTGGCCCAGCAGAGGAGCACCTTCAGCAGAAGACTCCTCTCACCCAGATGCACCACAGAGCGCCACAGGAAATCGTTCCTGCCTGTGGTCATTAAACTTTATAACACCTCCCTCAGAGAGTCACACACCCCCTCTCTGTAAGCATCTCATCTCAAACATAGACAATAGACAATCACTTCTCCTTTTTTTTCGCACTATAATCATCTCAACAGACAATTTATAGACAATTTTATATATTATTACTGTATATTTGTTTTTATTATATATGTTTAAAGTATTGATAATATATGTTGTTTTTATTTGTTGTTTGTATATCTGGAGTGGTAACGAAAATAATTTCCCCTGGGATTATTAAAGTATTTCTGATTCTGATTCTGATTCTGAAACAGAATATGCCTTTGGAACATTGGATGAATGGTTGCTGATAATGGGTAATGTAGATATTGCATTAAAGATCAGCCACTTCTTTCTACAACAGTCGAGAACCCTTTTGCAATTATGTAAGCACATAATGTAATCTGAAAACTGCTGGCCTGGTTACAAAAAACAATTCAACTGATCTCAGCTGGTATTCTGTCTGTAATGGAGTGGAATGGAAATTTCTAAGTGACCCCAAACTTTTGACTGGTAGTGTATATAAAATGTATATAAATATATCCATTGTAACACCTCAATGCTAGATATTGCACGTATGTAAGAGTGCTTGAAAACTAGTTAGCAATAGGTAATGGCTGAACGGTTGAAATAATTAGCTCAAAGTATTGCATAAGCGACTGAAATCGTTAGCTAAAAGTAGGTCTACTGACTAAACAGTTTAAAGTGCTCATATTAAGCTAATTTTCAGGTTCATAATTGTAGTTAGATGTTATATCAGAATAGGTTTACGTGGTTTGATTTAAAAAAACACCATATTTTTTATCGGAGTGTCTATTTGCACCCCCAGTACGAATAGCCTCGGCCATACAGCTGAGCTATTCACACCCTGTGACGTAACAACAAAAACACGTTGCTCGCGTGCACCGAAATCATGGCGGACGTTCATCTTCTATGACTGCAGAAACTGGCATATTAGGAAAGTTTTGTCTCTAAAGTTTATAGCAATTGAATTTCTAGTGGAAAATGGATACTACAGTTGCGCTTTCTGTCTTCAGTGAAAGCATACAACTGTTAGTTTATTAGTTAGCACCTATTTTTTGTATACCGTATGGTTACCTAGCAACCGAGGCTTGAAGGCACCAAGTGGTAAACAGTTGTACAACATTCTGTAAGAACTGCTAGGTCAGTGGTTAGAGTATAGAGCTTTGGTCTGGGAGTCTGAAGTTTGATTCCCCAGTGAGGTGAGTTGATAATTTGCATGCAATTGTGCAAGTCAGGGCACGAAAACCCTACTCTGGTTGGGTTGGTTAGGTTTAGGCAAGAGGAGTGGGATTGGTTATGGTTAGGGTAAGAATGTCAGGGTGATAATATTCCAAAAAGGTGTAATACATGAGTAGTATGGATAACTGTGTGTAAATATATGCCAAGGTACTGTAAATGCACAGGGGTGCAAATAGCATACATTGATATTTGTACCAGATGGGGTATTAATAGAACACATTGCTGTGTGCACCGGCGGGGTACGAATAGCATTTATTTCTAATTGCACCAGGGTACAAATAGCTCTTCTAATTGCACCAAGGTACGAAAAGCATACACTGCTAATTGTACCAGGGGTGCAAATAGCCTCACCCTATTTTTACTGTACTGCACATTGCTGTAGCTCCTCTTTTCACCCTGTGTGTTGAGCTCTCTGTTTTAGCTACAGAGTGAGGCATCTCACTTTGTTGGGAGTCGCACATGCGCAGTAGCTAGGTAAGGACTACTAGCCAGTCAGAAGTAGAGTATGAGGGCGTGCTACGCTAGCAGCTAGGCGAGCATTATAACGTGTGTTACAAAGTGACGCACGTTTGTCTCTGAAGTAAAGGCTGGACTACAACAGAGCTGTTTGGAGCAGTTTGTGAACAGTGTTTTCTGTTGGAGATGGTAAGACCCTTTGGGGTGGACTTTGGACTTTTTCACTTTTTAAACCTATAACGTGCACGAAAAAAAAAATATAACACAATAAAGGAAAGGGAAAAAGCCAAAAAGCATAATATGAGCACTTTAAATAATTAGCTGAAGGTAAGACAGAGGACGGCCAATTACTTCATGGCCTAATGGTCCTGTGATAAGATCCAGGAATTTTGGACCGGGATACATGATAACCTATGTCAGATGGCAGGGACCCAGGTTCAATTCAGCCCAAGATTATTTGTTCTGGCAGATGGGTCAATCCTAAACGAGATGTATAAGCACTTAAGAAGCTGGGTCCAGACTGGTTTAATGATAGCCAGACAGATTATTTTAAGGGGATGAAAAAATGAAGGGGTGCCGTCAATTAAGGAGTTGGCTTGTGAGATGGCTAGGGTTAGCCTGGCTGACACCAGACCCATCTCAGTTGTAACTGAGAGTGGTTCTGGGAAAGATTCATTGACAGTTCATTTCCAAAGGGGCACCAACGGACGCCGCTCAAATGCCTCTGGGTGCATTGGATAGTCCAACCAATCAGACCAACGATCTGTGTGACGCTGCGCTTCAGTAGCCGTCATGTTGAATGTAAACAAAAAGCTGCTCACTGTCGCTGCGCTATCGTCGTCAAGTAAAGCCCGCCTCAGTGGTTGTGATTGGTGTAAAGCCCGCCTCAGCAGTTGTGATTGGTGTAAAGCCCGCCTCAGCAGTTGTGATTGGTGTAAAGCCCGCCTCAGCAGTTGTGATTGGTGCCTCGATTTTGGGGACATTGGAAATAGGTTTCAATGGGCTCTTCGCCAGACTGACTTGCAGAGCAAATCTCAAATTTGCCGGAAGTTCGTCAGGGTTTACCCAGGCTAGGCTAGGGTGGCATGTCATGGGGTTACCCCATGCCTTCATTTAAGCCAGTGGTAGCATTGGTCCTAGCATGCTAAGCTAACCCTAGCATGAGCATTAGCATATGACTGGTAGCATTAGCATTACCATTAGCATGTGGGCTAGCATCAATGGACACATGGCTTGTCAATTCATGTTATTTCCTTTCAATGTATTTAACCCTTGTGTTGTCCTTCGGGTCCCAGTGACCCGAAGGACAACACAAGGACTATGTACTTCCGTTTACTTTGTTGAGAATTGCTCTCTAAACAAGGGTTAATACAGCACCTTAGTTCTTGTTTGTACAGCATTTTGGTCAGCTTAAACTGTGTTTAAATGTGTTCTAGAAATAAACTTTACTTACTTACTTTACAAGAAACAGGGTTTAGATAGCAATTCTCAACACTGTAACAAATTTCATGTTAGTTTAACTTGGAAATGCAAGTTCCCTTGCTGCCTTGAAAATCGAAGTTCACTCAACTTAAAGACTGCCTTTGTTTTAACTTAGAAATTAAAGTTAATGAGGTTGATGTAACTACAGTGTTCTAGTTTTGTTAAAGTTGTTCTTTTAGTTGATTTAACATTGTATTACTTGGTTTAACTTCATACTTTAAGTTCAAACAAATCATTTATTTTCTTTAATAATGCAAGAAAATTTCCTTGCCTAGTATAACAGACATACCTTTCTTCTTTATTTCAACTCAAACTTTCAAGTTAAAACAACATAACCACATTTATAGCGGACATACCGTGAGTGGGGCCACCCCAGGGCCCTGTGCAAAATAGCGGCCTCTGTGCTGATCTTGTGTCACTTGACATAAAATGGCCGCTAGTGAAGTGACACACCGCAGATTAATGGCTGAAGAAAGCCAATTACTGCTCAACATCTAACACCGTTATACTCCAGCTCTTCTTACCAAACGTAACAGTCACTTAACTCATGGTTAGAAATTTAAACCAGCACAACAATGAGAATTACCAGGAAACAAAACACTACATTCTAAACACACGTTTAAGAAACGTAATTCATAAAGTTACATTTGTATTTCGAACAAACTGCAAACTTTTCAGCCAATTTTAACAAAACTCTATTTACCGCCTTGCATCATGGGAATTGGCCAGCCAGTTGCAGTCCTGACTGCAATTGGTTGATAACTTAACTTACATACCTAAGTTGAATCAACACATACAGTTTTTTAAATAGTCAACCCAACGAATAAATGCAAGTTTAACTTTCAAAAACTCATAAAGTTGAGTTCAAAATCGACAACTTGTATAAGCTCGTTCAGTTAAAAATGAGAAATAAGTGGACATAACTAAATGGGTCTGTAATATTTTACAGTGAACAAAGTAAAGGGAAGTACATAATCCTTGTGTTGTCCTTCGGGTCACTGGGACCCGAAGGACCACACAAGGGTTAAGTACTAGTCGAAAGAGTAGAAAGCATGATTTGATAAATACGACACATACACAGTTCATTTCATGTCATTTATTTTAGGTTACTGGATTTACCCAAGGTCATTAAATTGTCTCATTCACCTGTTCAAGCTGGGTGCTGGGTCGAAGCGGCAAACAGGAAGTGACAGAGTCCGGAGTAATTTATAGGGGGGAGGACCTGGAACAGTCCAAGTGTAAGCCAGTACAGAGGGGGCGTAATGGAGTGTCTAAGTTTTCTGTTTTTGAGAAGCTTGTTCAGCATATAACATTTAATTTCTGGTTTTATAGTTGGTATCTTGTGTATTGATGTAGCCAGAAATGTTTTGGAATGTTGAGGTAACATGATGAGGTTGATTGATTTCCAATTAACTTTGGTTTGTCTTGTAGGAGGGGCTTCAGGTATAAAGGAAGGAGGCAGAGGCTCCTCGGGAGAGAACAGTTTTGTCCTGGAAGGGTGCAGGTGCTAGAGGTCAATAGTCAGGGCCCGATTTAGGCTTTCGTATTGTTTAGTATTTGTTTAGTATGATAATTTAAATAGTTTGTACTTAGTTTCTTTGTTGTTTTTGTTATTTTTGATATATTTGTGTAATAATTCATCCATGCACTACCGCACTTTCCCCGTGAATGGGGGAGAAATAAAACAAAGCACCCGGTGAAGAACTCCTGAGTCCATGTCTCCTCCTTCCACCGTGGGGCTAAACCTTACAGGCAGTGTTTGAAAAAATATCATATAAACGGTTTGCTAGATTGGAAGTCTACACTAGAAGTACCTAAACTTTCTGGAGGGCTCCTAAGAAGCTTTGTGCTGGGGAGAGACGTATATGATGGACTTATGGTGTTGTCATTATAAATATGTTTATTTAGTTCATGGTTATTGACTATTTTACTATTTAGTTACTATTTTGTTGAATGATCTGGAATATTGTAGTCATATTTTCTTGATTTTTGTCTTGGTGGGTGGTGATGATGCAAGAGGGGGGGGATTTCTTCATGTTGCCAGTTGTTTGTTTTGAAAATGAAAAATTGTTAATCACAAATAATTAGTTGGATGGCAATGGCAATGGATAAACAGTTAAAACATTGACAATCAAGGGTAACTACCGTTTTTTTTCAACCTGGACCCTATGTTCCTATGTTCTTGTGTCTAAGTGACTGATGGGAACAACAATCTTTTACATTGGTCTAGTATTAAGAGAGATCGCTGCAGTCAGCAGCGGAGAAACAAGCTACAATGTGAGTTAATAGGACAATTGTCCAGCTTGTATTTACCTTCACAAAAGTGCTTGTTTTGCCACTGACAGGCTCAGATTAATGCGGACCAGTCAACGCAACTTTACCGCAAATTTGACCAATAACCGTTTCCCGCGACTTCAACCAATCCCAGCAGTCCCACGTGCCAATCTTTGCGTAAGTCGTGACGCTGAGAGCCACTGACCAAGCGGGAGTGAGAATGGGTATATGTAACACACGCACGTCGCTAAAGTAATTTCCTTGTTTCTGATATGAAGACGAGACGTGTGTGACTCGAACATCTCACATTGACCAACAAAACGTACAGCGAAAGACCGTGCAAAACATTTCAGACCGTCTTGCCATCCTGTATACATTTTAACATCACTGTACGCTGTAACGATTTCAACGCAGATCAGACGTACAGGATGACCTAAATTGAGGACAGCTACACTCGTTATTGTAAGTGCAATGATAAGTTAAAGTCCAATAAGTCCTTTATCAAATCGTATGAATGTGTCTCAGGCCAGGAAAGGAAATTAACTAACAATGTAAAGATCCACAAGTCACTGACACATATGTTCAAATTTGATTAATTCAATAAATTATAATTTTTTGTCTTAAATCCATCAGCCATTTTCATATTATACCAACATTTGCAGCATCCTGAGCCTTCTTGGTAAGATTACTAGGAACACTCAGCCCACAGTAGTTTTATTCTCCCCGAAACAAGTTTCCTTTTTATTTTAAAAGAAGTATACCAAAATGTTTTTTAAAATCACAACTTTTTTTTGCAATTTTCACTGTCTCTCGCAACTTTATTGCAACAAAAATATAAAAGACATTGCAACTTTTATTGCAATTTTTTACAAAAGCTCCCGCAAAATCAAGCATTTTGGGCCGCAACAATCTCAAAAAAGGCAGCAAAATCCTGGAAGGACTGATAAAATAATTGTTTATTTAAATGGAGCCTGGTGGGTTTGGCGATAGCAATTTTGGGGATGTTTTTATGTTAAAAAAAAGATCCTTCTATTTAACAAAAAGGTCTATCTCTGTAGGGATGCTTTCCATAATGTTTTCAGACTCTTAGAATAATAATCTGAGCATGTCAGTGGCAAGCACTTTTGTGGACTTAAATAGAAATTGAAGGTGCTCAATTGCCTGATAACTTACACAGATTGTTGTTCCCATCAGTAACTTGCACACAGAAACATAGGAAAATAGGGTCCAGGTTGAAGAACAAAAAAAACAAAGTTACCCTTTAATACATGCATTGCTGGATTTTCTAGGTGAACTTAAATTCAAACATATACAGTACATACTCCATTAAAAATGTTGTATGTAACTAATCACATCAAATATTTCAGGGTAACCAATCCACCCCGGTTAGATAAATAGAAGTAGTAAAATAAATTTGAAAAGTCTTTAACGAGCGCAACAAATTAATTTATATTGTTAAAAAAAAGGGACATTTGCTCTTTGTCGTGCTTTGATTTTCCATCAAAATTCACAAAGGATATCTAACCGAAGCAACAACAAAAAAACTACTTTCCATTTCTATGGTCAAATTGCATCCACATAAGATCAAAGTTGTACTGACCTTGGTGACTTTTATTTTTGCTATGTGTTATTTAATAATATGACAGATGATGGGTAGTCTTATGAATTGTATTTGATGTAAGTGAAGCTGTAGAAATATCCCTTATTCTCCAAGATCCTTATCTGCCCATGTTGACCCTCACCTTGGACATAACAAATGATTCAGATAGCTCACAGTGACTGCACAGACAGCTGATGCCATGTGAAGCCTGTCACAGGTCACTTCCTGAAGGATCTTTCTTATTTTCTTTTCCATATGAAGAGCACATGGATCTGTAGCTGAAGAACAGTGGAAGAAACCAAATGAAGCAGGAAATGCATGCTTTTGTTCCCTGGCAATGGCTTTATACTGTAAACATGAGTGATCATCCACAGCTGTTACTAAATAAACTGCAGCCATAGCATGGTAGAGAATTATATTTTACATTTTACAATTTACATTTTACTCAATAACAGGGCAGGAGATACTTCTATATATTTGCTATTTTAAAATAGGCCAACAACATACAATATACATACAAAATAAAATGAAAAAAGCATAAGGCCTTTATTTGATAGGACAGCTGAATACATGAAAAGGGAGAGAGACATGCAGCAAAGGGCCACAAGTCGGAGTCGAACCCACGGCCTTTGTGTTGAGGAGTGAACCTCTATATATGGATGTGCATTCTACCAGGTGAGCCACCCAGGTGCCCCAGCAATTAATATTAACACATTTTGAACTGATTATGGCATCAAATGTGTAATGATGTTTAGACAGTGATGCAGTTTTAATAGTTGTTTTAAGTTTTGATGGTTAAAGCTATATTGCGTAGTTTCTGTCACCCCCATGAGGAATTCTAATTAACGACAACACCACTGTCAGCGCGTCCACGTGATACAAGCCTTCGGTGACCATGCAGTTGCTAGTAGCCAAGGAGGTCACGGAGGATTCAAAAAGATGTTGGACTCTTCAGAAGAGGTCATTATCTTCACTCGAGTTTCTGCCCGCGTAAATGCACCTAACGCCCTCGCATGCACTGCCTCTCCACGAACAAAGTGATATCGTTTATATGGATGTGGTTTAATGTTGCGTTACATGACTCATTCCTTCTGTAAAGCAGTGCCTGTGTTTGGATCTCTCCTCCGAGCAGTCCCCCCCCCCCCTCCCCATTCACTCACACACTGCAACATGGAGAGACACAGCGCCGCCGGTCCAAACTGCTGACATTTGTCTACAGTTTTAATTGTTATTAACACAGCTGATAAGTATGAGAGGGAAACCTGTATTGGCACCACTGTTTCCGCTGGTAACTCTCTGTTATTGCGGCCGCCACGGCGAAAAACACATTAGAAGTTATGAAATGCAACTAACTTCAGTTTGTTGAATAATAGCGTGTGAGACGGAGCCTGCTTGACCTGGGCGAGAGATGTGACCCATGGCCAGAATATCATAGTTCATAAAAATGCAGCGCAGTGACGATACAGACATTTCATAGCCTACACAAGACGTGTTACGCCGCTGACCCGCCAAAGTGCATTCGACCTGTGCTGGACCCATTCATAATGAGTCAGCCGTCACTCTGTGAGTAGTATACGCTTCAGTCCATCACACTCCCCCTCTCTCCCTCTGTCTCCCTACGTCTGTCTGTTTTTTGTTTGTTTGTTTTTTTAAAGATTTCGGCCTTTATTTTGATAAGACAACTGAAGACATGAAATAGGAGAGAAGGGGAATGACATGCAGGAAAGGGCCGCAGGTCGGAGTTAAACCTCTATATATACTGAGCTATCCGGGTGTCCTCTTTCTCTTTTAATAGTCTGTTATTGTTGTTGAAAACAAGTGAAGGAGCTTTCTCAGAGATATATATTTTTATAATATATCCTAGGCTATTTATTTCAGATAACTTTCATTTACATGTGTTGCAGCTGTATATTTTTAAACTGGTAAAGGAAACCCTTTTATTTATGTTTTAATAAAAGAGCTTGTGAAAAGTGGCTTTAACTTAAAACTGAACATTTAGCCCACTTTGTAAAAAAATACAGAGCTATATATCGTGTATTGCCATTCGGCGTTAACGGCATCGTGAGGAAAAATTTGGGTGCATCTAAATTTTGTGCTGGTGCACCTAAATGAAAAAGTTAGGCGCACCAGTGCAACCAAGGCAAAAAGTTAGTCTGGAGCCCTGTTGTCATACTGAGAAATACAGAGAAAGTTGTGTGGAGCTGATAGTCTTGATAAGCTTGAACGTAACGTATGTACATTATTATAAAAAGGTATGCACTAAAGCTTTAAAGAAGCTGTATTTGGTTTGTACAGGTAGGTGTTAATCCTGCTCGGCTCTAGACTTGCTGCACCTCTGCTGGTCCTGTTCTGTTAGCTGCAGGGTCATCAGGCGGGGACCACTGTTATTAGATGTTGTACCCCTTATCCCAGGAACTTCTCCTGGTGTAAAGGGCAGTGAACAGGGAAGTCCCGCTGACAACCCCTGCAGCGTACCTACCTTAGGAGTTGCTAGCTATCCATGTCTTATCCCACCTTCTCAGCCAGAGCCAAAAGCTTGCCTTCTTAGCCTCTTTGGGTACCTGCGTGGTAGATTTCTGCAGTCCTCTTCCCCTTAGCCCCAGGTCTTTGAGTAGGCATGTTGTTGAGTCTCCCATGAAGCCTCTAGTGCCAACCTCTTTTGATTTGTAACACAAAGTGGAAACACAAGGAAGACCATAGAACCAAGACTTTATGGGATCTTACAAGTTTATGTTATGGAAAGCTCTAGGTTCAGGTTTGAGTTGAAAAAAACCTAACAGTTACCAACAGTAACTGAAAAACCTCCTGTCAGAGAGAGATATGGTGTTATATTTATATGTATTATGCAACACAGTAATAAAGGAAGAAAAAAATCTGGACAATCTGGAAGTGTGCAGGAACAACAATAAAACTAAAGGCTTACTACTGCAGGAATATGTAATTTGAGTCAGTTAGGCCTATTGCCAGACCTATACTACTACTATCTCCACAGCTCTGTGGAGTAAAGTCTGGCTACACTACAGATACATTCTGGGATAGGAGAAAAAAATGCTCTGGGTTGTTTGCATTTATTTAAACCAATCACAATGGTCTTGGGCGGCACTAAGCTCTGGACGCAGAGACGGTGGCTCTGCTAAATAGTCTCAGGAAGGAACTTGTTTTGGTGGAACATGTGCATATTTAACCCAGTCTCACAGCAGTTCGTAAAATGTTCACGTAATTTAATCTATTAATTTGTGTACACAGACACGTTTATCTCGTTTTTTTTGTGATGATCAGCACGTTTTTTAAACTAATGTATTTCAATGGGAAGCATCTTTGGTGATCACAGCACGCACACAGTACGGTCTTATTATCAGTGAAATATTACAGTATGCTGTAAGACAGAACAGTAGCCTATGATATGAACCGTGCTGGACGCATTCAAAGCCCATATCCCACAATGCAATGCAGGCATTCATATCAGAGAGTCAGACAGCGATCAGCGGGTCTTTAATGCCTCAATGTACATATTTAATCAGTAATATTCCAGAAGTGACGTAGTAATTACTGCTCGGCAGATAGGAAAGATTGCTGCACGTTGTACGTGAGAATTTATACAATAAAAAAACAAATAATAAAAAAATTGTGTTTTATGCTAAGCACTTTGATTTGCCTTGCCGCAGAAAAATACCAGGCCTATATAAAAGACCTACATTTCAGTGTTCAGAAATACATACTTGTACTGTTGTGAAAAACAATAAATAAACTATTTACAAAGAGAACCATGTTTTATTTTATTTTCCATGCATCGTTATTTAAAAACGTTCTAATTTTGCATTGTGGGATATGGGCTGTGAACGCGTCCAGCTTGACTCATATCGTAGTGTTCTGTCTCACAGCATACTGTAATATTTCACTGGTAATAAGACCTAAATAATATTATTAAAATAAAGAAATGAATACCATGATAACATCTAAAGAAATGTAGATGTAGCATTATAGTTTTAAAATTATAAAAAAAAAAAAAAAGCAATCCAGCTTTCCTGGCAATAAGACCGAAATAATAACATTAAAAGAAATACATAAACCGTGATAAGAACTGTTATTGGCCTAAAAATACCAATAATAGCACAGCTGCATCCAGCTTCTCTGCTGCAGCCCGACTGGCAGAAAGAATTGTGCTGTGATCATGAAAGATGCTTCCCATTGAAATACATAAGTTTAAAAAACATGCTGATCATCACGAAAAAAAACCGAGATAAAAGTGTCCATGTAAACGAATCAATAGATTAAATTACGTGACCGTATCATGAACTGCCGTGAGACTGGGCTGGCATATTAAATGAAGTTAACTGTTCACACGATACAGTAATGTGAACTTTATAAATGAGCTGATACATGGTTAAACCTCATTAATACCTTACCAGTGTATCTCTATCTGAACTTGGTCCACAGCAATCCCACCAATCAGTCCCAAAACGTTCCAGTTAGAGAGGAAATGTCCTAAACATTTTCAATGTAAATCTTGACAATCATTCACTGAAAGAACCAAGCAGACCTGCCTTGTTAAACTCCAGATGTTCTTAAAAACTGGCCAATTTTTTGTTTTTCACATTAGCCTGCTAGCTCAGATGTTGCTCTTGTTGTGAATCCAGACTACGCCTATGACCAGTGTCTACTTTGATCTACTGTCATCAAGAGCTCATTTAGACGTTATTGGTGCAAGTAAACAAACTGATTTGCAACTCATAACATTAATAACATCAGGATCTCAGGGTGGAAAATGATATAACCTCATCTGTATGTGTAAGTCTGTAGAGAGTATGGCTCCTGTCAGTTTCTCTGAGCAGTGGTGGCCTAAAGGTTAGAGAAGCAAGCTTATGAACGGGAGGCTGTTGGTTCAATTCCCAGACCGGCAGGATAAAAAAATATCTAGGTGGGGAAAATGAAAGAGCAGTGCTTGTCCCTACCTCATTACCACCACTGAGGTGCCCTTGAGCAAGGCCCTTAACCCCAAAACTGCTCCAGCACAGCTGCTCAATGACCAGCAGATCAGGGTGTTCCTGCAAAAGAGGGGCTTCTCTGTGCTGTGTTTATGGTGCATAGTTCATAGTAAATTTATAGTTACTTTCATACAGTAAATAAATAGACAATGTATTTAAAGTAAAAGTTAAAATGGGATGGTGATGTAATAGTTAAAAATAATATTAGTCCATTGTTGTTTGTTTTTTGTTCTGTCATGGAAATAAAGTTCTGTGTTGTGGTTTCCACGGCTACGGAATTTGTTAAAGGACTAGGGAAATCTAACATGAGCACATGTTATGGAGCTCTGCTATGTTGGAGTTGCACTGTTGATGTCGGAGGCCTCATTTATTTATTTATTCTTTTTTTTTTGGTTGATGGTTATTTAAGGTCATGATATTACATACTCTGGTACAGTAGGTGGCGGCATGCACCTTAACGTTGGTTTGTAGCCCGCCAATAAACTAAAGAAGAAGAAGAAGAAGAAGAAGAAGAAGTCGGAGGCCAAGGCAGACAGTAAAGAGACTTTAAAGGACTTCAAGAGTTTAAGAACCTCTTTTCAGGACAAGCAGCCAACGAGGTATTTTATCTTACATGTAAAGCTTTATTTATATTCGCGCAAAGTGCAATTTGTGTTTTTATTTGCTTTGGTACTGTATTATTTATTTGACGTTCTTACTATGTTCATTCCCATATAGTTCTCACGCCGTGACGTGGATGCACGTTCAAAGAACCAACCTGTGTCTGTGTTGTTGTGAAGAGAGCTACAACACGGGTAGGAGAGACTACAAGACCGCCGCACACACGTCTCAATCAAAACTAACTAACTGTCAGGATAAAGAGTCACAAATAACTGGAAACTAGGACTGTTTTTGGGTATCAGCTCACTTTTTATGGAAACCATTTGAACAGTGTATGAAATAATTATGGCAGTATAAATAGAGCGAGGCCTTTCTGATGAAAAAAAAAAAGGTCTCAGATGTCTGTGTAAATCAACAAATAGTGCATTTTGTTCTACAAAATCAAAAGTGAAGCCAAATAAAACAAAAGCAGAGCATTAAATGTAAAGTTATATTTCTACACTAAGGAGTTTTAATAAGTGACAAAAAGCAATTAGAGATCTGCAGAACCAAGCAAATCATTCTTGAAGTCTGAGCAGCAGACATTCTTTAGACTCAGATGAACCTCTGGATTTCAAAGTAGAGAAGATATAATGTGTGCGAGGAATGGACCACAGTGTCAGTCATCACACAACTCACCTTATGACTCAAAATACTGTGTGCGAGCACTTTCTAACCCCCAGTCAGAAGACATCTAATTGCTAATCTATAATCCTTTTAATACGCTTTTGCCTTTTTCCGATTGATCCTTTTCCAACCGGAACAGCAGCACCGGGGGCTACATTAATCCTGTTATTGAAAGCCTGGAGTGTGGCTCTAGAAATCCGAATAGCTCTTTTACCCTTGTCACCCAGGCTCCCCGCCCATTGGGTCCCCTGTTATTGTTTGTAATTGATTACCACATCAAAATGAAACAAAAGGACCATAAGACAACAAGGGCTATGTTCAGAAGAGAGGGATTTTTCTCGGCATTGTATCTGTTGCCTAATCTTTCCTCTTCAAAGTGCAATATGTATTGCAGTATATACTGTAAGTCAAAAGACTCCACCATTCATGTCATTTAAGCACATGTAAGGTGACTCTTAAATGTGGTAAGGGACTGTACAAAAATGATTTAGGTGATAATGGAGAGGGACAAAACTGCAAATATATATATAAAAAAAAAAGTATAACAGGCTACAACGGTTCTAACTTGTAACCATCAATAACTAAAATAGAAAAAGGATCAAGTATTTGAGATTATATATAATATATATATATATATATATATATATATATATATATCAAAGGTTATTTAAAACTAATACCAGCAATTGTTTCCACTGACAGCAATGGACCAGAAACCAAGTAGATACTTAAATTAACACTTTATTTAAAACTGGGTAAAAGAGAAGATAAAAACAGTTCTCCGGATTTAAGAGGTAATAAAACAAAGTCCATCGATGTCAGTCCAAGCTTCCACAATTTCCAAGTCCATGCGTCATAGTCTGTTCCATAAGTAGGTCATGAGAGGGGCGGCCGATTCCGTCGGAGGTAGGCTGGGCTTCTCTTCCCCTACGCCACTCCGCGTTGTGATACCCACACTGGAGGCACTGGGAGGTATAAAGACAGCGCTTAGTCAAGCATACACAAAAGGACAGTTCTTCTCCACACGCCCAGAGCATGTAGCTAAAGGACTTTCCTTTACTTATCTGTACACAGGCGTTGAATCTGTCACTCACGTGGCTGCATCCCTCCTGCTGCTTCGGCCTCTGTCAATGTGTCCCAATCTGCAGCACTTCCTTCTCCGTCATTGTGTTTCTGCTCAGTGTTCCTGCCTCCTCATCCGTGTTCGTGGCCATGTTACTGTCCTGTCTTTCGGTCCCTCTCGCTCCGTGGTAGGGGTGGCGCGGGACTACCTCTCGCTGTCGGACCATCTTCCTGGTTTCCGTTCCGCTGTCGACCACACGTCTCACTGCATAGCATCCCCCTGCACGCCCGTAGAGCGTCAGCACAGGCCTCGCAGATCCCGACCGTCCTCTCGTCCAGCCTCACCTCCAGCCCTGTCCTCGGTCCTATCCACCACCAGTCCCACGCCACCTGAGGCCCACATTTTACCACTCTTGCCCTTACTGCTCCCTTCGTCCCTGCTCCACTGCTCCCTGTGTCCCTTTTCCCTTCTGTTTCCTGTTGTCTCTTTTCACTACTCTGGTCTCTCTGCCACACCTGTCTTCCATCAGTTCCTAATGAGTTTGACCTGTCTTTACTCAGCCCATCAGTCCAGGCCTTGCTGAATCAAAGTCAAAGGGAGGGGGCGTGGTCTGGCCATGGTAAACAGTTCATTCATAATCACAGGAGGAGTTCACATGGAGATACACTGGTAAGACCCAACTACCATGTATCAGCTAATTTAAATAGTTCACGGTACTGTATTGTGTCAACAGTTAACTTCATTTAATATTGGATGTGGAGTTTTCTTTTGCGGGGTGCAAATGTTCCATCAAAACAAGTTCCTCCCCGAGACTATTCTGCAGAGCCACCGTTGCTGCGTCGGGAGCTTAGCACCGCCTATGACCATTGTGATTGGTTTAAAGAAATGAAAACAACCAAGAGCATTTATTTCTCCTACTCCCGAGAATGTATGTATGTATGTAAGTCGTGTTTGGATTGTACTGACTGGGATGTGTTCAGGACTGCTACCAACAGTCTGGATGAGTACACAGAGGCTGTGACATCATACATCAGCTTCTGTGAGGACTGCTGTATTCCATCAAGCACCAGGGTGAGTTACAACAATGACAAACCCTGGTTCACAGCCAAACTCAGAAAGTTAAGGCTGGCTAAGGAAGACGCGTTCAGGAGTGGGGACAAAGACAGATTTAAAGAGTCGAAGTACACGTTTAGCAAAGCAGTGAAGGAGGCTAAACGACGGTACTCTGAGAAACTCCAAAACCAGTTCTCAGCTAACGACTCTGCGACTGTCTGGAAAGGACTTAGGCAGATCACCAACTATAAGCCTAAAACCCCCCACTCCTTCAATGACCGACACCTAGCCAATGACCTGAACGAGTTCTACTGTCGATTTGAAAGACAAAAGGACAGTCCTGACACCATCCCCCACGACACCTCCCTACAGCTACAGCCACTGTGCATCACCTCCACCTCCCTCACCTCAGCAGGGTCCTGGGCCCCCCTACCAATGCCCTCCTTAAAGGTCTCCACCTCCACCCCCCTACCCACCTCAGTGATGACTCTCTCCATCCACGAGAGGGACGTCAACAGACTCTTTAATAATAATAATAATAAATTGAATTTATATAGCGCTTTTCATGGACTCAAAGTCGCTTTACAGGGCAGGGTAGATTATAAAAACATAAAACAAAACGAAAAAAACAAAAAAAGTAGAACAAAACAAAATTCAGATGAAAAAGGGAGGGGGGCGGGCTATGGGTAGGCAGAGTTGTAGAGATGGGTCTTGAGGCGGGACTGGAAGATGGTGAGGGACTCAGAGGTGAGGATCTCTTGGGGGAGGGAGTTCCAGAGCCTGGGAGCTGCTCTGGAGAAGGCTCTGTCCCCAAAACTGCGGAGTTTGGACTTTTGGATGGAGAGGAGACCGGCTGAGGTGGATCTGAGGGACCGTGAGGGTTGGTAGGGGGAGAGGAGGTCAGTGAGGTATGAGGGGGCCAGATGGTGGAGGGCTTTGTAGGTGAGGACCAGGATTTTGTAGGTGATCCGGTGGGAAATAGGAAGCCAGTGGAGTTGTTTTAGGACAGGAGTGATGTGGTGCCAGGATTTGGAGCGGGTAATGAGGCGGGCGGCTGAGTTCTGGACCAGTTGGAGTCGGTTGATGTTGGTAGAGCTGATGCCAAGGAGAAGTGAGTTGCAGTAGTCCAGTCGGGAGGAGATGAAGGCGTGAATGAGTCTTTCAGCAGCGGGGGGTGTGAGAGAGGGTCTGATTTTGGCAATGTTGCAGAGGTGAAAGAAGGAGGTTTTAATGACTTGACGGATGTGAGGCTCAAGGGAGAGGGTGGAATCAAAGATCACGCCAAGGTTGCGGGCCTGGGGAGATGGGGAGACAATGGTGCCGTCCGATGGTGAGAGTGGGATTATTGGTTTTGCTAAGTGTGGATTTGGCCGCCGATCAGAAGGAATTCTGTTTTGTCGCTGTTGAGTTTGAGGAAGTTGTGTTGCATCCAGGTTTTAATAGCTGACAGACAGGAGTTGATGTGGGAGAGGGGAGGATTGGTGGGGGGATTTGGTGCTGAGGTAGATCTGGGTGCCCATCAGCATAGCAGTAAGCCAGGTTGAAGTGGCGGAGTATCTGACCAAGAGGGAGGATGTAGATGATGAAGAGGAGGGGGCCAAGTCGCCGAGCCTTGGGGAACACCTTGAGTGACTGTGGCTGTGGCAGAGGTGTGGTTGTGGAGAGAGATGAAATGGGATCTGTTGGATAGGTAGGACGACGCCAGCTGAGTGCAGTACCTTCGATACCGGAGGTCTTTGCAGTCTGGTGAGCAGGATGTTTTGCATGACGTATCGAAGGCTGCACTCAGGTCGAGGAGGATGAGGATGTTGAGGGAACCGGTGTCAGCAGAGGTGAGGAGGTCGTTGAGGACTTTTAGGAGAGCAGTTTCTGTGCTGTGTAGGGGGCGAAAACCAGATTGAAGAGGTTCGAATAGGTTATTGGCATGAAGATGGGTTTGTAGTTGTGAGGCAACTATGCGTTCCAGGGTTTTAGACAGAAAGGGGAGGTTGGATATTGGACGGTAGTTGTTGAGAGAGGAGGGATGCAGACCAGGTTTTTTAAGGATTGGGGTGACAGCAGCAGTTTTGAAAGCAGAGGGGACAGTTCCAAGGGACAGTGAGGAGTTGAAGAGGTTAGTGAGGTAGGGGCATAGGACCGGGAGGCAGGACTTCAGGAGTGGAGTAGGGAGGGGGTCAAGGGAGCAGGTAGTGGGTTTGGAAGAGCTGATGAGTTTGGAGATTTCAGGAGGAGTGACTGGGTCAAACTGGGAGAGGAGGAAGTGTGGAGGAGGGGTCGGGAGGTCTGGAGGGATGGGGAGAGGAGGGTCCAAGGTAGGTGCTGGAGTAGATCCTGGGAGGTCAGATACAGGGGATAGAGATTTGTAAATGAGATTGATTTTGTCAGTGAAAAGGTGGAGGAATGCGTTGCAGAGATCCGGAGTAGAGGTAAGGAGGCTGTTGGTCCGAGGCTTGATGAGGTTGTTCATTGTGGAGAAGAGGGTTCTGGGGTTTTGGCAGGGGTCGGTGAGGATGGTGGAGAGGTAGGCAGATTTGGCAGCAATGAGGAAGTCTTTAGGAGACAGAATCCCAGGAAAGCTGCTGGACCGGATGCTGTCTCCCCATCAAGCTTGAAGCACTGTGCTGATCAGCTGTCTCCAGTGTTTACAGACATTTTTAACACCTCACTGGAGACATGTCACGTGCCAGCCTGTTTCAAGTCCTCAACCATTATCCCTGTCCCCAAGAAGCCAAGGACCACAGGACTTAATGACTTCAGACCCGTCGCCCTGACCTCTGTGGTTATGAAGTCCTTTGAGCGCCTTCACCGACCCCCTCCTGGACCCCTGCAGTTTGCCTACAGAGCCAAGAGGTCTGTAGACGATGCAGTCAACCTGGCCCTTCACTACATCCTCCGGCACCTGGACTCTGCAGGAACCTACGCCAGGATCCTGTTTTTGGACTTCAGCTCTGCCTTCAACACCATCATCTGCTCCAGGAGAAGCTCTCCCAGCTTGGTGTGCCTGACTCCACCTGCAGGAGGATCACTGACTTCCTGTCTGACAGGAAGCACTATGTCAAGCTGGGGAAACACGTCTCCAACTCACAGTCCATCAGCACCGGATCCCCTCAGGGCTGTGTTCTTTCGCCTCTGCTCTTCTCCCTGTACACCAACAGCTGCACCTCCAGTCACAAATCCGTCAAGCTTCTGAAGTTCGCGGACGACACCTCCCTCATCGGACTCATCCCTGATGGAGACGAGTCCGCTTACAGGTCGGAGGCTGACCACCTGGTGAAGTGGTGCCACCAAGACAATCTAGATCTCAACGCTCTAAAGACAGTGGAGATGGTTGTGGACTTCAGGAAGAACCCAGCCCCACCTGCCCCCATCACCCTCTGTGGCTCCACAATTGACACTGTGGAGTCTTTCCGCTTCCTGGGAACTATAATCTCCCATGACCTTAAGTGGGAGCTGAACATCAGCTCCACAAAAAAAAAAAAAAAAAACAACACCCCACCGCAACTAAAGAAATTCAAGACACTGTCAAAGACAAATGATGGTGCACTTCTACACAGCAATCATTGAGTCCATCCTCACATCCTCCATCACCATCTGATACGCTGCTGCCACTGCCAAGGACAAGGGCAGACTGCAGCGTGTCATTCGTTCTGCAGAGAAGGTGATTGGCTGCAATCTGCTGCCGCTCCAGGACCTTTACGCCACTAGGACTCTGAAGCGTGCTGGAAAGATTGTGGCTGACCCCTCCCACCCCGGGCACAAACTCTTTGAGCCACTCCCCTCTGGCAGGAGGCTGAGGTCCATCATGACCAAAACCTCACGTCACATGAACAGCTTTTTCCCCTCCGCCACTAGCCTTATTAACAACGCCCGGAAACCACCCTGACTCTCCACCTGGCTCTTCATGCCACTGTTCTCTCTCTACTGTAATGCTCTTTGCTTTTTATTTATTATTATTAGGGGTCCAAGCCCGAGGGGGCATGGGAACCGCGTAATTAATGCAAGGCATCGCGGTTCACAGCTCCAATGGAGCGTGGAACCCTATTGTTTTTCTAAGGGTTTTTATTTTTATTCTTCTCTTCCATTATTCTTCTCCGCCTAAAACTCCGACTGCAGCCTAAACCGTACATGGTGGGGGGTTGCAATTTTCAGGACTGGTCCAAAACCCCGCAAGGACCTCAGGCGCAAAAATTGACCCATTTCCACCACTAGGTGGCGCTATAGCAGACAAAAACGCGTTTGGCCCTATAACTCCCACACTGTACACCCGACATTCAAAAACCAGATATCCACGCGTTCCCTGGATCCAACCGAATCACGTGATATAGGCCACGCCCATTTCCGTGATTTATCAAAAACCTACTTTTTCGAACTCCTCCTAGACCGTGTGACCGATCTGCACGAAACTTGGAACATAGCATCCCCAGACTGACATGACAAAAAGTTATAAAAGGAATTTTTGTACGATAAAAATTGCGCATATAACGCACAAACTAATTTGTGTAGCTAACTATGAAAACACCAACTTTGCCATATCTCAGCCAAAATAAATGCTATCAACCCCAAACTTTAGATTATTCTTTGCCATGACCCTCTGGAGGTATCCCATGCGTTTTACGAAAATTGGTTACTAGGGGGCGCTACAACTACAAAAAGTTTATATCTCCTGAAAGGCTCATCAGATTTATACAAAATGTTCCACCACTAGGTGGCGCTATAGCAGACAAAAACGCGTTTGGCCCTATAACTCCCACACCGTACACCCGACATTCAAAAACCATACATCCACGCGTTCCCTGGATCCAACCGAATCACGTGATATAGGCCACGCCCATTTCCGCCTAGACTTTTATGCGTGAAAAATCGTGATTTATCAAAAACCTACTTTTTCGAACTCCTCCTAGACCGTGCGACCGATCTGCACGAAACTTGGAAAATAGCATCCCCAGACTGACCTGACAAAAAGTTATAAAAGGAATTTTTGTACGATAAAAATTGCGCATATAACGCACAAACTAATTTGTGTAGCTAACTATGAAAACACCAACTTTGCAATATCTCAGCCAAAATAAATGCTATCAACCCCAAACTTTAGATTATTCTTTGCCATGACCCTCTGGAGGTATCACATGCGTTTTACGAAAATTGGTCACTTGGGGGCGCTACAACTACAAAAAGTTTATATCTCATGAACGGCTCATCCGATTTATACGAAATTTGATGCGTACCATCTGTCGCCAATCCTAAATCCATCCCTAGAATGGAGTACCGAGGGGTCAAAGTGGGCGTGGCCTATGGGACCCAATGTGACCCAACTCTAGATTCACCACTTACAATAATGTGAACAACTTTAAATTTACAGGGTAGATGGACAATGGGCCATGGATCACACCTACCAAAAATTACACATGTGGACCACTAGGTGGCGCTATAATAGTTTTTTGTCATTAACTCCCACAATACACATTGCACATTAGAAATTCTTACATCCACGTGTTCCTTGAATCTAGCTGAATTACCTGATATAGGCCACGCCCATTTCCGCGCAAAAGTCTTTTCGCAATATCGCGCAATGTGCAAAACCAACTTTTTCGAACTCGTCCTAGGCCGTGCGACCGATCTGCACGAAACCTGGTAGATAGCATCTCCAGATGGACCTGACAAAAAGTTATTGAAGGAATTTTGCTACGTTAAAGTATGCGCATTTGACGACAAAACAACTTTTCCTAGCTAGCTACCACACACATATCATATCATATCTCGGCCAAATTAAATGTTATCAGCAAATAAGTTGAGGTACTTGTCCACGATCTGACGACGATGCTCTGTACCAAATTTGGCGAAGATCGGCCTTTAGGGGGCGCTATAAGCAACGTTTATTTGTTTCGCCCACTAACTCAATGCATTTCAATGGGAAATTTGCAATTGCAATATCTCTGCCACAGTAAAAGCAATCAACACAAAACTTGTGCTCATTCGGCATGCCGCTCTGAGGCTCCGTACCAAATTTGGCGAAGATCGGCCATTAGGGGGCGCTATAATCAACATATAAGTGTTTTGCCCTGTTAATCATTGTTAATGGAATATTTGCAATGGGAATGTATCAAAGACCTTGCAGCTCACACTTCTCAATATTTACTGATGTTTACCTCCTACCGTAACGTTTTGGTTTTCGCTTTCGCGTGCTCCCCTGGTGTTCTACAATAAACAAACTTCTTAACAACCTGACCACCTCCCCTGCTCTTTCAACCACCACACCTGCCGGTACCTCCACCCTCTAAGTCACTCTATCATTTCTCTCTGCTGTCCCCTGTGGTCAGGGGGGTTAAGAAGTTTGTTTATAGTAGAGAATTGTTAAAAGCAGTCTGTATATGAATGGAGATGAACTGTTAACCACTACATTTGCAATGGCAGAGTACCGTAGACCTCGTGCATCAAACCTCTCGATATTCACCAACGTTTGCCCCCCCTACGTAATGCTTCGGGTCCCGCATTGGCGCAGCTTCGCGGGTCATCGGGGGCGACTGGCGCGGCTCCCCGGGGCATCTTTCAGTAATCCGGCTTCACTAACCCTAACAACTGCGGTCCCGGATAACCGGTGTCACGAAGGTGGTTATCAACTAGTTCAATCAACCCACGTTTGTTCAATCTAGAGACGCGCGCGTTCACATAAAAGAGGCGGTGTTTGCGCACCACGACCAATTGCAAACATCTACCAGAGGCGCATTTTATATATAAGAAGAGCAAATTATAATTCTACATAAATATGAAGGACACAGACTCGGTTTTCCAGGGAAATCGCAATACAGTCGCTGCTTCCTAAAACAGCAAGGAAAGCTGGCAAAAAAAAAAAAAGCCGACGCTGTAGATGTTTAACTCACAACTCCAGTATCACTTCCCCATCAGTCAGGACCAAGATCTGGCCATAATTACACTTGGGCTTTCCATAAACTGTCGTTCGTTTAGCCTATTATTTCAGTTGCAACCTTGGCAGTGGGACGCGATCGTGAGAGCAAATAAAAAATATAAAAACATAATTCAAACCGATGTGCGCATTGGCGACACACGGCTCAAGAATATATATGTATATATGTACGATATGTAATTCCCTCCCAATAAAATATATAGGCTATATTTCATAAAAATACCCATGTTAACGGGGTTGTTGGTCTCTAAATGTTTTAACTTTTATGAGCGCACCCCTCTCTCCCCCTCTCTCTCTCTCTCTGCACCGAGCTCCGCCTGATCTTCTAAGAACGGTGACGCCGTTATCAGTCGACCTATTGATTGGTCAGTAGGCGGTGCTTTAAACCGGTATCTCTGATCTCCAACTTAACCTGCTCCCGACCAGGTTAGGTGTTCAGCATGAGTTACCACGGCGATTGAACCCAATAACAACTGATCCACCTTCGTAGTACAGAAAATCCTGGGTTGAGCCTTAAGTTTGCTCGTTAACGCCAAATCCTGCTTCGTAGTACAGGCCTCTGGTCTAGACAATCTCCTGAACTCCAAACTGAATGTCAGAATGGGAACGAAAGGTGATCTAAGCAACTTTGAGCGTGGCATGGTTGTTGGTCCCAGATGGGCTGGTCTGAGTATTTCACAATCTGCTCAGTTACTGGGATTTTCACGCACAACCATTTCTAGGGTTTACAAAGAATGGTCTGAAAAAGGAAAAACATCCAGTATGCTGCAGGCCTGGGGGGCGAAAATGTCTTGTTGATGCTAGAGGTCAGAGGAGAATGGGCTGATTCAAGCTGATAGAAGATCAACTTTGAATCAAATAACGTTACAACCGAGGTATGCAGCAAAGCATTTGCGGAGCCACAACACTCACAACCTTGAGGCGGATGGGCTACACCAGCGGAAGACCCCACCGGGTACCACTCATCTCCACTAAGAATAGAGAAATGAGGCTACAATTTGCAGAAGCTCACCAAAATTGGACAGTTGAAGACTGTAAAAATGTTGCCTGGTCTGATGAGTCTCAATTTCTGTTGAGACATTCAGATGGTAGAGTCAGAATTTGGTGTAAACAGAAAGAGAACATGGATCCGTCATGCCTTTTTACCACTGGGCAGGCTGGTGGTGGTGGGGATGGTGTAATGGTGTGGGGGATCCCTTTCGCCTTCAGATCTGCCTTAATTCTTTGTGTCATTGATTCAACGAGGTGCTGGAAGAATTCTTTAGAAATGTTGGCCCATATTGATAGGATAGGGTCAAACACAGTATTAGTATGGTGTTCCTAATAATCCTTTAGGTGAGTGTAGGTCTGGCAATGCGAGACTATGAGGTAGGTGGATGGTAGGTAGGTGGAAAGTATAGTGGACATTGATAATTATATTGATATTGATAGTGATGATATGAACATGTTAAAGAACAATGAGTATTTAAACTATAAAATATATCATTTAATGGTAAAGTTATTGCTTGGTGTTACAGGGGTATTGGACTAATTAAGTGTCCATTGTAGTAACGTCCTGAGGGAAGAAACTTTTTGTCTGGTGATTTCGGCGAACAGTGTTCTGTCGACCAGAGGGCAGAAGGTGAAAAAGAGTTATGTCCAGGGTGTGAGAATCTGTAGTGAATTTATTCATTCATTCATTAATTTTTATTTCTATGTCATGCCAAACATTTGGCCCATCCCCCACAGCGGTCGCCTAGTTTTCTTTCTTTTTTCCCCAAACCTTTATTGTGCATTTGCTGAATTTTATATATTGTGTTTTTATATTACACCAAATTCAATACTGCACATTATTGGGTACCCTGCAATACATCTACTAAAGTAGATTGGATGAACGGTTCTCCAGATATTCAAATGACACACACACACACACACACACACACACACACACACACACACACACACAGAGAAAGAGATTCCTCGCTTTAAAGTTGGATTTGACCATGACAGCAATATTCTACAAACCTTAAACAAAAGCTGTGTGTAAGTTTAACATAGGACACGGAACCCATCAGCTATTGGTCTGTCCACTATTTAGCTTCTGGGGAGCAACGACCAATATTTCAAACCCATATTTGTGGCTTGGCAGACTTGGGCCAAAGCAGTTGGACCTAACTTCAGCCATATATGGTCATAACTATTTATCCACACAGCGGCCATACCTCACAAACCCTAGACTACGTTACGGCACATGCCATTCAGCTGCGTGTGGGCCAAAACTATTTTGCTGGGAAATGCAACAAAATGTTTGGATGCAGCTTGGTCAGTTGACGATTGATTTGTGAGGAATCTGATGGCTTGGCTTGCAGCACAGAACAGAAGAGGGGCGCTGTTATTCCAGCCCAATTTGAGCTCTTAAGGTTTCACAGTAAAGGGTAACAGATTCATCTTATATGACCTTTTAATGTCTTATAAGACCTTATGGGAAATGTGGTCTTCATACCACATTCATACCGTGGTATCTCTAGCTAGAGATAAAGTGTTAGTAGTCAACGATAATCTCAATAATTTGACATTGAACCACTGATACTTTAAACTGATCCATGTAGAGCAGGGGGTTCAAAGTTGTTTAAGCTAAGGACCCCTTAACTGAAAGAAACACAGAGCAGGAACCCCCCTACTACATATATTGTATAAAATGAAGTTGCATAATAAACTGGGCCTACAATAACATGTAGGTCAGCCTAAAGCCTTTATACATACAGTTTTAGTGCATAGAATACTAACATATAAAAAACTTATTGTTGGTATAATTTTATAAATCATGTTTTAGTGTAAAACATTCATGTGGCACAGTGAATCCTTAGGATTACCTGTATCTGTGGATCTCAGTGACCTATGGGCTAGTCAGCCTATCACCAGTGGGAGGATTTCTCAAATTGTGAAGCTGATTTATATTTTCTAATAATGTTGCAAATAATATATTGGATTCATATTAAGATATTTAAATTTTCTGGGAAACTTTAAAAAAAAATTAACAATAATTTGCCCCCCCCCCCCTGAAGTAACTCTGAGGACCCCCTAGGTGTCCCGGAACCCCTGTTGAAGATCTCTGCTGTAGAAGATTTAAATGGTAGCTAGTCAAGCATTTCCATTTCAAGTTAGTGTTGTATTTCCTTATTTAAATGTCACTTTTGCTTCTGTTATGTCTGCAGGCAGAGTATGTTGTAGTGAGTGTGAGTGCAGCATCATTTATCTTTGTATGGGCTTAGCAGATAATAAACTTAGTTTTAACTTAATGTTATTTCACTCAAGTATGGAAAAATGGCTTTCTTTCTTAAGTATCTCCATAACACATGTGTATAATCCCCCTATTACTGAACACTTGAGCCTGACCCCTGAGGTCATATTGATGTGTGGAGACTAACTTGCCCTGCATTTGACTCTATTAACCCCCCGTCAATAGAGCTCGAAGCTTCTGCTAGTGCTGAGTGCATCAGCCAGAAAGTTTATTAAGAGGAGCAGTTTACAGTAATTATGGGAGGAAGTGTGCTTAAATAAAGGAGAAGAGGGAGAGAAAGGAAAAGGTCAAAAAGATAAGGGCTGGAAGGGATGTGGCAAAGATGGGTGTGTACTTCAGCAGGTAATTAATTCTTCTAGATTAAAATGCTGCATGTTTCATCAGCCATTTTCCAAGGCCCTGAGGCAGTGCTCTTTCAGACACAATCAGTATCAATTAAATTGTTTTCCATAGTGGTATTGAACTTTTAATAACAAACACCCATTGAGAGACCCTTATAGCTGTCTTGAAAGCTCTCTTGAGTCCCTTGGGAAATGTATATCATTGAATATGAGGGTAACCTTTTCTCTGTGTCATTTCAGACTCACTCATGTAGGTCTAATGGAATTTGGGAATGGGAGTTGGAAGGGGTATAAGTTTGATAGTTTGTCAAGATGCATAAATTCAAGTGATTCATACTGATGTGCCTATATTATATGGCCACCATATGGTATGTTAAATAGTAGTTATGACAAAACATAATAGGTACTTTAAGGTGTTCAACACTTGGGATGTAAGTGATAATCCTCTTTTCTCTTGCATAATGGTATTTCACTGTATAAAGATCCCAAAATTTCAGACTGAGATTTGGAGAAAAGTGTATAACATGCTACACAATGGTAGTAATAAAAGACAGTACAGCAGCCTGATCACCAGAATTTTAGATTAACTACCATGTATATCTAACAGTATTGTTATACTGTATACTTAACAGTATTATTTGTTTTGGAATAGATGTTCATGGAATGTTGTAAACCCAAAGCATATAAAATTTGACTTGTGCATGAAAAATAAAGAAAATAGATGTGAAGTGTTGTGAAACAATCTGATCAGGATTGTTTTGTGGTTGGAATGCTATCATCTACTGGCTTGACCCCTGTGACTAGATTCTGAAAGCAGTGGCGAGATCTCGGAGAACAAAGCAACACGAAGCAGGGTTCAGTTCACAATGTTTTAAAGGTTTTAGTCATTTAGTTGAGGTGTAGTAAGATAAGAGAGTCGGGATGGGAGGAAGGATTGTCTCGGACCGACCTGGAATCAATCCCTCAACAGACATCAACTTTTCTCCCCCACCCCAAGAGAGGGGGGCCTCTTCCCTCCTGGCCAACATCAGATTTACCAGTAAAGCCAACCACTATCACCACCTCTTCACCAGCCCCTATTTCTAAGAAAAAGGACATCCACCTAATTGCAGAAATCCACATACCCTCAGCTCAGCCAAACCATGTCCCATCTCCCCCACCCCTTTTCCCCATGACCTCTCATAAATCTAATGTTTCCACAATCATCAATGACCTTATTTCCCCTCTCTCCCCAGATGACCACGTTTTTGGTGAGGCGGACTCTGGACACCCAGTTAGGGGTCTGTGATAGAGTGGGAACCTCCATGATGAAAGGTCCTCAGAAGGCCAAAACTGCCCACAATGAGAAAACCAAATCTGAACCCTCATCACAATGACCCCCGGAGGCCGCCTCGCCTTGCCCTGCTACTCTGGATACTCTGGAGTCCAGATTCACGTTCCTCCCGCCACTTCCTCCCTCTCCTCTCCCTTTATCTGCTCATCCACACCCCTGCTCACAATGAAATACAAACCCACATATCACATGGCTCACCCCACCAGGAAAGTCACCGACTGGTCGTTCAAAGGTAACAAAGCAGTCTTAATCCTGGGTGACTCTAAAATCGATCGGATTCCACCCCACTCCAATCCCAACATCCAACTCGGGACCCAGGAGCCAAATTCTACCATTTCAACGAAACCTGTTAAAAAAACTTTCCCAAACCCACATCCCTGAGTGGTTGTCCTCTCCGTCGGGACCAACAAAAGGGACGAAGACCGCAAACCTCCTGCAAACAGTTAAGAATTCTCTATAAACAGGCCACAGACACCTTCCTCAATGCAGAAACCTACTTCCCCATCATCACCTCACCAGTACACAACAGAGCAATCTCAAACGCATTAACAACACCATAGCTTCCCACTTTCCTTTTCTAACAGAAATACGACACAACACATTCATCACACAATCAGACAACATACATTGGACAACCGACACAGCCCAGACAATTTTTGATTATTGGTGCAAACAGTTCAATTTATAGATTTCTTTAAATCCAACCCGGCCAACACCATCACACACAACACCAACACAACACCTGACCCTCCACCTGACACCACTACTCATATGGACCTGGACTGGACTTCCTCTTCCAATGTTTTAAACCTGACCAAACTCTTCACCCCATCAGCCATACCGCTTTCACTTCTGGAGAGGGGACTTCCTTTCATTCCACAACCATCCTGCTTTGATTGGGAGGAACTTCACAGGGATCTCCATAAATACATAGATGCATCAAACTCAGTCACTTTCACTCCCATGCCCAGTCACGCCCATCTCATCCATTCACTCAACTAATTGGGAACCACTCCATCACCAACTTGACCCGTTAAAAGTTAAAAAACTCATTCAAAACAACAAACGGACCCTCCGCTCACATCGACCTCAGCCAGAGGCCCCAGACAACTTGTCTGGTGATGAGCGTAGGGCCCTGTCACAACTCCGTCGGAATCCAAACATCATTATTAAAACAGCCGACAAAGGGTCCAAAATTGTGATCATGGGGCCTCATTCACCAACCATTCTTACGAAGAAATGTGTTCTTAAACCCTTTTTACGCACTTTTTACGAAGATTCTGGCATTCACTAATGTTTTCTTAACTTGGATTTGTTCTTAGCTAAGAACAAAATCTACGAACACTGAAAAGCACTCTTACGCACATTTGAGTGATGACAATTTGCTCAAAATGATTGGTTACTGCATTTTATTTAATTCTACAGTCGTTTACAATGATAGTATTGTACTGTAATGTATTTCTGATCATTTGTTGAAAAAAAAGATCATATTACATCAGCAATTAAACTGATTAAATCCTGCGTTATTTGGTGATTGATCACTATTTATATGGCCAAAATGCAGTGGTAGAATGTAACAAAGTACAAATTCTTCTGTACTTAAGAACATTTGTCACATATCTGTACTTTACTTAAGTAGACTCAATAGTGCATAGTCAACTTTTGACTTTTACTTTGCTACATGTTGCAGCAATTATCTGTACTTTCTACTCCACTACATTTCTACAATGTTCCGTTACATTTTCTGATCAGTTTGTCCCCTACCAAAATGTCTTCCTGACCGTCACACGTTTGTCTCACCAGTGAAGTTTGGTTGCCGTATATATATATCTATCCAGCTAGCCAAGCTGGCTCTGGTGCTGCACGAGCCCTGGTGCAGTGCCGCTGACCCTCGGTAATACAGCCTCCGGTAAAAGTGAAAATGAAAATGTTTATTTTTAAATCATAGTTGCGTCTCTACAGCGTCGTTTACTTCTCCGCCAGGCTGCGTAAAACGCGTTCATATCTTATTTATTTGGCTGGACCTCTTCACATCTCCCCATTTGCGCTGCTTGACACACTTTATTTGCTTACTTGCATGGTTAAAGAAAATAAAATACATCCATGAATAAAACCAACCCCATTCCGATTCTAACAACACATTTCCGTTTTATGCTGGTTAGGATAGGAACTTCTTATAAAAGCCAGGCCTTGTTTGTGGTAGTGGACATCTTCTACTTTTACTAAAGTAAATATGTCTTTGGTTATTTGTACTTTTATTTAAGTACTGAGATTCAGTGCTTCCTCCACCGCGGCTCCGACCATCTCTAACGCAGTCTCCCAGGAGGTGGACAGGAAGTGTCATGTCCTTATATGAGTATTTTTGGGGCGTTTTCTTATGCTAATTAGGAACAATTGGCACGCGCTTTCAGTTACGAAGACGTGGGATTCATCAATCCTAAGAACACAGGTGCGAACAATTCTGCTGTTTAAGAACACGTCATGAATCCAACGTAGACCTTTCTTAGAAACCTTCTTAAGAACATATTTAAGAGAAAACTTAGGAAGATATTGGTGAATGGGGCACATGGACAGGAACCCGCCTCCTACTCTCCCACCTGCCCCACTCCCCCACCCTAACCAGGGTCTGCATCCCATCCCCTACCCTTTACCCAACCCCTTTCCTAACCCTAACTGTCTCTCCCCCCACCCTAATCAGGGTCTGCATCCCATCCCCTACCCTTCACCCTACCCTTACCCTAACCCTAACTGTCTCTCCCCCCACCCTAACCAGGGTCTGCATCCCATCCCCTACCCTCCTCCCCATCATCACCCTAACCCTTCCTCTCTCCCTCCCTTAAAGGGGTGATAGAATGATTATATAGGGTATTTCACACTTTTCCTTAATAATAATAAATTGATCGCTTTACAGGGAAGGTAGAGTACAAAACAGAACAAAACAAAACAAGATTCAGGCACAGATGGAAAGGGAGGGGGTATGGGGCTATGGATAAGCAGAGGTGAAGAGATGGGTCTTGAGGTGGGACTGGAAGATGATGAGGGCCTCAGAGGTGTGGATCTCTTGGGGAGGGAGTTCCAGAGCCTGGGAGCTGCCCTGGAGAATGCTCTGTCCCCAAAACTGCGCAGGTTGGATTTTTGGATGGAGAGGAGACCAGCTGAGGTGGATCTGAGGGACTGTGAGGGTTGGTATGGGGAGAGGAGGTCAGTGAGGTATGAGGGGGGCCAGATGGTGGAGGGCTTTGTAGGTGAGGACCAGGATTTTGTAGGTGATCTGGTGGGAGGTAGGGAGCCAGTGGAGTTGTTTTAGCACTGGATTGATGTGGTGGCAAGATTTGGAGCAGGTGATGAGTTGGGCGGCTGCGTTTTGGACCAGTTGGAGTCGGTTGATGTTGGTAGAGCTGATGCCGAGGAGGATTGAGTTGCAGTAGTCCAGTCGGGAGGAGATGAAGGCGTGAATGAGTCTTTCAGCAGCGGGAGGTGTGAGAGAGGGTCTGATTTTGGCAATGTTGCGGAGGTGAAAGAAGGAGGTTTTAATGACTTGACGGATGTGAGGCTCAAGGGAGAGGGTGGAATCAAAGATAACGTCAAGGTTGCGGGCCTGGGGAGATGGGGAGACAATGGTGCCGTCCATGGTGAGAGTGGGGTTATTGGTTTTGCTGAGTGTGGATTTGGAGGAGGAATTCTGTTTTATCACTGTTGAGTTTGAGGAAGTTGTGTTGCATCCAGGTTTTGATAGCTGACAGACAGAAGTTGATGTGGGAGAGGGGAGGATTGTGGGGGGATTTGATGCTGAGGTAGATCTGGGTGTCATCAGCATAGCAGTGGAAGTCCAGGTTGAAGTGGCGGAGTATCTGACCAAGAGGGAGGATGTAGATGATGAAGAGGAGGGGGCCAAGTACGGAGCCTTGGGGAACACATTGAGTAAATGTGGCTGTGGCAGAGGTGTGGTTATGGAGAGAGATGAAGTGGGATCTGTTGGATAGAAGGAGTGGAGCCAGTTGAGTGCAGTACCTTTGATACCGAGGTCTTTGAGTCTGGTGAGCAGGATGTTATGGCTCACAGTATTGAAGGCTGCTCAAGATGAGGATGTTGAGGGAACCGGTGTCAGCAGAGGTAATGAGGTCATTGAGGATTTTGAGGAGAGCGGTTTCAGTGCTGTGGAGGGGGCGAAAACCAGATTGGAGGGGTTCAAATTGGTTATTGGCATGAAGATGGGTTTGTAGTTGTGTGGCGACTATACGTTCCAGGGTTTTAGACAGAAAGGGGAGGTTGGATATTGGGCGGTAGTTGTTGAGGGAGGAGGGATCCAGACCAGTTTTTTTAAGGATTGGGGTGACAGCGGCAGTTTTGAAGGCATAGGGGACAGTTCCAAGGGACAGTGAGGAGTTGAAGAGGTTAGTGAGGTAGGGGCATAGGACGGGGAGGCAGGACTTCAGGAGTGGAGTAGGTAGGGGGTCAAGGGAGCAGGTAGTGGGTTTGGAAGAGCTGATGAGTTTGGAGATTTGACCGGGTCAAACTGGGAGAGGAGGCAGTGAGGAGGAGGGGTCAGGAGGTCAGGAGAGATGGGGAGAGGAGGGTCCATGGTGGGTGCTGGAGTAGATCCTGGGAGGTCAGATACAGGGGATAGAGATTGGTAGATGATGTTGATTTTGTCAGCGAAAAAGTGGAGGAATGAGTTGCAGAGATCCGGAGTAGAGGTAGGGAGGGTGTTGGTCCAAGGCTTGATGAGGTTGTTCATTGTGGAGAAGAGGGTTCTGGGGTTTTGTCAGGGGTCGGTGGAGAGCAGGTCAGAGAGATGGTGGGGATCGATTGATTTGCGGTTGTGGAACGTGATTTCTCTGAGGAGGCGGGGGCTTCGGGTTGGAGAAGGGATGGTGAAACGTATCAGTTTGTGATAAGAGAGGGGAAAGAGGCATGGATGGAGGTCGAGCACCGGTTGGTTAGTGGAGCAGACCAGGTCGAGGATGTGTCCTTTTTCATGGGTGGGGAATGTGACATGTTGGGTGGGAGAGAAGTTGTCCAGTAAAATGGTGAATTCTGATGAGAGCTTGCAGGTGGGGGAGTCCATATGGATGTTTAAATCACCAAGTAGCAGCAGACGTGGAGAGAGAGATGAGGCTAGTGTGAGGAGTTCAGTAAAATCAGAGAGGAAGGAGGGATTTGGTTTAGGTGGCAGGTACAGTGCCTTGCGAAAGTATTCGGCCCCCTTGAACGTTTCGACCTTTTGCCACATTTCAGGCCTCAAACATAAAGATATAAAACTGTAATTTTTTGTGAAGAATCAACAACAAGTGGGTCCCAATTATGAAGTGGAACGAAATTCATTGGCTATTTCAAACTTTTTTAACAAATAAAAAACTGAAAAAGTGGGCGTGCAAAATTATTCAGCCCCTTTACTTTCAGTGCAGCAAACTCTCCAGAAGTTCAGTGAGGATCTCTGAATGATCCAATGTTGACCTAAATGACTAATGATGATAGTTAGTCTCTATAAATGCACCTGCTCTGTGATAGTCTCCAGAGGTCCGTGTAAAGCGCAGAGAGCATCATGAAGAACAAGGAACACACCAGGCAGGTCCGAGATACTGTTGTGGAGAAGTTTAAAGCCGGATTTGAATACAAAAGATTTCCCAAGCTTTAAACATCCCAAGGAGCACTGTGCAAGCGATAATATTGAAATGGAAGGAGTATCAGACCACTACAAATCTATGAAGACCCGGCCGTCCCTCTAAACTTTCAGCTCATACAATGAGAAGACTGATCAGAGATGCAGCCAAGAGGCCCATGAT
Organism: Perca fluviatilis; assembly: GCF_010015445.1. NCBI lineage: Eukaryota > Metazoa > Chordata > Actinopteri > Perciformes > Percidae > Perca > Perca fluviatilis. The sequence goes on along the minus strand of NC_053124.1, from coordinate 1,317,521 downwards.
CACTCTGGATGAACTGCAGAGATCTACAGCTGAGGCGGGGAGACTCTGTCCATAGGACAACAATCAGTCGTATACTGCACAAATCTGGCCTTTATGGAAGAGTGGCAAGAAGAAAGCCATTTCTTAAAGATATCCATAAAAAGTGTCGTTCAAAGTTTGCCAAAAGCCACCTGGGAGACACACCAAACATGTGGAAGAAGGTGCTGTGGTCAGATGAAACCAAAATCGAACTTTTGGCAACAATGCAAAACGTTATGTTTGGCGTAAAAGCAACACAGCTCATCACCCTGAACACACCATCCCCACTGTCAAACATGGTGGTGGCAGCATCATGGTTTGGGCCTGCTTTTCTTCAGCAGGGACAGGGAAGATGGTTAAAATTGATGGGAAGATGGATGGAGCCAAATACAGGACCATTCTGGAAGAAAACCTGATGGAGTCTGCAAAAGACCTGAGACTGGGACGGAGATTTGTCTTCCAACAAGACAATGATCCAAAACATAAAGCAAAATCTACAATGGAATGGTTCACAAATAAACATATCCAGGTGTTAGAATGGCCAAGTCAAAGTCCAGACCTGAATCCAATCGAGAATCTGTGGAAAGAACTGAAAACTGCTGTTCACAAACGCTCTCCATCCAACCTCACTGAGCTCGAGCTGTTTTGCAAGGAGGAATGGGCAAAAATGTCAGTCTCGATGTGCAAAACTGATAGAGACATACCCCAAGCGACTTACCAGCTGTAATCGCAGCAAAAGGTGGCGCTACAAAGTATTAACTTAAGGGGGCTGAATAATTTTGCACGCCCAATATTTCAGTTTTTTATTTGTTTAAAAGGTTTGAAATATCCAATAAATTTCGTTCCACTTCATGATTGTGTCCCACTTGTTGTTGATTCTTCACAAAAAATTACAGTTTTATATCTTTATGTTTGAGGCCTGAAATGTGGCAAAAGGTCGAAAAGTTCAAGGGGGCCGAATACTTTCGCAAGGCACTGTAAATGAGGATGACTGTCATGGAGGAAAGAGCTTTGAAGGCGAGATATTCAAACAATGATACTGAGGGGAGGGTGAGTTCTGTGATCCGGAAGTTCTGATTGAAAATAACGGCGAGGCCACCTCCACGGCGGGAGGGGCGGGGTTTGCAGATGTAGTTGTAGCCAGGGGGGGATGCTTGGTTGAGGGAGAAGAAGTTGTTGGGTTGTTGCCAGGTTTCAGTGAGCAGAAGGAAGTCCAGAGTGTTGTCTAGGATTAGTTCATGGAGGGCAGGAGCTTTATTGTTGAGCGATCGGGTGTTGAGGAGGGCAAAGTTGGCATTGTAGAGAGGGTGGTGGGATGGGGGCAGGCTGGAGAGATCTGAGGTTGTCCCGGTTAGCAGTGCGTGTATGTGAAGTGCGGAAAGCATTGAAGTCCAGTCCGGGTTTTCTGTGCAGCCTGACGGTGAATTCAGCCCTATATGATCCAGTGGGTGAAGCATCCTGATGACGTGGGACAGGTGCGACAGAGCGTGAAGGTGACCAGATCGATGGAATGGATTGTCCGTGGTGGAAGAAAACAAACTTGCGGCGAGAGCTTCTGTGGATGTAACGGGGTCGACGTAGAAGTCCGAGTTGTTTGATGACTGGGATGCAGGATGGAATGGAGTAGTTGACGAGTTCGACCAGTTGCAGAGTTGAATATTTGAACTCTGCCGAGCGGAGGGACTGAGAGCTCGTTGATAGCGGTTAGCCGTGGGCTAGGAGCACAGAGGTGGATGAGTGATGTGAGTGCCAGAATAATCCACAGCATGTGTGATGGCCATGTCCGTGGCCACACAGCCATCTTAAAGGCGGTAACCTCATACACTCACATTTATCTTAGTTCATGCTTTTTCTACAGGACACTGGATTTGGTTTACATATATACTTTATTAGTTTTGGATTGGTTTTCTAATATAATGGTTTTCTTTTTGAGCTTACCAGTGTTGCGGATTCCACACCCTGGAGTGAAGCATGCAGGCTGCTGGGACAAAGGGGTGGCGTCTGGAACAACAGCAGCTTTATAGGGGTGGTGGCCAAATTGGACTCTACCACTACTTGTTATGTCAGGGGGGAGTTAGCTTTATTTTTCCTCAAGATATTTGAGTTTTGATTTGTATTGTATTTAGTACATTTGTTCAGTTAATGTTAATTAAGATTACATTTCTTTTGGAGTAAGTGTTTAGATGTTTTTTTTGTTATTTGTAGTTTACCTATTAGAGTTATTGTTAGTCTCCCCCTGGGTGTCAAACCTAGTTTGATCAGCCAGTATATAAGTCCCCTTTGTTTATTGTATGGGAGGTCAGTTGTATTTTTGAGTTTATGTTCAGAGCTTAAGTTCGGTTTTTAAGGGCCCAAACTTTATGTTTATTTGTTGTAATGATTTTGTAGGTAAAATAAAAACCCCTTTTTTTAAATCTCCTTGTGACTCCTCATGCCTAACTGCTTGGTCCCTGACAGCATGACAGGAGGAGATGAAAGTGTAGTTTCGGTCACGGCACGCATCTGGTGGAGGTTGCCTGTGAGAAGGAGGTCAGCAATCGGCAATCGGGTTAGCCTCTGTAGCAGCTAGGATTAGCCGCCACGCGTTTGGTGAACGGGGGGCAGCCAGCTAGCGGCTAACCGACGAGGCGAGAGTCTGGTCGAGGAGACCAGGCGGCTTCGGGAACCAGCAGAGAGGCTGTCCAGAGGTACAGAGGTTGTCCAGAGGTACAGAGGCTGTCCAAAGGTAGGGGTACAACGAACACAAACAAACAGGAACACAAGAGGGTAGCAGACAGGGACGGACTGACAATCTGTGCGTTCTGGAAAAGTCCAGATGTGTAAAAAAACTACGTGTAAAAATAAAACTGAAGAAGAAGAGTCGGCCTACTACTTCATCAGCAATACTGGTAAGTGCCAGGAGCAGTAAACACTATAGACTGCCTTCATCCATATCTTAGCGAATTGCATGTTGTCAGCTCAACATGAGCATGTGCATCATGATTATGAAAATGATCGTGCCATTTAATGCTGTCAAACTTAACGTATTTAATACGTTTTTTTAGGTTAATTTGAAACATTAAACGCGTTAGAAATGAATCGCGGGTTGAGCGCGATTTCACTTTGTTCTATCTGAGAGGTTGTAGTGAGATCACTTTCGCTGCTAGGATGAAGACTATGGTATTAAATGAAACGGGAAAACATCAGGCATGTATTGGTACCACTCTAAACATGCTAACAAACAGGGAAGGGGGCTAAATATTCACCAAATGTAACCAAAAGTTTAACCATAAAAATCCTAGCTTGAACTTTCTGTCTGTCTTCCATCAGAGTGCAGTTTTTCCTTGTCTTTCATATTTGTGTTTACTATTGTGGAACTAGCAAAGACCTGGTGGTTGTTTGTGAAAGCTTCACAGACTACATTGATAGGGCCTAGTCATTTTCATCATTTCACAGCCTTAATATGAATCAAAAGTGTAATATGACATTGAGAAAATATTAAATAGGTTATTCAATGCTAATTTTTTAACACAAAGCAACACGTTATATACATATATATTTGAATAGTTATAGTATATAATAACTAACACTCTCAGTGTAGTTTTGGTATAGGCCTACAGAATACCCCCATGTTCAGGTACAGCAAGTAGCCTACTTTATCTCTGAAAGTGTTGTCAGTAATACTGACATATATACTGTTTTATAATTACAAGTTTGTGTAATTTGGGGTTTCTGTAGCCAGTGACATTTCATTATTTGTATTTTATTTATATTTATAGGCTGAGGCTTCATTAATAAACACAACCCCAATTCTCATCATTGGTTTTGAGATGTTACTTGCTGTGAATACCTCGTCTGATAGGCTACAGTATTGTGTCATAGTATCAGGACATCCTGGCTAGTGTCTGTCGCGCATGGCTAGGGGCGAATGGCCAGATGATGGGCCTATTTGGGAGAAAGTCCAGGGCTGTTTTTTAGCCCCAGTCCGTCTCTAGTAGCAGACGGAGAAGCGGCGAATAAGCAGCGCCAGCGTCCTCTCACGTCGACGTGTTGCGTTCCTTAAGATCTCCTAATGGGGTATGTAACATTGTTTGGGCTGAAAATTGCCCGAATGCTATTTTATGGGCCCTTAACTACCCTGTGAATATGGCCCTATTTGTAACAAGAGCTTTTCTTCCAAATATGGTATGCTCATGAATATTTAGATGAGCTTCGCGCTGATTGGTTTGAGTGAACCACATAGAAACACATTGGAGACGAGAAAGCAGGTCTCATATTTCAGACACTGCAAAGTTATACATTGTTTGTCTACTATTTTGTTATTAAATTCACTTCTGATACTTTTTTATGCGAGAAATCAACTATATAAAGCTCAAATATGGGCCATTTTACGAAAATGTATGGCTAATTGCAAATTTGGTAAGACGTGTCAGACTTTAGGAGCTCCACACAGTCTGATGAGAAAGTGGCAACCTCCATACCCAGTGAAAGTCACCGTTTCTAGGTTACTTACTACTGGAACTCGGGGCTCCGCGGAACTCCGCGGATCTAGCCAGCTGCCAGTTGCCGGCATAACTAGAGTATATTTACAGTTAGAATTTCGTCATGCCACTTATATTACAGCTACACCAAGGTCATATAAAGCTAACAATGGTGTCCGATTTCAATTTAATGCATTTTTGTGAACATTAGGGGTTTCATTAGCTTCCAGTGTCCCTTCAATCCTATGTGTACATATCGCAGCTAGTTAGCTACACTTTCAGCATAACTAGAGTATATTTACAGTTTGAATTTTGTCACGCCACTTATAACGACTGTAACTTTGTCACGCCCATGGGTGTATTAAGAGAACAGTCACGCCCAAACATTTACATAGGCTACGCAACTGACCTGAGATCAGGTAGTCTTCTGAATCTAGGTCACGCAGATCTCTGCTATTCCATTACAAAATTCACTTCTGAAACTTTTTTATGCGAGAAATCAACTATGTAAAGCTCAAATATGGGCCGCTTCACGAAAATGGATAGCTAATTGCAAATTTTGTCGCAGGCTATCTATCAATGAGACTCGCGGACAAGCGGTGTTTATTTCCCCAATCGTTTGTTTAAATAACTCAACACATTATAATTACACACATTAAAAGATTAACTGGAACTGTGGTAAGAGATTGCTGGCGTAACAAGCTCGCTGACTGCGCTCTCGCTCACATACACGGGCCATTTAGCTAGCAGTAAGAGGGGAGTTGCAGGCCCTGGAGTTCTGTCAGGGCAGCAGCGTTTGGTTGTCCATTAGCGCAAAAAAACAGTGACTTTGCGCGGGTATGGAGTGCTGTGGGCTGCCGTGACGGAGCTCCAAGTACCTCACAGCAGGCCGGGGCCTGTGAAGGAAGGAAGGCAGGCTGGGCGGCAAGGCAGCTACACAGGCAGCACCGGCCGCTGAACTCCGACACACAGTCTTGCCAAATTTGCAATTGGCCATCAATTTTCGTAAAACGGCCCATATTTGAGCTTTATATAGATGATTTCTCGCTAAAAAAAGTCTCAGAAGTGAATTTAATAACAAAATAGTAGACAAACAATGTATAACTTTGCAGTGTCTGAAATATGAGACCTGCTATCGAGTCTCCCATGTGTTTCTATGTAGTTTGCTCAAACCAATCAGCACGTAGTTCATTCTGAATATTCATGAGCATACCATATATGGAAGAAGAGCTCTTGTTCCAAATAGAGCCATATTCACAGGGTAGTTAAGGGCCTAATAAAATAGCATTTGGGCAATTTTCAGCCCAACCAATGTTACATACCCTATTAGGAGACCTTAAGGAACAGTGTAAAATACCCTATATAATCATTCTATCACCTCTTTAAATCAGTTGTGAACAGGGGCGATTCCAGGATTTTTTAGGTGGGGGGACCAATAATCCGTTAGGGGGGGGCCCAGGGGAATTTATCAAAATACAGCATAGAAAATCTGCTTAGAAATATAGGACGTATTGGATAGAATAGAACAACACAATGCAATTTTGATAAATGAAACAAATCAGATTCATTATTAATTTGACTAGTTTTTTTCAAAAATGTTATACATCCAAATACAATACACATTTTCTAAGGACTCTTACGGTAAAAATTTGGCTATGTGGAAACATTAATTAGTCATGTGACAAGGGCTGGGAAGATTTTTTTTTTCACAGAACCGTATAAAAATAAAGTGCAATACACTTACAATAAACTTGCCTCAAACTTCAACAAAGAAAACCTTGCTGTACACATTTTTCAGATAATAGGAAACAGAACAGATATAAAGTGCAATACACAATTCATTTCTTACAGCAACAAGTGCTCTACAGGGAGTTCAGTATCGTTTTACTTCTAAACTGTATGAAGGTAAATATGGTGCAAAAGGTGAGAGCTTGTAGAATAAAATGTGAGAACTTGCAGAACAAAAAATCTGAACTTGTATGTTAAAATTTGCACTTGTAAAAAATATTCACACACATCTGATCTCAATTTGAAGTCACACAAAGAAAAAAAACACACGAGAGCTTGTAAAAAAAATCTGAACTTGTAAATTGAAATTTGCACTTGTAGAAAATATTCACACACCTGTATTCTGAATGTGAAGTCGCAGAAAAAATATTCACAAATGTGTAGATTGATATTTGCATGGTGTTCATGACAGCTGCAAACTTGTAATGCAACATTTACTTGTGTACTTTTTTTTTTACTTGCTATGCTGGCCGATCCCCACTGATGACGGTCCATCTGCGGCTGCAGGACCTGGAGCTCACCGTGAGTTTTTCACTTATCTTTGACTGTTAAAAAGTGTAAAGATAATTAAAAGGTATTTATTTAGAAGCAGGCTGGTTGGTTAGTTAGCTAACGCTAGCTTGCTATTCCACCTAGCTTCCATGCTACATAAATAAGCCGGACAGAGTTGTCCCTCATCTGGCGATAGAAACCCTGCTTTCCCTGTTCTGTTGGCTCAGAGCTCCACAGCCATAGTCCACAGGTACAAATTAGTTTTGCACCAAATGTATCACAAGAAGTGTTGCAAAAGTCGAGGCGCAGATTCGCCACTTTGTGATGCGAGAGAGCACATATATGAAGTTGCAGCGACAGATTCGAGAGATTGTAATCACTGAGTTGTGTTTGTGATGGAAAATGAACTTGAGTAAAAAAAAAAAAAGTACATGAGTAAATGTTGCATTGCAAGTTTGCAGCTGTCATGAACACCATGCAAATATCAATCAACACATTTGTCAATATTTTTTCTGCGACTTCACATTCAAAATACAGGTGTGTGAATATTTTCTACAAGTGCAAATTTCAATTTACAAGTTCAGATTTCTTTTACAAGCTCTCGTGTGTTTTTTTTCTTTGTGTGACTTCAAATACAGATCACATGTGTGTGAATATTTTTTACAAGTGCAAATTTTAACATTTTAACAAGTTCAGATTTTTTGTTCTGCAAGTTCTCACATTGTATTCTACAGGCTCTCACCTTTTGCACCATATTTACCTTCATAAAATTGGCCTCAAAATTTCAACAAAGTACCCAGTTGCCATACAATGTGTGTTCAAAGACAACCCGTTCTCATTCCAAACTCGTAAAATAAGTATGTTTGGGCAGTGTCCTTCAGCGTCTGATGCGACGAAAAAGGCACCCTTTTGTTTCCCCCGTCTACGGCGTGTGTTTCCCGGCTTTTGAGGCGTCCTTTCCCCGTTGTTTTTCTCCTAAACCCAACCTCCGCGATTCCGTTATTGTCGCGCTTCACCCGTCCCGACCAAGCGTGTCAAAAGGGACGAAAAAGGGACGGCAATAGTGGCGACCAAGCACGTTTACATGAGACGCTAAAGGAGACTTTTAACGTCAAATAAGAACGAGAAAGGCTCCTGACTGAACGTCCTTATTTTACGAGTTTGGTGTGAGAATGTGTTGTCAAAGAAGATAACCATTTACCAAATGGAAAGGCATCGATTGGCAGAACAGGCAGCAAAGTGACAGTACTCTGATCCAATGAAAATCAAATTTGTGAGATTGACAGCACTCAAGCGCAATCATATTTCAGAGGGGGCGGGTGCCACCCCAGGCCCCCCCCTCTAGACCCGCCCCTGGTTGTGAAGTGAAGATAGTGTTGACCTGTGTTTTTCATCAGATAATGATAAAATATATGAGATCAAATCAATTTAATACATTGATTTGGGGGCCTTAGGCAAACATCATCTTGCTTTTCTTTTTACCCTTTCCCTACCTGGGAATGTGTGTATTGGCAGTGGTAGAAGAAATACTCAAAAGGTTTTTTTCTGGAGTAAAATGCACATTACACGCCCTGCATTCACATGTTGTGAAAGAGACCTTATTAGCACAATGTTCCTGAATTGACTTAACGCCTGTTCAAGGTGGAGCTTTCAACTCTAATACACTGAATAAAATTATAAACGCAACACTTTTGCAACTGTTTTAGCTCCCATTTTTCATGAGCTGAACTCAAAGATCCAAGACTTTTTCTATGTACACAAAATTCCTATTTCTCTCAAATATTGTTCACAAATCTGTCTAAATCTGTGTTAGTGAGCACTTCTCCTTTGCCAAGATAATCCATCCTCCTCACAGGTGTGGCATATCAAGATGCTGATTAGACAGCAGGATTATTGCAGAGGTGTACCTTAGGCTGGCCACAATAAAAGGCCACTGTAAAATGTGCAGTTTTACTGTATTGGGGGGGTCCGGGGGTGGGTCCAAAAGTATCTGGTGTTAAAAGCAATAAAAGCCCCCCCCCCCCCAAAAAAAAGAAGAACTCTGCTAAAACCAGAGATTTCACTTAAACAGGAAAAGCAGGCAGTGTATGGTTTCTGCCTTGGGTGGAGGTTTGATGTGACTGTACCTTTTACAGTGATCACATAGTGCTCAGGGTGGACATAGGAACTAGGCTCAAGCTTAAAAAAAACAAAACATAGATGGTGCTAGTTGTCACCAATGTTTTTCTATACAGTCTTTGGCCCCATGAGAGAATTTGTGGAAGCTGAAACAGTTTCAGTTATCCCAACAATTCACCGGTCACTGCCATTTTAAAACATTAACTGCAGCTTCCAGACTTATTTTATCAAATTATTTGTTGGTACGTAAAAGTTCCTTTTCCTTTGATTCACAAAATGCCAAATGCAGCAATAAAAAGCACACCTTCAGCATGCTTTTGCCCTTTGAAAATGTCATGCAAATTCTCATGCGTCATGTTCCTGCATAGTCACAGGTAATAGGCTAATGTGTTCGGCTAAAGAAAGAAGGTGGACAAGCTCCTGCTGAGAACAACTATGATGGGTGCAGAGGGGAACACAGATGCACGGATAGTTTGTCTCTCTGTAGAGAGGGCCTGAGAGCTAAAATACATCTGAATTACTATTTCAGTGGAACTTTTTCATTGTTGAAGAGACCTTCAGGGACCTCTATCAAACAACTTCCAAGAACTCTTTCACCTACCAATCCAACAAGGCCAGCCAAGGATGGGAAAGAGAAATTGGAAATTTGAGTTATTATTGTATTAATATTTCTGTAATTATATTGGGTTTAGTTTAGCACTGGTGAATGTGAATGCCACTCTTAGAGTGTCCTGGAATCAATGTTACCTTTTGGGTATTTCTGTTTCCAAATTTTCAGTAAACATCCTGTCTGACCCACGATGAACCTTTCTTTGCAAGAATTTGTCTGAAATGCTCAAGGAATGAGGTGGCAACAAAGCTGAGAAGCAAATTGCATTAGTAAGTTGACGAGAACTGTATTAATATGCAAATGTACAGCTGTTAATAGTTCTTCAAAAACCAATAATCCCCCACAGTCAGTCATGTGTCAAAATGGTTAATGGAAAAATATCCCAGAGGCATGCAGGGTCTTTTTTTCCATTCCGCTTTTGATTAAAGCAGAAATTCCGTTAGGGCAAAAGCGTGGTTTAGGTCAGGATTGGGTTGGCAAAGATGTCCTAATGTGGGCATGACTCCCAAACACATTGTTCTGATGCCCTGATTTCACAGATATTCCTTCTCATGGGAAGGACCCTTATCATGACCACCAGGACGACAGCCTGCATATCTGATTTGCAGTTATTACAGGCATTAATCATACAGCTGAGTGGGACACAACCTGTGCAGGGAAATATGGACATGAAATTATGTTATGTGTTTCTGAATGGAGAAGAAGGGGGGGTGGAATGTTCCAGTGGCAGATCCAATATCAAATACATGTTGTTTCTTTTAGTTATAGTCACTGATGCCTTGAAATGAAGTCTTATTAACAAAATGTCCTAAGCCAGTAGAGGAAAACATTTATTTTTGTCAGATTAACAGATTGGGCAAATAAAAAAAAAAAGTCAATTACATAACTAGCTAACTAGAAAGTGGGTCATATTTCATGGCAGATTATATCCAAAGTCTACTTACTTGCATAATTAGGTTTCTAGTATAGAGGATACAATGAGCTCTGTTTCTTTCATTTTAGCATTTATATTATAAGTATATTACCACATAACAGCAATTGGAACTGGAAGCTTGATAGAGCAAATTACGTTATTGAGTTATGTAATACTTATTATGAAGTTATGGTCATAAATATTGTTACTTGCACAATAGTATAGCTATTTTCTTGCCAGGCATATAAGATACACACTTGTTCCGCAAGACTAGTCTTGATCAACGGCATTTATTTACCAGATAATCACCATAACGTCCCTCGCCCCCAGATCTTCCGCCAGATGTCCATCGCCTTGCAAAACTCGAGAAATTTCGAGAAACCTCGAAAAACTTAAAGCTAGCAAGCTATTCGCTGTAAATGGCAAGTTTTGAAGAAAGTTTGGATCATGCAACAAGGCAGGAGTGCTTGGTTCTTTCGGGGAATCATTGTAAAGATTTACAAAGAATATGTTTAGGTCATTTCCTCTCTAACTGGGAGGTTGTGGGAAAGATTGGCAGGGATTTGCTTTGAACAAAATACACAGAGATACACTGGTAAGAGCAAATGAGGTTTAACCATGTATCCAGCTAATTTAGATAACTCACGTTACTGGCACCTCACTGAAGACATGTCACGTGCCAGCCTGCTTCATGTCTTCTATCCAAGCCCAATAAGCCAAGGACCACAGGACTTAGTGACCTCAGACCCATCGCCCTGACCTCTGTGGTTATGAAGTCCTTTGAGCACCTTGTGCTTTCACACCTCAAAGCCATCACCGACCCCCTCCTGGACCACCTGCAGTTTGCCTACAGATCCAATAGGTCTGTAGACGATGCAGTCAACCTGGCTCTCCACTACATCCTCCAGCACCTGGACTCTGCAGGAACCTACGCCAGGATCCTGTTTGTGGATTTCAGCTCTGCCTTTAATACCATCATCCCAGCTCTGCTCCAGGAGAAACTCTCCCAGCTTGGTGTGCCTGACTCCACCTGCAGGTGGATCACTGACTTCCTGTCTGACAGGAAGCAGCATGTGAAGTTGGGGAAAGATGTCTTCGACTCACAGTCCATCAGCACTGGTTCCCCCCAGGGCTCCGTTCTTTCCCCCCTGCTCTTCTCCCTGTACACTAATAGCTGCAGTCTGTCAAACTTCTGAAGTTCGCAGACGACACCTCCCTCATCGGACTCATCTCTGATGGTGACGAGTCCGCCTACAGGTGGGAGGCTGACCACCTGGTGACCTAGTGCAATCAAAACAACCTAGAGCTTAACGCTCTAAAGACTAAAGGTTGTGGACTTCAGGAAGAACTCAGCCCCACCCTCTCATCATCACCCTCTGTTCCCACTTCCTGGGAACTATCATCTCCCAGGATCTCAAGTGGGAGCTGAACATCAGCTCCCTCGTCAAGAAAGCACAGCAGAGGATGTACTTCCTGCGGCAGCTGAAGAAGTTCAACCTGCCAAAGACAATGATGGTGCACTTCTACACAGCCATCATCGAGTCCATCCTCACATCCTCCATCACCATCTGGTACGCTGCTAGCACTGCCAAAGATAAGGGCAGACTGCAGCGTGTCATTTGGTCAGCTGAGAAGGAGATTGGCTGCAATCTGCCGCCGCTCCAGGACCTATACGCCACCAGGACTCTGAAGTGTGCTGGAAAGATTGTGGCTGACCCCTCCCACCCCGGCCACAAACTCTTTGAGTTACTCCCCTCTGGCACCATCAGGACCAAAACTTCATGCCACAGGAACAGTTTTTTCCCATCCGCCACTAGCCTTATCAACAAGGACCAACACCCACCCTGACACTCTCCACACTCCACCTCCACTTCTGGCTCTACATGCCACTGTACTTACTCTGCTGTGCTGCTCTTTTTATTTTATTTTTATTTCGGTTTCTGTTTTTATTTTTATATTTTTAATTAATACATACTGTGTATATATTGTAATACTTATATTGTTATATTCTGGTGCTTGATTCTCTTTTGTATTTAGAGATTGTGTGACGCGCACCTACAACACCAAAACAAATTCCTTGTATGTGTAAAAAACCTACTTGGCAATAAAGCTTTTCTGATTCTGATTCTGTATTGTGTGAATAGTTAACCTCATTTAATATAGTATGTGGCGTTTTCTTTTGTGGGGTGCAAATGTTCCACCAAAACAAGTTCCTTCCCGAGACCAATTTGCAGCTACACTGTCGCTTGGTTTAATGAAATGCAAACAACCCAGAGCGTTCTTTTTTTCTCCTATCCAGGAGTGTATGTGTGGAGGGGCCAGACCTTACTCCGCAGCACAGTGGAGATACAGTAGGTCTGGCAAGCAAGACTATAAATTCACATCTGAAGCCCTACTAGAAGCACCTAGTGGCTGCAAATGACATTACACATCTCTGGTCAAAATGAAGTAGAGTCCTTTTTGTAGGCATGTTGGACGTTTTGTAATTAAATTATTTACTGAGAGGTATTCTTGCATTTGATCAAATATTGCCTATTCAAAGATCTTACTTAGTGCTGGTAACAAGCTTGTGGGATGACTATAACAGGCACTAAAAGACTTTTTCCTTACTTTGGGCAGTGGAATAACTTGTTTCTTTCCATGACTGTGGAAAAGTTGATAGTTTAATGCTGGTATTCAGTATGTGACAAATTGGGGATGCAATATGATTAATGAACATTCAAATCAGTTTATCATTTACATTGTCAGTCCCTGGTTGTTTGTTAACTTTATTATGTTAGCCACTGTTATCAAAATTTCAGTATTTATGCCTCATATAATCTTTACTATTAGAAATAGATAAACCACCATATTATTTTATTTACCTGTCTTGTTTTATTTTCTAACCGCTCTAAGGCTCAGATATTAAAAATGTTAGGACCAAATGTTTAGATTCTCTGTTTTAATGTGCTGCAGCCAGACAGCTGCACTGTTATGTTAACTTGAACTTGAATCTGGGCCTTTGATCACATTAATATAAGGTTGATTGTGATGCTTCCCTGAATAACAGCATATTTGCATACATATGCCACTGTATTTGTCCTGCATATAAGTTGATTGGTTGCCCCCCAAGTTAGTTAATAAGAGGATGGTCTATCAGGAGACCTACAAGTTATATAAGGAGCTGCAATTTGCTTCAGTTGGGGAAGCGAAGGCACAGTTAGGATGGGTTCTAATGGAGTTCAGGTTCAGTGCTGTCACATTAGGTTATTTGATCCATTTGTGTTTTTTATTTTTTTATGTTATGGTATTTGATTTTGTCGATAAGACAACATGCTTTCATATGAAGGGCTTTCAGATGAGCTCACTGGGTCACAACAGCCATAAAAGTGAACAACTATGACTGACTTATCAAGTAGCAATGCTAGAATGAGAGGTTCAGCAGTCCGCTTTACTAGTTGGAATGTAAAAGGCATGAGAGGGCCGGTGAAACGGGCCAACATTTTTGCCCACCTTAAAAAATTTAAAACAGAAATAGCATTTTAACAAGAAACGCATTTGGTAACATCAGACCATATGAAACTTAAAAAACCATGGGTAGGACAATTTTACCATTCACAATTCAATACCAAGGCAAGAGGAACACCGATATTAATACACAAATGTACAGTTTACTCTTAATGACTCCATATCAGACCCACAGGGCTGATTTGTCAAAGTGACTGGCTCCCTCTTTAATATTCCAGTTACACTCACTTGCTTGTATTTATGCTCCTAATTGGGATGATAACAGTTTTGTATCTAGGCTGATTTCTGTTCTACCCAGCATGAACTCTCACCGTATGATCTTTGGCGTGACAAACTGTGTTATGGATCCGACCTTGGACAGCTCTAACCCCAAGTCCATCCAAGATGGCTCATGCCCTGTCTACATTTATGAATAAGGTAGGCTGTTTAGACCCTTGCTGTTTTCTTTTTCCAAGTAATAAAAAGAGTTCTCATTTTTTTCACATGTACATCAATCATATTCAAGAATTGATTTTTTTTTTTTTTATAGATAAAACCCTGCTTCCTGCTTAAAAGTGAATATTCGGCAATTGTGGAGTCAGACCACTCGCCAGTATTGCTGGATTTAGGCTTTCCCCTTAATCAAGCTCAGCGCCCCAATTGGAGATTGGACTCAACTTTGCTGGCAGATAAAAAAATGTATGAAATAATATCGACTGCTATAGATAATTTCTTACAGGCAAATAAATCCGACTCAGTATCACCATCTGTCTTGTGGGAGACACTGAAAGTGGTAATTAGGGGCGACTCATATGTTACACAGCAACACGCAACAAAGCCAGGAAATGGAAACAGGAACAACTCATAAATTCAATGCTTGACTTAGACCATAGATATTCCACATCACCCTCCCCTGAACTGTATAAAGAAAGACTAGACTTACAAATGCAATATAACCTAATATCAACACAGGAAACGGAACAATATCTGCTCAGGTCTCAAGGTTTTATATATGAGCATGGTGAAAAGGCTTAACTTAAATGTAGATCGGCAGCTCAGCTCATACCACAGATTCAGAAGTCTTCTGGTGAGCTAACAGTTGACCCTGTTGAAATAAGTGATATTTTTAAGACATTTTATTCAAACTTATACACATCTGAATTCCCAGAGGATGACTCGGACATGCTAAATTTTTTTAGATAACTTAGATGCCCCTTCTATAAACCCTGATAAGAGGACAGATTTGGATAAGCCCATTACACTTAATGAAGTTATCAGCTCTATTTCAGCAATGCAAAGTGGCAAGGCCCCCGGACCAGACGGCTACCCAGTCGAATTTTACAAAAAATGTTCATCCAAATTAGCCCCTCTGTTACTTGAAATCATTCGTTGGATCAGGGAGCCTTGCCATAAACCCTCACAGAAGCTAATATTACACTCTTGTTAAAACCTGGCAAAAACGCAGTTGATTGTGGCTCCTATAGACCCATATCACTTCTGAATGGAGATGTTAAGATACTAGCTAAGCTTTTAGGCTGGATACTGTTATGATGGACATAATATTGTCAGATCAGATGGGCTTTATTAGGGGGGCACCATTCTTTTTCTAATATACACAAGCTCCTCAGTGTCATTCACTCTCCCGCATCCCGGGAGATTCCCGAAGGTGGTGGTCTCCTTGGATGCGGAAAAAGCATTCAATCGGGTTGAGTGGCCCTAATTATTTATGGTATTGGGAAGATTTGCATTTGGGCCCAAACTTATATCTTGGATATGGCTGTTATATGTGTGGCAGGATGACGTTTTTCCCCTCCCCTTTACCTGTACACGGAAGCACGCATCAGCACACCTGGGATTCATCCCGGTTGATTGAGAGAGTTGGGGGTCATTACTTAAGCCTGTGTGTGGACTTGTTCTGTTTTTTTGTCTTCTCCCCGTTGGGTCTGTGGAGACGTGTCTGGGCTGGCATTCTGCATGTTGTCGCCACTGCCCTCTTGGTCGTCAGTTTGCTGTGGTTTTGGTAAGGGCGCTCGTTCATCTTTCATGCCTTCCATGTGTTGTGCTGCCATGTGTGTGGCGCTAACGTGTGTTACTTTATAGAGCCAACCCTGCTTTCGTCGTTGGATGTCCCCTTGGGGGTTGATGTACACCTGGGCGGCTGGTGTTGGATGTCTGGGTAAGCTGCATGTCTCCCTGTTTCGACCCATTTGGCGTTATCAAGCTTTGTTAAAAATAATAAATCAATAAAAAATAATATCAACACTATATTTGTTATAGTGTGGGCCGCTGTGTGCGTTCACAGAGTGCGTGCCTCCGCCGGGGTCTGAGGGCAGCGTGTCCTGTAAATCAGTAAGTTGCTGTGTCTGCCTGCTTGTTTTAAAATGATTGCGGTCCTGTTTTAATGGTACGTTTCACACCAGCTGGACCGGGCTGCAGCCTCGTGCATACTGCTGTGGGGCTATCGTGGTGCCACAGGTAATTAAAAGGGCCAGTACTCTCAGCGCGTTCTCCTCCCACTTCTGCTGTTCTGGATTAAGTGGATGCTCTGGATGCGTAAAGAGTGTCTGGATGGTTAGAGGGATGTTCTGGATGTTGTGGATAAATAGAGAATCGTTCTGGAGTGATACGGCTAAGTGTTTGAACACCCAGACCTTGTTTTGCGTAAATACTGTATCTTAACTGTACATATTGCTTGTGTTGATTTTGGTTGATTAATTCTTTTCATTATGCATGCTGGTTTATTGATTTGAATTGTGTGTTATTATTTTTCTATTATTCATAAAGATACTGCTATTTTAATATAATATTTATAGTAAATAAAATTGTATATTTTCATAATTACTTTGTCTCTGACCCCTAATTTTGGTAAACGAACCTGTGTGCTCTAAAGGTCTTGGGCCTATCCCAAGTGGCGTTGTCGGAAATCTTAAATTTCCTGAATGTCATTTAGTATTGTATTGTATTGCCACATATGCATCACCTAAAGCATGCGTAATTACTAATAAATTGTAGTAGAAGTATTGTTTAGGAGAGGTAACTAATGCATTAGTTACCTCGAAGCTCCCCCTCTCTCCTAAACAATACTCATGTCCTTAAAAATTTGGTCACAATTTAGACAAAATTTCAATCTGACGGACTTCTCTCTTTATAGTCCCATCTGCAATAATCATGTCTTTGTCCCAGCCAAATTAGATCCTGTCTTTCTCCAGTGGCAGAGGGCAGGATTAAGTAAATTCAGTGATCTCTACATAGATGGAACTTCCGCTACATTTGATGCTATTTCCTCCAAATTTAACTTACAGCGCTCTAACCTGTTCCGCTATCTTCAGATTCGCCAGTTTGTTCGTATCATTAGCCCATGCTTTTTTAATTTACCTCCAAAAAAAGGAATAGATATCATTCTGCAAATTCCCATGCATCATAGAGGTCTCATCTCAAATCTATTATAGTATCACTCAAAAAAGTATCCCTCGATAAGATCAGAGCAGATTGGGTGGAAGAACTTGGAATAAATATCTCAGGTGCAACCTGGGATGGTGCATTACATAGAGTATATGGGTCCACCTCATGTACCCGTCTTGGCTTGATTCAGTTCAAGGTTCTCCATCGAATCCATTATAGTAGAGTCAGACTCTCTAAGATATATTCTAATGTAAGTGAAACATGTGAACGTTGTCATGTCGCTAAGGCCGACCTGGCCCATATGTTCTGGTCCTGTAATAAACTATATAATTTTTGGACTACAATATTTCAAACTTTATCTGAAGCTTTTAGCAGATATATTCTACACTGGAAAAAAAGGAAACTGGCCAACTCTTGGATTTATGTAAGCATCTTGGGTGTATTTAACACAATTGCTTCATGTTTTAAAGTTAAACGTAACTATAGTGTAGAGAGGGTACATGAATTTGTTCAGATAATGTTGGGATGAAGTGAGTCAATAAAGTAGCGATGTTAATTATCGTGATACCGCACGCGATCTCGTCTTGCGCGCGCATTGTTGGTAGAAGAAGAACCCAGCTGGCCACCGACGTCAATAGACATTGATCTTTGGTTGGATATAGGTTGTGACGTCTGATACCAAATTCCAACATCAATTCAACGTCTAATGCCAACGTCAACTTGATGTAGAGTATTGACGTCAACTGACATAGATTTTTGTTGGTTTTAGGTCGTGGTGTTAAGTAACCACAATCCAACGTCTTCCAAACGTCTTGTGCCAAAGTCATATTGACGTAGAATACCAACATTTGGTCATGAGGTACGGGAACCAAAACCCAACGTTTGCTAAACGTCATATTGGAAACGTCTACACAACGTTAAATTACAACGTCATTAGATGTTGATATTTTGTTGGTTTTAGGTCATGGTGTTAAGTAACCACAATCCAACGTCTTCCAAACGTCTTGTGCCAATGTCATATTGACGTAGAATACCAACATTTAGTCAAGATACGGGAACCAAAACCCAACGTCTGCTAAACGTCATAATGATAACGTCTACACAATGTTAAATTACAACGTCATTAGATGTTGATATTTTGTTGGTTTTAAGTCATGGTGTTAAGTAACCCCAACCAACGTCTTCTAAACGTCTCATGCAAACGTCACATTGATGTAGAATACCAACATTTGGTCATGAGGTATGGGAACCAAAACCCAACGTCTGCTAACGCGATACGGTAATAACATCTACAACAGTAAAATTACAACATCATCAGATGTTGATATTTTGTTGGTTTTAAGTCATGGTGTTAAACAACCACAATTTAACGTGTTTCAAACGTCTCGTGCCAACGTCATATTGACGTAGAATACCAACATTTAGTTATGAAATACAGGGACCAAAACCCAACATCTACTTAACATCATAATGGTAACGTCCACACAACATTAAGTTACATCATTAGATGTTGACATTTTGTTGGTTTTAAGTCATGGTGTTAAGTTACTAAAATCCAACGTCTTCCAAGTGTCTCGTATCAACGTCATATTGAAGTAGAATACCAACCTTTAGTCATGAGGTAAGGAAACCAAAACTTAATGTCTGCTAAACGTCATAATGGTAATGTCTACACAACGTTAATTGATATTTTGTTGTTTTTTTGGTTTTGGTGTTAGGGTTAGGTAACAACAGTTGTTGGACAAGTGCTTCACCAGGAGTGTGGTGATCCAAAATTAATAAAGTGGATATAGACCTGAAAGCAATGTGATTTTAAGCAGCAACCCAAAACTTTTGAAGACAGCACAACAATACACATTGGTTTATTAACCTCAAGATCGTATCAACGGTTGTCAAAATCTCTCAAATGTCACAATGCTACTACAAAGTTGATCTTAGATAAATGCAGGTTGTCAGTAATTCAACATCTAACACGCAAACGCTCAAGAGCTCCATGACCAAATTTGAAGTTGTTTCAGGGCTACAACCTGTTGTACGAATTGAGCTACTAGGCCACCTAATAGCCCTGAAATGTTTGTTATAGCAAAAATGTATAATCCAACCACTGTATCACCGCGGCGCGGTGGCCTTTCTATGTGGAGTTTGCATGTTCTCCCCGTGTCTGCGTGGGTTCTCTCCGGGTGCTCCGGCTTCCTCCCACCGTCCAAAGACATGCAGGCTAGGTTAATTGGTGTCTCTAAATTGTCCTTAGATGTGAATGTGAGTGTGAGTGGTTGTTTGTCTATGTGTGACCCTGCGATGGACTGGCGACCTGTCCAGGGTGTACCCCGCCTTCCACCCAATGTAAGCTGGGATTGGCTCCAGCACCCCGCGACCCTGTACGCAGGATAAGCAGTTAACGATGGATGGACGATGGATGATGGACTTTGCACCATGACAGTATAGCTGTCAGACAAATGCCAAAACACACAACAAGAGGTGTCAGCCTATCTGGCAGCCATCATTGGCAGTGCAGCCCTTGAGAGAGTACAGTCATAGTTGGTACTGGGTCACACGCCAGCAACTTACCTGATGGTGAACCTGGGACGGATACAGAGTTGCTTTGCCAGGATGTCATCTAGACTTGAACAGTAAATATCAGCTATATTTTTGGCAGATGTTGGTTGTCGGTGATCAGCCAGCTACCTCCAAGAGGGATATGCCTTGGCTTGCAGTGGTTGAGGTAGCCACCAAGGCAAGTCCTGTTTTGATTTCCTAGACTGCTTGGTTAAAGTAAAGCAGTTATAAATATGTGTTTTGTCTTTTGGTGTTTTTGGGTCAAACTTGATCTATACATGACAGGCAATGACCTACCTACCTATTCTGGGCCACTGATGGCTTGGTTGTTGAGAGGGACCTCCTATGATAAGCTGTTTTTATGGCTTGGTAATCAAGCACTGATGATAAACTTTTATAACTGGTGAATCACATTGAAACCTCAAATAGATTTTATCTATGTTGAAATCTATCAATGGTTGGGATATTACACTTATTATGTTTAATTTCAATGCGTTCATTTGGGGATAGTAGCACTGTAATCCTTGAAGGGCCCCCTCTTTAATTTGCTAAGAAACAATATAATATAGGTCAATTAAAATATCTATCGTGCATTCAGTGTTCCTGGCCATAAGGGGTTGAGTGGCATTAGCCCATGTTTATCATACGTATGCATCCAGAACATCCCATCCCTTAATCACGAATAATTTTCTTTTAATCTGTCTATCTCTAACATAATAATAATAATATGAATTAATTTAATAACAATAATAACAGAAAATCTACTTGCACAAATTATATAAATTTTCATAAAGTTGTAGATTTTTGAAATAACTTGACTTGCTCGCGTGTTTTAAATACATAGTTGCAGGTATATCTTCAAAAAAAATTTAAACACATTTCTAGCCAATCACTGTGAATGTGCCGCAAGGCTTCCGCCGGAAAGCCAGAAGAAGAAGAAGAAGAAGAAGAAGAAGAAGAAGAAGCCAATCCGACTCCTACGCGCTCCTACCTACGCTCTATGGTCTTGCAGCGGAAAGATACCGGAGTAAATTGCCTGTCGGACACCTTTGTTTCATCTGTATGTCGACGGTTACAATTGTTTGGTGGACGGTCACTGCGAGCAGAGGTACGGAAAATATATATACATTTTGGCCATAAGAACGTTAAGTTGGTTAGTTAATAAGCTTTATAAGTTTTATTTTTTTCAGTCACACAGAGTTTGTATTGTCAAGTATCTTGTCAGAATTGATTTTGTGAACTGGCGCCTTTTCCCACCTAGCTTAAAATTACGTTACTTTAAGTTTGACTGCATTGCAATACTAATATAACAATGATGTAAGAGTTAGTTTACAGAGATTAAAATCAGTGGAATATAGCTAGTAAAAATAGTGACATGAATAAAATCGCCGCCGGGCACTGAGTTTTTCGACTCTGAAGCAGACAGCCAAAGCCCGGTGTACTTGAATTTCCCCTGACAGAAAGTGTTCCCCCGGTTGCGTGAGCGCGTGTGCATTCAGAGGTGAAGCGGACCTTCGACTTAACCAAAGTAAATGAAAAATATAACATGTGGATTGTTTAATCCAACGTTTTAGTATTGTTGTTTTATGAACGAGTTTTTTTGCACAGCAAGCTAGCACTTATCTGTCAAAATAAAGGCTTCTCCTGTAGGCTAACGTTACGTGTTATGAACTTCGTATTATTCATTGCACCGAATGTCTAAAAAAGACGTCTAGCTAGCTATGGAGTTATATTCCTATCTTTAATCAAGAGCGCATTCTTTCAATTTGAGAGCATTTCTCACTGATATTACGTTCAGATTTTGTAATAATTTCCCTCAAAACCTTGCTCTCACACTCAAATAGTCACTGCTCGCGCTTGGATTTGCTCTGCTTGTGCTCAAAGTTTGTGCTCGCGCTTGGATTTTCTCTGCTTGTGCTCAAAGTTTGTGCTCGCGCTTGGATTTGCTCTGCTTGCACTCAAACTTTCTGCTTGGACTCAGATATGTTGTTGTTTGGACAGATTTCCTGCTCTCAGCTTTGAACCTTCTCCTCGCACTCAGGCTGATTCTGCTCACTTGCAAAGTTTCTGCTCTCGGATTTCTCCTGCGCGCTTGGATTTTTTTGTGTTATAACCCTATCAAAAGTCAACAACCAATAGAATGCCAGCTGTAGTGTTGACCAATGAAATGATCCCAACCCGGTGAGGGTGCGCGTACACTTTACTTTAGAACGTCTGTTGAGGGCGGCTGCACTGTAACCTGACTGTAACCAAGTTTATATATCCCGCGCCGTTTATAGCTTTATTATAAGTATATGTCAACAATGTGCACAGAATGGTCGACGCCTTTCACCTGCACCTGTCAGGAAACGGGAGAAAGCTTTGAAGTGGGACGTATGAAGTTATGTCCACAACTACGAGGGTGAGTAACATAACTTAAGCACCTAGCTAGCTAGCTAGCATATGGCGCTAGCATATAGCCTAGCTTGATGTCCAGAAACAAATATATGTTCTTTATTGTATAGCTAGCTAGATTGAACGACATATGACGGACAGTGTGTGTATATGTGATGACCCTACTTTGTATTTTTTCCTCGTTTGGTTAACCATTGTTCCTGGGATTTGGCTAATTTCATGTTAGAGCCAGTAGTAAAACATAAACTGTAATATAACTGAAAGAACACAAGAAACTGGATTGTTTGTGTCAGTTTTTGCATCACTGTTGTTTGTTGTTCATCAGAATTTAGTCTTCATTCCTTCATATAACATTAGTTTGAAAATAGATTCATAGCAATCTGTATAAAACGTAATGTTAAGTTCAATTTTATCACTATAATAAAAACAGATCTAGAAATGATATGGTTTCTTATTTGCTCCTTAAATAGCAGTTATTTGTTTAATTGATACAAAGCAAACTGAACTGAAAAAACAAGTATTTTGTTTTACTTTCTTTTCATCCAGGTGGGGCTGAGGGGTTTGACCCCTGTTGATCTGTGTGTCATATCACCAACCCATGATAGCTAGAATTCACCCTGCTACTCCAGATCTACCTACTGTACGGCTGGCTACAGACTACAACCATCTGCTCCAGATCTACCTGCTGTATGGCTGGCTACAGACTACAACCATCTGCTCCTGATCTACCTGCTGTATGGCTGGCTACAGACTACAACCATCTGCTCCTGATCTACCTGCTGTACGGCTTGCTACAGACTACAACCATCTGCTCCAGATCTACCTACTGTATGACTGGCTACAGACTACAACCATCTGCAAGTTTTGTTTGTAGTGAACATCATCAACAGCTGCACTTAAAGTCTCTTGGGTTCATTTGGGACTTGGTTGTTCTCCATACTGCATCAAACACTATTATTTTTTGGTGTTATATTAGTACAGACAACAGTAAGTATCATTACTTAATCACAGTATATATTATTCTGGTGTACACTGTTGACTTGACTCCATGCTATTGACTATACTTTAGCTTGCCACCTCAAAACTTTACCTTAATTGCTCTTGTATAGTTAATTTATCTTCTACTAGTTGTACATACCTCCTATTTAATTGAATTATTCTTAATTTGTGTTGCCATACCTGAATCATCCCTCTTGTGAACACTAGGCCTATCTTATCTTTATTCATAACCCTGCTCACAAACTCACCTGAACCTGGGTCATCTGTTTGCCAATATCAATGTTCCTGCTACAGTAAATCCTATAGGCACATTGTACTGCTTCACCGTAGTATGAACCATACACTTTTAAGGTTTTGTGTCAAATATTGTGCAATTTGTTATGAATTACTCATTGTTTTGACAAGGTAAATTAAAGCTATTTACCAAGTGTCAGCTCTGGTAAATTTAATTGTACTGTTTTTTTTTTATAAATGTTATGGAACATGAAAAAACAATTTGCCTTGATCAGGGTTTTAATTTGTTGCAAATGTGAACATGGTTTTAATAATCTGTATCTTATTGCTCTGAAAAACTACAATGATTTAAGAAAAAGCAGTGATACTTATCAACATTTATTGAATTGATTGAATATATGGACAGACATTACAGGCACCTATTCATGTCAACAGAGAAAACAATAATTTGTTCTCTTTTATCACTTTGATTATACGCTGATGGTGCAGAAAAGGGTGAAGTCCTTGTAGATCTCTGGCACTTTGAGGACAGACCGATCCAGGAACTCTCCACTGTTGTCTTTGTATAGTATGCTCCTATTAAAGACAGATTCATAGACATCAACACGTAATATATTAGGTGTACATAGCTTGCTTTAACATCATTACTATCTTACCTTACCTTCTCTGATTTGGTTTTGTGGACATCAGTAATTTTCTCTCCCAGGCCTGGTTGTGCACCCTGTGAATTTAAGCAAGAAACATAAGTGTATGTAACATGATTTTACTATTATATTATTATTATTTTTACAATTGCATTATTATCAGACTTGCCAACCTTCTTGGTTTGTGCTACTGCTGCCTGTCCTCTGCACACAGGTGAGTGATGTGCTGACTGGCACAGGTCCATGCACATAGTGCAGCTGTGATGCAGCTCAACGGGTACTTAAGTCACACCTGGAAGAAGAGAAACAAACCAACAAAATACTTGTTCTTTCTGCTCAGTTTGCTTTGTATTAATTTAAAAATTACATTTAAGTTGCAAATAAAGCATATCATCTCTAGATCTGTTTTATTAGTGGTGAAATTGTACTTAACAGACTGGGTCCGTGTACTTTTTCGTTCATTTGATTTTCATTTCATAAACAGGTATTAAAAACAAATGGTTATTTGATTTTCGTTTTAAATCATGGGGATCAGACCTCCAGTGCTGGGTCTAATATTCTAATATTAGCTGCTGCAGCTAGCTAGCAGCTAGCTACCAGCCCTGTGAGCTTGGTCCCCGCGGTTCGTTCCCCGGTGCTGACTGACTCTGGTCCGTCTGCAGAGCTGCGCATCCGCTCTAGCTGACCTGGGAATCTACCGCTTCGTGATTTATTCATATTTTATTTACTTTGCAGTGATATGCTATGCACTGATGTCAGGCAGGCTTGCTGCTGCTTTTAGTCTGAGCCTGTGAGATAACTAAACTTCCTTTGAATATAACGTGCATAATAAAAGACGGAATAAATAAAAGTCCCCGGAAATAAATATAAGTAAAACATATGTATTTAGGCTATTGAACTATAATGACTAATGCCTATATATGTATTGCCTCATTTATGTATTTCATGATCCATTTCATAGCCATATTTATTATGTAAAGGGGGCAAAAATGGACGATCAGTCGCTCAGGAAGTTATAGACTACAGTTTCCCTCAACAGCAGCCGGGACATTCTAACGCTTAACGTGAAAAAGCTTAACGTGGTAACTTAATGTACCTAAACAATGATCAATCAGATATCAATCAGTTATAAGTCACATAACGTCCATAATAATTGGACTTTGGGTTAGATTTTTTGACAGTTTTCAGTGGTTATGAGGAGCAATATGAGAGAGAAATTTTGGTAATCATTGATCATTGTTTAGGTACATTAAACCACCTCTATTTGTTTCTGGACATCAAGCTAGGCCATATGCTAGCTAGCTAGCTAGGTGCTTAAGTTATGTTACTCACCCTCGTAGTTGTGGACATAACTTCATACGTCCCACTTCAAAGCTTTCTCCAGTTTCCTGACGGGTGCAGGTGAAAGTGCGTCGACCATTCTGGGCACATTGTTGACATATACTTATAATAAAGCTATAAACGGCGCGGGGATATATAAACTTGGTTACAGTCAGGTTACAGAGCAACCGCCCAACACAGACGTTCTAAAGTAAAGCGAACGCACCTCTCAACAGGGTTGGGATCATTTCATTGGTCAACACTACAGCTGGCATTCTATTGGTTGTTGACTTTTGATAGGGTTATAACACACAAAAAATCCAGGCGCGCGAGGAAAAAAACCGAGAGCAGAAACTTTGCAAGTGAGCAGAATCAGCCTGAGTGCGAGGAGAAGGTTCAAAGCTGAGAGCAGGAAATCTGTCCAAACAACAACATATCTGAGTCCAAGCAGAAAGTTTGAGTGCAAGCAGAGCAAATCCAGCGCGAAAGCACAAACTTTGAGCACAAGCAGAGAAAATCCAAGCGCGAGCACAAACTTTGAGCACAAGCAGAGCAAATCCAAGCGCGAGCAGTGACTATTTGAGTGTGAGAGCAAGGTTTTGAGGGAAATTATTACAAAATCTGAACGTAATATCAGTGAGAAATGCTCTCAAATTGAAAGAATGCGCTCTTGATTAAAGATAGGAATATAACTCCATAGCTAGCTAGTTATATATTTTCCCTCGTAAAGCAAACAGTTCTTTTGCGATAGTCTGATGTTATAACTGACCACGGAGTTGACTACTTGGTCATCCGTGTTAAGTTACGTTTTGAAAGTTGGATCCAGACCCGCTGTAACTTTTTGTAAGGAAGCTGCGTCTACTAATATACGTCGTTGATACTGTAAAATCAAGATCATTGTAATACACTTTACTCAATTCTATCTACTTGACTCGAAATGTAAATTAAACTGAATGCCACATTGTAGACAATAACATTGTATTTTGTCCTTACAATCTATGTGTGATTGCCTTTTGATATTGCTGAAAATCTTTTTAACCATTAATCAGTTATAACTTTCCATAAGTGAAGATTTTATGGAAAGTATAGAGTACTCTTTACACAATGTACAGCTGTAGCTGGTGGGCACTGCATATGATAGGGGAAACACTGGCTTAAGTGATAAACTTTTAAATAATTGTTGGCAACATTGTAGTGATGAGGCTTAGCCTATGTTAGTATGCATGTCTAACCCTCAGATTTTTCTTGTGGTAAAACATTGTATTTTTTTATTTCCTTGATGTAGACCTAACTGCTGGGTTGCCATTTTTTTAGAACATGGTATGTCATATCTTAGTCGCTGGAGAAAAATCCACTCAGAAGCTGCAGCAATCGCACTGGAATGTAGCAGCAGTGAAGATGGTTGCCGTGGAAATTTAAATCCTAATCAGTGTAATGTAGAAGATGAAGGTGAAGATCTAGCAGAAGAGGGAAGTAGTTGTTTAAATTAAGCAGATGAAATTGGTGATGCAGATTCAGATTTTGGATACAGTGAATATGTGTCAACTGATTCTGAAGAAGTCATAGAATCTGCAAAAGAAGACGAGGTAACCTTGCAAGAAAACTTGCTTCCTGGGCTGCACAAAGTAAATGTGGAAGAAGCCAAATTTTCTTGGTATCTTGAAGGATGAAGGTTTAGAATTACCTCCTTTCCCTGCTTCCTCCAACGTATTTCCTGGTAGAAGAGTGACTGTAGAAGAGGATGGGAAAGTAGCAATATAAAGGATGCATGCATAATTGTACATACCTATGTCTCTTCTATCACAACTGCCTTCCTTTCATGCACTGCACCAGCTGAGCACAATACCTGAAAATTGCACTTTTTTATTTCTTTCTGGAGCAGAATTAATTTTTTGTTAATTTGTGTCTTGAACTAGATGATAGTGGTCACAGTGAGGTAGAATTTGATCAAGAAGATCTCCAAGGAAATTGTCGACATCTCAACCGTGATGAAGGTTAGTTCTAATATTAGCAGTAAGTTTTTGTCTGGTAGTAAACGTGCAGCGTACTCCATCCCCACAGAGATCTGAAATGCTCCCTGTCTGGACACTTTAAAAAGAATCTACTAAAAACCCAGCTCTTTACCAAGGCATTCAATCCTGAATTACTTTTTGTTGTTCTGTCACTATAACTATGTGTAAAGCATCCTTGGGTCCTGTGAAAGGCGCTAAAAATATTTATTTGTTACGTTAGCAAAATTAGTAACAAAGTAACCTTAATTATCAGCTGTATGTCATTACTAACTAACCTACTAGTCAAGTGTTGAGGACATCAGGTACAAGCTTAGACTAAACTGGTGTACAGCTCTGTCCTGTACACATACTGTACGTTACATCCTGATAATTATATTTCAGTGTTCAGAGGAGTCTGACAACTGGTTGTTAATGAAATGAAGGACCATGGAGCTGAGGTTAATGAAGTAAATTAGGGATGGAAACTAGTCCTTTTCAAGCTAATTGGGAGATGTTTCTTTTGGATTTTAATGCGTAAATGAAATGCTTAGTAATTATCCAGGGATCCTATTTAGAAAAAATGATGCATCGATAAACGTTTTATAATCGAATCACAGCCCTCTAAATTGTAATCGAATCGTGAGGTGCCCAGAGATTCCCACCCCTACTGATGTCGGAGTTGTTTATTCTTTCTAAACTTCACTCCGTATCTTGATGTCAGCAATATGATTTATTCTTTGATGATTATGTAGTTTATATAGTGACGTTGCTGATGTAAACGTTGCTCTTGCTTCTCTAGAAACAGTATTTACTTGTATTTAAAATCCAAATAAATTCTAATCCTGTACTGAATGTTTTTATTTTAAAATATATTAAAAATAATCAATTCTTAGTAATATAAAAGAATCAATAACAGCATTGATAAAGAACCAAACCAATAAAGATTATTGACAAGAGTAGTTGTAGTATAGATAAAATCTTAATGATTCCTATTGCTAGTAATTACATTACTTTTACTCTTCCCCAATACACACAGCCAGACAGATGTCAGTTGTGTGGGGCAGCAAGGCATCTGTTAGCAGGCTAATGTGGTGAAAGCCCAGACTTGTTCACTCATTGTGGAATGTCATAATCATAGTACACTTTGGCTGGGTGAAATAAATTGTAAATACAATCTCAATATTTATAGGCTATATATTATAAATGATTTATATTTCAATATAGCATAAATTAATATAGGCGTCAGTTATTGGCTGTCTATGGAATCAAATAGCAGCTGTATTGTCCCATTAACATCCAGGAATTGTGCTAAAATAAGGGGATTTGCCTTTTTTTTTTTTTGAAGTAAAGTTCTGAGACAAAACCCATTTTTGGATTAAAAAACAATAGCCTCTCAAACAAAAACATAAGGACAATAAATTATGACAGTTATCAGTAGTAGGTTGTGCCTTGACATACCATTTCTAATTATGGTAATTATTTGTTTCACTGCATTAGAATTTCAGAGAAAAGTGATGGAAATGCGTTAGGATATCCGCTCATTGAAGAAACGGGATGCAGAAAAGTACGAAGCAACTCAAATTATACAAGCGTCAACTGTTGAGGCTCTAAACCTCCTTGATAGATCCCTCGACTCCCTGGAGGAAAAACAGAAGCTGGTAAGGTCAACTGTAGTCATAGCAACATAATTATGCATATTTTTCTCTCATGTGTAATGTGTCACTGTTTACTTTTTCTTTTGTTGATAAAACTGAAATATTGTTCCTCTAATTTCAGATGAATGCCTTGTCCAGGGTGGGAGGAGTCCACTTGAAAGACAATGTTAAAAGGGTCATGGAGAAGTAAGTGTTTATATCTCAGTGTCAATTAGATTTTACTGTTAGCATCGATATAATAGAGTAGAATTAATATTGTATAGGGGACTCGACTTTTACCACTGGGCCAACTGGCAGCCTTCTTTAGGGATCTGAAAGTCACAGGGTTCAGTTCATACCCCGGTTTAGAAGTCACAAGTGTGTATGAGTTTCGTACATAATTAAAATTATTAAAAGTTTAATTATGTCAAAGATGAAATGAACAAAATGAATGTTTGCACCAGATTTCCTGACATTAACAGCCATGTGTGGTGAGTTAAACATCAATTTAGAGTACAAATGTATTATATACAGGGTTCATACGGTCATGGAAAACCCAAGAGGGTCTAACTGCAGACCTCCACTGTCAGGCCGGTCAGGACAGGAAATAACCATAAATAAACAACAATACAACAATAAACAATACGTTTTTACGTCCCCCACAGGATGTAACGTGATGCATTCTCGGTTGTTTTGCTACTCTACACATTGCGAGAACGGTAGGGGACTGGTTAGCATTATCCAAAACATTGAGTAAAGTCTGAATGCATTGCTCTTTGTCTGTGTTCGCCGTCAATATAGATACCGCAGCCAATATTGTACATTTAAATCACACAAATTACAGAATGTTACACGTGTGTAAGTTAGGTTATTTGTCTTTCTACATAGGCAATGTTAGGCTATGCCAATGGTGGCTAGCATCAGCTCCTGAAGTAGTATGGTACTTTTTATTTATTTTTTTTTTCTTTGGATAACATACTCATAGACTGTGTGAAGCTACTGTGTGTTCAGCTTTATTAAACTTTTTTTTGTAAAGCATTTAGCAAGGGCATAGGTTTGCATTTGTCTTAATATGTTGACTATGACGCTCAGGTTAGTTATATGTCCAAAAGAAGATAAAATACAGTTCTATATCATTTAGACCGTTCGGTGTAGCTTTTTCACACTTAAACAGTGTGCAAACACTTTGATTGCTGTATGAATCTATCTTAGTTGAATTGAAGTTTATGTAGCGTTACTACGACAGTGTTTCCCCATCCCTCTACTGGAGAAAGTTACCCCCTGTCCTGCATGATTTAATCTCTCCCTGCTTCAAATTCAGGCGACTCGGCAAATGTTGCAACAAATTCATTTTCCACACCACCCGGAGTGAATTTCAGTCCCTCCAGGATTTCGTGGCCTTTTTTTGAGATTGTTGCAGTCCAAAATGACTGATTTCGCGGGAGCTTTTGTAAAAAAATGCGATAAAAGTTGCGATGTATTTTGTATGTTGCAATGAAGTTGCGGGAGACAAAAAGTTGCGTTTATTTTTTTTTTTAATATATAGTTCTTTAAAAATAAAAAGGAAACATGTTTTGGGGAGAATAAAACTATCCTGGGCTGAGTTTTCCTAGGAACCTTACCAAAAAGGCTTAGGATGCTGCAAATGTTGGTATAATATGAAAATGGCTGGTGGATTTAAGACAAAAAATAATTATTTATTGAATGAATCAAATTTGAAAATATCTATCAGTGGCTTGTTGATCTTTACATTGTTAGTTAATTTCCTAACCTGGCCTGGGACTCTCATTCATACAGTTTGATAAAGTACTGACTTTAACTTATCATTGCACTTACAATAACGAGCGTAGCTGTCCTCAATTTAGGTCATTGTGTCGTCTCATCTCCTTTTTCTCCTGCATCCACCGTGTGTGTTGTTTGTGTGTGTGTGTGTGTTGTTTGTGTGTGTGAAAGCGTCAGTCACGGAGGGAATGGAGCAGTAGCCCCACCCGCTGCAGAGAGCGGTCCTTTGCTGTTATTTTTGTAGCTAAATGTGAGACGTTGGCAGCACACATGTCTGCTGCGCATGCTGCTGCATCTTCTGAACAAAACAAGGAAGTGAGTTTGCTGACGTATGACGACGCTTTGCAGGAGACCGTGATGATTGGTCAAAGTTGCAGAAAAGTTGCGGTGATTGGTCAAAATTGCGAGTCGCACCAAAGTCGCGGTGATGGGTTGAATTCGCGTGAATTGGCACGCTCGCGACATCGCGAAATCCTGGAGGGACTGGAATTTGCATCTTTGCATTGACTTTTTGTGCAATCAAGACGCGTGAAACACTGGATTTGCTTTCAGTGTGAACCAACCATTATGCTTGCTGTTCAGGATTGGCCTAAAATGCAGTAGAAGGCTGTAAGAATTATATATAAATAAACTACTATAAGGCGATTATCCAATCTTGTTTTGTGTTATAGACTACAGGCTTTAGAGCTAAGAGGTATTTTGTGCAATTTATATATGCTACGTTATAGATGGATAGATAGATAGATAGATAGATAGATAGATAGATAGATAGATAGATAGATGATAGATAGATAGATAGAGATATAACACATTTGTTTTTGACAAAGAATTTTCAAAGTTCAACCAGTGAATTATTTGTAAATTTAAATAATTTTTCTTTTGTATCCACATGTTGATGACAACAAGGGAAGGGAAGGGCAAGCTTGCCTTCACGAAGCTCCAGCTCTTCACTGTTGTTACAGGTAAAAAGCATATATCCTCTAGGGTTGGGCGATGTCCCCTAAATTGGCAGTTGACGATGTTTACAGTAAAACATCGTGATGGACGATGATATCGTCGTCGGGGCCGGGGGGTGGGTAGCTTTACATAAATGGTGAAATGGTGAATGGTGCCCTGCTGGTAGGTTTTACAACTTGACCTACTTTCACTTCAGTACGGTGCAGTAAAGTCAATCAGATGTCCGTGATCTGCGTAGCGACAGTACAGTGGGACGTTTGCCTTCAACAGAGCGACAGTAATAACCTAACATACCATCATTACTGAGTTTAAACTACATTCACGGTTATGTTTGCACTGAATAACTCATTCAATAAACAGAAACATAACTCTTGCGGCACACATGAACAGATCGGAACAGATGCGCAATATTAGCTCACACATAAAATAGCACCCTCGTGAATTAGCCTACTGTTGCTAACGTACATTCATAAATCCTGCATAACATCGTCCCGTACCTACAGGACCTCAGACTTACTTATTGATGCACGCACAGAGTAGTGTCGACAAACTTAGTCCAATGAGGGAGAAAGGAAAGTGTGATAGCGTTCCACTTTTAACGTTTTTTTTTCTCTCTCACTCGAGACCGCTGTGTCCAACGTTACTAGAAGGTAGAGCGAGCTACAACTGACAGGGAGAGAGAGAGAATGTATCACTACAGCCAATCCAGTCTGCTCAAAGCGATGGTCTTTTTCACAAATAGGTTGCACGTAAAGGGGGAAAAAGTAGCTTCCACTTAAGGAGCCCTATGTCTTGTCTTTGTGTCTTTGCTAGTTTAAGACCGACGCACTTGTCAATTTCCCGTCCAGCGCCCGCAACTAGGATTAGTGGGTTTGACGGGGGCATCACGATGGTTGCCTCCATCGTGATGTCGCCAGCCATCACGGATGAAGATGACATCGGAACAACCCTAATATCCTCAGTGTTTTCTAGTGTCTATTTTGGGGGTTTAGTAAAAACCAGTAACCACAGTTGCCACCTATTAACAACCTGGCCGCTACCTGCAAGAAATGTCAGATTTTCTTTGCACTAAATTATTTTCTACTGCTTAACATGCTGGATAGATGTCTTTTACATTTTTTGATATTTTTAAAACAAAGAAATTTGCTGGCGTTTTTTTCTGCCAGTATGTAGCCAGCTGCAGCTTGCAGTTTAGGAACACCATCTAAAGTTGAAATGGCTTTAAAACATGTACATGCAAAAAAGAAATGCATGGCCCTTGATAATGTCTGCATCTTAATGTTTTTTACTGCTTACTGTATTCCACTACATTCTATATACCCCAAAGATTTACAGTTTCAAATATTCCTTACAGAGAGTGTCCAGAGGACGACTGCAGAAATGGAGGCAAGCATTGCAGCGGCTGTCGCCTTCTGTTTGAAATATGCCCCAGACAGGGTGGGTGGAGGTGGAAGAAAAAATAATGCTTCTGAAGTTAAATTTTTTTTTAGTTCATAAGTGGGGTCTGAGTTCCGGACTGTTTGTTGAGTTTTGTTAAAAATTTAATTTTCTTTCATTTTTCAAACCTTATACCTGCTAAACACCTGCATGTTAGCATTGAACTTGTGAGCATGTTTCCATGTTAGCATTAAATTCAAAATACCCCCTATGTAGACTACAGCTTCAAGGAGCATTTTCATTATGTTTGCCACCATAAGTAGCTACTGAGCAAAGTCTTTTAAAACTACAAGTTTTAAAATAAAGAGGTTATTTTCTTAACTCAATGAATGTCTTTGTCTCTGCTCGTGACTTAAAATGTGGGTCTGTCCAACTTTTGATTCTGACATCTGTCTAACCTTAGGACATTATCCCAGTTTCTCAATATGTAGACTTTTTATTTACAATAAAAACAAAGCTCTGTAAAAGTTTATCATGCCAACAAAATCCAAACTAACTCTTAATTTTTTTGGGGGGGAATTTGACGTTAACACGATTTTCATTTCCAACTAAAATCTAACTCACATCTGAATCAAAAGATTATGACAATGCGACGTTGATTTTTACCGTTAACACGCATTTTCATTTCCAACAACAACCCAACGTCTATCTAACATTGGAGATTGATGTCAATCCAACGTTGGGTTTTGACGTTAACACAATTTTCATATCCAACAACAATCAAACGTCTATCTAACATTGGAGATTGATGTCAATCCAACGTTGGGTAATGACGTCAACCCGATTTTCATTTCCAACAACAATCCAACGTCTATCTAACATTGGAGATTGATGTCAATCCAACGTTGGGTTTTGACGTCAACCCGATTTTCATATCCAACTAAAATCAAATGTCAGTCCAACGTTGATATGATGTTGAACTGACGTCCGGTGCCTGCTGGGAAGGCAAGCAACCGTCATGTCCAAGGGCTCGCAGGACGGTACGCCACGCCACTAGTTGGTCGGTAAGTCTGGATTTTCTTATTAAATATTGTCGAAATCTCAGCCAAATGTAGTTTAATGTCTCGAGAGTCACTACTTAACGTTAAATAAGTGCCGTGAGCTTATTTACTTGCGCTATTTTATCACCATGTTTCATTTTAATTTGTTTTTTGAGTGGGAGCCGTTCATGTTACATTCAACTTAGCTAGCTAACTTTGCGGTGCTCCTTCTCTGTTTCTGTTTGAATTGGTTTACTAACTGACTGTTCAGTTTACATTGCGTGTTAACTGCACCGTGACTGTTGCGTTAGTGAGATTTGGCCATCGAGCAGCCTCTGCTAACGTTATGAGCGGCATTAAGTTTGTGACGCCCCCCCCAACACCGTGTAATGAGACCATGAGCAGACTGAGAGGAAATTCAAACAAAAACGGACAGTTAACTGGTGTCTGCTCTGTCTGAAGCAGTGGTAGCAATAATACCGTAGCTAGCTAGCTAGCTAGCTACATAATGGAAACTCTTGTCTTTTTTTGGGACACAAGCTGCTGGCTTTGCACAGCCCAGTGTTTGAACATGGAACATGGTTAGTCTCTGTCCTCATCAGAGAAGGCAATAGTCACATTCATTATTTGATATTTTACAATGGTTTATGCAGTGTACCTAAATAAAGTTGCCAGTGAGTGTACATCTAATGTATGTTTATTGAAATACAGTTTTATAATGCCTAGATTATTTTTTCCTGTTTTGCTGCAGAGTGACAGACAAACTCAAGTCCGCATATCACCTGGAGTCAGCTGATGGATCGTGGGCTCAAGGTTTTGTGGTGACCAGGACGTTGTATTTGCTCTTATAGTTACCGTAATTATAATGCATTACAGAATTTAATGAATTGCTCAGCACTTGCATACACACACTGGCCACCTCATTTATACATCTGTGCAATCTAATATGACAACTCTGTCATAGGTTAAACTTTTACCTGTGTATATTGTCAGACAGGCGATTCATGTAATTAGTTTAGCTGGTATGGTCTACTTGAGTGGACTATTTTGTGTTTCTGAGCGTTTCAGATATTTTATCTATGGAAACAGATTGGACAAAATATTAGAAACATTTTTCAATACAGTAGGGCTGTAGTCAACCAAAGAAATGCTTAGTCGACCAAAGTCTTGTCCTGCCCAACGATCAGTCGACTAAAAAAAGAAAAAAAAAAAAAGAGACGCGATATTTTGCATTTTGATTGACCATTTATTAAACAATTGTCATAGAGCTTTTATAAAACAACGAAAAAACAGCAATAATACATAAAACTATAATAATAATAAAAAAATTTGAAAATTAAGTGATTTTTTTTAACTGCAAAGTGAGGAGCTCTGTCCTAGGTCTATAGTGACCGTCACAATCGCGCACCTGACCACACCACACGCTACAAAAAATATAACTGCTAAAACTGCCAAATAATGAAAAATCCTAACAAAAGCTCTTGTTTATACAGGCTGTATATTCTTCTTTACTTTCAAAGCTATGGGTTAACTTTTGTCCAGCCGATCTAAGAGTTTTAAAACAAACACAAAAAACCCAAATAGCCTAAAAAAACAATCCTAACAATAATAGGCTGTATAGTAGGAAGGCCTATAGGTTTATTTTCGTTTTGTTACATTATTAAGGCTATTTTCAAACACGTCAAGTGTACAAATAAAAACAAAAACATAAGAAAACACAATCTATTGAGTCAGCATAATAAAGCCGTTAAGGCTACTTACAGATCTGCAGGCCTAGTCCACCTTTTTTATGTTGTGGGCCAAAAACACTAACATGTCCACATTCTTGGGTAAAAGACAGCTCCTCGACTTGTTAACAATAAATCCTGCTTTGGAAAATATGCGCTCTGCAGGAGTGGAGGTTGCAGGGATGCAGAGCAGGCGTTTGGCTGCCCGAGCAAGTTGTGGATATCTCTCCTCATTATTTTTCCACCACGCAAGTGGCCCAGCAGTGTCCACTTTACTTCTGTCCTGAAGATAATCTTTCATTTCGTCGGGAGAGATCTTTGCGCTTGGCTCATCAGGGTCATCCTCTGCACCATGTCCACAAAGAAGTATTGCTATCTCCTTCTCTTTTGCCGGTTGCTTGTTTTTTTTGCCAACGGGTCCTCATCATCCCCCATCTGCTCTGCGCTGTCTCCTGAGAGGCTTGGCGTTTGTGCAAGTTTTGCGACTTCAGAATAGGCCTCATCCCGTTTCTCATCACTAAGAAAAGGTAGCTGTTTGAAGCGCGGGTCCAGTACTGCAGCTGAAATGTACAGGCTGCTTGTCATCACAACTCGGTCTTTGAGTTTCCATCGACTATCTATTTCCTTCACAAGCTTAAGTTTCATCTTCTTCTTTGTTGGGCTATCGTTATCTGTGACGGCAAGATGACATTTTTTCAGATTCTCAAGCATTGGGAAGGCCGCAGACAGGGATGTGTTAGTCTCCTCCGACAACAGCTCAGTCAGTGTAATAAAGGGCTTAAGAACGTCTGTGATGTCTTCAGCCATATTCCACTGCTCTGTTGTGATGTCCAAAGTGCTGCTGTCACTCCTCTTGGTGTAATTGGGTTCCGATAAAACGGCGGTGATGGGCCAGCGCTGCTCCAACAGTCGCTCCAACATAAAGCAGGTGGAGTTCCACCGGGTGGCCACATCCTGGATGAGTTCGTGCCCAGGAGCTTTTTGCTGCACCTGTTTCTCTTTGAGACCCGTTTTTGCTTTGTGTCCCTTTTTTGAAGTGCCCAACAAGACGGCGCGCCGCAGCCACCGTGCGCGACACCGGGTCTTCTTTTAAGGCAGCATTTACGCACAGCTGCAGGGTGTGGCCTGCACACCTAACCAACTCCACGTCTGGCCACTGACCGGATCCCTTAAGTAATTCCAACGAGAGGACCATGTTGGCAGCGTTATCCGTTACCACTGACAGCCGCTTCTCTGGTGGAATGTTGTAAGTGTCCGCGACTTCAGTGAGTTGCGCAGCGACATTTTCTCCCGTGTGCGCTTCATCCATCTGCTTTGTTTCTAACACAACGCTATTCATTTTCCAGTCTGCATCGATAAAATGGGCCGTAACTGTCATGTATGCCTCCATTCTAAGCGAAGACCACAAATCAGTTGTGAGGCTTACAGCCTCGGAGGATTGGAGTAGCTGGTTTACATTTACTTTAAGTCCATCAAACCCGTAACGTAAGCGCACGCATGACAGTATCCCGTGCTGGCACAGTATATCTTGGCTCGACGATTTTAAACATGTTCTTAAAGCCCTCTCCTTCCACTGTGTTGACTGGCCTCATATCTTGGGCGATGTAATGCACAATCCCCTTAGTGATGTCCTCCTTTCTCGCCGACAGAGGATGGACCAACTCCAGTTGCGTCTGGGTGCTTCCTGGACGCCTGTGGCATGGCCTGGGGATGGCCCTAGTACATAACCAATAAAATATATAAACTTTTAGACATTAGACATAGCAAGCTCAGCTGTCTGATAACATGCTTTTAGTATAATGATACGCTTTTTTGGGTTTTTATTGTTGGTTGTGGTGTGGTATAATAGTTTTTTTGGGGGGGGTTTTTTTTTTGTTTTTTTTTTAAGGAAGCCAAAAAGTTTTTAAAAGGCGGCCGGAAAGATTTAGATTTCTTGGACATTTTGTCGACTAAAGACAAAACACGTAGCGTTCTAACTGAATGAATACAGCAAAACTACCCATATTCCTTAGGCTACTGAGCACGAAGCAGCAGTGCAGCCAGCCACGTGCGGTTCCCGAGTGTTCTACGTGGTGCGCTAAACTGTGGCGCTGTTACGAAATAGCCTAAATTAAAGCATTTAAAGTTGGGGATAAAACATAGGCTAATTATATTTTGAATACAGTAATATATAACTGCTTATAAAGGAATAAATATCAAAGAGTAAATCAATGGAAATTTCTTTATTGGTAAAAAAAAATGCAACTGGTCGACCAATGAGAATGTCAGTCGACCAAGACGAAATCGACCGATTAGTCGACTAAACGACTAAAGTTGACAGCCCTACAATACAGTACACTCCATCACACTGTTATTAATTCTAAGTATAGCTATCATTTATCTAACCTTTTGCAATCAGTGTCATAGATAATGTGTTCATGTGTAAATGTTATGCTCAACTTCATTAGGATGTGTTTCCAAATATTCCATAGCAGAGCCCAGATGATTAACCATGCACAGTGCACGCAATGATATGACGGGCAGGTGTAGATTTGATGTTAGAAATGTCTTCTAAAATCTGTGGGCTGTGCCATTTTTAAAAAATAATTTCATGTTGTTTCAGATAAACATGGCGTTTAAGCGCATCACAACCATGCCTCTACAATCAAGGTTTCTGTCGCAGCTTGACCTTCTCTCTGAAAGATTGCTGAGAGTGTTTGCAAAGCGACCGGGAGAGCAGAGCAAAAAGATGAAAGACATACAGTAGCTGCCATGATGACGGTAAGAACTTTTAACTCTAAATTCTTTAACTATAAAGAGTATATGCATTGCATTAGGTCAGTAAAAGATGTATGTGTCCATTGCAAAGCTCATCTCCCTTTACCTGTGAGTACTGATTCCACAGAAAGGACCCACTCATTTTTATCATGCATTCACTGTCCCACTGTAAGAAATGTATCTTTTTGGATACAGGTATGACATTGATGCCAGAAGGGAGTCCCTCATTAAAGGACTCTGCATCTATCTGAATGAGAATCCCGACATCTTGGTGCATTGTGGCTTTGCTACATTTCAAAACTGATTCGGTTAACCCTGTGATCCTTCTTGGACTATTTAGGTCCATTTGCCCTCTTTATCACCTTGGCAAAGTGATTCCAGCGCTGAGATTAAAAGAAATGGTCCAAACAGTCCACTTTTTCTCCATAGTCCCCCATTATGAAAGTGAAAAACCACCTATTTTGACCCCTCTGCCACAGAACGAAAATAAATTGTTTCACTTACATTAGGGATTAAACCAGTGTGAAAACACTTCAAATTTGTGAATCTAGCGAAAGAAGGAAAATTCTTCCTACACTGCACTGACCCTCATCTGATAAGGGCAGAATTGGGACTGGGATACAGCCCTGGAATAAATCCAGGTTAATGATAAAAATCATCCAGGAACATAAAAACAACTTCCAGAAAAAAATGAGGACGAGAATTCAATCTTTACATTAAAAGCTTGAAGGCTCCTCTTCATTTGATCTGGAATCATTTTTTTTCTTCAGAAACTGACCACGAAAGGCAGCATGGGAGGGCATTCTTTGCCTGTAGTAATCTGCTATGCTGCTTACATGGGTTTAAATAAACTATAGCATTATAATTGCTGCATTCAAAAGCGCTCAGTTTAAAAAAAAAACAATATAAAAGCTTAAAGAAATGTTTTATCTTTAACCAGGACATGACTGAGTGCCATCGAGAAAACAACAGTGGGAATCTACGTCACCAGAGAGACGCCAGGCAATGACTTTTATGATGTTGGCATCATCATCGAGGGTGTGGTGGTTCTTCTTCAAGATCTGGATAATGTGGCCCTTGCAACAGCCTTGCTGTTTGGACTTTTTTACTCTTTGAACATGAGGTATCCGTCATAGCTCCGCTACACTTTCGAAGTGATTCAAAAGGTGGTAATGGAGTTGGATGTGACTCAACTCTCGAGGAAGGCCCAAAGCTTAAAGACAAAACTGCTCCAGTAAGGAGAGCTCACTGTTGTTGTGCACGTGAGGCTTCAGGTTGAATTTCCAGATGAACAATCAGCAACCAACAACAAATCACAGCATCTCCTCTGCAAGTTCTCTGATTGGCAGCATTCTTCAATCTTAGTTTCTATTTCTCTTTACAAGTGAAGCGATGGAGAACTGTACACAGTCGAAATAATCCTACCAGGGCCGTGTGAAATGGGATGTTTCAGTTGTAGTAAAGAATTTTCAATACTTCTAAGAATACGGTTTTGAACCGAGATGTCACAATGAGGTCAGTGTTGGAATTTTTGACACTCACTGTATTACTGTTTATCCTATGGCTCTTGAATAAAGGTTTTGACATGCAACTGGTAAAAATGGGTAATGTTAATGATTAAGAGTTAATAGAAAGGTATTAGACATTAAAATAAATGTTGCTGGAATGGCAATGGTAACTAACGTTTTTGCATTTCAAATCAATAATATAGTTAGAATTGTTTAATTACAATTGTTAGTTAATTTAATCTTGATTATAGAGACCTTGAACATAATGTTTGTGTTGTTCTCTTCGAAGATGGTTGCCTATAACCTTTTACAAAAGTAAAGGTCTAATTTCCATTCTGTGACTGAGTCGGTAAAACTGAAAAACTGACATTACTTGTTCACTGTTGATTTGTTTAACAGTAGAACAGTAATGTCAGTTAAATTATTTACCTACTGTCACTGCAGTGAAATTAGGCATTTTATTTTGAAAGGTCACTAGTGGTTACAGGCAACCATCTTCAGAGAACAATACAATCTGTTTTAAGGCCTAAAAAAAAAATTGTAATTGACACTAGAATATAATACTAACATGTAATATGAAAGAAACGTGTAGTATTTATGTGACCAAATGGTATTAAAGTAAAATTTATTGAATAGTGTTGAAATAAAGTGATACAATTGTGAAGGATTAAAATGTTCCAATTACTTTATCAAAACATGTTTTAATCGCACTGTATCAACACAAAATACACAGGTTTATTTAACATGAATAACTTGTGTTAATTTAACTCAATTGTTTAAGTTGCTGACAAAGCAAAACATTTGTGTGCAACCAATGTCCACTATTGAATTAAGTGAATCCAACATGTTCTTTTTTTCAGTGTAGGGAAGGGTATATCAATGACAAATAAAATTAAAAATGTGCTTGCTTTTTCCTGGCCTGGAGAAGAATCCTGTGGGAGTGGAAATCAGCACATCCACCCAAAGCCTCCTCCTGGATGAAAGACCTGATCCTATTCCTTAAGCTAGAAAAGATAAAATATTGCATTAGAGGGTTGACCCAAAAATTCCATGATACATGGGCCCCTCTACTATTTTATTTTGAGAACCTTGAAGTCCTCCCACAAAACTGAAAATTAAGCGTGAATAAATCATGTTGTGTTTGTGCTTGTACCTCCTTGGAGACTCAGGAACCTCAGAAAGAGCAAGCATTAGCAGTGGCTATTACGACAGTGGCAAGGAAAAACTCCCTTTTAGGAAGAAACCTCGGCAGACCCAGACTCTTGGTAGGCGGTGTCTGACGGGCCGTTTGGGGGTGTGATGAACAGTGGCAAATAATAGTCACATTTAAGATAATGGAACAGTGACTTCGAAGGTCATCGTGGAAGTTCATGTCATAGCAGGGCACATCGTGTCATACTGAGTAGTGCAGTCTCCTTTACCGGATCCTGACTACTCTGTGCGTATGAACATCACAGCAGGGCGTTGCTGGATGTAATGTGGCACTGCAGAACATGGGTGGATGCGGCAGACGCAGCAGGACGCAGCCGGGAATTGCAGAGAATCACAGAGCAAAGCTCTGCGGAGAAGAAACATAAAGACTCCGGGGAGTAAACTCCCCAGAGCTAGGTTAGTAACAAGCATTTCTGGGACAGGATGCATACAAAAGGAAACAAGTCAAAACAGAGATGAGAGAGCAGCTCAGTGTCTCATAGGAAGGAAGGAACTTCCCCGGCAGTCTAGAATTATAATAGCATAACTAAGAGAGGCAGGTTAGCTTAGAGAGAGGTGCCGGATCAGGCTTGAATTCTCCCCTGCCGGATCGGGCTGTACTGGCCTGCCTCCCTCTACTCTCGCTATATTATTGATTATATGATAAATAAAACTGATGACTACGAAGAGGAGATGATGGGCTGGTTAGGCGGACGCTGCAACTTCTCACTCCTTAACTATAAGCTTTATCAAAGATGAGGTTTTTCAGTTTACTCTTAAATGTGGTGACGGTGTCTGCCCCTCAAACCCAAATTGGGAGCTGGTTCCACAGGAGCGGAGCCTGATAGCTGAAGGCTCTGGCCCCCAGTCTACTTTTAGAGACTCTAGGAACCACAAGTAGCTCTGCATTCTGGGAGCGTAGTGCTCTACTGGGACAATAAGGTACTAAGAGCTCTTCTAGGTATGATGGTGCTTGACCATTTAGAGCTTTGTAGGTCAGGAGGAGAATTTTAAATTCGATCGTAGATTTCACAGGAAGCCAGTGCAGAGAAGCTAATACAGGAGAAATATGATCTCTTCTCTTAGTTCTCGTCAGAACACGCGCTGCAGCATTCTGGATCAGCTGGAGAGTCTTAAGGGACTTATTTGAGCAACCTGATAGTAAGGAATTGCAGTAGTCTAGCCTAGAAGTAACGAATGCATGGACTAGTTTTTCAGCATCGTTTTGAGACAGGATATTCCTAATTTTGGCAATGTTACGAAGATGGAAAAAGGCTGTTCTTGAGGTTTGTTTTAAGTGGGCATTGAAGGATATATCCTGATCACAAATAACTCCTACATTTCTGACAGTAGTGCTGGAGGCCAGGGCAATACCATCCAGAGTAGCTATATCTTTAGATAATGAAGTTCGGAGGTGCTTTGGTCCCATCACAATAACTTCAGTTTTGTTTGAGTTTAACATCAGGAAATTGTGGGTCATCCAGGATTTTATATCTTTAATACACGCTTGAAGTTTAGATAACTGACCACTTTTGTCTGGCTTAATTAACAGATATAATTGGGGGTCGTCTACGTAACAGTTAAAGTTAATTGAGTGTTTCCTAATAATATTACCTAGAGGAAGCATATATAAGGAAAATAGAATTGGTCCAAGCACTGAGCCTTGAGGAACGCCATGGCTAACTTTAGTGTACTTGGAGGGTTTATCGTTAATGTTAACAAATTGGGATCGCTCAGAGAAATAGGACTTAAACCAGCTTAGTGCGATTCCTTTAATGCCAACTAAGTGTTCCAGTCTCTGTAACAGGATGGTGTGGTCAATAGTGTCGAATGCAGCACTAAGATCTAATAAAACATGTATGGAGACAAGTCCTTTGTCAGCAGCAGTTAGAAGGTCGTTAGTAATTTTCACCAGTGCCGTCTCTGTGCTATGATGCATTCTAAATCCTGACTGAAAGTCTTCAAATAGATTGTTCCTATGTAGAAAGTCACATAGTTGGTTAGCGACTACCTTCTCAAGGATTTTGGAGAGAAAGGGAAGGTTAGATATAGGTCTATAGTTGGCTAAGACTTCAGGATCGAGGGTAGGTTTTTTCAGAATAGGTTTTATCACAGCTATTTTAAATGACTGCGGTACATGACCTGTTAATAAAGACAAATTGATCGTGTTTAATATTGTGGTGTTGACCACAGGTAGTGCTTCTTTAAGTAGCCTTGTTGGAATAGGGTCTAAGAGAGGTAGTTGGCTTGGCTGAAGAGACCTTTAACATTAATTGTTGAAGGTCCATAGGATAAAATCAGCTTAAGTATGTATCAGGTCTTATCGTTCTCTCCAGTCCTCCTGCGCCCAATGGTGAGCTGTTAGAAGTTGAGGGTGAAAGGTGATGAATTCTATCACTAATTGTTATAATTTTATCATTAAAGAAGGTCATGAAGTCATCACTACTCAGAGCTACAGGAATAGATGGCTCAGTAGAGCTGTGGCTATCTGTCAGCCTGGCTACAGTGCTGACAAGAAACCTTGGGTTGTTCTTATTGTCTTCTATTAGTGTTGAGTAATAGTCTGATCTGGCAATTGTGAGGGCCTTCCTATAGGTTTTCAGACTATCTTGCCAATCTACACAAGATTCTTCCAGTTTAGTGGAACGCCATTTACTTTTGTCCTGTGTTTTAATTTGCGAGTTTGGGAGTTATACCAAGGTGCTAATTTCCTTTGCTTCATCGTCTTCTTTTTGAGAGAAGCAGGCCATAGCAGCGTCTACGAAATTATCAATTTGGGAGGGACTAAAGTTAACATAAAGGTCCTCTGTTATATTAAGGCAAGACATTGAGTGCTGTTGGAATATCTTCCTTAAATTTAGTTATGGCACTGTCAGATAGGCATCTAGTGTAGAAACTTTTATTTAATTTCTTATAGGGGTGATAGAATGCAAAACTGATTTTACCCTGTCATAGTTGAATAACGACAGTTCGGTGGGTAAATAGGACATTCATAGAAGCTCAAAATCCCATTGACACCCCTTTACTATGAAAATCTCATATTTTGAAACTGCCGCTGAAAAGCGAATCTCAACAAAGCTGGAAGTTGACGTCAACCTTCCAAAAACTGGAACCCTTGTCAGCCCTTGGGTGTATTAAGAGAACGTGCCCCCAACATTTATATAGGCTACACAACTGACCTGAGATCAGGTAGTCTTCTGAATCTAGCTAGGTCACGCAG
The DNA here is from genome assembly GCF_010015445.1 of Perca fluviatilis. Lineage (NCBI taxonomy): Eukaryota > Metazoa > Chordata > Actinopteri > Perciformes > Percidae > Perca > Perca fluviatilis. The sequence goes on along the minus strand of NC_053124.1, from coordinate 1,272,903 downwards.
ATCTCTGCTATTCCATTACAAAATTCACTTCTGAAACTTTTTTATGGGAGAAATCAACTATGTAAAGCTCAAATATGGGCCGCTTTACAAAAATGGATGGCTAATTGCAAATTTTGTCCGACTGTGTGTCGGAGTTCAGCGCCGGTGCTGCCTGTGTAGCTGCCTCGCCGCCCGGCCTGCCTTCCTTCACAGACCCCGGCCTGCTGTGAGGTACTTGGTGCTCCGTCACGACTGGCAGCCCACAGCACTCCATTCCCGCGCAAAGTCACCGTCTCTTGGGCCAATGACAACCAAATGCCCCTGCCCCGGTGTATGTGAGTGAGAGCGTGGTCAGCGAGCTTGTTACGCCAGCAATCTCTTACCACAGGTTTCAGTTACTCTTTTAATGTGTGTAATTATAATGTGTTGAGTTACTTAAACAAACGATTGGGGAAATAAACGCCGCTAGTCCGCGAGTCTCATTGATAGAGCCTGCTGCTGGATGTAGCTCTATCAATGAGAGCTAGCTAGCCTCCTCTTAGAATTCCTCTGAAATTCACAAATATTCATTAACTTGAAATCTGACACCGTTGTTAGCTTTATAAGATATTTAGCTAGATGTTGTATATGTGGCGTGACGAAATTCAAACTGTAAATATACTCGAATTACGACCAAAAATGAAGCTAACTATCCGTGATTTGTAGCTACACAAGTAGCTAGGATTGAAGGGACAGTTGCAGCTAACGGAAGCCCTACTCTTCACAAATATTCATTAATTTGAAATCGGACACAGTTGTTAACTTTATAAGACATTTAGTTAGATGTTGTATACGTGGCGTGACGAAATTCAAACTGTAAATATACTCGGAATGACGCCGAAAATGAAGCTAACTATCCGTGATTTGTAGCTACAAATCTACATCCAGCCGCAGGCTCTATCAATGGGACTCGCGGACAAGCAGCGTTTATTTCCCCAATCATTTGTTTAAATAACTCATCACATTATAATTACACACATTAAAAGATTAACTGAAACCTGTGGTAAGAGATTGCTGGCGTAACAAGCTCGCTGACCGCGCTCTCACTCACATACACCGGGCATTTAGCTAGCAGGAAGAGGGGAGTTGCAGGCCCTGTAGCTCTGTCAGGGCAGGGGCATTTGGTTGTCATTAGCCCAAGAGACGGTGACTTTGCGCGGGTATGGAGTGCAGTGGGCTGCCAGTCGTGACGGAACTCCAAGTACCTCATAGCAGACCGGGGTCTGTGAAGGAAGGCAGGCCGGGCGGCGAGGCAACAACACAGGCAGCACCGGCGCTGAACTCCGACACACAGTCGGACAAAATTTGCAATTAGCCATCCATTTTTGTAAAGCGGCCCATATTTGAGCTTTACATAGTTGATTTCTCGCATAAAAAAGTTTCAGAAGTGAATTTTGTAATGGAATAGCCCGATAAACAATGTATAACTTTGCAGTGTCTGAAATATGAGGCCTGCTGCCGAGTCTCCCATGTGTTTCTATGTAGTTTGCTCAAACCAATCAGCACGTAGCTCATTCGGAATATTAATGAGCATACCATATTTGGAAGAAAAGCTCTTGTTCCAAATAGAGCCATATTCACAGGGTAGTTAAGGGCCTAATAAAATAGCATTCGGGCAATTTTCAGCCCAACCAATGTTACATACCCTATTAAGAGACCTTAAGGAACAGTGTAAAATACCCTATATAATCATTCTATCACCCCTTATGGTCTGGTAATAGGAATTCGAAAGTTATTAAAAAATGATCTGATAATAAAGGATTCTGCGGAAATACTATTAAATCTTCAATTTTGATTCCATATTCTAGCACAAGGTCGAGGGTGTGGTTAAAATGGTGCGTGGCCTCATGCACATTCTGACTGAAACCAATTGAATCTAGTAGTGAATTGAAACCAGTACTAAGGCTATTGCTCTCATCGTCCACATGGATATTAAAATTACAATAAGTACTTTGTCTGATTGAAAGACTATGCTTGATAAGAACTCAGAGAATTCAGATAAAAATTCAGAATACGGACCTGTTGGGTGGTAAACGACAACAAATATAATTGGCTGTACCGTTTTCCATGTTGGGTGTTGAAGATTAAGAACAAGGCTTTCAAACGAGTTATAATTTAGTTTAGGATTAATTAACATGCTTGAGTCAAATATGGCTGCAACTCCCCCTCCTCGGCCTGAGCCTCGTGGAATTTGAGTATTATTATGACTGGGAGGAGTGGCTTCATTTATTTAATGTATTCATCGTGGCTCAGCCATGTTTCGGTGAGAAAAAATAAATCAGTTTGGTTATCTGATATCAATTCGTTTACCAATATTGCTTTAGAAGACAGATCTAATGTTTAATAGTCCACATTTGATTTTCCTATTCTGTTCTGTCAGTGCAGTGGTTGTTTTAATTCCAATTAGGTTGTTGAGTATAGCACCTCTTTTGTTTATGTTAATCAATCTCAGTCGGGGAACAGACACCGTGGTTATGGGATTATGAACGGGTGGTTGTTCCAAAGGAGCACAGTCAATCATAGTTCTGAGTGTGCAAGGCGTGGTGCAAATGCGCACGGAGCACCTGGTTTCCGCGTGTATTGGGATGGTTCCCATCCCTGCTGTACAGGGAGCCACATTTCCAAAACAGATTAAAATTGTCAATAAAACCTCTTGTGAATGCTGCATGTAAGCTGGAGCCAGGTGCTAACCCCTTAACGCTGACTGTTGCTAATTTGCATCAAACCCCTTCCATTCCGACTGCAGGCGAGATAGCGTGTGTATCCCCCCAATGCCGGTTTGTTTACATGCGATACATACCTCGGAACCTTTTGCACGCACTGGATTCTCGTAGGACCGGTCGGAGTGGGAGATACATCCGGTTCACGGAAACAAAATTAACCCTAACCCTACCCCTAACCCTAAAGAAACTACTGTCAATGTTAAGGAGTAGGAGAGTGTTTTCTTTCTTGCTGTTGTCAAGATTCATGTATTTGTCAATTACAGTTTAGAAGTTCTAACAACTTTGTGACATGAATGAAATCTACAATGTGTTTTATCAATTTTACCATTTTCTAAAGAATTTTACCATAATGCTTGTTGTCGCTAATTTGCATCATACCTAAATTTATATCTATTCCATATGCTATAGACAAATTAACAATCTCAACTTAATTTAGCATCAGCTTGGAGCCAGAAACACACATAATATTTTGTTTATATAATTGTGAATAAATTCAGGCGTCAAGGGGCTAAGGGAGAGTAGCCTGCTAAAAAGGCGTGATCCGCGACCTAGAGATGGAAGTGGGCCCGAGATAAAAAACGACTTCCCAGTGCTTTTTAAAGCCTCAATGAGAGTGGTAAACTCTTTCTTTGTGCGTTTGGATTCCTGATAGGACATGTCGTTGTGTCCACAGTGGACCGCGATGCATTTAATAGAGGTCGAGAATGAGGGTGTCAGATCCACAACTTTAGCCAGGATGTCTGCAAATTTGGCTCCAGGAAAGCAGTGTGTGACAGCATTATGAAACGTTAAATCTCTGGTTATGGAGTCACCAATAATTACTGTGGTTGGGGGGGAAGAGCAGACGAGGGGTGAGCGGGTGTGGATTGCCGGTGACGGGAGCAAAACAGTCAGTGTCAGTTACAATTTGACAAGAGAAAGAAGAGGACGATTGCTTACCGTTCGTTTGGGGAGGTTATTTTTGAGGAACATTGTCGTTTGGCCGGTCCAGGCAGTGTACACCAGATCGTCTGGCTACCGCGTCCATCAGAAGCTGTAGCCGTGGGGTAGCGGTCCTCTTCTGTGGTGGCGGCTGGTCAGTCTGCTTTGAAGCAGGGCGAGGCCAGTGAACCGCGTTGGCCGCTGCTAGGTTCGATTCCGACAGGGCGATGAAACGGTTGGAGAGGCTGAGGGCAGGAGGCGATGGAGCCCTACTCAAGGCTCTCTTTTGGCCGCGAACCACCTCAGTCCAGGGTGGCTTAATGATCGTTGTTGAGCAGGGAGATAGTTGTATGCTGGCGGTTGGGTCCCATAGCGTAGTATCCTGAAAGGCCGCCGTGAGCGATGAGATCCGGAGTGACTGATTATGAGCCACGTCCAAGCAGGCGGTAAACAAAGCATCTTTGGTCTTTAAGTCCTCGGAAAGTTGACGAACATCTTCCTTGAGGTCAGCAATTTCTTTGCGTTCTTAAAAAATGAGGACATTTTGTGGGGGAGTGGTGACTCGCTAAGTGTAGAGGCAGCCATGGGGCTAGCGTTGGTTTAACAGGTTGGTCTAGTCTTAGTAGATTAGCGTGAAGCTAAATGCTTACTACATGTACAAATGTATCTTTGTTTTTTGTTTTGTTTTTTAAAACACTATATTAATGTTATAGAAACTAGGCTGTAGAGCCGATGGGTAGGAGAGTGAAGGCAGCTGCCGGCTCTCTGTTTCCCGCCGGCTGCTGTCGCTTGTGAATGACGTCGAGGTTGTGATGTGTTCAAAACACAACACAATATACAAAAATGGCCACCAGGGTGGCACAAAGGCAGTCAGTCACAGCAGGATCCTGACAGCTATTAGGTACTTTGTGATAAAAGTACCTCCACACCAAGGTTATAATTGTTAATAAAAAATAGGTGATAAAAAACATTGTCGTTAACTGAAATAAAAATAAAAACGAGGCATTACAAAAAACTACAAAAAAAACTGTTCGCAAAACTAATTGAAATAAAACAATTATCGAGTAAATGTCCTTAGTTTTCGTCTCTGACGATGTCTTTCATAGAGCAAATAACGTTATATCTTTCCGAACATTACATTTCCCGTAGACATGTATAGTTTCTGACTGGGAACCCAGAACCCATTGAACACAACATCGTCCATGCCCCTCTTCTGGCATCATGGCGGAACAGAAAGTCGGAAGAAAGCGGCACCTATTTAATTATGACTGTGTCAGATAAAAGCAAGTGCCTTGCAGTGGAAGGTGGTAAAATATGTGGACAATTTATTACAGGGAAAAATCCCACGAATTTGAAAGTACATTTGAGAAGCGCGCACAAGGAGGCTAACTTAGCTTACCTTAACAAGGTAACGGAGAAAGCAAAGGGGTCTAGGCACTCTCCGTTGGCTTGCGAGCTGGAAAAACCAAACTCTGGTCAGGCCAATCACATTGTGTATAGAGTCTGTGGGCGGGGCTTATGGCTGCTGCTGCTGCTGCTGGGAACAGCGGTCTTCTGGAAGACTTGGAGTTCAGCTTTTCTTTGAGAAAAGAACAAAGAACGGCACTGAAATCATTCTTAAAAAAGGAAGATGTGTTCAGAGTTTTGCCGACCTGATATGGCAAAAGTTTAAAGTTTAATCTATCAACTAGTTTCGCTACCTTCTTCGTTGCTCTGGTTGGTTGTAGTGCTATCCTATTGCGTGCAGAGGGAATTTGAAAGACAACCGTTTTTCCCGCCCCTTGGATTGAGCTCCGTCAATGGTGAGTTCCCAGACCCAACATCTGGATGTTGGTCTGGCTTGTCAGGCTAATTTATGACCATATGTAGGCTACATTTTATGTACTGATGTTATTGTTGAATACATTGTGAATACATATTTCTAAAATTATATGTTTTTGTTGAGTTATTATTACACAATACTTTTTCTGACCTTTTTGAATCCCCCGACAAATAACCCATATTACAAAAAAAGACTAAAACTAAAACTAATAAAAAGCATTTTCAAAAATTACAAACTAAACCAAACTAGCAAACCCACTTTAAAAACTAATTAGAACTAAACTGAATTTGAAAATAAAAAGTCAAAACGAAATAAAAATAAAAACTAATGAAAAATGCTAAACTATAATAACTTTGCTCCACACTTAATACATGTGGGTTGTGAAGAGGTTTTTCTTCCCATTGTTATTTAGCGTACTCCAAAGCTTTTTCCCATTGCCCTTCGTCTTACTACTGTAGAACATAAGATCGTTTCTTTTTCTTTTGATTAAGTTCTGTGACAAAATTCCTCAGTTTACATTGTTTTATAGTAATACAACCACTTTTCTGTGCCGTTTGCCTCATTCCTCTGAGCCATATGGCCCTTTAATTCCATGTCTACACATGGCACTCTATAAGTCCGCACCATAAATTTCCTAGCAGGTGCATGTTTGTCAAAAATTGGTTGAATTTTTTAAAGAAATAGTTTTAGTGCTGCCTCTGGTTCTTTTTCATCATAAATGTTTGACCAACCTAGCTAACATCTTTAACGAAAGCTTCCTGAAAGAACCTCCTATAGGATCTTTTGTACACTACTCTTGGTGTGGCCTTGGGTACTTTACTTTTCCTTGCATTCACAACTACATTGTGATCCAATGGGACTGATACAGCCTTGGTATAGAAATCCTCTTCACTTAAGAAAATATGATCGATACAAGATAATGTGTTGATCCCCTTGTTGTTAGTGCATATTCTTGTCGGTTGTGTCACCATTTGTTTCAAACGACATGCATCAGTTACTGTAACTAGTTGATGTTTTAAAGAATCGTTTGGTAATAGCCAGTCAGTATTGAAATTTCCTGTAAAAACTACTTCCATATTCAGTTCACATACTTTATCTAGCATCTCAGCCATTGCTTTTAAATAATTACAGTTTGAGCTTGGTGGTCTGTAGCAGCAGCCCACTAATATAGATTTAATGTGAGGTAAGTTAACTTGCAGCCATAATACTTCACCTTCTTTACACATTATATCCTCCCTAACTTTCACTGGAATATGATTTTGAACATAAAAAACTACACCACCTCCATATCTGTTCCTGTAATTTCTGTATAAATTATACCCTTGTATGCATACAGCTTCATCTCCATATTTCTCATCCAAATGGGACAAATATTCACATGAGCAATCTTCAAGCTTTTCTTTGGAAGTATAGCAGCAATAGACATGAAACATAAAATATATTTCCCAACTTAATATTTAACCATTATTGTTTGTGTGTTCAAAATGTTTAAGTCATGTGTTAAAAGTTACCTTTCTTTCTCATTCCTGTCGTTTGTGGATGATCAGCTTGTCATACCTCAGAAAGGCAATGTCCCCTCTTTCTCTGGCAGCTGTCATCTTCTGGAGCAGCTCCTTTCTTCTCTGCTGGTCTGAGTCAGGATAGTCCTCATTTATGTAAATATTTGATCCTTTAAGCTTTTTTCATTGCTCAAAACTCTGTCTCTGACCTTAATCCTTTGAAATTTCACCATCAGGGGTCAAGGTCCACCAGAGATGCCATCAGCTGCTTTGGCCACTTTTCCAGCTCGATGAACCTGTTCTATCCCAATGGTGTGTGCATCCAGGTCCAATTTGTCCCTGAGGAAAATCAGAACCTTCTTCTCTGACCACCTTTCGTTCTCATTCTCGGGAAGACCATCAATAATGAAATTGTGGCGCTTGGCTTGACTATCAAGAAAGTCCTTTTGCATCTATTAGAACCATTTATTCTGCCAGTTTATGTATGTCAGCTTCATTTGATTTACAGTTCGAAGATGGAATGGTGCTGGCAGATTTCAAGTCATCCACCTCCTTTTGTGTAAATTGGAGGCTGACTTTTAATTCCTGCAACTCCTTGAAAATGGCATCCATTCTGATGTTAGTAGTATCCATGAAGGTTTGCACAACAACTTTGAAATTGCTTTCGTGCTGTTGTAGCAGTTCTTTATAGAAAGCTTTTTGTTGGTCAAGTAGTTCACGCACCTGTTCATGTGAGATGAAATGTACATTATCCATTTCTTTATCCTTTCAATTAAAATTTTTGGGCGTGGAAGGGAAACATAATGCCTCTTCTGAAACTTTAGTTGGAGTAATTATGAGGATTGCAACGATTTCTGGCTGATTCTGTATTTGTGTTTCTCTTTTTCAGCAGCTTCAGCTGGTACATTGTCCACAGCGTCCCGTCTCTCTGTCGGTCTCTCCCGACTAGTGTATGTCTAGTTTCCCTAATGATAGAAATGTAGGAAAGCTTTTTTGCACAACTCTTTTTGTCGGGCAGGTGTGTATGATATAATCAAAAGTAGCAGATCAAAAAGTTTAGAGAAAATCCCGCACACTGACCATTACGGAAGCAAACATTTATTTAGAAGAAAAATACAAAATACAATACAATTCATCAGGTAAATTTACCTGATGAAGGTCTGAAACCGAAACGTAATGTAATGTAATGGTCAGTGTGCGGGATTTTCTCTAAACCTAATTATAGAAATAAAATAAAACAATATCTTTAAACCTTTGGCATCAAACATGAAAGGAAGTTTATTGAACTTAAATTGAACATAATTGGCCATTGTGTCTGGTGATACATAGAGTTGATAGAACATACATAACATGTGCAGTCAGATAGTCTTTTGCCAATGACTTCAGTTCAGAAACATCAGACACACAATAAGCAATCATCACTAATTTTAATGGTGTCTGTACATATAGTTTGGAATAAAGGCTTTATTAGTTAGTTGGCAATGTATTTTTGTCATAGTAATTTGCATCTGGAACATCCATTCTGCCATCTCTATCAGCCAGTGTATACAGTATGTCCTTCATTTCACAGTCTCAGTCTTCTCAGTCTTTTCTTTCCTTCAGCTGTTGTACATTTTTTATAGTCTGTGCAGAAACCAAATCAAAACACCTCTATGCCATAGAGTCTATGGTGTTGCTGTATGGTTTAAAAAAAAGAAAATTAACTGGCTTCATGTTCATTATAATTATAATTTAGAATTAACAGGGATTGTTTAGTTATGTGTTTGCTTCTACACTGATGGTATTTAGCCATATACAATGAAATCCCTACCGGCTTGTTAAAAGTGAGCATTGAGGGCAAACTTTTGGAGACATCTCCTTAATGAGGACAGCTATAAAAGCACCCTGCGGACCGCCAATGAACACACAAACCTGGCATCCACTTTAATTACTGATAAGTTGTGAGCCAGCTAAAGGCAGCGGATTTCCCTCCCCCAGAGTCCCTAATCTGTTTAAAGCCGACTGCTGATCCTAACTGCCGAGTCGGAGGAGTCGATGGCAGGTGCCACTGTGAAGTCCCAGAACAGACGCTATCAGTCTTGCATCCCAATCTCAACATCTCCCAGGGACTGAAATACAAGTTCACCTCTATGTGTCCAACTTTCTGGCACACTCGATTATTAGGAAATCTGCTCGATCACACATGGTGCTAAATTAGAAGAAGCTCCAAGAAGTAATTATAGTCAAGCACAGAGCTTATGTGTTCTGGGTCACTTTTACTGTGGAGGCAATGTGACGCTTTCCACAGACTGTTTACATGCACTCTGTACACTATACACATGAGAAATATGGAGGCTGATTTATTTGTTTTTTTTATAAGTACTTAATTGGAAATTCCTTCAGCCTCTAGAAAAACACACTTTAATAAAGTGGTGAAATAAATTATACCAGTGAATATAACCAGCTTTAACCAGTTAATTGCACAATTAATTAAAACACATTTGAAACGCATTGTCATTAAATGCATCATGAAGAAGTGCAAAGATTATCTAAATACTGTGACAGACTATTTAGCTCAACTAAATAGCCAGCCTTACATTTGAGTACTGACCAAATTGTGTTTGAATTGTCACTGAGTTATTGTGCATGCTGCAGGATTGTAGATCCAGAATGGTTTCCTTGATTTCCTTGTTGTCTTTGTCCAAACCTTTTTAACACTTAACACTTTTTGATTTGATACTGATTGATTCCAAAACTGTCATAAGGATTGGAACTGTCGGTATAAGTTTTAAAATAAAATTTTGGAATTATGTTTGTAGAGCTTCAAAGGAAACTGTGGTTTAGTACAACTTGGGTTTTATTTTCGTAGCTCTGGCCATTAGTAATATCCATTATGATAACAATGTATCCTAGGGCTGTCAAAATGAACAGTATATTAACACAAATTCCTTTTAATGGCACTAATTTCTTTGACGCAAGATCAACACACATGCGTTCTGTGATTTGGGCCTCTGGCTTCTCTGTAGTTTGGGAAATCATCAAGCGATGCAGCAGTAAGGTTGTGGATGGCTAGCAGAAACAAACCTTAAGCCGAAATGGATATAGAAGTGTCTTTTGAATGGCAAAAGTTCCAAAGCCCTTCCAGATGGTTCTCTTGACAAGACTAAAGTTATTTGCATGTACTGTCGATATGAATTGAGTTCCCGACAGAGTGCATCAAGTCTCAAATAGGCGTACCACTTGCTGGCCGAGCACACGGCTGATGCGGTGAACCTTGCTCCCTCTCACCAAAGGCAGGCCACACTGGACAGTATGTCATGTGGTCAAATATGCCCATCTGTTGTTGCTTGATGGGCCTGAGTTTGCCATATTATGCTTTCAGCAGGGCTTAATTTGAGCCGGAACACGCCGGAACATGTTCCGGTCACCTCCGACGTTGGATCCGGAACCTTTTTTATTGGATACAGCACCTCCTGTGTCACCAGGAAAAATGAATCGCCTAAATGAAAAAAATAAACTACTGTTTGTGTAGTGTTCAATATTGTTATCCATCTTGTTATCCAATTTTCAGGGTAAGACGGAGGGGGGAGAGGGACGGAGGGAGGGGAGGCACTTCAACAGCGTGGCGCTGCACTTCTAGTGACAAAAACGCTTGTGCTGGTTGAGATTGCTGTTATAGCCTTGTTTCACTCAGGGGAAAAATGTCAAAAAGACAACAAAGTTTGCTTAACTTGTTCAAATACGCTGACCAGTCGGATCCCAAACAAGCAAAAACCGTTTCTGACGATCAAGAATGTGGAGACCACGGTGGGTTTTTTGGTTAATTTAATAGTCCGATGGATAATTGCTGCTTGTGAAAACGATTGTTGCAGTGTATTTTTTTTTTTTTTTTTACATTTCGCACCGATGCAGTGCGTGTTCTGAAATAAAAATTAACATTGCGCTGATGTACACACAGCGTTGTTTAGGTTTTTTTAGTCAGAGAAGCTACGTAGGCAATTTTTACACCTGTTACCTCCAACCCCCGTTTTGAGTCGCCAGATCCACCCCCCCTCTGCGCTCTGGGACGTCCCACTTTACAAATTAAGCACTGGCTTTCAGCATATTTTTTTAGCATAAATTACCTTTGAGGTTATTCTGGAGAATATTCTAGACAGTATTGGCTATTGTTTTGTTGCAATAATAATAAACATTTGCATAAAGTAAGCATATCTGTCCACTCCCATGTTGGTAAGAGCATTAAAAACTTGAAAGATATCCCTTTTAACAGAAAAAAAAATTTGCCATTAATTTGTGACAATTTATGAGTTAGCTTTTGACAATCATGCGATTAATCAAAATAAATATTTTAATCGATAGGCAGCCCTAATCATGAATAGAAAAGATGGTTCAAGCTACAAAATAGTATGGTAATAAGTTCTGATAAACCACAGTTTTCTTTACCTGCAAGTTTATGGTGTTAAGGATTTTACCAACCCATTAATAGGGTTGGGTACCGAAACCCGGTGCTAATATGGCACCGGTTCCTAAACCACCGGTATCTACTGGACCGAATAGCCATGCGGATTTTGGTGCCTCATTTCGGTGACACTTAAATGCCTGACAATAGAGGCAACAGAAGCATCACTAGCTAGCTAGACTATCTGTCCAATCTGAGTTTTCTGTTGCATGACTAAAACCACCTTTAAACAAGAATGTTTTATCAAAACAAGATCCTTCCTGAAGCTATTTTGCAGAGGCATCGTGGCTCCGTCCGGCGCTTAGCATCGGCCAAGACGATTGTGATTGGTTTAAAGAAATGCCAATAGACAGACCCTCCTCTGTAGCACCGCGATGGATGAGTTCTGGCAATGTGAGACTACAATGACAGTAACCTGTGGCCTTTTGTGAGTATGTAATGCAGCATTATGTAATTATTTTATTCACAGGCATTACCAGTGGCATGACTTTTCCATTTGTGTATTTTGGCCGTCTCCGTTATGCTAACATTTGCAGCTACGACCCAGGACGCTGCAGACAGACACTTAGATATTATTTTTCCACTGTATATGTACATGTAAATATAAACACTGTAGTTCCATTTTTGTGCTGCCTAATTCTTCTGTCAAACCTCTTGGTAACTGGAAACAAGGTTGTTGTAATTCAGTGTATTACTACACATTGGAGCCTGATGTTTTAGCAGCTGTAAACCGCTAAGAGGTGGAGTGACATATCACCAGACTTCCCCAAATCGTAACTGACTCATTATTACAGCAAGACTCAGAAAGAACTCACACATACCAACATTCAGTTGATAAAATTGACTGTATTCTTTAATTCATATGTACATCTCCAACCCCCAATAAACCCCTCGATAAAGAAAATTGCAGTTAGTACTTTTAATATATTTAGTCAGTTTTACAGCCTCTGTACAGGATTGCTGATTTCAAGAAATTCACATCTAGGGCAGCAACATCATTATCTTTGTTAGAGGAAACAAGAACGAGCATAAATGGAGTGAACAAGAGGACTTAGCAGGAAGGGGGTAAACACACAGTTCATGGGGGGGCATGTACAGAAGCAGCGCAATGGGGATAAACTATATACAATACAAACCATTCATACAAATTAGGCTCTAAGATATAGAATTCAATACATTACATTTGATATATTAAGTGACAATGAGCAAGCCCCATCCCCCACGAACGACCCACTGATCAATCAATCAGGTAATCAGACATTCAATCAGTTGAGAATGAACCAATCACCCAACAGACTCAATATCTAGCTGTACGAGCAGGAACACTCTGACAACAGCTGAAGATTGACAGCGTTACATTATCTGAGCAAATGAACGCATTTTCACTCCAAACCCAAACTCGACTGAGGGGAAAAGCCTGCTCAGATCTAGCTCACCCTTACACATGCTAAAAGCATCAAACTCACATTTTAAACTTCACTGTCCTCTTCAACTGCCTTGCGGGTTTTGTAAAAACGTCTGAGGATTTTTTTTTTATTACTATTTTTAAATGAGGAGTTAATTTTGTTTTCCAGTTATGCAGGATAAACTGCAGAGCGTAAATATCACAGCAGGGGCAAACAGTCCATATATTGTTGTCCAGAGAGCTAATGCATTGTATATGAAATAAGCTAAAAGAGGAAAACAAAGTTATTAACATCTAGTTTGATAAGAAGTGTGAACTAAACATGAAGCAAACAACAAAGGACAGAGTTTAAACGCCATAATAATCCCAAAAGGACCAATAAGTCCTGCTATCTACACATGGTTCAAAAAGGACAAAACCCAATTCAGGAACAAAATTCTAACTGTTAATAATCATACTAATCGCAGAGATGTTCAGGTCATTTTTAAACACATTACAGTCCTATATACCACCTGGTAACTGTTAAAAGCAAATGCTCTCTGCAACATTCAGAACATTAAATTGGGAAATCATTTGGGATGGCTGACTCTCTGGTAGGAACATGTTTAGGGACGGTAGGGCTTACATACAGATTTCTCTGGGATGGGTAGAAGCCCCATTTTGCGCTCCACTTGTACACTTTTCTGTTTGTGAGTGTATGGGAACATCAGCCGGAAGGGAAGTAGGGAGTGTCACTGTGGTAGTTATAGTCAGGACACACTTTCTGGACCAGTTTGTAGTCGGTGCTGTAGAAGGAAATGAAGATGCAGATGACTTTGAACGGTTTGGAGCAGAGCCAGGAGACATGGCTCTGGGTCTGCTCCTGGTAGCAGGTCTTGGACGGGTCGAAGTTGCAGAGTGTGTTCTTGGCACCCTTCTCCACCTTCTCGTACTCTATGCGGCAGTTGAAGGACTTTGAGTCCTTGGCGTCGATAACTGACTGCTGCGCAGCCACGTCGAACTCCACTATCTTGGTTGGAGGGACCAAGCTGACGGACACGTTGCCCTGGCCTGTGGAGTTGTGGCGGAAATAGACACTGAAGGTGCCGTTGCCGTGATCCACGATCTTACCGGTGATCAGCAGGTTGAGTTTGACCGTCTTGATGTTAGAGTGGAAGTCCCCCCAGCCGAACATCTTCTTGAACTTCCCCGTTTTAACCATTGGCCGCCTTTTAGCCCGCGGCCGCGAGTCCTGCAAGTCTGTGGTGTTCCTCAGCCAGTCCCACAGGTCCTGCTCAGAGTAGGGCTCTGGAGTGTCATAGCGAAGGTCCAAGGCTGTGCTGTTCTCTTTTCCATGTAGAGTCTGTGACAGCAGCCTACTGATGGACATATCCTTACTGCTTTCTGTCCATATATGCTTTAGTGTGGATTTGGGGCTTCCCGACTTCACAATGTCTGACTTTGAGGCATGGGCACTTGTAACCTGGGGAAGAGAAAATAAAAAAAAACATCTGGTTGGCATATCTCCATGACTCGTTTGAAACTTGTTTAACATATTTTCTAGAAATGTAATTTGGTACTAATCATAGGTGTAATAAAGATAATGTTCAGTTCCAGTTAATTAACTTCGGTACATTGCTAGTGTAACCTAGTCTTTTTTTGCCACAGAACAGAACGCAGCAGAACATGTGAACACAATGTGAAATTTGTGAACAGTAAAACTGTTCAAAACCGTTATATAATCAATACATGTTTTCTCAGGCTTATGTTTAGCTGTTCTATTTTCCCGCATAAAAACAGCATAAAATTGCAGGAGTGTGTATTATTTGCATTCATGTGTGGGTGTTAGTTCAGTAGTAGACATACAAACAAGAAGAACATCGGCTTATTAAAACATTTCGTCACAGTGCCACTGCAAAGAGTACCTTATACCCAACATGGGTCAAAAGTGACCCGAGTGAACGATTTTGTTTCATATCTTTACATGTTATGCATTTTATTACACACTATTTATTTATTTATTTCAGAAGAACCTTTGATTTTGCGGACCACTCCCCTCAAAATCACTATTTCACCTTTCTACAAGGTGGCCTTATCACAACTGTCGGGACACGTTTTTTTGTACTTTTCACCACAGAAACATCATGTGCACATATAGATGCGGGTTTTATGGTTAATAAGATGCAAGAATAGAATAGTTATATGTAAAAAAGCTGTTAACCTGTTGTAGACCTATGGTGTTATGAATGAGAGTGAGCAAGTATAAGGCCACAGTGAGTGTCAGGAGATTTGAGGATACCTGAGTTTTTTTGCGGTTTGATGACAAGGGGAACAGGGCTATTCGACAGAACTTTGTTTTTGTCAGTATAGTTCTCTACAATGTTCTAAAAGTCAGCAGTTGGTGCTCTCGGTGCAACAGGCCCATATGCCAGGACCATAGCAACAACCACACCGTAGTTCATTGTTATCTAGCATTGGGGCATCAAAAACGGCACTTCTGCAGTGTTTTTCTTTTTTGTTGTACACACTTTGAATTTAAACGGTTTCTTCACAAAATGCATCTTGTTGTCACGTAAGGGCCCTGTTTATGTTGCAGAGAAATTTTAATTGCATTTGGTGTCTGTTTAGAGGTACAAAGGCACTCTTTAGAACATTACATTTCATGTCATTACGCTGATGCTTTTATCCAAAGCGACTTACAATTGTTATATATGTCAGAGGTCGCATGCCTCTGGAGCAACTAGGGGTTAAAAATGGACACGTTGGTTGATGCGTCTCAGTGGGAAACAAACCTAGGTCTCCCACACCAAAGGCATGTGACATATCCACTGCGTCATCACCACCCGGAACAGAGCAGCCGTCAGAACCTAGAACATGCCACCACAACTGGCATTTTAGCTAACTGGGAGCTCTGGCCATTAGTTGCATCAACGTTTTTTTTCCTAACGACAGTACTCGGTGACATCTAGCAATCAAGATTCAAATAAAAATCGGCCGGAATTCTCTTTTAAGTAATTCACAGTCCCAGTGCCATTAGTTTCACTTTCAAGTATTTTTTTATGTAATGTTAAATAATTCTGTAACATTCAAAGTACGTGGGTGGGAAGGAGGTCTCAGTTTAAGGCCCTAGACAGGTTTAAGCCGGCCCTGCTAAGTTCAAAAACGTATTTCTGTATTGTGTGAATTGATGCATCATGAGATATTACTTATCTATATCATTGATATCTATCAGGAAGTATTGACTTTCACATTCAAACATGCCGTTTTCCACAAAATTGACCAACCAAATGTATTCCGTGAGGGGTAAGAGAGATCAATCTTTGCTGCGAGCATCAATTTTAAATTGTGGTAGTAGACAGCTGCAAATTGGGAATTATAGTGAAGCAAACTGAGCGAGAAAGAGAATACAGCAATCAAAGTAAAACATATTGCTCCTATCTCCTCCCTTTGCCAAATAGAGGGTGTATCCGCTGGTTCACAGATAAACGCAGTGGCCGTTCAGAGGGTAAAGAGCGGACTATTAACTACTGAGTGCTCCTTGAACTGATGATTGATGAACCCAAGGGTTTTCCCTATTTAGCGCCGAGGAGGGGATTTAGGCCCATTCAGGCCCCCGGTGGAGGTATGTGACACTGATTGCCTGATTTCTACTGTAAGACGTGACAGCAGATCCGTCTTGCTGAGGTTTTTGCATTTTGTGGGTTGCCCCTAGGATCAATACTTGTAAAATAAGGTTTCCCTACTAATCAATTTGAATTGAATTGCCTCAAAGTGCATCTCTCAACACCATGGAGACATACAGAAAGGAGAATATACCTGTACTGTAAGTATGTTACAGACAGGGCAACAGAAAATAAATCAAGATGTGATTCTGAGGGAACTCATGAGTTTCAGAGTAAAGCAGAAAAAGCCCTATTTGCACGGGATTAGTATTACCAGGGGACCTCATGTGATTTAGAAATTACCCTCACGCCTGTGTTTTGTGCGGCACATTCGCATGGGATAAGCAAAGTCTGTATTTACTCAAATTCACTGACTTCATTTTGACATTTTTTTGGACCCTCAGGGCTACCGTACTTATCCGCTTACCTCTTGATAGAGCAATTAAAAACGCACAACATTTCACTGGTGAAAACTAAACTAAAACATCTTTGGTTTATATTTATATTGACTCAGACACTTAGAATATTAATCTGAGCCTGTCAGTGGCAAAACGAGCACTTTTGTGAAGGTAAATACAAGCTGGACAATTACCCTATTAACTCACATTGTAGCTTGTTTCTCTGCTGCCGACTGCAGCGATCTCTCTTAATAACTGGACCAATGTCAAAGATTGTTGTTCCCATCAGTCACTTAGACACAAAAACATAGGAAAATAGGGGCCAGGTTGAAAAAAGCGGTAGTTACATTTTAATTTGAAAAACTATAGTATTACAGGTTACACTTTACTTTAAGTTTTCTACATAAGAGTGACATGACACTGTCATGAACGTGTCATAAAACATTATAAATAAGTCATAAACGTTTATGACATAACTCTTTTTTAGTAAGTGTCATTCGGTTTTGTCATGACACGTTATGGTTATGATTAGGTTTGGGGTTAGGGTTAGGGTTCATGTGTCATGACTGTGTCATGACAGTGTCATGTGAGTGTCATGTATTCATGACAGTGTCATGTCACTCTTATGTAGAAAACTTAAAGTAAAGTGTTACCCATTGTATGTGGAAATCCAAACGGAAGACACAAACAGAAGCTGACTAAATTTAACAGGCCACTCATTGGAGCTGAACAGGGTCTCAGGGGATATATCTTTAGCATCAACGGTTAAACTCATGGAGCACTTGGCTGCTTAAGGCAGATACACTCAGCAATCATTTCCTATTCAAAGAGGTGAGGTGGCCTTCTCATACTGAAGAATATCCCAGGATGGTGGAGGGTGAGGATTACGCTGGAATAAATGTATGATAATGTGCCTGCTTATGAAGAGGATCTGGTAAAGTCCCTTTTCTCAAAGTGCATTCAATAGAATTGATTTAAAAAAATGAACATAAAAACAGCGTTTGAGATGCAGTTGCTTTGAGGAGAATTGTCTTTTTATTCCATCTTAAATCCTCACAGAAATGCAATCCTTGCAAATGTATTTAGCTGTGGAAAACAACATCAAACTATGATAAAAGCCAGCAGTGCAGCAGCCTCAGACCTTATTTCTTTTTTTATCTTAAACCCAGTTCAGATTTGTGACGAGGCCAGTTGAAACTTGCATCTACTTGCAGCACTGTAAAACCTGCCAGTTCACACCAATGCGACGAAACGGTGTATCATCTCCATAGTAGTCTATATCCTTGGCGTTCCACTTCCAGGATTGCTCCGGTGCTGTAGGAAATTCCGACTGATGCATGTATTTTCCGTCCCCTTCCTCTTTCTTTGTGCTGGCGTTCTAAATTCCGGTGGATTTGTGAGGACTATGGTTAACTGCTCCTCAGATCTCTGCAGGGTAAATCCAGACAGCTAGCTAGACTATCTGTCCAATCTGAGTTTTCTCTTGCATGACTATTTTGCAGCGGCTCTGTGCAGAGCTTAGTACTGCCCATGACGATTCTGATTGGTTTAAAGAAATGCCATTAAACCAGAGCACGTTTTCCTCCCATCCCTGAATGCTATGTGGAGTAGCATTTTGGAGGAGGGTCTGGCAAAGCGAGACTATCTCCATAGCAACGACTCTTTGTACTTCCGTTCTAACCTTCGACTTTCAGGCTTTTTTGTAGATGGATATATCATTTGTTGTGTCTAAATGAATGTGGATAAGGTTAGTGATAGTAAGATGCTTGCTACAGTTGCATTTCTAGTGATGAATCGGCAAAAACGTTTTATTTATGTGATTCACGCTGCCATTATGACCAGATGACAGTTTCTAACTTAGACTTAAAATGGATTATGGATCATTTTATTTCTATTGTCTGTAGCTGACTTTACAAGCTGACTTCTCTATTGGCTGTTGAAACAGGTGGCCTCCCTTACATTCTAAAACCAGCCTCTGGAGACTCGACCAGCTGAGTCGCAGCAACACCATCAGCTGGTTTAAGTCGAGCTGAGACGGGCCGGTTCAGACCGCTGCAACGGTTTCGTCTCATCGCAAATCTTTGATCTTAACTGGGCTTTAACCAGCAGTGGAAGACAATTCCATTACTTTAATCTTCTAGTGAGCAAGTAAGAAAGGAAGTGGAGTAGAAGTTTAATATAAATTAAGAATACTCTTGGGCAAATTCACAAAAAAATTGATTTGCGGCTGCTGCTTTTGCAATGGTTTGCAATAAGAATTACAGTTTCTTTTTGTCGTATTTTTGCTGATTTTTCAGCCACAAAAACAACACAATCCTTTTGTGAATTTGCCTGTCTAAGTACAAGTAGTTAGGTACAATAGGAGCAGATTAACTCACTAGGGGGTGAATGGACTCTGTGCCCCCAGGTTGCATTGAGTGCTTAATATATTGGGTAAGAATGCATAGGCCACTTTTAAGGCCGTACAATTTCAGTTTTTAATTAGGCTTTATTGGTGGGTATTATCAAACAAGTTTGTAATTAATCAGATTATCACAAAGTAATTACCGCAATCTTAATGCGCCCTGAGATACTTGATTTCTTGGCAGTTGCTTTGTTCCTACAACAGCTGGGCACTGTAGTTTTAGCAAACGTTAACTTAAACAAAGGTATATAATGCATTTGTAGGGGAATATTCTAAATCACATCTGTTAATCAAACTGAATCGCCTGTCAGTAGTGAGGGACATATTCTTCCAGCCACCATCATTTTCTGACATGGAGGATGCAGTGATGGTTGCTAGGAGTCAATTCAACATTTTTCCCAAAGATTGAAGAAGCATGCCATTATTTAATTGTTATATCTGTAAGTTGACTTCCAACAACCTGTACCGCTGTATCAATCTTATCCACACGTCAACATTTTTGTGCCCTTAATTCTTATAATGGATGTAGCTGGCTAGCCCACTATGTAGGAGGTTATTGCCCCTATTCTAAATTCTGCCCACAAAACTGTGATTGGTTAATTCATTCTCTTATCACCGGAAAGCATGGAGAAACACAACAACAGACATGTCTGTAATGATGTACACTACAGTGTTACTCTGTGTGTGTGTGTGTGTGTGTGTGTGTGTGTGTGTGTGTGTGTGTGTGTGTATGTGTGTGTGTGTGTTAATAGTAACAAAGGAAGATATCACCACGTCCAAAAGTGTGGCTCATTGATGGGTTTTTAATAGTTTTTGGACAACAATGGAGCTCAATCGCACAGAGCAATTGGATATATCAGGCTTTGACACACAAAAACACACACACACACACACACACACACACACACACTTATACTAATACTTCTTATTAGATACATTTATTCTTGATTGCACATTGGACAATAAGAAAAACAGAATATTGCCTGCCTTACCCAACACGTGATGTTTTAAAGCCAATACATCTAGCTATTAACATGTTGGTCTTCCACAATAATCTCAGATTTTCTTCCATTTCAAAGAGGCAGTTTTAGCTTTTCAAAGTCCATTCAGCAAATGAAACATTCATTGAATTACTATACTAGAATAGCTATATTGGTTTTTGCATAATAGTCTATGTGAATTAAATCAAAGTTGTTCTGGGAATTACCACTGCTCTGTCTCTGAAGATACTGATATTGATATATTAATGTTGAACAGTGTTACACCATTTAAGAACTATGAGTGTCTTTAGCCCAACTAATTGCAATAATGCCATATGACTGCCAGTGAGCATAAAGTGTGCAGTCTATGGCTGTTTATCTGTACTCATTGTTTGCCTTGTCCAGTGGGTGGGCTGTATGTGGTGCATACAGACATGTTTATCTGTGCAGTTCTCAGACTCAGGCATCATCCAACACGTTTTTGGGCCGAGGGCCAGTGGGTTTGCTGGACTCCGGTGCTGCCAGCTGTAGTGCGCTCACCTGAGGGAACGGTGCATCTGGTAAACATGGCCGCCACTGCTGCCAGCACAGGCCTCGTAGATACCTGACTCCCGGCCAGACAGCCAGTTGGTTGCCCACAGGCAAGTAAGACTGCTGGGCAAGGCAAGCAGCACGGTGTTTGTGCTATTCAGTCAAGACATGAATTCCTTACTGAACACTGCACATGGTGCAGAGCACTTTCTGAATGTCTTGACTGCTGTCAAAAGTTTTATATAATGTTTAGTGTTTGTTGCTCTTCTGCAATCCTTGTTGTTAGATTCAAGACTGAAGTCACAGAAATAAGCCAAAGTTTGCATCAAAATGAATGAATCTATGTAATACATGGCATATCCGTTGACATACATACAGCTGAAAAGATGGAAACTGAAAATACCTAATTACACACACCATTGGCTTCTTTGTTTGGGTCAAGGAATTGAGACACACCTTGTGAAATGGATTAAAGGACCACTGCACTCATTTCACATGTCAGTTTACTTGTAGTCTCGCATTGCTAGACCTTTCTTCACAGCGCTACGGAGAAAGGTCTGGCTAGTCCACACAGCTTTCTGGGATGGGAGAAAAACTGGTTTATTGGCATTTCTTTAAACCAATCACAATGGTCTTGGATGTCGCTAAGCGCCGGACACAATGACGGTGTCTCTGCAAAATAGCCTCTGGAAGGAACTTGTTTTGATGGAACATGTGTATGTTCAAAAGTAGTTTTAGTCGTGCAACAGAAAACTCAGATTGGACAGATAGTCTAGTTAGCTGTCTGAGATCTGAGGAGCAGTTAACCATAGTCCTTATAAATCCACCGGAGTTTAGAATGCCAACACAAAGAAAGCGGAAAATGTGGGACATCCAGCGGAACCTCCGGCAGCACCAGAACTATCCCGTAAATGAAACGCCGCTGATATAGACTAGTCTGCTTGTTATACAGAGTACTAATCAGCCAGTGAAAACCGTGGTATAATGTCTTCTGTGGCACTAGAGGGTCTTTGTCAAGTCTGAGAAAATAACCCTGATTACAATAAACTCATTTTTATTGGAGGACCTGCGTTAAAAACAGGTTGGGAAGTTTCAAAGATGTGGGCATTGAAGACAAGGGATGTTTTATCAGGCAGGAGGGTTTAATGAAAATATGCTGCTGAGAGTTAAAGCATCAAGCTCAATCCATACTACAGACTTAAGGTCTTATAAATTAAAGGGGTGATAGAATGCAAAACCGATTTTACCCTGTCATAGTTGAATAACGACAGTTCGGTGGGTAAATAGGACATACATAGAAGCTCAAAATCCCACTGACACCCCTTTACTATTAAAATCTCATATTTTGAAACTGCCTCTGAAAACGGGCGAATCCCAACAAAGCTGAGTTGCTTACGCAAGGGTCTCAAAATCCGGAACCTTAAGAGAACAGTCACGCCCCAACATTTACATAGGCTACACAACTGACCTGAGATCAGGTAGTCTTCTGAATCTAGCTAGGTCACGCAGATCTCTGCTATTCCATTACAAAATTCACTTCTGAAACTTTTTTATGCGAGAAATCAACCATATAAAGCTTGAATATGGGCCGCTTTACGAAAATGGATGGCTAATTGCAAATTTTCTCCGACTGTGTGGCGGGAGTTTAGTGCCGGGTTGGTGCTGCCTGGGTTGCTACATCGCGCCCTGACCGCAGTGTCAGCGAGCTTGTTACACCCGCAATCTTTTACCGCAGCCCGCAGGTTCCAGTTAATCTTATAATGGGTATGTGTGTTGAGTTATTTAAACAAACAATCGGGGAAATAAACGCCTCTTGTCCGCGAGTCTCATTGATAGATCCGCGGTGAGATGGAGTCCATCAATGAGAGCTAGCTAGCCTCCTCCTAACTCTGACATTCACAAAAATACATTCAATTGAAATCCGAAATCGGACAAGTGTTAGCTAAGCTTTGTAAGACCTTGAGGAACCTGTAATATTCCGCCGTGACGAAATTCAAACTGTAAATATATACTTTAGTTTGCGAAGTGAGCAAGCTCGGCGTATTTCCCCATTGTAATGAATGGGACATATAGCAAGCAGCTGTTCGTCCTACAAAGACGCCTTGCGTTCATAAAAATGCCTTAAAATCAAATCGGACACAACGGTTAGCTTTATAAGACATTGGGGAATGATGTTGTATAAGTGGCGTGACGAAATTCAAACTGTAAATATAATTTAGTTATGGCGACAATGTAGCTAGCTAGCTACGGTATTTCCCCATTGTAATGAATGGGACATATAGCAAGCAGCTGTTCGTCCTACAAAGACGCCTTGCGTTCATAAAAATGCCTTAAAATCAAATCGGACACAACGGTTAGCTTTATAAGACATTGGGGAATGAGTTGTATAAGTGGCGTGACGAAATTCAAACAGTAAATATAATTTAGTTATGGCGAAAGTGTAGCTAGCTGCGGTATTTCCCCATTGTAATGAATGGGACATATAGCAAGCAGCTGCTTGTCCTACAAAGACGCCTCGCGTTCATAAAAATGCCTTAAAATCAAATCGGACACAACGGTTAGCTTTATAAGACATTGGGACATTCAAAACCGTAAATGTATTATTTATAGATATAGTTATGCCGGCAGCTGGCCGCGAGCCCCGGTCATGCAGTATCCACAAAGGGTGACTTTGCTCTGTTATGGAGCCCAGCAGGCTGCCGCTTCTCGTCAGACTGTGTGGAGCTCCTAAAGTCCGACACGTCTTACCAAATTTGCAATTAGCCATAAATTTTTGTAAAACGGCCCATATTTGAGCTTTATATAGTTGATTTCTCGCTTAAAAAAGTCTCAGAAGTGAATTTGGTAATGAAACATTGCAGTGTCTGGAATATGAGATTCTGTCGCAATTCTAATGTATGTTTATTGGGGATTCGCTCAACCAATCAGCGCGCGTCTCTAATGTCTGCGTATGGCAAGTCGCTCAACCAATCACCGCGCAGCTCCTCTAAATATTCATGACCATACCATATTTGGAAGAAAAGCTCTTGTTACAAATAGGGCCAAAACACAGGGATGCATAAGGGCCCATAAAATATCAACCAGGCCATTTTCAGCCCAACCAATGTTACATACCCCATTAGGAGACCATAAGGAACAGTGTGAAATACCCTATATAATCATTCTATCACCCCTTTAAAGAAAATACATTAGTGAAGTGGCAGTTTAAATGACTATTTAAGGATTAGGAACATGTCTTTAAAAAAAACTGGTTTGTTAATTTTAATAAAATTGAGCTTTATTTTCAGAATTTTGCCTCTCTTCACGTTTTTATTTGTGATCTTTAGTACAAAAGTTTCAAATATAGAAGCACAACCTGGTGCTAGGCTATAGTGTTTCCTTAGTGGTGACTGCAGTGCTTAAAGGTGACCAGTATTCCACTGAGTACAGGAATTGACTCATGCACTTACTAATAAGTCTTGTGCATAGTATGTAGCTACAAACCAATTGATCCACCAAAGATGCCCAGAGCGAAGGAGAAATGTGCTGCTGTTCTGCTGATGTAACATGTGACTGAGTCCTGCCAGGCAGCTTCTGGGGAAAACTGGCCTCCTGCTCTCACCGGTGTAATCCTGAACTGGTAGATGGTCTGCTATCCTGAAACTAAGGCAGCAGGTAGGGTCAGTCTAAGGCTAACCACCCCTCAGGGGTCTCAGAGGCTCTAGGTTTACCGTGTGACTAAAAAGTTTGGGGTAATTTGAATAATTGCTAAATTGTTTGGTAGTACTATTTGAACCACTAGATCACAGTATAATCAACTCAAAGATGCAGATTTTTGTGTCATTTGCACAAGATATTCGTGTGACGTTGAGTTGCGAAAGCCTATCAGCGTTGAGATTCTCCTGATGTCACTGACGTCCTAATGTTGAATTAGAAATGGAGGGGTAAAATATTGTAACCGTCTGTGGGCGGTATAATTCATCGAGCCGCGTGCGCCTCCAAATTATGTTATGAAGCCAGACACGACGCAATTGCTTTTTTCAATTTATCTTGGACTTCCACAACAGGTACAAGGCAGCAGTAGTGGTTATTTCGCCCATTCATGTGCTCATGGAATGACAGGTAGGTGATGCTGAGAGCTTGGTAGTTTATATCCTCGACCTTCCACTTCCGGGATTGCCCCGTTAGCGCCAGAAAATCCATCGTATGTTCTTACTTTCAGCTGGATTTCCGTTACCTAACGGTTCCTTTGTGTTGGCGTTCTAACCTCCGGTGTATTTATGAGGACTATGGTTAACTGCTCCTCAGATCTCTGCAGGGTAAATCCAGACAGCTAGCTAGACTATCTGTCCAATCTGAGTTTTCTGTTGCACGACTAAAACTACTTTTGAACGTACACGTTCCACCAAAACAAGTTCCTTCCCGAGGCTATTTAGCAGCAGCACCGTGGCTCCGTCCGGGGCCTTGCACCGCCCATGACGATTGTGATCGATGTAAAGAAAGGGAAATAAACCAGAGCACGTTTTTATCCCATCACGGAATGCTGTGGGGACTAGCCAGACCTTCCTCGGCAGCGCTGTGGAGGATGGTCTGGCAAATCAAGACTAGGAGCTTGGTGACATACTGACAACATGCACACAGGACAATCATGTCATAATTGTAATTGCCAACTGTGACCAAGCTCTTTTTTCATCACAAATTCATCACAAATGTGTTTTTATTTTCATTGTTTTATGCACAGTACATAAAGAGAAATTTATGTAGAAATGAGGACTTTTAATCCTTTGCCTGTTGGTGGGTCACTCATTAACCAGACATAAAAGCCCATAAAATATGCATGCTGGGCAGCTGCTGGCTTACAGTACCAACAGCCAGCACTGTGGGACTGAATCGTGTTTTACAAAATGTCTTTTGCTCTCAGGTTTCTCTCTCAATGTTTCTATCTCAATGAAGCGTAAACTTGGGCTCAATGATTAATCATTTGTGAAAATCAAATGTGAAATATGTAGTTGAATGTTTGGTGTAACATTTGATTTAAAAAAAAAAATCTATTCCTCTTTTCATTATTATAGTTAGTTTTTTCATAAGATGAATGCTGGAATAATGTTACATATCACAGATTGTTTACAGAAATGTCCTATTTTCAGTGGATTTTTCATTTATTTTTTATTACTTTAACATGATCATAGAGGGGGCAATTTGTAGCTTAAAAACGCAATCAGAATTAGATTTCTTCCCCAAATCTCTGCTTTAGCTGTTGTTTGTTTTCTATTGTAACTTCACTACACACTCCTCCTTCCCTCTTTGTCACTTCTTTTCATATCGCACTACATTTTGACCTCAGCTTCATACAAGCGGGTATGGAGCAGTTTAAAGTTGTCCAATAGATAATTGCCACAGGATGTGTAACAGTGTGTGTATTAGTATTAGGGGTGTCACAATTCTCCAAATATATGATTCGAATTGACTTTCAATTTTAAGGTTTCACGATTTGACTAAAATTTCTATTTAAACCTTTTTTTTGTGTTGGCAATACTACAATAAGAGTCACACAGCAAAAGCAAAAACAGTTTGAGTTTCTCAAAATCAATGAAGTGCAATCGAATGGACCATTGGTTTAACAAGGTGCACATGAACACACCATGGAGTCCCGTTGGAGCCCACATGCT
This sequence comes from Perca fluviatilis, assembly GCF_010015445.1. Classification (NCBI taxonomy): domain Eukaryota; kingdom Metazoa; phylum Chordata; class Actinopteri; order Perciformes; family Percidae; genus Perca; species Perca fluviatilis. Next base: position 1,246,475 of record NC_053124.1, on the reverse strand, counting down.
TTACCTTCGATGTTTGTTTCACTAATTTACTCATGGGAAAGGCAAAATGTTGCCACACAGTGACTTCAGGGGTATTTTTCAGATTTGTTGTTTCTCCATCAACTCCGACTGCCGCAGCGGCCATGGTATCTGGAAAAGACAAGCTGCAGCCTACCGGTAAGCTAACGTTACCCCTGTGTCTTTAGCTGCATGCTACCAGCTGGTAAGCTATGCTGTGTGTTGTTGTTTCCTTCTTTGGACATGTTCAAGTAGTCGGGAGTGGAGAGAGAAAAAAATACTCTGGCAATTGCCGATCCTGCTCTAAAATCCAATAGTCAAAAGCTCATCATTTTCAATTTAAAATCCAAATCGTGACACCCCTAATTAGTGTGTGATGTAAGCTGTAGCATACATCACATACAGTGTGCTCTTTGAGTATCTAGCTGTCACCACTCATGTTGTAAGGTGCAGAGAGAAACAGTGATTTGATTCAGCCTCTACTTTGAGACTTTTGAAAAAAATGCCAGTCTCTAATAATGTTTTGTATAGCACTTTGTAACCTACTATAACTTTGTGCTATAGAAATAAAACTTTACTTACTTACTTACATTTCAGCAGTCCCTGTTCATAAAGAGCATTATACAAATGTATTTGGCATAACAGGGAGTCAGTGTGTATCAATTGTTTCAAAGACTTGTTGAGTTGTGTGCAGATGAATGTATTTTATATGTGCGTTGGAGAGTTTTTACTAGGGAAGAGCAGCCAGACTGCAGGTGTTTAGTACAGCATTATGTAAATGATTTCATGGATGGGCTACAGGCATTTAGTCAGTCACTCATAGAGATGAACATGTTTAAATAAGCAAGATTAACACGACTGTTTATGAATGTTAAGATTTATTATCCCCAAAAAAAAGAAAGCTGCCCTTTAATCTGAGCATCATGCAGTCAGCAGTGAAGACATATTCCCGTTGTAAGACTTAGGTTTCTTAGGATCTAAGTTTAACCCTTGTGCATCCCTTTCAAAAAGTTCCTTTGATGTCCAAGGGCGTCATTCAATTATATTCATATTTTTATACACTTTCACTGAGTTAAATCTTTTAACCAACTTCAGCCCTGAACATCACTGCCAGATATTGATTCATTGTATACATAACGCCACTGTAACAACACAAAAAATTAATTATTTTCTGTATACTAAATGCTAACAAAAAATGTTTTCCAACAGTCAGGGATATGTCAATGATTAGCAATAACATTGATTTTGATGCAGTACATTTAGTCTATATCCACAATGTTCCACTTCTGGGAGTGCTCTCTTGCCGCCGGAAATTCTGCCAGATGACACTCTTTTCGGCTGGATGTATGTCACCTTCCTCTTTCTTTGTGTTGGAATTTTAAACTGCGGTGGATTTCTGAGGACTATGGTTAACTGCTCCTCAGATCTCTGCAGGGTTAATCCAGACAGCTAGCTAGACTATCTGTCCAATCTGAGTTTTCTGTTGCACGACTAAAACTACTTTTGAACGTACACATGTTCCACCAAAACAAGTTCCTTCCTGAGCCTATTTAGCAGAGGCACTGTGGCTCTGTCCGGGGCCTAGCACCGCCCATGACGATTGTGATTGGTGTAAAGAGATGGCAATAAACCAGAGCATGTTTTTCTCCCATGCTGTGTGGACTAGCCAGACCCTCCTCCGCAGCGCCGTGGGGGAGGGTCTGGCAAAGAGAGACTACTTTGCATCAAATACTGCAGTGCTTCATAATACAATAGCAATGCCCCTAGTGGAAACTAGGAAAATAGCATGTATATGTATTTGCCCCATAGGGCAAGCATCGGAAAATGTATCCATCAAAGAAATTGTTCAAATTACAATTATACAGCCAGAGCTCTAAATTGAAAATGTGATACAGTAGAATGCATGAATGTATGCTGTAATGGCCATGGGAGCAAAAAATTTAAATGGGGAAATTATTGTCCTTAAGGGTCTAAGTGTCTGTATTTTGGCTACACAGTTTATTATAAACTTATTACCGGTATATGAGCTGAGACTGATCTTCCAAAATTCCAGAAAAAAACAAACTCACACTCTTGCCAAAATGTATGCCATATGTATTAACACAGCCAAAATGTCCCTGTGTACAAAAGTTAACATTTAACTTTTTTTTCCCACTTTCTTTTACTTGTCTGTCGTGGCAGAAAGCAGGCAGGGCAGGACACAGCATAGGGTAACAGCCTTTCACAAATTGTGAATTATACTGCTTCTTAATGTAGTTTTTTATCAAACACTTTGCTAACGTTAACATCCACAGCGTCCTTGTACTCACTGCAGCCCTCCTTTTCTGCTGTTTGCATTTTTTGCCCTGTTATTAAACAAGTATACAAGCAATCAATATTTCCCTAATGAGAAGTCAATGCCACCGTCACCTAAAGAGTACTCCACTGATTTACTATTGCACTTGTACAACATTGTCAGACCCATATTTACAAAAAGGATCAAACTTGATGCAGAACCAGATGTATCATCTTTGTTATTCCATATAGTCTTCTTCCTTCCCAAAACATGGCACCTATTACCCACAATGCTACTTGACAGCCGACAGTTGGGTCTAAGATTCAAGAGTATTATGCTAGTAGTAAAACACTGCGGGATCGGGATGTATCCTGGAACCCCCCCCCGCCCCCACACGCCAGCAGACACCAATACATACAATACAGGCCAAAAGTTTGGACACACCTTCTCATTCAATGCGTTTTCTTTATTTTCATGACTATTTACATTGTAGATTCTCACTGAAGGCATCAAAACTATGAATGAACACATATGGAATTATGTACTTAACAAAAAAGTGTGAAATAACTGAAAACATGTCTTATATTTTAGATTCCTCAAAGTAGCCACTGTTTGCTCTGATTACTGCTTTGCACACTCTTGGCATTCTCTTGATGAGCTTCAAGAGGTAGTCACCTGAAATGGTTTTCCAAAAGTCTTGAAGTAGTTCCCAGAGATGCTTAGCACTTGTTGGCATATACAGGGTATATGTTGTCACAATGTCCAGACAAAACAAATCCCAATATGACACAATTTCTAATGATTACCTGTAAAAACCTAGAGGACATTATACAACATATAAAAACCTCCTCCTTTTGTCTGGATATTCTACCGGCGGACTTCTTCAAAAATGTTTCTAATTGTCTGGCTTTTGATCTCCTGCAGATTGTAAACACGTCTCTTTTCTCGGGTATCTTCCCACAGGCCCTGAAAACTGCAGTTATCAAGCCAATCTTAAAAAAGAACAACTTAGACACATCACTAATGGAAAATTACAGGCCAATTTCGAACCTTCCATTTTTAAGCAAAATTATTGAGAAAGCTGTTTTCCAATAATTAAACCCTTTTCTATCTCTAAACAATATTTTGGATGCCTTCCAATCAGGATTTCGACCTCAACACAGCACTGAGACGGCTCTTGTCAAAGTCTTTAATGACATCCACTTGAACTCGGATGGTGGTAAAACAACAGTCCTAGTATTACTTGATCTTAGTGCTGCATTCGATACGGTTGACCACAATATACTTTTGGATCGATTAGAAAACTGGGTTGGCCTCTCCGGCTCGGTATTAAAGTGGTTCCAATCCTATTTAAAGAATAGAAAATACTTTGTATCCATAGGGAACTATGTTTCTGAGCACAAAGACATGACGTGTGGAGTTCCACATAGCTCTGTCCTGGGGCCTCTCCTGTTTAATATCTATATGCTCCCACTGGCCCAGATAATGAAAAACAATGGCATAAGTTATCATAGTTATGCTGATGACACACAAATTTATATAACGCTGGCGCCTGGAGACTATAGTCCAACACAAAAACTGGCTAGGTGCATTGAACAAATTAATGACTGGATGTGCTACAACTTTCTAAAATTAAATGAAGGAAAAACTGAGGTGATCATTTTTGGAGCCAAAGCGGAATGACTAAGAACCAGCGCCCAGCTTCAAACTATAATGTTAAAAACAACAGACAAAGCCAGAAATCTCGGTGTAATCATGGACTCTGACCTGAATTTAAACAGTCACGTTAAGACGATAACAAAGTCAGCCTTTTACCACCTTAAAAATATATCAAGGGTAAAAGGACTTATGTGTCAACAGGACTTAGAAAAGCTTGTCCATGCTTTTATTTTCAGTAGACTAGACTACTGTAACTGTGTTCTTACAAGTCTTTCTAAAAAATCAGTCAGACAGCTACAGCTGATTCAAAATGCAGCTGCTCGAGTCCTTACTAACACAAGGAAAGTGGATCATATCACTCCAATTTTAAAGTCTCTACATTGGCTTCCTATACCCCAAAGAATAGACTTAAAAATTCTTCTTCTGGTTTATAAGTCGCTAAATGGTTTAGGGCCAAATTACCTATCGGATCTACTTGTGAACTATGAACCGCAGAGGCCTCTAAGATCATCAGGGACAGGTTTGCTTGCTATCCCCAGAATCAGAACAAAAAAGGGGGAAGCAGGATTCAGTTTCTATGCACCACGCATCTGGAATGAACTTCCGTTGAACTGTAGATTGGCACCCACGCTCAGCTCTTTTAAAACAAGGCTGAAGACGTTTCTTTTTGATACTGCTTATGTTTAATTCTTTGTACTGCACTGTATTGGGAATTTTATTCTTTTATTTTTGTATTTAATCTGTTATTAATTTTTTTTTGTATGAATTGTTTTAATTCTGTATTAACTATTTTTAATTTTGTATTGAACTTCTAACTATGTTTTAACGTTTTATGTAAAGCACATTGAGTTGCACCCCTGCTGAAATGTGCTATACAAATAAAATTGCCTTGCCTTGCCTTGCAACCGTTAGCATGCTAGTACTAGCATGCTACCTCGTTCTCAATGGCAAAGCACTGCTACAACACACAATTTCACCATACATTCTACAAAAGAACTACTTACATGAGCGCCCTCGTTTAGAAGTCTCCCAGCTAATCCTGCCTTGTAACTGACCGAAGTTGGAGAACAACCTTTCTTTTACTGTCTATGGAGTTAGCTGACATGATCTACATCTGAGCTACTGCGCATGTGCGAGTGCAATCAAAGATAGTACAGAAGAAGAAGAAGAAAAGATGTCTCACTCTGTAGCTAAAACAGAGACCAGGTGAAAACAGGATCTGCAGCAGTGAGAGAGAGCTGTGCAGTACAAGAAAAATATGGTGTTTTTTGAAAATTAAACCATGTAAACCTATTCTGGTACAACCTCAAAATACAATTATGAACCTGAAAATGAGCATAATATGGGCACTTTAAGTAAAATCTCGAGACTTAAAGTCTAGTAGTCCAGAAGCTTTACGTTTTACCTTAGGTTTGCAGAAATGATACACATCTATATTTGTCTGACAGTGAAGAGTTTCATCAAGAAACCATAAAGTCTGAAACATGCTTATTCATCTGCATAATTGTGAACATCCATCAGCATTTTGGGAACCAACAAATATACATATTATTTTCCAGACATAATGTGGTTCTGGGAAAATGGATATATGCACCTAAACAACTCAAGTTGTGTAAAGCTTGCAGAGTTCATTTGTAGAAAGCAAAATTCATACTCCTGTTACTTGTTCCTACTTTTAGACGCTGAATAGAACGTATTAAAAGTTACATTTCATTTTCACACATTGAAATATAAATAATGGTGTGCATCCTATTCCTAATTAGTTTTGTAGGATGCACAACAGTATTTATATTTAAATGTGTGGAAATGAAATATAACTTTCAATACATTCTTTTCAGCCTCTAAAAGTAAGAAGTAACAGAAGTACGAATGTTGTTTTCTACAAGTGAACTCTCTACAAGCTTTACACAACTTGTGTCATTTAGGTGCATATATCCTTGTTAACGGCAAACTGATAGGCATGTGTTGCTTTATGAGGTAAGTCCTCAGAGTCAAAGCACACATGCGTATCGCGTACACAAGTCTTTTCCCAATTTGTATCAGGACTGACTGATTGATGATGTATATGTTTTGGAAAGAAGGCAGTGGCTGGTGTTGCTAACCTCATATAACATGAGGGCTGGGTATTGTTCAAACATTTTCGGTACCGATACCAATACCGTGACTTCGATACCGGTTCCTACCGATTTTCTATAGCAATTTTATAAAACAACAATGTATTGTAAAAAATTACAACATTATGGCACAACTCTTTTTATTTATTTTTCAGCTCCAACTACGTGAGCCCTGTCTCTATATAACGTAGAGTTTTTCCTATGTCTCTCTACGATGTGTAACGCTAAACAGACAATCAGCAGCATTATTAGATCTTGGTAGAAGCATGCTGTGTGCTTATTGGCTCACTGACGCTGATGAGATTTACTCCTTAGGTATTGAAATTGGGTATTGAAGGACGAGGCATTTTTCGATACTCAATACTAAGGAGGCAATTCGGTCGGTGCCTAAAAAGTATTGATTTCGGTACCCAGCCCTACATAACATCATGTCATTAGACAGAACATAACAACAGGGGAATAAAAGTAAAAAACAATTTCAATGAATTGTGGAATTAATTGTGAACTGAACAACTAATCACAGGCTGGAGTCACCCTTCAGAGGCTGACAAAGTATACTGCAAGCTTAACTTCCAACAGAGCAGGAAACATACAAATACAAAACCAGTGACACAGTATTTGTCAGCTTTGTTGCAATTTCACCCAGTGGGGAGGTGCGGCAATAAAAAACAAAATTAAACTTAAAAAAGTCGATGCGGAGAATAGCCCCAAATACATTTCACCATAGACCAACATTATAAAAACTACATTTGTAAAACTCTTGACAGGACACTTCCAACTGAAAAAATATCAAATATTGCTTATTATGAATGTTTTAAATCATGAACGTTTAACATTTGTAAAAACTTCCCCAGATGTGTGATGTCATCTCAATGTAAGTTCTATAGGACAAGGGGGCCGACTCAGGGAAACAGCAAGGGGGCAACACAAAGCAAGACATGATCCCTCACTGGCTTCCCACCTACCAATATCAAACTGCCAAGTAAAATGTTTTCTGTGACACAGCACTACACTGAAACCAATAACAACTCAAACATACTATTAAATCCAGCTCAAGTCCTATCTTCAAGAACTCATCACACCTTATTTGGATCCAAGAAAAAATCATGCACACAGATTTACTCTGTGGTGCCTTAAACTGTGCTCTTTTTTTTTTTTGGAAGAAATCCTGGAAGTTCTTTCATTTGTTCTTGTAATTAACTTGTCGCTTTTTGCTGAACACATGGGTATTATTGATGTGGCTGTGTTATTGCCAACAGCTGAAGACTGGGACAATAAATCAAACCCAAACACTTGCATTGTGAGCCATGTAGTATTGTGATAAGGTAATATGCACCTCAGTGACTGGAGAGGGAAATGGCCTGAGAGCAGGTTGTATTAATTCATACTATACAGTGGTTAGCAACAACAGATAAGCCAGGAACCTTCAACCAGTAATCATACAGTATATAACCATATACCCATGCCAGGGAAATGAGGAGGGCTGGCACTAGGTATGAGATTCTTTTTTTGGGCATTTCTGCATTTAATGGACATGACAGCTGAGATATGAAAGGGGAGAGGGTGGGGGGGACATGCAGAAAGCCATCACAGGTCGGACTCGAACCATGACCTTCTGCGTTGAGGAATAAACCTCTACAAGTGTGTGCTTGCTCTACCAACTGAGCTAACTGGCCACCGGTATGAGAATGTGACGGTATGACATCCTTCAGCAAAAATATCACCACGGTGTTGCAATTACAGCTTTAAATGTTTTATTTTAGAAATGTCTGGGTAAAAAAAAATAATGTATTTTATTTTTAAACACACTGCACACTGGCAGGGAGAGGGATTTCAAAAGTGCACTTTCTGTGCTTGACAACTCATAAAAAACAGCTCATACCTTAAGAACGGTATGACAGAAAATGTTAGTGGTTCTGAACCTTTTCAAACCGCGGTATACCTTGAAACCGGTAACCAGCCCATGTCTAGCTGACACCATCTCATTTGCTTTTTTTTTACTGCCCAATAAGACAGAAGACAAAAGATCTGAGATGAGATGAGCTCAAGATTCTCCTTCTCCTTTGAAAATGTCCAATCATCGTGCTTATGCCGAGGGAGCTGCAAAGCAGGGCCTGGATAAAATGCTGGGCGAAGAATTAAGGCCTGAGCACAATGTGGTGTGTGAAAGAAGCCATATGAAAGCTCCAGAGAATGAGAAACAGAAAGGGAGAAAGAGAAAGGGAGGGAAATTTGAGGATGTTAGCTTCACAATAGAGGAAGAGCAGGACTGAGGAGGATTGACCCTGAACATACGGACAATTAACCTTCGGTTCAGCAGAGTGTAAGAGAAAACTCAAAGGCTGTGCACTGATAAGTGAACCTACTAGAAAGGCCTCTAAGGATGTTCATTTTACAGGGGGAGCCATGGACGTGTTTTCTAAGGTATCATCATTTCCGACTTTGGGAATTAAACAGTAATCATTGACTCTGCGACTGTTTTTGTTGTTTTGTCGACATTTCAGCTGGTGGTTAATAAATGCCAAAGTCAAACACCCTTTAATTTAAAAATCAAAATCCAAGTTGCAAGTTATAAAATGGCTCTTCCAACAACATGTTTATCTCAAAGCCAGATGCTGTGTTTAAATTCAAATACTTTTGTGAGTACACTTACATGTAGTACATGTGTACACTATGTAATCACTTGTGCAGTACATAAAGGGTAGTGTTGTCTCAAATCGCGTACGGCCTCTTCTTTTTAACAGTAAATTGCAATCGGGTGGAGCATTACCGCCACATTTTATATACCGGCTTGCAGTACAGTATAGTGGTACTTAAAAAAAACAAAAAACATGTACAGATTTGTATAGTTCTGTGTTTGCCATTTCAATCACAACTGCTGCATCTTCCTCACTCGCCATTTTCACAAGTTTGAAAATACGTTGGTGGTCCCCTAGCTTCCGCTCTGTAGCGAAGATGGTGACCGTTGAGTGCGTGTGGTGTCCAGCCTTCTTAACTCAACGTTATGACCGTTTTGAGAACAGCAGCCGGGTACTCGCAGTGCACTGCATTTGGCCACACTTTGTCAGTGTGAATGCTATAGCAATTCTATGTACAGAAGTGCGCGATTTGAGATACAGCAAGACTCTTTGTCTATTTGCTCAGCGTGGTCTTTACAGGGGATTTGGCTTGGTATGATCCACATAGCTTGTACAGTACACATAGTACAAGACACCTATCTTTCTTCATGTTTATATGAGATACAAATACATTTATTTTTACTTTTTTAAGATTATTTTTAATTGACAGGACAGGTTGAAGATAGCAAAGAGGAGAGAGAGAGAGAGAGAGCGGGGACGACATGCAGCAAAAGGCCACAGGTCTAGAGGTTGCCCCGCGATACAAATACATTTTTTACAATGTGATACACTACAATTCAGTATTCAATTTTATACTATTCGAAATATACCCCAAGGAGGACTGCCTAAAAGTTCTTCTGCTTAAAATGTTCCAACTAATTTTGGTATTTTCAATAACTCTATCTAATATATCTAATATTTATTTACACTGGCCACCAACAGCTCACGTTTCCCTCACACAACCTACCATGTTTTTTTGTTACTGTCTGACATTGAAAGCAGTGACAGGAACTACTGTCCTAAAGCCTAACGAGGCTTCAGCAAATGCAGCAGAGGCAATGGAGACTGACAGTATAACAGATGTCGAGTACCTGTCAACATCATGGATTTTTTCCCTTTCTTTTTGCCTGAAGGGAAGCATTATTTGATTTTACAATGAACAATATATAGCAGACTGGGACCAGAATCAATTGATATTATAAACAAGCGACTGCACACATACAGTAGTGTGTTCACTCAAAGAAGTGGATTTAGTGTTTAGTTTCTTTTTAAACTTCTACCGAGGTTTGTGTTGCCACCACCATTATAGTATACGCTTGCATATTTTGCTCACTGCAGATCGAATGTCAAGATGTCAGGCAAATTGTGGACACTTTTTTCAGGGTGGAAATTATTTCAGTAAATAACAAAAACTGAGAGTTGCTGGGAATGATTGTCTTTTTCTATCAGATTTTACATCAGATTTGGTTCAGATCTGTGGTTGTGTATCCATGCAGCCCTCTAAAACTTGTGTTGGTTTTCCAGAGCTTTACTTAAAGGTCCCATATTGTGAAAAGTAAGATGTCCATGTCTTCTGTAATATATTGCAGGTTGAGATGCTATATAAATAGTGTGAAAGTATCAAAACACTCATTCCACAGAGAAAGGCACACAGCCAGTAGTCAGAAACTGTGCCTTTAAATGAGCCTTCAGGACTTCTGTAAGATTGTGATATCACAACTACACTATGTATAGATAGAAAATGCCGCTACTGTGCCGTTACAGTATATCACCGACTGCAATGACGTGGTGCAGAGACTCACAGACCACATTTGCAAAATACCCGGAAACGCTGACCAATCAGAGCAGACTGGGCTTTTTCAGGAGTGGGGCTTAAAGAGACAGGAGCTAAAATGACAGAGGGAGAATAAAGGTATATTAAGCAGAGAATGAGAGAAATGAAATGTTGGAATGGAATTTCACAACCCTCCAACTGTGTTTACTGCAGCAAGTTAAAGCAAAACTACAGTATATGTGTTTGATCTGTAGCAGGTAACATAGCTCTGATGATTGTCTTTTACATTTGTTTAAAACCTTAAGATTAGTTGTGCATGTGTATCATTTACTCAAAGGAAAGTGTCCTTAGTCTAAGCTAGACTGCAAATGACTGCAAGTAAATATGTTCTGGTAGAAACCTATACATAAAAAGGAGCATGATATGGGACCTGTTTACACCCCTTGTCTATTGTGTATGGTTTTAGTTAGTACTGATCAATATAGAAGTGTGATTGCACACTATAAAGTAAATTGAATAAAAGTGCCACTGAAGTCATTTCCAGGTGCCTAGAGTATGATTGTGTAGTGTTCACATGTCATAGAAGTGTTGCTAGAGCACTGAGCATTGAATGAAGCAGCAAAATAGTGCATAATACAGAAATATTTTTGGGTGGGCTGCCCAAATAAATTCTACATGTGGGAAAGGCTTCTGTGGTTAACACAGATTACAAACTGTCCAGCTCCATTGAGCAGCACATTGAAACATGACCATGACCAGCATTCCGAGGCTGTTTCCAGTCCCTGTGTCCACATCTCATAAAGTGTTCCTCAGAGAGAATAAACCATGAAACATGGCCACTGACCGCCATCAACACCCACACCACACAATATGAGATAAACCATTGGTGCTTGGCACTACACTGCTGACGCATCACTACACTTTCTTGCTCTATTTGCGTTCAAATGTGCAGACTGTGTGCGCATTTCAGTCTTGTATGCTTTGGCATCTATTTCTTATTTTTTAAGCAGGTGCAGTAATTTAGTTTATATGTATATTAACTCCCAAATTAAATCAATGATGATTTCTACTAAAATAAGGCTGATGAATTCAGAATTTTATTGATAAGACCAATCACCTAAAGCAGAGATCTTCAACAGGGAGCCTGGGACCGGGGCCATATATATATATTTCTTTTTTTTTTTTTTTAGTTTCTCATTTCAAAGATTAAAATAAGTCTGAAAATATAGATTAATATGAATGCAAAATGTTAATAGCGAAGACAAATTGGTCTATTTGTGAAAATAAGTTGGGTTTAGGAAAAGAAGAACGGGGCAGGTGGGTTTAGGTAAAGAAGAACGGGACAGTTGGGTTTAGGTAAAGAAGAAAAGGACAGTTGGGTTTAGGTAAAGAAGAACGGGACAGTTGGGTTTAGGTAAAGAAGAACGGGACAGTTGGGTTTAGGAAAAGAAGAACGGGACAGTTGGGTTTAGGTAAAGAAGAATGGGACAGTTGGGTTTAGGAAAAGAAGAACGGCACAGTTGGGTTTAGGTAAAGAAGAACAGGACAGTTGGGTTTAGGAAAAGAAGAACGGGACAGTTGGGTTTAGGTAAAGAAGAACGGGACAGTTGGGTTTAGGTAAAGAAGAACAGGACAGTTGGGTTTAGGAAAAGATGGTGGGTGGGGTTATAAAATGAGCGTCTCAGTGACACACGGGACAAGAGCGGGACATGAACCCCGGTCTCCTGGGTGAAAGTCCTGTGTTGTTTGACCCATCCACCACCCCAACCAACCTCCTTACACGGAACTTTGGGCTTTCATACTATTCGCTACTGTTGTCGCTGTTAATACTACATCATCTTACAGTGCCGTGGTCGAGCTGCTGCTCTGTCCGGCGCGTTCCATACAGACGCTGAAGGGTGATTTTTGAGTCGTATCTGACGCTTAGAGACACTGCCCGAGCGTCCGTATTTTACGAGTCGGAAGTGAGAAAGGGTTGGAATATAAGCTTACTACAGGTAACTATGGTACGCTTACTTGCACCCCTAGATGACAGTGTTGATGTCATTTCACCTTAATTGTGCTGGACTGAACAAACAATCATACAATTTACTGACTATTCTAAGAGCCTTGCAAATAATGGGATAAGATAAGTTTCCCCAGATGGCAATTCATTTCCCTGTGAATTGCCATCTGGTTACAAGATATGCTGTGTGCAAAAGGTGATGCTAGAGAAAAGGTTATGGAGATTTCAAAATAAAAAGGGTTCATTCTGTGGGTAGCATTGATGCATTAATACATTCATCAAAATCCCTCCATTAAATTAAAAATATTGTGTTCAGTCAGTCAGAATTTTGGTCTGATAATAGTGTATGAGGAAATGTAAGGAGGTCATAAAGATTATTAGGAATCGTTCGCAATAAAAAAAAAAAAAACTGTGTGTATATTATAGACCTTTTGTGCAACTATGACTGAGTCAGGTGGATTGTGGAAATGATAGATCCACATATACATGGATCTGGTTCATAAAAATACTCCAATCATATCTACAATACGTACGCTATGTGGACTTTTTACATAAACTTATTTATAACTTTTACATTCTATGTGATAACGTGTAGTATGGGGTTCTATAAAATGAATTGTAAAAATAAGTTGGGCTTCTTTTTGTGTTTCACACCCGGAACTGATCGACCCAACACAGACAGATACTGTAGAAGAATGGGACAAACCATACAACCATGTAGGTTGTTTATTCCTACCTTTCCTATTCCTTGTTTATTCTAATACGACCCATAAGAGAATTTCATAAATTAGCTCCCCTAGTGGTGCCCAGAAATGAGGCCCACAGTAGTCTTTTCTGTCCTCCTATCTCAACCAGAGAACGTGACGGTCGCTGTTTCAAACTCGTCATTAACGTTGTGAAACGGTCGCAGCTTCAACAAACGACTTATTGAGATTTAATGGGAGGACAGTCTAATGAATCTAATGAAGCTTAGCATAAGTTCAGCCAGGAAGACTATCTTACGTTATTCACTCATTTTCAAACACCTTGCTATCCCTCTCCCTCTCCTTCTGCTTCACATTATCAGCTGATTAGGGGGTGTTTACTCTTTTATTTAAACCAACCAGGTTTAGCCACAATCTCTATCAGCCAATCACATTCTTGCTGTCAATATTTAAATGTTTTCCTCTCCGTAGTTTGCAGTGCCAGACCTTCCTCCACAGCACTGCAAAGGAGGTTCTGGCTAGTCCACATAGCATTCCGGGATGGGAGAAAAACGTGCACCGGTTTATTGGCATTTCTTTACACCAATCACAATCCTCATTGGCGGCACCTAAGCTCTGTACGGAGCCACGGTGCCTCTGCAAAATAGCCTCAGGAATTCAATTCAATTCAATTTTATTTATAGTATCAAATCATAACAAGAGTTATCTCGAGACACTTTACGGATAGAGTAGGTCTAGACCACACTCTATAAATTCCAAAACCCCAACAATTACAGTAATTCCCTCAAGAGCAAGCATTAGCAGTGGCTATTGCGACAGTGGCGAGGAAAAACTCCCTTTTAGGAAGAAACCTCGGCAGACCCAGACTCTTGGTTGGCGGTGTCTGACGGGGCCGGTTGGGGATGTGATGAACAGTGGCAATAATAGTCACATTAAAGATAATGGAACAGCGACTTCGAAGGTCATCGTGGAAGTTCATGTCATAGCAGGAAGGAAGGAATTTGTTTTGGTGGAACATGTGTACGTTCAAAAGTAGTTTTAGGACAGATAGTCTAGCTAGCTGTCTGGATTTACCCTGCAGAGATTTGAGGACCAGTTAACTATAGTCCTCACATATCCACCGGAGGTTAGAACGCTAACACAAAGGAAGAGGAAGGTGTAAATGAGTGACATCCGGCGGAACTTCCGGCGGCACCTGAACAGTCCCAGAAATGAAACGGCAGTTTTGAATATGGGGGGGTAAGTTATGCCTATGAATGTAACTCTTTACTACCCACCTCAGCCTACATGTACACAATGAACCAGGGAAAGAACAATCTAATGAGAATATTAAGATTTATGAAAAAAACTATCTATAAATCTATAAATTCTAGTAGAACTTAAAAATGTTGTTACTCTCATTGTCTTTGAGTTATCACGCAGAGTTGCAATTATTGCTGGTGATAATTCAGAAGCTAATATGTCCCGAGGTACCATAAATCACAGCCGGCTTTATTTTGTCAGCACGCAGATGGCCCAAATACACAACTCACCTCAATTAAGACCTGAGGAGGGGAGCTAAAATGGAAAAGTGTTTGGAGAGGAAAAAGGGCACCTGTTCGCCTGTCATATCCACAGCTCTTCTGATCAGCGGCTCTGAGCTTCCCCCTGAGCTGTTTCAATGCTGAATTAATGATGGCAAACAAAGCCAAAGCCTCCTCACAGCCCCTTTGTGAGTTCATTCTCTTTCCACTTTGGTCCCTCTCAACTAATCTTCAGTGTCACACTTAATGAGATTTTCAGTTTGTAAAGTAAGTGGAGCAATAACTCCCCCAGCACACGCCGCCATCCCCATTCCCACCATTGCCTCCGATGCTTTTAAGCAACCACTTCTGCACCTTCTGTCACTTCCTCCTCTCAGTAAAAAGATGCATTATAAAGGATTATTACTTATACAAATCGCATTGAATTATTCACACTGCAAACACGCAGCTGAAAGTACAGTATGCGTGTAATGTGTAGCGTTATTTGCTTCATTATTCATAATGAGCAGTTTCTGCAGCTTCTTCAGTCCCGAGGATAAAACAAACAATGAGTCATGAAACATCATGGAAATGAGATAAATATGCATATTAACATTAGTTGAATGAAACACAAATGAATAGTTAATTATGTTGCCATCTGCAAAGGCTGTTTTATTTTGTCTAATTAGTGTTTGATTAGTGTGATGTTAAGTATAATCTCTCAGGCTACTCAGACGATCTAATAGAGAGCAACACATTAGCATTTTGACTTCTATGCATAGAGATGTTAACACTTACTAGCTCCTGTTGTTTCCCTCTCGCTGTCATTAAATTGTGTTTTCTATTTGATTGTTAACCTCAGACAATCAGCCTTTTTTGCTGTTAACTCAGTCTGGCATTGCCTAGTCTATATAGGTAGAGGTATACCTGTGACCATTGAGTCAGCTTTATGGCTTTGCCCTGTTGCTCATTCTCCTGGTCTGTGTGTTTGTTACTGTTCTGTCTAGGAGTTTTTGTTGTGTATGTGGTGTTTATGTTCTGCAGAGCAGGAACCTGCTGAAAATCAGTTTTACACTGAGTCAGGCCCGATTGTCTTTAATCTTTTCCCGTTTAATAAATAAAAAATGAAATGAAATGAAATATCCTTGACGTTCCACTTCCGGGAGTGCTCCGTTGCCGATGGAAATTCTATCGGATTTCACTCATTTAGGCCGGATATCCGTCCCCTTCCTCTTATTTGTGAGGACTATGGTTAACTGCTCCTCAGATCTCTGCAGGATAAATCCAGACAGCTAGCTAGACTATCTGTCCAATCTGAGTCTTCTCTCGCATGACTATTTTTCAGCGGCTCTGTGCGGAGCTAAGTGCCGCCCATGATGATTCTGATTGGTTTAAAGAAATGCCATTAAACCAGAGCACATTTTCATGCCATCCCTGGATGCTATGTGGAGTAGCCAGACCCTCCTTCACCGCACTTTGGAGGAGGGTCTGGCAAATCAAGACTACTCTGTGATACAAGCATCTTAAAGAGTCCATCTCTGATCCCCCAGAGTGTGGAAGGTGAGGAAAATGCAGCTTTGAGCACAGTTTAAACTAATATTTGTTCCTTATGAACTTTTCAAAGAGTTGTTATAAGTGTGTTTATAGTATTCCCCTAACGTCTGAGCTGAACTCAGAGATAAACGATGTTCTGTTTCCCAGGCAGTCTGCTGCTGTCTACACACACACACACAGACACACACAGACACACACACACACACACACACACACACACAAACTGCCAGATTAGTGTAATTATTTTGATTACTAATTTAGCATTAGTCTAATTCACAAGTCGGTTCAGTACATCAGGGATGTTGTGTTTCCTCCTCACTCAACACATGCTCATCACTAAATAAGACACACCCACTTCCATATAAGTAAGATTCTTCAGATACGCCCCCCCCAACTGCAGAAACTCAATATATGTGACTCATTTTTACATGTACATGGAATATACAAATTCACAAAAGTCATGTCATCTTTCCATACAATATCAGTACAGCAAAAATAAGAAATGTATGGCGTCTCTAACATTTACATTTTCTTGTTAGGTTACAGTTGTTTCAGCGGCTGTTGTCATAAACTTTAGCCGACAAAACTGACTGTTTAGGCACCAAAACGACTAGTTAAGATTAGATACCGCCTACAATGCTGGTATCGGTATTGGAAAGTACCGGAGTTTATGCACCGATCCGAAATTAGCACTGAAGAAAATCTACTTTTTTGTTATTTTTCTGTTATGACTCACTGTCAAACTGGATAATAAAAGAAAGTTTTATGGTGTTCATTGCTTGTTTGTTCATGTTTCACAAAGAATTTAACCTGAGCCAGACTATACAACAAAGATATAAATCATAACACATCCATACAGGGATAGTAGTATACAGATTATATGACACACTGGTATCGGATCGGGACTCGGTATCGGCCAATACACAATTCAGGAATCGGACTCGGTATCGGGAAGCAGAAAATACTATCAGACCATGTCTAGTTAAAACACTGCCCCCCCTGAAGTAGTACTCCCGGGACACAAACACCCTTTTCCTCGATGAATGTCTTGTGTTTTCCCTTAACTTTTTTCCGGGACGTGAACTTCTCTCCCCTGCATGGAAGGCCTTTGTTTTAGGACCCACCCATCCACCCAGACCTCCTCACTATGCGGATCTTTACGCTCTAATACAGCGGTAGTCAATGTTGTGCTGACAGCAACAAATACGTGGAATATATACAAATTACAGTGCATTTTTCATAGCTATGTGTACAAATGGTTCATGTGAACAGCCTGGATGAATGAAAGGGGAAAGCACAAAACAGTGTTGGCAGGAAAGGATTTATGTCAGCGCTAAAGGGTTGATAAAGTTAGTTTACTTGGAATGATCCTTAACACTCCCAGGGCCCTATTTTAATGATCTGAAACACAAGTATGAAACGCAAAACGCAAGTAGCTTTGTGGGCGGATCTCGGGCGATGTTGCTATGATACCGGCGGGATAAACGAGTCTTGCGCCCGACGCAAATCTAAAATGGGTTGGTCTGAAGTAGCTAGGTGTGGTTTGGGTGTAACGTGAAAATAACCAATCAGAGCGTCATCTCTCATTCCCTTGCTTGTTCCATGGCGGATTGCTATTATGACGGCGGATTTGCCTGGCGCACGCCAGTGGGCGCTGTCCGGGATTCGGCAAAGTAATAAATGCCCATCTCGACCGGGTGGCGATGTTGCTGCGGCCTCTCGGGTGCATCTCCTCAATTCTGGAGAGGATTGCTGCAGCCATGGAGTGTGGGCCTCCAAACGCACCACCTGCTCCTTTTGTGCCCCTTCCTCCTCCCCCCACTCCATCTCCTTCTACCCGCTTCACCAGGAGCACATCGCGCATTATGCCACTCCCAGACCAGATTCCGCCGGAGTGTCCAATCCCGCCGTAGTTCAACGTCATGTCTCCTTAAGTCCTCTAATATTTCCTCATTTATGTCATCAACACATCCATGATTCATGGAAATGTTGTGTAAAACACAACAAGCCACAAAGAATGCTGCGACTTTTTGGGGACTGTACTGTAAATTGCCTCCTGATCTATCCAAACACCTGAAGCGCATTTTCAGTAATATTTTTCTTTGTTATTATGTATGATTTGCAAAAATGGGAACTGCTGCGTCCGTTTAGATGAGAGAAGCAAAGTGTATGCGCGTTGTGTACACGCTACATTATGGCCAAGCATGCGCCCCTAAAATAGCATCTGAATAACGCGCTACTGACTTTAGACTAGCGCCACTGACTTTAGACCAGGTTTTTCCTGGTCAGTGGCGGAATTCTTTTCTGAAACTGCAAAATAGCACCAGGGAACGTTTGCGCCGGAACATGCCTCCTCTTTTCGCTGAACCGCCCCCGGGAGCGCAAATACATTCCCTAATTTACCGACGTGCGTCTGTGGAGGGAAAAGTCCGCTGTGTGTCGGGTGCAAAATAGGAATGATACATGCGTCAGTGTACAATTGCGCTGAGTGCAAGATAGGGCCCCCTATGTCAAACCGTCGACTTCTTCTCAGACCCTGAGACATGCAAAATATATATTCAGCAATATGATCTGCTGCTTTATTTGATTTTCTCTTAAACACATAATGAAGTTTTTTGTTATCTGAAGAGCAGAGATGCTGAGAGCTGAGTTGAGAGTGGGCCGGAGCTGACCTGGGGCCTGTGTGGGGAGGTAAAGAGAGAGAGCCACAGGAGCACAGCCACAGCGCCACATCTCATTACTATGCAGAGTTTTTGCCTGAAATCAAATTAAACTCAGAATCCAATAAACCACCATTTTTGCTTCCACTGAA
This sequence comes from Perca fluviatilis, assembly GCF_010015445.1. Lineage (NCBI taxonomy): Eukaryota > Metazoa > Chordata > Actinopteri > Perciformes > Percidae > Perca > Perca fluviatilis. The sequence continues at coordinate 1,227,461 of NC_053124.1, read as the reverse complement.
GCCAGGACCTCATCTCACACCTATGGCCAGCTGTAATCAATATGATGCAAGAGGTGAAGGCATAAATAACTCAGCTGAGACAAAAAAGATGTAGTTACAGATTGACTCCAGCTCTTTTTATTGGCTGCCTGTAATTGCATTTCAGAAATGTTTTTCAGTTTGCTACTGTCTATCATTGATTGTCAGGTCAAGAGGGGGCATTAAAGAGGAAGAGGAGGGGGTGTGGGACGGGATTCAGTTCCCATGCACCAATGCACATTCACTGAATCTGCAATTCTAAATGAAGCCCTATCTGAATGTGAACAGTCAGGGCTTTAAATTGACACCCGCCAACCCTCCAAACGCGGGTGAAAATTAACTTTGGCGGGTAACATTGTAAAGTTATTAGCCAATTTGGCCGGTGATGAATGAAGCGAATATCATTGTGTCTGTTTGAATCGGCCGGATGCAGAAATGTAGCAGATTTGGGCAGTTTTGTGTGTGTTTGGCTTGCAAATGTAATCTTTATCTGGCAACACTGTCTTGTTGTACTTATCCTACATTTCTCATGAACACTTATGTCATGACATACATCCGTCAGCTACGCGCCCAGCGTGCGGTATCGATTACGGGCTACGCTGAAACAGAGAAGACGAACCATGAAGTAAAGTAAGTTAGGAAAAAACAAACAAACGTGGCTAGTGGAAAGTCTGATTGGCTGGCAACTTTATAAATCTGCTAGCCATGTTGGCTAGTGATCAAATAAGTTAATTTAAAGCCCTGGTTGCAGTGGTGCTCCGAAAATAAAACAGGAAACTGAAATGAGTAGCCTGTAAGTAGATCCCATGGCAAAACAAAGTGTTTGGGCCCCTTTTGAGACATATTGTCAACATATCGGTAAGCTATGATATTAGCATGTTCTGTGGTCTCTGTTGGCGCTTTTAAAAAGCAGCTGAAGACTCACCTTTTAACTGGCTTTTGTCTCAGGTTTGTCATTTTGTTTGTAAGTTTTATTTTACTACTTTTATTTTGTTTCTATGTTGTTTTATTCTTTTTTTGCTTGTTCTTTTAAACTGTTTTTGGGATTTATTTAATTTTATTTTATTCCTCTTTTTTATTCCTAAATTTTATTTGTGATTTTGTTCTGTAAAAGGTGCTATGAATTAATATTAAACATAATATATACATATTGTATAACTATTATGTATTAATAGTATAAATATTAAATAAACGTATTACCATAGCATATCCCAGCTCTCACCAACCTCATTACGAGCAGCAGCAGCACCAGCTGTTTTCAGTGACAATACTCTGACAAACCAATGCTTTTCTCTGCTCACTTTGCCCTCAATTTTCAACTGGAGGCAGTGATTATTGAGCCTACATTTGTCTATACAATTCAATGATGAAATGAAACAGCTGGCAGAGAACACAACATCATTTTAACTCGTTATAGCGAGAAAAGCACTGACGTAGGCAGTGGTGGTTCTAGACCATTTCAAATGGAGGGGCCACATGTGATTTTAGGGGTACCAAATTTAATAACCAAATACATAACACCTACCCTCCATAGGTTTGACTAACAATAAACATATAATTATAAACACAAGAGTACTCATTCACTGTTTCTACATTTTATTTATCACTGCACATGAATAATATCCCCTCTTTTGGGATAAAAGGTGGTGTTAAAATAGTAGGTGGTCATGAAAATATATGGCACAGTTAAGGGGGCCACAGGGGGGGTGAGGCTTAACATTACGGGTCACTGGCCACCCTCGTGGCACCCCCTGCTATGAAGTCAAAGTGGCTGTAAAATATATATATTTGAATCAAGGATTGTATTACTCAATTTACTTTACTTCTTTTTGGGTTATTATTAAGTCTGTTGCCTATTGAGTCAATTGTTTTTGTTGAAAGACTAGGTCCAAAGAAGTTTCATAAGTTCTGAAATTGCACCAGATGCTTGCTTGTTGGAAATTGTTGGGTCTTTGTAAATTGTAGAGTGTGGTCCAAACCTACTCTATTTGTAAAGTGTCCTGAGATAACTCTTGCTATGATTTGATACTATAAATAAAATTGAAATCAATTTAATAGAAATCAATCACAATCAAATGTGGTTTCTTCCAGGCAAAGGGGATCAAGACTTCGTGCAAATAATTTTACCCTTCCAGCTGCTTCAGAATTACCCTCTGTGTAAAGTGTACCTCCACACAAAAGCGACGATACTCTTGAACACATCGACAAAAGCCAGCAGCAGAATGGGTTAGGGTTAGGGTTAGGAGGGCTACTTCAAAGAGCAAAGTATGCACTGGGACACCACTATATTTCACCTGAACATGGCAGTGATGTATTTCCAAATGCTTAAAGAGAGTTTTTGTAGTTATCACCAAGATATGCAGACCTGTTGGAACTCCTATCTACACCCTTCAATATCCAACTAGTCAATAAATTGAAAGTGCTCATAATATTATCATTTTCAGGTTCATAATTGTATTTAGAAGTTGTTCCAGAATAGGTTTACATGGTTTAATAAAAAATAAAAAAACATCATATTTTTGTTGAACTGCACATTGCTGCAGCTCCTCTTTTCACCCTGTGTGTTGAGCTCTCTGTTTTAGCTACAGAGTGAGACATCTCACTTCTGTTCCATCTTTGTTGGGAGTCGCACATGCGCAGTACCTACGTAAGGACTACTAGCCAGTCAGAAGCAGAGTATGAGGGCGTACCCTGACAGTACCTAGGTAAGGACTACTAGCCAGTCAGAAGCAGAGTATGAGGGCATGCCCTGACAGTAACTAGGTAAGGACTACTAGCCAGCCAGAAGCAGAGTATGAAGGCGAGCATTATAATGTGTGTTATTCGTCACGGAAGTAAAGGCTGGACTACAATAGAGCTGTTTGGAGCAGTTTGTGAACAGTATTTTCTTCGGAAGATGGATGGCCAAAAGTCCCTTTGGGGTGGACTTTGGGCTTTTTCATTTTTTAAAAGAGAAAGGGAAATAAGAAAAACTGTAACCATCACAGAATGGCTATTTTTGGTAATGGCAGATAAGAACAAATGGTTCAGCAAGACATGACACAATTGAAACAGCAAAGTCACTATAAATGTAAAATGTCAATAAAGTTTATAAAAATATTTCTGATCTCACAACACTGAGTAAAGTTTAGAAAGATGTAGAACACAGACATCAGTCACTATCAGTTCCTCATGTCCTCTGGCCTGCTTTGTCTCAATATATGCTCACTTTTGTGTAACATGGCAAAACACTAAACCGTTAGACTACATATAGACAGCTTTGGTTTTAGCTTGTTGGTAACTATAGTTTAAAAGGCTTGTGACGTCTGGCAATCAAAAGGATGGGAAATAGCCTAGTGTTTTAATAAAAAATGTATTCCACCGAGTCAGAATGTTTATGTTATCATTAATTAGCTCGTTCTTGTTTCCTAACTGCCTTGCAAGTGATATAAGCTTGGCTGGGAGCTTCATGGAGACAGCTAGCTAGCCCTTTGGCTGTGATAGAATCAGCGTAGGCTTCATATATAAACTTCTAATAGCCGTATTCTCATTTACCTGACAATGTGTAAGAAACAGTTTGCTAATAAACCATTAATCAAAAGTCGTGACAATACCGCTGTGGCAGTTTCACGAATCACAAAAAATTCCATGATGGGCCCACGGAAGAATTCCGTGAAATGAACCTGGCCCCTTAAGTTAAGGAAAATGTCGAGAGTGGGCTTACATTTCCATGACACGCGAGACAATGGGACAGTTGGGTTTAGTAAAAGAAGAAAGCGACAGTTGGGTTTAGGAAACGTGACACACGGTACACGATCCCCGGTCTCCTGGGTGAAAGTTCTGTGTTGTTTGACCCATCTAACCCCCCAACCAACCTCCCTATGCGGATTTTCGGGCTTTCATACTACTCGCTAACGTAGTCACTCTTAATGCTACGTCATCTTCTCATTGACTTTACATTGTCCTGTGTACATTGTTACATTTTCGTCGTGGCCACACAGAATTTTCACACATTCCGTCCCACCACCATGTAATGCCGTGTTAACAGTTTGTGATCATTTCAAGGAATTCGCTAAGACCAGGCTGACGTCATCTTCAAACCCTGTGTAGCTGCTCCTATCCCTGGTGCATTCTGCAAATATGCTGATGGTCGCTTTTTGACAGCCACTGTCCAAACGTCCATATTTTACGAGTTCGGAGTGAGAACGGGTTGGTTAGTGCATGTGCCTGGGAAATTATAGGAAAAGGTAGGCTATTTCACAATCCCAGGCTGCTGTTTTTTTAAGTACTTTGAATACAACCCCTTTTAACCAATTCACACTTCCAACATCCCTCAGAGATGATTAATCCAAGACCAGCAGAATATTCTGTCCCTAGCTTGCGATAGATTCAGAATTAACGGCAGGATAAGGCTGGAAACACCCTGATAACTTAGTAGAGGACTGCCAGTGCCTATTTATTTCCAAAAAGCAACGGCCAATGGGGAAACAACTACACTCATGTCAACACTCACTCTGACCAATGGTGGTATTTCCTCACTCCCTCAGAAGCTCAGTGAAAGACTTCTGCGTTTTAAGGGTTGACCTCGCATTGAAAAACCATCATTCTTCATCTTAAAATTTTTGGTGCAGACAGAAAACAATATATTGTGTACCAAAAAGGTGCATACCGGAAATGAGCAGGTACACAAGTGAAATTATTTTGTCTGTACCAATGTTAGAATCGCTTGCTTGGTTGGTCTGGTGGACCGATTTTAACACAGACGGAAATATTTCTACAGTTACTGTTGGATGGGGTCCAATGCAATTTTGTTGTTCATGGTTTTCAGAGGACGATTCCTACTGACTTTGGTGACCTGACTTTTCTCAGGTGCCACCATGAGGTCCACATTTGTGGAGTGTAATAGATGGATTGCCATGAAATTTGGAACAAGAATTCCTCAAACTCTACATCTAGTGCCATCATCAGGTTAACATTTGTTCCATACTTTGCCAACACAACTAATGATATTCCCATCAGCCTCAGCAGCACTATGTGTTTAGTGCTTATTGTCAAATGTTAACCAAGATGGTTAAAATGTTAAGAGTATACCTTGAAAATATCAAGTCATGTTAGCATTGTCATTGTGGTGCCTCTGTACAGCCTAACAGAGCCACTACTAATGCTCTAGACTCTCTGTCTTGGTTTCACAATAAATAGAAATGTAATGTGTTAATTCATGAGGAGAACATCATGAATATTTAGGAGAACATAAATATTCTAATAAAGATGAAGTAGCATGTTGTTCACTGCTGTCATCATGTGCAATGTAGAAATTATTACAAGAAGACTGGTATAAATCCAAGAAATGAGGGAACATGATTTAATAATAATGAAAACTCTGGAGATAAACACTTTCAAATCACTTCTCAGAAGTCATAAATTGAAAGTATTCTCACAGCCTTTTAATATTAATAGAATCAAAGTGACGGCCAATAGAATGCTTTTAGCCAACCTTATCATTCTATTCCAATTAAATTCACACCAGCTGCTTCATATTCAAAGCATGTTGCCTAGCTGCACTTAATCACACTACTGTGGGTAGTTCATTTTCATTCCAATGACTCCAACCAAGTGCTCACCTGCATATCAGCGCAGCAGAAGCATCTGAGAGGCCAGGAGGAGGGGATATGAAGCCCACCACACAACATTAATGTGGATTCTGAGTAAGTTCAGCTGTAAATGAACAGCAGCTAGCCTGAGATTAGCCCTTATCAAGCTGACTGAAGCCCCATTGTGAGGGGAGGTGGGGGAGGGGATGCAGGGTTAGGTTAAAGCTATCTTCGCTGCTCATTTCTGAACATCATAAGCCAGGTAGGTTTAGGCAGTGGTTCCTCTATTCCGGCTGCTAATGGGAAAATCAAAGGCCCGTGTCGCCTCTGAAGCCAGAGGGTGGAGGCTGCTAAGTGAACGGCATGCTGCGGATTTCATGCCATGTCTGTCTTTTTCTCTCCGTTTCATCAAAGCACAGCAGCGGAGGAACATGAGCTGTTATCCATTACCTGAGGGACTAATTGGCCCTTTATTTCCATATCAGATCTGTGCTCACTTCAGCGGCTCTGTACCGACTGAGTGGCCACGCAATGTCATTGTATCAAAGTACTCTGTCGAGGTATGGCATGTCGCAAGCCTGTTAAAAAGTCACCCATCCATTTCAGATGGGTTTTGGGCTGCCGGCAGGTATGTCTGGGGGCAGTGTAGTATGCACTGGTAACATCACTGAAGACAGGCTGTCACTGTGACAAGATGTCAAAGAAAAAGCACCAAAATTACCTACAGATGAGGCAAACCATATATGTAAGGGAGAAATGGGAAACCAAATGCACACTCAGCTGTCCAGTGAGGTGTAAAACGAATAGGAGGGCAAATGTCTTATGATTATTGGTTCAAATCACCAATATGACCACAAGTAAAAAGCAGTCATTTATGTTTATATCCCTGTAACAACCTCTCACCTAAGGAACATGGTATGAATGTAACTTAATAAGACCAACTTGTCTTTCACACCTCAGTATGCTTCAAATAAAGTGCTTGTTGGATCGTGTAGCATCGTCTGACACCCCCTTTGTGACCGCGAAAGCAGGGAGAGCTGCATCCGACAATAAATGCAACTTTCTTAAAACACACACCCACTTTACCTGCGATTGACAAGGTCTGCGTAGGTGTGAAAATAGGCAGGGATTTGATCTTTTCTTTCTAGTCCACAGTGTAGCACCAAAAATGCTTTTGAGAATCAATCTGAATGTGTGTGCCATTATCCCCACTTGTATTATTCATTGTTTTGAGACTACAAAAACAGGTAAAGAAAGAATTCTTGCAGAGAAGCAGTAGAATGCCCGGAGAACAGCAGGCTTTTCACCCCATATTCGTTTGTGGCCATTTGGGACAGGTACGCACAAGTTTGCCTTAAGAGATGGTCGGAAAACATGTTGTTTGACCGTGTTTGCAGCCTTTTGAACCCGTTAACTTAGTATTTCCATTCTATCTGAAGTTTTCTCGAGAACTGGTGCAATCAGAGAGTATAACTCCGGAAATTTTTAGATGTAACTAAATCAACTGTATATGCCATTGGACATGTTGAGTAAGTCAGCATATTTGGTTCTCAAAGTTTAAATGAATCGAGCTTGGGTCACAAAATCTGGTGGAAAAACCCTTGCAATCCCGATTAAAAAATAATGGCATTGCCATGCGCAATGTAACACTTTTCCAGTTAGTGTAAAAGCAGGGTAAAGCCTTTGTAGTGCCCTCTTGACAGCCCGTGTCAGTGCTTATCACACCCCACAAAAGTATTGGATGAATCAATCACAAATCAAACGGTTGATGATTTTTCTATTCTTTGAGCCTCACCAATAGTGGGCATTATAAAGGTAAGTTTGTCATTGTAACACAAGGTTTTTTTCCCCTTGGGTGCATGAAGGTGGAGAGCAAATTCCATGGCAACCTATCCAATTAGCTTACGACAGTGGTTCCCAACCTGGTAAAAAAAAAATATTTGCACGTTTAACAAATTATAATAATACACTAGAATATATAATGTATACAAAAGTCGGTATAAAAACTATATATTTTTGTTCTCGCTTAAAATTGGAGGCAGGCTACTTAGTAGGCCAAACCTCCGGGACCTCTTAACCTAGGACCCTTGCTGTCATCAGGTCGTCTGCTAGCTGCTATCATCCTCGTCTTTCCTGCCGCCACGGCATCACTATTTTTTTAATGAAACATGGCGGAGAAATGTAAAAGTCCTGATAACTGCTCTGTATCAAAAAAGACAGTAAGGCTCTATCTCGAGAGTTACCTCAACTTTGGTTTCGGGGGGGGCAGGGGCTCAGCTTTTCTTAGACATAAGTAGGGGGGGCAGATTGGGAACCACTGGCTTACAAGATATCCTGTGTGCTAAATTGACTGTCCTGATGGTGGAGATTGACGAAAGGTCACAGTGTCCAAAATCTAAAAGGGGTTATCCTCTGGGAAACATGAATGTGCTCAGCAAATTCCATGGTAACCTACACATTATATTTAGTTTGTAGAAGTTGATATTATGCCGTGAGGAAGGCTCAAGGTCCACCAAATTCAAAACTACGACTCATTCTCTGTGGAACATGGAATATCCACTTAAATTGCTACTGTATGAATGCCAAAAAGTCCCAAAAATTTTCCCATTCTTCGGGAGCCATGAATATCCACAGTGAACAAAACTTTGTTGAGATATCTTGCTTTGAACCAAAGTTGGACAAATGGATGGACAACCCAATGCTGTATCAACTAACCATCCTTATGCTCTACTGCCAGCAGAGCAACAAATAAAAGAGTCTGTGTAGATGGCATTATGTTGTGCTGCTGCCTTGGCATGAGTGCAGAAGTGTGTCATCTCCTCTGGACCCTTATATATTAGAATAGAAATCCAAGTCCCCTTCATGTTGTAGGTCACCATTGCTCAAACTTGCATGCAAGGAGCATCAGAATAAAACCCATTTGCAACATTGTCCATGTTTCTAAACTCCCCATTTGTAGAGCCCTCGCTCCAAAAACCGACAGTGATATTTGAACAAAAGGTGCACAGGTTGACTTTGACTGTGTCAAGACCTTGCCTATTGTCCTGCAGCACGATGGGGCTTTTGTAGGAATAATGTCCATTTAAAATGCTCATTGTCCTCGCAGTGTGCCTTTCAGCTTGATGCTGTGTAACATTAATCACAGTGGACGGCAGCTGGCTGACATCCTCCGACTGATGGGAAATGCAAGGTTTAATTGCACAGGCCAGAGAGGAAGAGGGTTGGACTGTGTATATGCATGGTGGTGGTGGTGTGCATGTGTGTGTGTGTGTGTGTGTGTGTGTGTGTGTGTGTGTGTGTTGAAAGAGAAAGGGTGAAAGGGTGAAAGGGGGTCACTGCATGTGTATAGCAAACAGCAAACACTAAAGCCTGATATATCTTATTCCTCTGTGCCATAGAGCACAATTGTTGTCCAAAAACTTTTAAAAACACGTTAATGAGCCACACCGTTGCACTGGGTGACACTTTCCTTCATTACCATGACTACACACACTGTAGTTTATTTGACTCAACCCCACTTAAACTGTCTTGCTGCCACAAATACTCACTAGAGCATCAAATGTGTATTAATCCGCCGCTGAAAATAATCCCCAATACATGCACTATTTCTTCCTGTTTGAGTAGCATTTGTTAAAAACTACAGTGACCAGCTGTTATAGTAAATTACTGAGCCGTTTTAAAGAATGAAATAACTGTGAGCCATTTTTAAAGATGCATGTCTTCAGTAGGAACCAGCGGGCTTGGGGCTGAACACAAAGTATTAAAGTGATGGTTCGGAGTAATTTACCCTAGGGTCCTTTGCACCATGACCTCGAGCCAAACACCCCCCCAGAAGCTTTTTTCACCTGGGTCTAACATTGGGAGAGTTAGCGTAGAGTAGCGTTAGCCGCTGAATAGCAGCCGGCTATTGACATTCATCGCTATTCGTAAATGACCCCACTAATAATGCCCGAAATGATACCAAAGGTCTACACTAGTACAAATAGGTTATGCACTCATAAAACGATGGATTGGAAAGTTTGTGTACACCAGAAGTTAATGAACACTTGCCTGCTCTCTTCTGCCTCTGCCTGCTGCTGCTGCTGCTACCTGCAGTTAGACGAGTGCTTAGGGACGTCTACAAATTACTACACCGAAAAGAGATACAACAAAAATATGTATTAATTTAATGATTAAATAAGGTAATGTCTCCAAACTTACCTCAATTATTACTTGTCTCCTGCTAGTTATATTACAGCACTTACTTTAAAAATTAAGTTAAATTAAAAAATATTTTTGTTGCATCTCTTTCGGTGTTGTAATTTGTAGACGTCCCTACGAACTCTCCTCGTCTCACAGCAGCAAAAACAACAGCAGAGAGCAGAAGCCAGCAGGCAAGTGTTATTTACATAAACTTCTGGTGTACTTACAAACTTTCCAATCCATCGCTTTATGAGTGCATAACCTATATATACTAGTGTAGACCTTTGGTATCATTTTGGGCATTATTAGTGGGGTCATTTAAGAGATACAAACGTGGGTCCATTAGCCCCGCGCTAAGCTATTCAGCGGCTAACGCTACTCTACGCTAACTCGCCCAATGTTAGACCCAGGTGAAAAAAGCTTCTGGGGGGGTGTTTGGCTCGAGGTCATGGTGCAAAGGACCCTAGGGTAAATTACTCCAAACCATCACTTTAAGAGACGGTCTAACACATTGAGGGTTTGGGTCTTTACATATAATTTGTTAACAAAACAATATTTAAAATAAAGGCTTGTCTTTTAAATGTATCTTGACTGCCACTTTGATTTTCTAGCTTTAAAGAATGTTTTAAATAAAAACTATACAATAGTCCTATTTTCATTTTCTCTGGACTCTGAAAATAGGTTTAAAATGCCAAAAAAAACTGTTTCATATAACTCTCCGTCATGAAAGTTGCTGCTTGTAGTGGTCCTAGCCATCTACGTTCTAGATGGCTCATGCTGCATTCATGTCATAACGTAGTTATTGTAATTACGAGTTTCTGACCTGTAAATGGCGTTCACATCAACATCCAAGTCACAGTTACAACTGAGAAAATGAATTTAACATTTGACGTGGCTTTTTTCCTTTTGAGTCTGACCTTCTCAGCGCCACCTTTCCCTTTTCTTGTTTGTCTTTCCATCATCATTAGACTCACACACTGTCTGTTAACGTTACCGATAGGCTTCCAAACGTGACGAGGAAAAAAAGAGGTGTTCGATGGCTTTAGGCCTACGTCATAGGCCGACCAGGGCTATGCCATTTGGGGAGGGGCTGCTCACTTTATAACATTACCTCCGTGCCTGCCTGAGCTACAGCTCCATTATTGAAAATTTGGGGATCGTATTATTATTAGACATGGTCTGATAGTATTTTCTGCTTCCCGATACCGATTCCTGAATTGTACATCAATTGAGTACTGCTCCGATACCAGCGTGTCATATAATTTATTATGTTTTAACAGCTGTATACTACTATCCCTGTATGGATGTGTTATGATTTCTATCTTTGTTGTACAGTCTGGCTCAGGTTAAATTCTTTGTGAAACATGAACAAACAAACACAAACAATGAACGCTAGGAAGTTTATACTTCTACCTTTAAGTGATTATTAAACTCAGATCAGCCTAAAAGAGCACTTTATTTAGTTTTCCTTTTGAGGATGTTTTATTTTGTGGACTGAAAGAAATATTTACAAAGACAATTTAGAACTGATGGATTTATGGCACTTTTTATTTCATCATATGTTTGTTCATAATAGGCAGTGTATTTTTGCCTCTTTGAGTTTAAAAATGTTGACTAAACTGATATCTTTAGTATTATTATTATTAGTATATAGTATATCTTTGTAGGTATTGAATTGTTTGGACCTCTGCGGGAGCGGAGGGTTGACTTACTGGACCTCTTGCAATTTAAGTTTAATACCCCTGACATAGAACTTTCATTTATTATCCAGTTTGAAAGTGAGTCATAACGGAAAAAATAACATAAATAAACTACTTTAAAGTAGATTTTCTTCAGGTCTAAATTACATGGTATCGGAGCGGTGCATAAACTCCAGTACTTCGATACCAATACCATCGTTTTAGGCAGTATCGGAGCCTTTTCCCATTCTGGTATCGGTATCGGAACATCTCTAATTATTATCTTATTTTATATTTTAGTTCACAAAATGTGAAGTGTGAACTGTGATAAATGTTTTAATTTATTTTTCAATCAGCAACTTACAATTTTGTGATTACAAAGTAACAAAGCATAACATAAACAACTATTACTACATAACTAAATACAAATTTCCTATCAGACCTTCCATATCCCATTTCAGCCAATCACCTTCGTCCTGCAGCCCAGAACATAATTTAGGGGTAAATAGAGGATTCACACAAGGCAACACAACAGTGGCTCTCTCACAGATATTCAGAGCAGCGAACACTTACAGTGTGTGATACACAACTTGTGTGAGAGAGGAATGCTGATTAGCTGGAAATGACTCACACTCATGGCAGGGCAGGAAAAGCAGAAGTCTTACAAATGAAAGTGAATTTAAAACGCTAGATTTAACCTCCTTTTATTGCTGTCTCCTGTTTCATTTTGCACTCTCATGGTTACTTTTTATCTCATCACATCTTCGATGAAATGTTTGAAAACTATGTCAACTCATGAGGAGGCTAGTCTGAATCAGTGGAAGTACATTTCCAGGATAAAGCCTGACATGAGCCATGTGCCAGATGTCGCTCACCTTCCCCGCTCTGTGTTACCGTTCTCAAAATCCCTTTGTTACAGGAAACAACAAATTCCGAGCTAGCAGCATTTGTTCAAGCTGAAAATGGCAACAAGGCAGACCTGCTTGGTGCTTTCAGGGAATGATTGTAAAGATTTACAAAGAATATAGTCTCGCAATGCCAGACCTTCCTCCACCACCGCGCTGCGTAGGAGGGTCTGGCTAGTCCACACAGCATTCCGGGATGGGAGAAAACCGTGCTCTGGTTTTTTGGCATTTCTTTAAACAAATCTGTGTTAGGCACCGGGAAAAGCCGTGGTGCCTCTGCTAAATAGTCTCAGGAAGGAACTTGTTTTGGTGGAACATGTGTACGTTCAAAAGTAGTTTTAGTCGTGCAACAGAAAACTCAGATTGGACAGATAGTCTAGCTAGCTGTCTGGATTTTTCCCTGCAGAGATCTGAGGAGCAGTTAACCATAGTCTTCAGGAATCCACCGGAGCCCAAGACAACCGATAACCGGCCGAAATGAGTGAATTTCCGTCGGCAACGGAGCAATCCCAGAAGTGGAAAGTCTTGGATATAGACTACAAAGAATATGTTTATGGCATTTCCTCTCTAACTTGGACGTTTTGGGACCGATAGGTTGGGATTGCGAAGTACACACTGGTAAGAGCAAATTCCTTTTAACCATGTATCCAGCTAATTTAAATAGCTTGTGTTACTGTATTGTGTGAACAGTTAACTCACTTAATATTGTATTAAATGTTCCACCAAAACAAGTTCCTCCCCAAGACTATTTAGCAGAGCCACTGTTGCTGCGTCCAATGCTTAGCACCGCCCAAGACGATTGTGATTAGTTTAAAGAAATGCAAACAACCCAGAGCGTTTCTTTTTCTCCTATGCCAGAATGTATCTGTAGTGTAGCCAACTGGAGATAAGTCTGGCAGTGCGAGACTATGAATATATGTCGAGGAACTTGAAGTGGATGACCAGGACAAACCAGCATCACTAATAGGTGTCGTTGATTGTGCTCAGAAATGCAGCTGAAACCAGAGCCAACAGTGATGTCACGGTGCACTGACACACCCTGCTGTACATCTGTACATCACTGCAGCAAGGTGAGAGGCTAAACCACCAGAGGGCAGCACAAACAGTTACTCTTCAATGTCAGTTGAGGGATCACACGCTCGTCTATGATTTGGAACTATCAGACAGGTATTGATCTAAAAAGAACTCCCATCATTGCATTAATTAAAATGATGTTGATGTAAAGTACATAATGGTGAAGCTAACCTCAATAATGCTTCTCATAGTTTGGATCAGTTCGGTATAAACAAAGGCTGGCCCTTATATACTAATCTAATATACAAATAAATTACCTGCACACTGGTAGCTTAAGTGGCAAATCGTTGTTCACTCGTGCAAAACAAACATTGTTCCCCCAAAAAATCTAATTCTACTTTGAAGTTTTCTCCATTACTGTTAAGTAGGGCTGGGCAATATATCAATATTATATCGATATCGTGATATGAGACTGGATATCGTCTTAAATTTTGAATATCGTAATATCGTGATATGACAGTGTGTATGACAAGTGTTATCTGTCCCTGGTTTTAAAGGCTGCATTACAGTAAAGTCATGTAATTTTGACTGTTCTAGCTTTTCTATTATTTGCCTTTACCCACTTAGTTATTGTATACACATTAATGATGATTATTTATCAAAAATCTCATTGTGTAAATATTTTTTGTAAGCACCAATTGTCAACCTTACAATATCGCCGCAATATCGATGTTCACTGTATTTGGTCAACAATATCGTGATATTAGATTTTTTCCATATCACCCAGCTCTACCGTTAATGACATGTAAGACCAGCTGTAGATGTTTCACATTAAAAGCTTACCAGGATTTATGCCCTTAGAGCTTTAAGGATTTTATTGTAAGACATCTTTGCATGAACTGTTTAGTGGCAGCGATAAAAACAAAAACGAGAACTGATTAGTCAAGACAAAATGGTAAACAGGGAGGTGTTAATTTTGCATTAATATGGAATTAAAACAGGAGCAGATCAGAAAACAGGGACTTAAAGCTATAGTGTGTAGTTTCTGTTGCCCCCATGAGGAATTCTAAGTAATGACAACAACACTGTCGGCGCGTCCACGTGATACAAGCCTTCCGTGATCGCGCACCACCCCCACCCCTCCTCCACGCAGCTGCTAGTAGCCAAGGAGGACACGGAGAATTAAAGAAAACACAATGGACTCTTCAGAAGAGGTCATTATCTTCACTGGAGTTTCTGTGAGTGAAAGTCGCCGGACGCCACAATCTTCTAAACATAGTCCTACTGAGAAATCCAGAGAGAGTTGTGTGGAGCTGATAGTCTTAATTAGCTTTGTAGCAACTCATTTGACAATGGCTTGAATGTAACGTACATTCATTAATATACAAAAGTTATGCATGCACTAAAGCTTTAAAAGATTTTTTTTAGAAATTGAATAAAAGAAGCTGTTCCTGCCACTATTTCATTTTATTTTCAACTATAGAAATTAAATGTTTCCTGCCACTATTTCAAATAAGTCAATGTTTCAATTAAACTTCATTCAAAAACTTCTTATTTTGCTGATGAGTTTCCATTCCAGGCGTTCCTCTGCCTGCCTGTTCCTCCCTAAAAAACACACACACACACACACACACACACACACACACACACACACACACACACACACTGCACAGTCGTAATGACTCCTATATTTGAATGTGGCACAAAACTGTCTGATGTGACGCTACAGCGTTAAACTGCTGGATTTGACAAAGTATTTCACAGTCATTTGAGCAGCTCTAGTATTAGCTGTACAGGCTATTTCTCCTGCTGACTGAGAGCTGCTCATAGCCATTGAGGATTGAGTCCTGTTTTCTAACTGCTCTTTCATGTTTTATGGAAAGCACTTTGAATTGCCCTTTTGCTGAAATGTGCTATATAAATAAAGCTGCCTTGCCTTACTTTTTAAAAAGGGGTGGATTAGAGAGCCAATTCCATTCCCCACTACGGGCCATTGATGGGGCTCAGCTGGAGTGCGTTTGTGTGCGTGCGTGCGTGCGTGCGTGCGTGTCACCTGCTTCGTTGTTGGTCGTTACAAGCTAAATAAACAGCGAGAGAGGGGAAAACGTGCAATTCTTACAGTGCAATAACTGAGCAGCGGCTGTATTTCAATGCATGATTCATTAGACACAATCCTCAGGCTAATGATTAAAACTATTTCCTTGTGTAAAATAGTCAGTCAAATACATAAACGTTCCTTCAGGGCGAGGAATACATTACTAAAGGTACTCGTGCTAATGTCTTACTAATAATAGTACATGATTGATGATTGACAGGGCCTTTTTATGTTGGTGAGAAACAGCAGGCGGGCGAGCACAACAGGGCCTGTATGGAATGATGCTCAGGTGTTAAATATTTGGAAGAAGTTACTGCTTTCCTCTGACATGCCAGCAAGTTGTTAAAGATGCTTTGGGTGTGTCAATGATTGCTCGGTGTGTAGGTGCTCAGGAGCGGACACACACTATCAGTACAGTATTTCCTGTCCCATCCTCTCCTCCTACTCTGCTGCAGCCTAAACTCTGCATTTATGCTGACTGTTAGAAATCTGCAAGAGCAAACACATTCAATTAACTGCAATGCATTTTTTTATGGAATAGCTTTACTGCCTGAGCCATTAACTTGAGACTTAGAGCCAAATAGTTTTTTAAATTTCAGCTGAGTCGAAGATATAAACTGGGGTTTTATTGGGGAATGTGCAACTACAGGAGACATTCTGCAACACCAATACTGCATCCAGCTCTATTTAATGCTGGACTCATTACTCAAAAAGTAATTTTACTACTTATTACCGTCTGGGAGCAGTAACTCATGACAATCCTGCTTTACTGTTACATGACTGAAAGTGGTGAGCGCATCAGTTCACATTATCAGAGATCAGGTTCAATTAGTTTCTACTTATGAGAAGAAGAATTGCAGCCGCAGCATCTCTGTCGCTCTTACGTCTCAGTTATGAGACCAAATGCTCGTTTTGCAGTCTAACATTTTGTCTGCCATTCATTAACTTACTGTAACACATGTGCTGTGAAAAAGCAGACCAAAGCGTGATTCAAAGTCTTGTTCTATATTTTTTTATTTCTTATCATTTGCACATCCAAATCTATTAGAATGTCTTCTTTTCCCCAGGTCCTATGTAAGAACTGAAGAAGGCAAAGGCACATGTGTCCGTTTTACTTCCCTGTGCTTGACATAGAAATTAAAGTAGCATTCTGACTGATTTGGCTGTGTAAACTCTTACACTTTATACTTTGTGAACTTTGACACTGGTTTCATGCACACCCAAACATCTTTTTTTTTTTCCTGTGGTTGATGTTTGTCTTTTCTCTCTACCTTCTTATGTGGGGAAACAAGTGTAGTTTTTTGCGACAGCAGCTTGACTGCCATTTTGTTATTGAAACAGTCAGTTTCATGTTTGAAAGCAAGCAAAATTCGAGATTGTGTTTAATTGATGACAGTAAGATAATAATTTCCACTTTATTTGACAGATTCATCTATGTATGCATATGTATGGTGCATGTTTCTCTACAAGTATGTATGTTAGAATATAAGCTATATAAATATACAGGCTGTTCTCATGAACCATTCGTACACATAAGAGCACTATAGTTCATATGTATTCCACGTATTTATTACCATATGCACCATAATGACTGCTGCTGTATAAGGGCGCTATGATCCACATAGGGAGGAAGTCTGGGTGGATGGGTGGGTCCTAAAACACAGTCAAGCAGGGGAGAGGAGTTTGTGTCCGGGAAGAAGTTAAGGGGAAAACACAAGACTTCCACCCAGGAAACGGGTGTTCATCCCCTGGGAGTACTACTTAAGGGGGCCAGTGTTTCAACCCAAACCACAATCTTTTTTCTAATGTTATCTAGTTGTGTTGATGCCTAAACTTAGGACCGGACAGTCACTTTTTCTCGGCTAAACTTAACTTTAAAGTAGAGCCCGACCAATCGGCTGATATTAGGCATTTTTCAAACTATCAGTATCGTCACTTATAATGGCCAATAAATTAATATTAAAAAAATAAAATAAAAACAGACGAAACACCCTTCAACCATGTTATGAGTGTTGGCGTTGCATAGTTTGTCCACCAGAGGGCACTCTACAACCTCCCTGTTGGCAACACTGATTTTTTTAGGGCCCGAGTGCCGACAGCGCCGAAGGCCCTATCGAAACTGAAGGAATTCTTCTTTTCCTTTCTTTATTCCTGCAAATGAATTGCCTTTTTGAGGGGCTTAACATACTCAAAAACTCACCAAAATGTATGTATTTTAAGGGTTTCGTAGGACAGGCGTGAAAAATGGCTTGCTAGTGCCCCCTAAAAATTGAGCCCCTGCAGTATGTTTAACGTAGACTAACGAAACGTGGTACACATATGTAAGATGTCAAGACATACAAAACAGCTCATTGGAGCCATACCCTAAACCCAACAGGAAGTCTGCCATATTGAATTGAAAGCTCAAAATTGACTATTGTGTGAGGTATCATTGAACTCAGCAGATTCTTCTGTCATTGGTCATGGTTTTGCCCGCACCCTATTCTTAAGCCACACCCCCCTTTCATAACTTATGACCCGTTTGACGTAGACTATCATTGAACTCAGCAGAGAGTTCCTTTTTCATTGGTGACGGTTTGTGATGTCCGACGGTCGCGCAAATACACGGGCGCATGGAGCGGTGTCCGCCAGTTACCCGGCGCGCAAGAAGGCGCGAAGGCCCGTCCAAAGCTGCTTGCAGCTTTAATTTGTTATTGTGTTTCATATCTTAATATATCTTTTATTTATTTTATTTATCAGAAGTTTATTTTTAAACTGTATTATCATATTATTTTAGTGAGGACTCATAAATAACTACAAATAGGAAATCTGTTTATGTTTTGTTACGCATTTCTGGATATTTATTTAAATATATATCGGCCGATATATCGGATATCGGATATATCGGATTATTAAATCACCAAATATTTGTCTCAATATCGGCCTTAAAAATCCTTTATCGGTCGGGCTCTACTGTAAAGACCGTTAAACGTTAACTGTCATGTAATGTCATCACATAATTGGCCGGCCCATGGTCGCTGTAATTTTGTAGGATTTCATACGAATTGTTGTGCATAAGCTTTGTGCTGAAAAATATGCAAGGTATGAAGTATACAGTTCTATATAGTATGTATGTACAGTATGTATTATATGTATGTGTATGTATTATATGTATGTGAGTATATAAATAAATTTACCATACACAGGTAGGTATGTGACTTTATAAATATATATATCAAGTATGTCATATTCAGGTAATGTGTACAGTTACAGGTAATATAGTTATGTTTCTGAAAAAAAAAGTGTTCAGGAAACATTACTGGATGTGCAGATGCACAGAAGACACATAAAGTAAGATAATCAATGTAATTGAATTGAATTGAATTGAATTGAATTGAATTGAATTGAATTAATAACATATTGTTGATGGATATCATAGTATTGCTATTTCAACCATATAGCATTTGCAAAAACAATTCAAAAGTGAACAACAATTTATAAATGAAGGCATATGTCAGGATAGAAGAAGAACTTTGAGTGAGAGAAAAAAAAACTAAATAATTGTAATAAAATACGACAATATATAATAATGCCAAAAGCACTCAAGTCAAAAACTAGGTTAAAAAGTAGCGTTTTAAACTGATGCTTTAAAGATGTAAGACTACGATCTTTTGGGAGTTTGTTCTAACAGCTGCAAGATTAGAAACTCAAACGTTTTCACTTTGCACTTGGGAACAGTGTGGGACCTGAATGCCCCTTCATGGTTCATACATGTATTCCCACTGCTTCACAGCTAATCAGAGAAACTTCTCCGGCACTGGCTGATCCGAGGGTGTCTCTCTCTGACTGTCCGTCTCTGTCCGCCCCCAAAACCCACAGCCGCAGTCACAGAAATCTCTTGTCCATCATCATGGCAGAGCTGCACGTCTGCGTCCTCCTGAGCAGCTAATGTTTTAAGTAACGGCTTGTGAGGCCTGATAGATGGTCTGCTCCCCCCCCAACCCCCCCCCGCGAGCTGCAGGCCCGATGCTCAGAGAGCAAAGCCAATCCATCAAAGCGACAGGATGAATTAGTGCTGAGACACCTCACTACCTGTTAGGAGGAACTCCCATCAGCAGTAATTGATTTGATAAATGCCAGAGCATACACAGAGTGAGAGGCGTTGGGGAGACTCTGTAACACACCTGTTTCCAGGGCCTAACAGCAACTTTTGGTTCACCTCTGACAACTTCACTAACAGGACAATAGCTCCCATAGTCATGACCTATTGGTGGAAGAAGTACTCAGATCCTTTACCTAAGTAAAAGTACTAATACCACATTGTAAAAATACTCTGTTACAAGTAAAAGTCCTGCATGGAAAATGTTACTTAAGTAAAAGTATGTTAGTATCATCAGGAATATGTACTTAAAGTATTAAAAGTAGTCAATGAAGAAAGATCCTCCCATTTTAGAAACTGGAAACGATCCAAACAGTGTGTTTAATCATCTATCATTTCAGCTCGACTTGTAGGCCTTATATTGTTGGGTAGTTTAATTAACTATAAAACGTGTTTTTGTGTGCAATAAATCTTAATGTGTATAGTAACTAGTAACTAAATCAGTCAGATGAATGTAGTCAAGTTTAAAGTTTCAATTTTATTTGTAAGGGACAATCTGCAATTAAAACATAAATGTGACCATTTGATGCATTGCACCAGAGTTAGCCTTACATTTACATCTGCAGTCCCACAAAAAGCACAAATACAAATACAACATACTGGAGTAAAAAGTACAATATTTCTCTCTGAAATGTAGTTGAGTAGAAGTAGAAAGTGGTATGAAAAGAAAGTAAAAGTAAGTAAGTAAAGTACAAGTACCTCAACATTTGTAGTTAAAGTGTTCATATTATGCTTTTTGGCTTTTTCCCTTTCCTTTATTGTGTTATATATCTTTTTTGTGCATGTTATAGGTTTACAAAGTGAAAAAGCTCAAAGTCCCCCCCCAAATGGACTTAAGTATAATAGATGTTCACAAACTGCTCCAAAAAGCTCTATTGTAGTCCAGCCTTTACTTCAGAGACAAACGTGAGTCACTTTGTAACACACGTTATAATGCTTGCCTAGCTGCTAGCATGGCACGCCCTCATACTCTGCTTCTGACTGGCTAGCAGTGCTTACCTAGGTACTGTCAGGGCACGCCCTCATACTCTGCTTCTGACTGGCTAGTAGTCCTTACCTAGGTACTGTCAGGGCACGCCCTCATACTCTGCTTCTGACTGGCTAGTAGTCCTTACCTAGGTACTGTCAGGGCACGCCCTCATACTCTGCTTCTGACTGGCTAGTAGTCCTTACCTAGGTACTGTGTATGTGCGACTCCCAACAAAGATGGAACAGAAGTGTGATGCCTCACTCTGTAGCTAAAACAGAGAGTTCAACACACATGGTGAAAAGAGGAGCTGCAGCAATGTGCAGTACAACAAAAGTATGGTGTTTTCTGAAAATTAAACCATGTAAAGTTATTCTGATATAACCTCTAAATACAATTATGAACCTGAAGATGAGCATAATATGAGCACTTTAAAGTGGCTATATGTAACTTTCAGTCTGTGTTGATTCTAGCGACCCCTTTGGACTAAAGCGGTAGTGTTTTTACCACACCTGCTGTCTAAAGGTATTTTCTTTATGGTGCTTAATTGCCCACTCTAGATTACTGAGTTAGAGTTACCTTGAGATCATGTCATCACGATGACTGTTTTGCTCCGACAGAAAATCATTCATTTACAATAAGAGAATAAGTTACAGATGCATCGCTGCATTTCCAGTGTTGCATACGGTAACTTAGTCTACTTTGGATGTCTCGTGAGCTAAACCGGATATCACTGTCACGAGCCAAAGCATTAAGAGTTTGTTGTAGCAACCAACGTAATAATAACTTAGAATAATGTAGCGCATTTCATGAGACCCAAGGATGCTTTACACAAGTATCGTTACAGGGGGACAGGGGGAAAGAAAATAGTAGGCCAACACAAACACAGAGTAAAGGGAAAACGTCCGGCTAAATGGAAGGGGGACGTAATTATATGTGGGCTACTGACGTACAATCACATCGCGCACTGTAAAGTTATTTTATGAATGAAATAGACATATTACATACCTGAGGGCCAATTCAGGGTTTTCAATCATTTACAATCCTGTAATTGTCTCCATCTGTTGAAAGCCTGACCGATGTTGACTCACGTTATCGTTGTCTTTCCCTTTCCCTTTTATCTTTTAGTTGTTCTTCGTTAATTTCCTTCTTTCCTGTGATGGTGCTGCCCCAGTATCAGCCATAACTACAATAGACAACTTCTAAAATTACATAAAAAAACAATTAGGCCCATATAAGGGCATCTCCTGCTTCCTTATACCTGGCTCCGCTGGCATACACTAACACAGGCTTTTCCGGTGTTACAAATAAATCTGTGACCCGTCAGAATGTGTTACTGTCGTCTACCTGCCGAAAATCATTCTGTGACTTTGCGGGAAAAATCGGACCTGGGCAGAGGCCTTACCAAAAACTCTATAAAAATAGCGTTCTTTTCACTGTTAGTCTCGTTTGCTGTTATAGGTCATTTAAGACCGTTTAGTGTATGCAAAATGATAGAGCTTTAGAAACATTAAAAAGTTACATATCAGTCACAGTCACTTTAAGTATATTATTTAGTAAAGTAAATGTAGTAAATGTACTTAGTTACATTCCTGCACTAGTCATTACCTCGGCATTTGTTCTGGGATTTGGAATTTTTAGCAGCCTGTTAAATACTTAAGAGAGTACTTTATTATTATTATGTACTTATTTAAATTTGACTGTTTGTAGTTCAGCAAAAACTTTAGAGCTTCATGTTAGGAGAAACACTAATGGTTTATTTTACTGGGCTGTAATTTCTTCTTAATTTCCCAGGACATTTCCTGGAGAGAAAAAGAAAGTCTTTAATCTAATAGAAAATTGTTATTTAAATGAATTTATTTAGGTTAGTTTAAAAGACATGGTTGATTTCAAGAAAAATGTGCCATAAAGAGGTGCTCGACCTTCGATTAATAAGTACATTTATCTAATTGGCAGTTTCAAATATCAGTGTTTTCCGTTCGTTTAAAATAACGCCAAACATCCTTTCCAGTGCTGTGAGTCCGTGATTCAGGCAAGTGTCTGTGGTTAGTTCATGATGTGGATTTTTAAAGGGGAACTATGCAGTTTTTTTAGCTTAATTTACCTTAACTGAACAGCTTCGGAGTCATTGGAATGGTTATATCACTTTTTTCGGATTGAATGGTGGTCGTATCACTTCCCCCTAGCGCCTGTGAGCTGAAAAACCACCCTTGCAACTTTGGGCCGGCGAGCCTCCTCAGCGTCAGGAAGTATGGCGTGATATCAGGTCTCGCGATGTAACGAATTGCTTCACGGCACTGCACACATACATATCATCATGGCTGAGCCAGCTAAAAAGAAGCAGAAAGCTAGGAAAGCATTGTCGGAGGAACAGAGAAAGAGGAAACGGCAGACTGACCGAGAGAGGAGTCAGACACGAGGACTGAGACAAACAGAAGCCTGCAAATCCGATGCTGACCTGGCGTTCTTGCTGTTGCACTTGTAAGTATCTTTGATTAGAAACTTTCTCTGCCACAGAGTTTCTTGTCAGCTTGATGTTGGCAAACGCAAGTTGCTTCTGCTCCGACAGCATTCTAAGGCCGTTGTAGGAAAAAAGAATAATGTTACTGACCCGGGAGAGAAAAACCTCAGTGGACACCGCTCCGTGCGTTCGCAAACAAATGCACATGACCAGAGTGAGAAAATGGGAGGGGGGGAGAGTAACGTTTTTACGACAGTGTTCAGAGATTGGCATGGTTTTATGTCGGTTAGCCTAACAGCTGGTTTGATTTGCATTGAGAGATGATCTTATGGAAAGTACCCCATGCCAATCTCTAGGTATGGTGAAGGGTATGTGATGATGGGGGGCTATTTTAATTCCAAAGGCCAAGGGAACTTTATCAGGATGCATAGTATCCTGGATCCATGAAATAACTGGCCTTTAAAAATAAACATCTGCTTGCCTCTATGGGATTCTAACATAGGGGTGTACTGACTTTAGTTTCCAGCGGTTTAGACATTAATGGCTGTGTGTTGAGTTATTTTGAGGGGACAGCACATTTACACTGTTATACAAGCTGTACGCTTAATACTTTACATTGTAGCAAAGTGTAATTTCTTCAGTGTTGTCCCATTAAAAGATATAATGAAAATTTACATATATATATATATATTGTCCACTCCATGAACTCTAAGTCGTCTTAAAAATATAGACGCTGCCATATCTTTGGGCAAACATACTCCACTTGATGGGACCACTGCAACTGACAGTCTAAGTGTATGCCTAAATACTTAAGTTTTGTTACCTGCTCAACAAGTACAGCTTCAATTTGGAGTGTGCTGTGATCTCCTATAGACCTCGGGTCAAAAATAATTTCTTTGGTTTTATTTACATTAAGCGGCAGGTTATGCCTGTTCACTACCTCCTCTATCTTCTGTTTATAGATAGCAATGTCTGAGTCTTTTGTAAGTAGACTAAGTATGGCCGTATCATCTGAAAATTTAATAATGTGGTTATTCCTATAGATGTTTCTACAATCATTTGTGTATATTATAAAAAGTAAGGGAGAGCCTACACAGCCTTGAGGGGCACCTCAAGGCACCTCAAGCATGTTCAGAGTATCACAAAGAATAGAGTTGCCATTATTATAGGCAAATTGGTAAGGGTCCAAGAGATGCTGTACCTCACTCCTTAAATTACCAACCATAATACATTCTAATGATTTCATCACTACTGATGTCAGCGCTACTGGTCTATAATCACGATGATGCTGTGGGCAGGGTTTTTTAGGCACAGGAATGACAACAGATGTCTTCCAAATAGTAGGGATGGTACATGTATCGACAGAGAGTTGGAATAGAGGGTTCCAAGCCACAGTCAGCTCATCCGAAAATGTTTTCAGAATAAAAGGTGAAATACCATCAGGCCCACTGGCCTTCTTTCTGTTCAGCTTTTTAAAAGAGGTGGTGACAGCATTACGGTTAACTATTATTCTGTCCTGTATTGGGTCACATGGTAATGTCACATTACTTTCATAATCCAGGTGATCATTAGCCTTGTCCAAATCATTCCACCCATTCAGTTCCTTCTTTCCATGGCCTTGTGTGCTCTGGTTAATTTGGCACGCGGTTAACACACCACTCATAATTTAGTTTAAATGAAAACTCAACTCCTGGCTGTTTTGGAGGAAGGAAATAAAGAAAGTAACAGGTGAACTAGCTTTAAGAGTGAGTTTTCGTTAAGTGCTGTGGATAGGGACATTAAAGTCCCCTTTATTCATTTAAGTGTTTAATTTGTGCTTTAAGAATAGATCAAATGTGCGATTATTTACGATTAATTGCGTGTTAACTATGCACAATCATGCAATTAATCGCAATTTAACAGTTTAATTGATTGACAGCCCTAGTTACCATACTTCCCTAACCATCTCTGAAAGCAGTTGAAATCTCTGAAAAGAGCTAGTGAGTGGGCCTTGAGTTAGGATTATTTTGTTGAAACCACAGTAAATATCCTGATCTCTGTTCAACTCAGAGCAAAAATTCAACCCCCTTAACCCTTGTGTTGTCTTCGGGTCAAATTTGATCCGTTGTCTTAATGTCTATATCAGAAATATGGGTTTCTTTTTAACTACCTAATTTTGATTACCCAAAAATAACGTGGATTATTCCATACAACGCACTTCGCAAGCACAACAAAAATCTCTACTTTCATTGAATTTTGTGTGTGAATTTTGTTCAATTTTTTAGCATTTGAAAAAAAAAAAATTAAACAGTATCCAGACTGAACGTTGACATATGCCATTCTGTGATTATCCTTCCTTTAATATTAGTCTAAAAAAATGTAACTAAGAATTAGGTATAATTTCCTATAAATGAGGTTTATTGACCATTAATTAGTTAGTAGGTAGTGAAAAGAAGCGTTAAACGTCAAAAAAGTGCCAAAAACATTGAAAAGAGTTCCAAAAGAGACAAAAGCGTTAGAAAAAGTGATTTTCAGTTGTTTTTTTAAAGATAATTTTTTCAGGCATTTCTTTTGATATGACAGCAGAAGAAAGGGGAGAGAGAGGGGGGAATGACATGCAGCAAAGGGCCCCAGGGCGGAGTCGAATCCACAGCCGTCGAGGAGTAAACCTCTATATATGTGCGCCTGCTCTACCAACTGAGCTAACCCAGCCGCTGATTTTCAGTTTTGACCAGGGAGGACGATGCATGGTCGAATGGAAGACAACACAAGGGTTAAAAGCAAATGAATGCAAAACAGCTGCTGATAATTCAACTGCCTGTGATGGAGTTGTGATGCACGCACAAGCAGAACACTTGATGGAATTTGGCCTGCACATGAGCTGCATATCTGTCCTATCCTGCAGCATAAGCTGATACACTGACAAAACACTGATAGAGAAACCAAACAGGCTTTATGTTAGCAGACAAACAGGCACATGACAGCAGTGTGTGCCGTACACAAGGTGATGCTGTCTGAACAGTAGCTGACTAAGGAAACGTAACGTCTCCCAGAATACTGGCAATCTGGCAGTTCTGGCGAATGCCAGAAGGGCCGATGCACTCTTGGGCCGATTTTGGCCGCTGGAAAAAAGATAAAAAAAAATAGGGCAACCCTGGCGTTTCACACTAGTTCGAAACAAATATGCAAGACTGGACGGCTGCAGCCTGGAGCCTCCTCTCTGGTGTCTTTTCAAAATAAAAGCTTGCTTCTGGTACTTTGGTGTTTTGGGTGTTTAAGTATGTAATAACATGTTTTAAATATGCAAGCATTTCCATTCTATTCTAAGATATATCGTTTATTTGAAGGTTTTTTGATTTGTGTGTATTATTTCATTATGAAAGCCTGTAAATGCGCCTCATGCTGCTGGTGCCATAATCTAACATGCCCTGGTTTTTGTTGCAATTATAAACCAAATAATGTCCCCTGTCTGAAATTAGGCCAGTAAGGGATGGAATGGCCAAGGCCGAATTTTTGTCTCAGTCCGCCCCCGTCTCCCAGTCTGCTGCAGTGTCTCTATCCCCTGCAAAAGTCACACAGCTTCTTTTTTTCATTCCTCTACAGCACAGGTCTGAATTCACTCTACTTTAACTGAGAGGGCTGACAGTAAACAGGGAAATGCATGGGAGCATGTTTACACGGCATGTTTGAACAAGACACTGCATGGAATTCATTTTCTCTGCCCGAGGTAGAAAAGCACCAATTGATGGAGTTGGAATGATAAGAGGGGAAGGAGAAAATCTAGAAAATGGCAAACAATAAGGAGGAGTGCATCTGATCCCCAGGAAGGAAAGGGAGCGTTTGAAGTCGAGGGGTCAGCGTGATAGGAAGAGTTATTTATGTGAGTCTGAGGAGAGAGTGTGGAGAATAGGAAGTCAGAGAGAGCCTGATAACTGGACAAGGAGACAAGAGAGGAGTGGTAAATGAGAAAGAGCGATAAGGGAGGAGTGCAAGGTTTTCCTCCTCGCCCTTTTGCCGCTGCAACGCCTCTCTATAGCAGGACTCTCATCCCGCTGACACGTGAGTGACAGCTGTCAGCCACAGACGCACACTCCTCTGGGCGGTTTTCTCTGCCCTCCGCTGGGACTGGAAACCATCCACAGGCAACAAAAAAAAATATAATTGTAATTCTGGAACTCGATATGACCACAGTCTCCAGGGCTGCTGTAAGTAATGAAGCCCTGTCGTTTGCAGCAA
Source organism: Perca fluviatilis (assembly GCF_010015445.1). Taxonomy (NCBI): domain Eukaryota; kingdom Metazoa; phylum Chordata; class Actinopteri; order Perciformes; family Percidae; genus Perca; species Perca fluviatilis. Next base: position 1,200,217 of record NC_053124.1, on the reverse strand, counting down.
TGGGGTGCTGATAAGGACTGTGATTGGTCTATTTCATCATCACCACAGCCCTTCACTCCAAATAGGAAAAAAGGAGACGTGGTTCTGTGCTGTGAGGTATTGATCAGTGAACCAGGATAAGCTACATCCAAGTGTGTGTTGCAGTGAAATTAATTCAAGATATCATTAAAGTTACAATCCATAATTTTATAAAAGAAGTGCCCAACAGTGTCCTGAAAAAGTAATTCACCCATAACAGCAATTTAAAACAGCTGGAGTCCATTTAATTCAGTGGTGCTGATTGACTCATGACACCTCATATATAATCAATAATAGCAATTATTTCCTCCTTTTCAGACCGAAATGTAATTTTATGATTGGTAAATGACTGGTCACTGTACTCTCTGCTGTGCTTTTCAAGGGCAGGGTTATTTTCATAGGCATAAATAACAGGGGGAATGTTGCAACTAATTACCTGTAATTACCTTCAGATAATAAAGACATTTGCATCATAAATTGATGCAGAAAAAGCACAAATTGTTACAGAGAAATTTGCCAGAAATGAAGTGAAATTAAATTTCAATTTTGCTTTTGAGATCTCAACCGTCCTCATCCGTCAGATGTGCGTAAAAAGGACGCAGCTGAAACACTTCCTGTGTTGGCCCCAAGGGCGTAACTCTGGGTTCAACATTGAGATCTCCAGTTATCTAGGGAGGTACTGGGACATGCATGTATTTAAAAAAAGCGACAGTAGAAAGTGGCATGAAAAGAAAAGATTCAAGTAAAGTACAAGTACCTCAAATTTGCTCGTAAGTACAGTACTTGAGTAAATGTACTGAGTTAAATTCCACCATTGGCGCTACCCTTGGTGTTGGTGCATTACTGAAGTTGCCACAGAGCGCTGCGCTCAATGTTCAACTCTTTCCATCTTTAAACTTGGTTGCCGCCAGGGCTTTAAATTGACACCCGCCAAATGCGGGTAAAAATTAACTTTGGCGGGTAAAATTTTAACAATTTGGCCAGTGATGAATGAAGCAAAGCATCTGTTTGAAAGTAAGTCTTTCCAGATTGGTCTGTTTTCTGCCAAGAAATTTGGACAGTTTTGTGTGTCTTTGTCTTGGAAACGTAATCTTTATCTAGCAACACTGCTTGTAGTACTTATCCTACATTTCCCATGAACACTAAGTCGTGACATGTCAGACAACCATTGGCTACTTGCCCAGCGTGCGTGGTATCTATTACAAGCTACGCTGAAACAAAGAAGACGAATGGAACCGAGCCAAACAAAACCAAATGAGCTGAAATTAAAGTAAAGTCAGTTATTAATGTGGCTGGTGGAAAATCTGATTTGCTAGTAACTTTAAAAATCAACTAGCCGTGTTGGCTGGTGATCTAAAAAGTTAATTTAAAGCCCTGGTTGCTGCTGACCATTCAAAGCACAACCTTGAGATGAAAAAAAAACCACATCCTCTGCTTAGCTTTTATGTATGTTTATTTGCACACTTTTTGATGATGAGATACCTGAGCTGCGCTTTGCCTCTGCTAGTGTGCAAACGTGCTCTGGTTTATTGGCATTTCTTTAAACCAATCACAATCGTCTTGGGCGGTGCTAAGCTCCGGACGGAGCCACGGTGTCTCTGCTAAATAGTCTCAGGAAGGAACTTGTTTAGGTAGAACATGTGTACGTTCAAAAGTAGTTTTAGTCGTGCAACAGAAAACTCAGATTGGACAGATAGTCTAGCTAGCTGTCTGGATTTACCCTGCAGAGATCTGATGCCAACACAAAGGAAGCCCAAGGCAACGGACATCCGGCCTAAATGAGGGACATCAGGCGGAATTTCCGGTGGCACCGGAGCAATCCTACAAGTGGAATGTATATAACGTTGTTTATAAAGACTATTGTACCTTTTACCTTTATTGAATATCAGCAACTACCTATCCCAGTGGAATCCTGTCCCATACACATTCAATTTCCTTCAAAACATTTTAGCTGCTTCAATTAGTAGTATATGAATGTTATTTCTAGGAGATGTGGTTGTGCTCACAAGTATTGTCAGTTGGTCTGCTTTTACATTCCATAATGTAATTTCATTTGTTCCTCTTCAAAAAACATTGTGTTGACAATTTGCAGTGTGCTTCTCCTCGGCTGCATTATGTATCAGCTTGTTTGCTCGGAGTGACAGCGGCAGCACAAACAGCCCAGCCTGACAGACATGTGGCTGTTGGCAACAAATTGGAGTACTGTGGTTGTGGAGCAGGCCGAGCATAAAAGTCACTCACACTCACCTCCCTCCGCTTTCCTCTTTCCTTTCCCTGTTGTGTTCCACATCTCCCATTTCTCTCACTTCCTCTGCCTTTGCACTACAAAGTCAGAAAGTGGACCACAGGTGTCGAAGACAGTTGCTGCTTTGAAGATTTAATGCCAGGATTTTGCTGTGCTCTGATATGAAGACTGGAGAAGGAGAACAGATTTAGCACATGTAGTACTGCAGGATTTGACAAACAGCCCACTTTAGAGTAATCAACTACAGCAGCTTCTTAGTTTGTCTGATAACAGCAGCCAAAGTGACTGGATTTCCAGGACCTACTCTGTGAAAAACTGTTGAAATATGTAACTTTTTATGTGGTATGTTACATCACATTGTGGTGCAACATAATATCTGTTTTTATATGTTTTAGATCAATGTTGGTAGGTTAATGTGAGTGCTTGGTTAGCATCACCAGTTGCTAGTCTGAGCAGATAGCTTGCCAGAATGTTAAATGTTCCCAGAGCCGCCAGTAAAGCCCAGTTCAGACCAAAGATTCACGGCGAGACGAGTTGAAACTTACAACTTCTTGCAACGAGCCGGTCTGCAGCGCTCCGAAAGCTGCCAGTTCACACCATGAGATGAGACGAGACGGTGTATCATCTCCATAACAACGCCTCGTTGTACTTCTGTTGTAATTTCCTACTTTTAGGCTTTTTTATAGCTGGATATATCATTTGTTTCGTCTAAATGTGAACGTGGATAACGTTAGTGATATTGAGATGTTGGCTACAGTTACACTTCTAGTGATGAATCGGCGAAAACATGTTTTATTTCTCTGATTCACGGCTTTGTTCTAACGCCGCTGGGCGCTCCCTGTCTTCAGTCTCTCTCTAGGTCGCTCCACCATGTAACGTTACCGTGCTATCGGTCGTTGAGGCTCCGTCTAAAACTCTGCCATTTCAACCAGTTGTTTGTAACATACAAATAAAATGGATTATGGATCATTTTATTTCTATAGTTTATAGTTGACTTTACCAGCAGACTTCTCTAGTGGCTGTTGATACAGTTAACATCCCTTACATTCTAAAACCAGCCTCTGGAGACTCGACCAGCTGAGTCGCAGAGACACCGTCAGCTGGTTTGAGTCGAGCTGAGACGGGCCGGTTCAGACCGCTGCAACTTTTCTTGTCTCATCGCAAATCTTTGGTCTGAACTGGGCTTAAGAGTCGGTCAGGTGGTGCTTTCTCCCAGGCTGTGCAGCACTCCCACAAATCCAATCATTAGTTTGAGGTATCATACTAGATGTGGTTGGAATTAAATGGAGACAGATGGAGAGTAAGAGCTGTTTAAGAATGTGACTTTTGGGGGAAGAAAGTTCTTTTTGGATTAATTAATTTACGTCTACACTCTGGTGGCCATGCCAATTATTGCCAAAAGTGGAAGTACTGTGATGATATAGAGCCTCAAAACCATGGGTGGATAAATGATGAAATATTGTGATTTGAATATTGTGGCAATATTGTTATTTGGACCACTGTCAGCATCTTGTTCCCTACCAACCCCACAGTCTTTCCCTAACCGTGACCAAGTAGTTTTTGTGCCTGAACCTAACCAAACCTTAACCATAAAACTGAAACTCTCACTATATCCTGACAGTAGCACATGAGACAGATAATCTGTAAAAACCAAAACAACAACAACAACAACAACAACAACATGTTCATCTGCCTCCCCCTAGTGCTCCAAATGACATTTGTAAGTTCCACCAAAACAAGTTACTTCCCGAGACTATTTTACAGAGGCACCGTGGCTCCATCCGACCCTTAGCACCGCCCAAGATGATTGTGATTGGTTTAAAGAAATGCCAATAAACCAGATCATGTTTTTCTCCCATCCCAGAATGCTGTGTGGACTAGACCTTCTGGTCTGGCAAATCGAGACTATTTTTCAATTCAATTCAATTTTATTTATAGTATCAAATCATAACATAAGTTATCTCGAGACACTTTACAGATAGAGTAGGTCTAGACCACACTCTATAATTTACAAAGCCCCAACAATTCCAACAGTTCCAGTAATTCCCTCAAGAGCAAGCAGTGCGACAGTGGCGAGGAAAAACTCCCTCTTGGGAAGAAACCTCGGACAGACCCAGGCTCTTGGTAGACTACCCTGATGCCAACCTGTTATTACGGTGCAGAAGGAAGACGTGCATAGGGTACTACATTAAGGCTATAGTGTGTAGTTTCTGTCTCCCCCATGAGGAATTCTAAGTAATGACAACAACACTGTTGGCGCGTCCACGTGATACAAGCCTTCCAAGATCACGCACCCCCCCCACCCCCCCACTCCCCCCCACACCCTTCCTCCACGCAGTTGCTGGTATGCAAGGAGGACACGGAGGAATAAAAAAACATGATGGACTCTTCAGAAGAGGTCATTATCTTCACTCGAGTTTCTGCGCATGAAAGTAACCGGACGCCACAATCCTCTGAACATAGTCATACTGAGAAATCCAGAGAGAGTTGTGTGGAGCTGATAGTCTTAATTAGCTTTGTAGCAACTCATTTGGCAAAGGCTTGAATGAAACGGATGTTTATTAATATCAAAAAGTTACACACATTGACATTAATTGCACACTATAAAATGAGTCTTTGAAAAAGGTTTCTTAACAATGAAGTCACTCCATATTCTGAGGCAGCAGTGATGGAATAATATGAAATCATTTGGCTGCAATTAATATGTTATTAATAACAGTACATTTTATTTTTGTTGATGATATAATTGAAACACTGATACAGTTAGAGGATGTAAGGCTGAACAAAAACTTATCCAGTACTGGTTGGGTCTGCGAGATTAGTTACCATGGCAACAGAGCTCAGTTTGAAATTGAGATAGCTTCGTGAGACCAATTAAGCCCAAAGTTAGCTCTGTATAACAGGCCCCAGTTTCCCTGAAGAGAGACTATAGGAGGATTAGACAAAATTGTAATTATAATGTCTCACAAATACAGTAATGGTGTTTGAATTTCGTCGCTGTCGGGCGAAAACCATGTATGTCCGAAACAGTTGTTTTTCAGGAAATAAAAAAAAGGCTAATTTGAAAACATTTGACTGAGCTATTTATCTAGCTTGGTTCATTGCAGGTTTTACACCCTTATGTAAAATCCTTCCACAGTCCACTGCAATGCTTTCTCTCCTACAGAAATAGTCAACCAATATATGGGTCTAAACCTTGGATGGGAGTGCTCACATAAATGTTCATCACTCATTGATTTTTTTCTAAAGTCATCCATTCATGTCTCTGGAGTGGGGCGACAGCACCCGCATGGCCAGTCATTGTAACCTAACCGGATGGAAAGATCTAAAGCAGAAGATAACGGACATGGCTGGTAATTCCCATCAGCGTGTGGCGTGACTGTCGGACTGTGCCGCAGACGGCAGCTCAAATGGCAGATCCATCACTGCCGACGCAGTGGAGGGAGGCTTCCTCCTCCTCCTCCTCCTCTCCATTTCCACTATTTCAGAGCGCAACATCTCCGCCTGCTCGGTTTCACTGGTCAACCAAGCCTATCATCAGGTTAGAAAGCAAGGCAATCCATCACTATACAACTCCAGACCCACCGACCGGCTGCATTGTCTCCATTCAGTAGCAGAGCACCGACAGTGTAAAATGTACAGAATGATTTCACCACAGTTAATGACTAACTTCAGCCTGAGCAACTGGAACTGAAACACTTATCTCCTCAATATATGGACATTATGCGCCTTGGTCATGCACTATTAAAAAGCTCAAGTCATTAGTCTCAATTTCATCCTTTAAGACACATTTCTGTTAAAATAGAAAAAGTCTATATAACAGGAGTTTCTCTAATTTCAGGGATTTTTTTATATCTTATCCTATCTATAACAATATAATAGAAATGCCTGTACTAGTTAAGACTTAAAAAAAAGAAAACTAAAAGTCAATGAGGGGGAAGAAAAACTCATTTTGTAGTTTTGAGCAGGATTTAATAAAAGATCACACTAAAAGGGGTATTTTTCACTGTCTAGAGGCACAACATGACCACGGATTGATCTGCCAGAATTTCACTTTTGTAAATGAAGCCATTCCAATCAATCTGTTAAGCTTACAGCCTACTTGACATTTGACAACGCTTTTTTAATTATCTGAACATCACTGTAAATATAATTCGAAAATGACTTCAATATTTTACTGTGATTTTAAATTCTCAAAATCATCTTTTTATTAAAATTGGGGCATGATGTCACCTTATAGGAGATGATTTTCCTGTGTTCTTTTATCTAGTTGTGTGCTTGGAATGCTACCACACCATGTACTCTGTCAGATCCTACTTTCCACCTACTGTACTTCAATGAAGAAGTAGCATGTGACATATTTGCTGGCTGTATTCTCTATACCAGGGGTCTCTCCAATGTTCAAGCCAAGGACCCCTTAATGGACAACTACTGTTTTTTTCAACCTGGACCCTATGTTCCTATGTGTTTGTGTCTAAATGACTGATGGAAACAACAATCTTTGACATTGGTCCAGTTATTAAGAGAGATCACTGCAGTCGGCAGCGGAGAAACAAGCTACAATGTGAGTTAATAGGACAATTGTCCAGTTTGTATTTACATTTACATACACATAATTGTAGGCCCAGTTTAATATGGACACCTGAGGAATGTAAGTATTCACCCTTCTTTTTGCCCTGTTTGGTCTCCACCAAATCCTGAGAAAGATATCTTTATTAAAACTTTGGTGTGGTCTGTCTGCTGGTTGAACAATACGCTGACAGATGCTAAGGCTGCGCAAGTCCAGGGGAAGCACAGACATTCTCTGGGTTAGTCACCAAAAATGTACAGAAGAGACTTAGGGCCACATCTGAAAAAATGTATTTGAGTTCTGAGTTTAAAGTCAGACTTTAAACTCAGAACTCAAATATATTTTTTCACATGTGGCCCTAATTCTCTTCAGTAAAAATGACCCCTTTCCCATTACACATATCATTTTATGTATTGTTTATATAAAAAAATATTGATAAGTGCGGCTTCAAACAATCGTATGAAAACAGTGCAACTACATTTTAAACACCCGTCTACTGCTTGTTAAATGTTCATGAAACAGGATAAGTCGTGAAAAAGAATGCAGGCGCCTTAAAAAAATGTAAAATCTTCAAATGTGAGTGCAGATATCAGTAGAGTGTTGGAGAGGTCTGCTATCACTCGAGCTGTGCCGAGGCGAGCACTCGGCGGACTCTGAAGGAGTACCTGGAGATGTAAAGCAGGTTGGACGGGGTTATCTAGTCGCCTCAGAGACACTTCTCTCCACCGCTCGCTCTCTGCTTCAAAGTGCTGCTATCAAGGTGCCACGCTCTTGGCCATAAACGGATTGCTCTATGTGGAGAGTAGAAGCAAGGTGGCGAGCTTCCCTCAGGATCAAACCGGGGTCGTGAGCCCGGGCTGTTTTTTTTGAGAACAACTCTCTTCAACGATCAGCTCCAGCTTTGACCTCTGAACTGTGAACGCAATTGAAAATCTGGAGCAGCGCGTAGAGGAGAGAATAGAGAGGCTGTGGTCATTAATCACAGCCGCCTGCCGCCTCAAACATGGGCTCACACACACACACACACACACACACACACACACACAAACACACATGCACACACACACACACACACACATGCACACACACACACACACACTCACAAACACACATGCACTCACAAACACACACACACTCACACACGCACGCACGCACACACACACACGCATACTCACGCATACACACAGACACACGCACTCATTCACAAACACACATGCACACACACATCACACACACATATGCACATACACGCACGCACAGACAAACAAACGTGCACGCACACGTACACACACACACACACACACACTGATGACATTCAGGCTACAAAGTCAGACTGGGTGGTTGTTCTGGGAATATTTGAGATTCATCTCTCTTCCTCACACACACACACTCACACTCGCGCACACACACACACACGCACACGCACAACACACACACACACACACACACACACTCACGCACACAGACACACACACTCACTCACACATACACAAACACACACGCACACATACACTCACACACACACATATGCACACACAGACACACGTGCATGCGCGCAAACACACACACTCACACACACACACACAGATGACATTCAGGCTACAAAGTCAGACTGGGTGATTGTTCTGGGAATATTTGAGATTCCTCTCCAATTAAACACTGAAAGATCCAAATCCGAGGCAGATTCCCCTCACTCCCCCCCGCCCCCCCCCTCTAGATCTGAATAGTCATCACTGCCATGATGCATACAGAGAAAAATAACCAAGAGCCCCAAAGTGCCGATTCCAGACACCGCAGTAGGTGCTATTATCATTGACTTTATGGCCAAACACCAAGGGCAAGTGTTGTTTTGGCTGTTTGTGGGAGCGAGCGGGCGCCCTGGGGGGGCTGGGGTCTCATCACACAGCCCAGGACTCACAGGCAGGATCACACAGGTTACAGTTCATCCAGCAGGAAGCGCTACAACAAGACAGAGTCACCTTGACATGGCAATTCCAAAGTTGCGCACCATAAATCTTCCCGCCTAGACTCACAGCAGCACCATGATGAGAGGTCAAAGGTCGGCTTCACGCCAAAAACCTCAGTTTCAATTATACTTCGATTTTTGACATAATTCCTTATTCTTTGAAATTCTTATTTTTTGTTGACTTCATTATATCAAATCCACATTTCAGTTCTAGAATTCTGGAATTGTTGGGCCTTTGTAAATGATAGAGTGTGGTCTAGACCTACTCTATCTGTCTTGAGATAACTTATGATTTGATACTATGAATAAAATTGAAATTGAAATTGAATTGGCTGCCATATAACATAACAGGCAAATAAACAGAGGGAAACACAACGAAAAAATTCTAAACTGAGACATGTAACAGGTTACAGAAAATCAGCAGATTCATGAATTTGTCAATCAACAGAAAATTAACCCGGAAGTATTTTTGACAATTGATGAAACTTCACTGGAATCTTTGGGTTTTGGACTGTTGGTTGGAAATAACATTTCATTTGAAGACATCACGCTCGACTAAGAAAATGACTTTTTTTTTAAAACCCAACTGGACATTTAAAGCTGATGACAATCGACATTTGAGATTCAAACCAAATCTGAGGATTTTTTGAAAACACATGAAATTAAGAAGCATTTTTGTTAAGGATGGGTTATTAATGTAAAAATCAACCTGTCAGAGCTCTGTAAATGACTTCAAACTAATCTTTGCCATTTCCCTACTGCCATTCCTTATAAATATATACTTACTTAAATGTATAATAGGCATATGCGCTGAATGTTAAATGTGTAAAAATGTCTAGTTTTACTATTTAGTTTCATCTGAAATTATTAGAAGAATGACCCATTGTTGATGTCCCCTGGAGTCCCTCATGCATCCCTGGATCTCCTCTTTCAGAAAGAAAGGTTTTTTTTTCAGAAAGGGTTTTTTATTGCCAAGTACGTTTTTTAACACATACAAGGAATTTGTTTTAGTGTTGTTGGTGCACATCACACATTCTCTAAATGGAAAATTAAACAATGTAAGTATAGGTATAAACAATATAAGTATAAGTATATGTACACAGTATGTATTAAATTAAAAATAAAGATAGAAATAAAAATTAAAAAAATAAAGAAATAAAAATAAAATTAAAAATAAAATTTCATACACCATTGGGAGCCCCCTATGGTGTATGAAAGCATTTGCCCCCGCTGGGGACCACTTGTCAGGCGGCGGTGACTGTAACACAGCTGGCTGACTGGGCCGAGGCCACTGAGACAGCAGCGGTGGTGGCGGCGGCGGGGAAATTGCAGTGTTGCTCTCCGAGACTGAACTCTCAGCCCTTTTGTACTTGGCTCTCTCCAGCAGCCGGGCTTGAATAGCTCTAAAGTGACGCCTCCATGCTGCTTTAAGAGCTAAGTAGCACAAAGGTTGGAACAAACAAGGAACTGTTCCAAAGAAATGTTCACTTAGTCGACATCTGGGCTGGAAAAACACAACACTCCACAACTTCCCCTTGACAATGCACTAGTCTGAGTGTGTGTAGCCTATGTCTGTGTGTGTGTGTGTGTGTGTGTGTGTGTGTGTGTGTGTGTGTGTGTGTGTGTGTGTGTGTGTGTGTGTGTGTGTGTGTGTGTGTGTGTGTATGTGTGTATAGTGTGGTGCTGCATGTGGGTATTTGTGCGAATGTATAGTAATTTAATTAATACTAGCCCGCTCTTGATTTCAACTTCAAAGAGCCCCATGAAAACATATTGCATGTTTTATTATTATGAGCTAATTTATTATGAGGTGGGTCGGGGAGGGGGCTGAGAGGTGTTCACACTGTGTGAGCTGTGCTGTAGAGATCTCAGCGGGACTTTCTTCGGTCCCCAGCGTGCGGAGCGCTTGACACTGCAGGCCCCATTTGCAGCGTTTGATAATCACACTTTAATGTGACTGCTGCGACTGTCTACGACCGTTGCCAGTGGTCCACCACATCTGTTACTCCCAGGGGAGAGAGGAGGGAGAGGGGGAGTGACTTCAAGTCACAATGCTGCACCAAGGCCCAAACAGAACCACATCTGCCTATTTTTTATTCTTATTTTTTTAAAACCATTGTCAGCAGTGTCAAAATGGCTCAAATCCTAAAATCCCCTGTGTCGTTTGAGTTCATATATGTGACTACAGGAAGAAACTGATGAGATTAAATGTAATGATCCCCTCTGCAGAAAAGAGTCACTACAGCAGCAAATAATAATACAACAAGGATAAAAGAGTATACAAATAATATTAGAGTAAATAAGGAGGAGCAGCATAATGTGGTAGGCTGCTGTTAAAGTATGTGTCAAATATGTAAAAAAATAAAATAAAAAATCCAAACCAAACAGAGATTAAAGTGAAAGAAAGATTAAGCATATAAAAGATCAGTAAACATTTAAATGACAGCAGTATTTATAAGAATGAAAGCAAAAAGGCCGAATCAAACAACGGTAAATTCCAGAATATCTGCTTTCTAAAATTCCTCCCATCCTCTTTCTTAACAGGAGATATGTGGTAACCTAACCACACAACACATACTATCTCATTAATATACATATCAATACATATCATATCAAATCATGTAAAACAAAATATAGTATTCAAATTATATTGAATATGAAAGGATGCTCTACAGTTTGATTATGAATTACAGCTTTATGACGATGTGAAAAGTGTAAAGCAATAAGCCGAATTGAACACAACACCTTAAACCTTTTATCCGTGTAAACTGCTCAGAATTAAATGTATACACGTTCCATTACAATAAAGTATGAACACAAATCATGATAAGCCGAGATGGATTTCTGCTGTACAGGAATATTAGTGGCGTGTTAATTAAATAGTGACCCATAGGTGATAGACCCGCGCTGTGGTATATACTGTACTGCCTGTCTACCTGGGCTGGGCTGTGTGTTATCGGGGTCAAGGCGCGGCTCTCAGACAAGAGGCTTAAGCAGAGACAAGAGCCTTTAACACGAAATAAAAGCATCAAAGTTGGGCTCTAATCCCCGCTGCTGTGGATAAGGCTGAGAGTTAACGGGCTGCACAATAAACTCGGTTTACTCGGCGGGATGGCTTTGTGTGTGTGTGTGTGTGTGTGTGTGTGTGTGTGTGTGTGTGTGTGTGTGTGTGTGTGTGTGTGTGTGTGTGTGTGTGTGTGTGTGTGTGTGTGTGTGTGTGTGTGTGTGTGTGTGTGTGTGCTTTCTTTCCAGCTACACAGATAACACGGCGAACAGGATTTATTGGAGAAGGCGAGTGGATTTCATCGACGTGCGCTGTATTTATAAAAACACACACACCTTTCCCTCGACTGTAGGATTTTTTATTTTTACAATGAATGAATGCTTGTCTTTGATTTCTATAAATTACCAGGCTTGAGAATTGAATTCAGAACGAGAGCACAGAGGGTGTCAGGAGAAATATTTCAAGAGGAGTGGCCGGAATTTGGACTCTGCATGCGAAACTGTGACAAGCATAGAATGGTGTCAAAAAAATGTCAAACAATACAACTTCGGCTTGAAACATTTGTTTTCAATTTCAAAAGTCCATTTAAAATCTATGTTTTCAATTAAAATGTCGGCCATAATATTATTCTTAGGCCTGGTTTGGTTCTTTTTGTAGGCTATATTTAAAGGAAAAGTGGGTTTGAATGCGTTCAGCACCTTGGACAGCTCCACGTCCTCCAGCTGTGTGTTTTAACTTTGTGTGTCAGTTTTTAGATAAAGGGAGTCACACACATTTACATATGAACCCATCGCAGATATAGGCTGCAATACATCCTGCCCCCCCCCAAATAAAAGCTTTAAAAAGGTTTATAATGTGCGGCATTACATTAGGAAAATCATTTGATACAATTCTTACCGGCGTTTTAACGCAAAAGAATTCAGTTTTTTTAAGTGATTACACCTGTTGGCAGTGGGCTGAAATCCATCAGGTGTGATTTTATCAATTCGATATAGAATGTTAGAAAATGTAATCTATGGATACTAAAAATGTAATTAAATTAAACTAAATATAGCACGTTTGAATCTCGAAGGTGCTATGTCTAGAGAAGCGCCGGGTTTAGACTGTCCTGTTTTCAGGCCTGATATTCCAAATAATTTGGCAATCTAAAGTAGATTAAGCATTTAAAAGGTTGAAGAGAATCACGTTCTTCTTTTCTTTTCTTTTCTTTTC